>NC_133412.1:56035000-56660000 GCF_049350105.2 Macaca mulatta | reverse complement strand
GCTGGTCTTTAATTTCTGGGCTTAAGTGATCTGCCTGCCTCAGTTTTGTAATCCCAAAGTGCTGGGATTACAGGCATGAGCACTATGCTGGGCCTTGAATTTTTAAGTATGATTTGGATACATGGGGGAGGCAGGAGACTGTTTTCTTTTACTTGGTAATTCCACCCTCTGCTACTCATAGCTGGTATATTTCCTGAGCATCTAGCTACATATGAAAGACAATGTAGGGCTTCTGAACATCCTTCAGGAACCAAATATTTAAGGTTGTTACGATCTCATGTTGTTTTCCCAAAATAGTTTTATTCTAATCCTTCTTTCATACTAAGTTGTAAATAATTGATAACATCGTGAGAGTGAGCTGAATTTTAGGGTATGTTTTGATTGCTGTTCAGGGGATACAGTATTATATAAAAACAATCATATGGGCTGGGCACAGTGGCTCCTACCTGTAATCCCAGCCAGAACTTTGGGAGGCCAAGGTGGGAGAATCACTCAAGGCCAGGAGTTCGAAACTAGTCAGGGCAACATAATGAGACCCCCTTCTCTATTGAAAAAAAATAAAGAATCTCATGAACAGTTAGCTTTTCTGGAAAGTGGAAGATGTGTTGCTTCTGACAGGGAAGGGGCATGAGATAACTTTCTGAAAGGCAAGTGTTCTACATCTTGATTAGTCTTTGGTTACATGGCTTACATTTGTCAAAACTTAAAACCTAAGTAAACTAGTAAGATCTGTGAATATCACTGAATGTAAAATTTACCTTTAAAAAAGAAAGAGCCCTTCTGAGAAACTGGCTAGGAAAAGGGAGGTGGATCTTAGGACTTTCTTGGAACTCCAAAAATCAGACCATATGCCTGTTAATGCCTAATTTACTTGGCTCTGTCACAGCAAAAACCCACCTAACTCCAGTGAGGGAAAGGGGATAACATTCAGGAAGACACACCAGAAATCTCCTATATGACCCCCTCCCTGCCTCAATCCCAGGACTATAGCCTGATGACTCAAGTTAAAATAAGGGTAGGTAGAGACAGTGGCTGACGCCTATAATCCCAGCACTTTGGGAGGCTGAGGTGGGTGGATCACCTGAGGTCAGGAGTTCAAGACCAGCCTGGCCAACATGATGAAACCCCATCTCTACTAAAAATAAAAAATATATAAAAATAAAATAAAAATCAGCTGGGTGTGGTGGCTGGCGCCTATAATCCCAGCTACTCAGGAGGCTGAGGCAGGAGAATCACTGGAACCCAGAGGGGTGGAGGTTGCAGTGAGATGAGACCGCATCACTTCACTCCAGCCTAAGGGAAAGAGCAAAACTCTGTCAAAAAGAAAGAAAAGAAAAGAGAGAAGAGAAAGAGAAAGAAGAAAGAAAAGAAAAAGGAGGAAGGAAGGAAGGAAGGAAGGAAGGAAGGAAGGAAGGAAGGAAGGAAGGGAGGAAGGGAGGGAGGGAGGGAGGGAGGGAGGGAGGGAGGGAAAGGTAAACCTCAAACACTAACCACCCCCTACCCCCCTCCATGGCCTTCCCTGATCCTCCTACCCAAAGTGATTGCTCCAGCCTCTTAACTTGCATAGCTTGTGCCACTGGTCGGTTTCCATCACCTGTTACTGCAAGTTAATGCATTCTTGACAATCATGTTTCCTGTTTACTTTCTAACCAGGCATTTGCTTTCAGAAGCAAGTTAGGCCATTCAGATTTTGTTCACTGAAAATATTGTGACAAAGCCTAAATGGAGTTTCAAAACAATCTTTGCACTTGAAACTTCTGGGAACCAACACATCCTGTCACCCTGTATTTAGGCTTAAAACTTTACAAGGAATTTTAACATTCCTTCTGGAGATAGGTAAACTGGTATAAGGTAAGTATTCAAAATGTAATATGAACTGAAGCATTAACTCCAAGATGAACTCCTGGAGTCATTTTCAACTCCCAAAGTGTGAGAGATGTCAGAACAATTCTGAATTTGAAATGAATGATAAGTTCCTAAAGTTGGAAGGAACCTTAGAGGAAACTGGTGAAGGCCAATCTCCTTTCTAGTCCAGATGTTCCCATACAATCTTTGACTTGTTAAGCTCCTTTTAGGAGAGCCCTGTTTTCCATAGCCATATAAAGCAAGGTTGTTAGCTCTGGCCATCCAAAGCGACTGATATAATAAAAAGTTGTGCTGGGAGAAATAGGACATATTTTAGTCCCAGCTCTGCTACCTAACCTCTGAAACTCTGGACTAGTCATGTTCTCCTCTAAAACAGAGTTGGACTAGATTATTACTAAAAGTCTCCTCTAGCTCTAGTATTCTTTTTTTTTTTTTTTTGAGACGGAGTCCTGCTCTGTTGCCCATGCTGGAGTGCAGTGGTACAATCTGGGCTCACTGCAAGCTCTGCCTCCCGGGTTCACGCCATTCTCCTGCCTCAGCCTCCCGAGTATCTGGAACTACAGGCGCCCACCACCACACCCGGCTAATTTTTTGTATTTTTAGTACAGATGGGGTTTCACTGTGTTAGCCAGGATGGTCTTGATCTCCTGACCTCGTGATCCACTCGACTTGGCCTCCCAAAGTGCTGGGATTATAGGCGTGAGCCATGGCGCCCGGCCCTAGATCTAGTATTCTATGCCGCTAAAGTTCTTTTAAGTTTGCCTTTTTTCTTTATACAAGGGCTCCAAATCATAGAACTAATGGCACAGATCAACTCCTGAAAGTAAAGAAAAACAAAGAAAAAAATACGTTTATCAGACATGTCCATCTTAATCAAATGTCTCCTATGTATGGAGAGGAATTCTCTTTTTTTTGAGACAAGGTCTCACCCTGTCACCCAGTCTGGAGTAGTGGTGCAATCACTGCTTACTGCAGCTTCCAACTCCTGGGCTCAAGGGATCCTCCCACCTGAGCTTCCCAAGTAGCTGGGACTGTAGGCAGGTGCCACCACGCCTGGGTTTTTTTTTGTTTTTTTGTTTTTGTTTTTGTTTTTTGTTTTTGTTTTTTTGTTTTTTTTTACTTTTTGTAAAGACAGGGCCCCACTATGTTGCCCAGATTGATCTCGAACTTCTGGGCTCAAGCAATCCTCCTACCCTGGTCTCCCAAAGTGCTGGGATTACAGGTGCAAGCCATCATGCCTGTCTTTTTAATTTAATTTTATTATTTTTATTTTTTTAGAGACAGTGTCTCGCTATGTTGCCCACTCACACATTTTTAAAAATTATTAACTTTTTTTCCAACTTCATTCAAAAGGAGAGGAGGAATTCAGGTACTATATGTTGTTGCTCTATATATCCGGCCAACAGTATTTTAGCTTCTGAAAAAGCCCGCAGGAAGCAAGTGTGATTTCCAACTCCAGGATCTGCGCCAGACTCTCACCACCTTTGTCCTACAGCCAGCGGGGGCTGGACCTTAAGCTCTGTACTTTGTGCAAAGTATACCAGACAAGAAACTGGAGTCATTATTGATTCTTTCCTGTCCCTCACTCCCAACGTGTAACAAAGTCTAGTAAATTCAACCTTAGCATGTCTTCCAACTCTACCTTTCTTCTCCTACATTCCTTTTTGCTGCGTCCTTCCAAGGGATTATACCCAGTCAATGTCTGTATTCTCAGCCCCTAGGCTAGTCCCTTATTTAATACTAAACGGTGAACCAAGGGTGACCTTCACTCCACAGACCCATGGGGCAGTTCACACCCAAGGGGATCATGAAACAGAAAGGTGGGGAATCTAGCATCTGTAGTTTTTCAAAGACAACAATACACTACTAGGTGCTTTTAAGGGTCTTCCTGGTGGGTGAAGGGGAAAGAGTGGTGGGTGAGCGGGCTGTGGAGGGGCTGCTGAACCAAGAGGCAGGAAAAGAGAGGAGGAGGGCGCACGAGTCAGGTTCGCAGCGTTATCAGTGAGGTCCAGTGGAGCTCAGAGACTGCTCCCAGTAGACACCTGCCAGGCGCCGGCACAGTCCTCGGCCAGCGACCCCACACAGACCTGGGAGGGCTGCCCTCGACAGCTTCTCGGGTGCCACGCTTTCATTCTGGGGGCCCAGCTCAGCCCTCCTAGGTTACAGGTGAGGTCCGGGGAGAAGGGTGACTTGCCCATCACGCACGCAGCGAGCTGAGGGTAGCGCGGACTGGAGGAGCCTGAGGCGTAGGACTCGCAGCTCCACACTCGCAGCGAGACTCCCTGCCCTCGGTGACGCCCCCGACTCCCGCAGCGGGGACGCGGGGCTCGTCTCTGCTTTCCCCTCCTTGGCTCACCCGCAGCGACCCGACGTCCTGGGGTGGATCCCGCTCTCCAGCAGCCGGGTATTGTGGCCTCGGCCGGGCACTGTGGCCAGGAGGTACACCAGGGTCCGCAGGGTCCGCAGAGGCCGCAGCCCCCGCGCCCCTCCTCCAAGCCCCGCGAGTCCTGACTTCTGATTGGCTCCCCCTCGTCCCTCGCCGCCCAGTCAGCGCAGACTATTGGAAGGCGGGGCGAGGCCGGGAGACCGGGATTTTTTTCCTGGCCCCGCCTAGGAGGCTGCTACAGAACAGAACAGAAATTCAGAGATCCGACTTCCGTTGACTTTCTGCAACTCTGCCCCGCCTTCTCACAGTGAGTATCCCAGTCAGAATTCGGCTACATTTTCATGAATCGGACTCCTTATTCCTGATTGGCTCTCCGGGTTGCCGCCCCACCCCGAGTGGGCAGGCTTTCGGCTCTTGAGTGGCACCTCCGAGTTCCCCAGGGTCCAGGTTGTCGTGGCTGTAACCCTGACGGCTCCTCACCCGCATCCACGTTTTTGTTTCCTAGCCTTCCCTCCTTCTGTTGGAGGCACGTATCCTGGAAGTGATACGTTTAGAAAACGTGGCCCCAGGGAGACGACCCTAGACCAGCCCCAGGAACTGCAAGAGTCCTGTTTGGAAGGCCTGAGTAAGGCCTGGCTGCGTTCCGCCGGGAGATGCTGGAATGTTAGAACCCGAACAGTTTAGGCAGGGCGCAGGTGGCTCACGCCTGTAATCCCAGCAATTTGGGAGGCCGAGGCGGGAGGATCACCTGAGGTCAGGAGCTCGAGACCAGCCTGGCCAACATGTGAAACCCCCTCTCTACTAAAAATACAAAAATTAGACTCGGGGGTAGGTATGCCTGCAGCTGCAGAAAGATGTATGGGAACAGACACACAACTCTCCCTCCCAGATAAGCGCAACAAAGAGATGCAGAAGCAATCCAAGCCTCTGATAAACTCTCCCACCCCGAATCCTTAAAAACTTACTTAGTCTGTAAGAGTGTGCCTCTGACCTAACTTGGGCAGACGCCCCTGTCAAGTTTGTTTTCTCTAAAATAAACCTCTCATGATCTTAACTGTCAAGGGCATGAGGCACTGATAAATAGCTTGATGCCCTTCTCCAGCCAAGCAGGACTTCTCGGGTAAGTCAGCACTCTTATCTACTGTAGGCTACTGGAAGAGAGTCATGGGCACTGGTCCACTCATGCCTGCAACTTGGTCTCTATTTTGTTTTTGCCAAGGCACATCCATCCTGCTTTCTGTCAGGATATAACACACTCGGATTATCTATAGTCACCCTGATTAACTTGGATGATTCTCAAACCCCTATCAACCACCTACTGAGGGAGGCTTCTTCTCCTGCTTTAGATATGGTTCTTACCTGCTTCACTTCCTTTTTTTTTTTTTTTTTAGACAGAGTCTCGCTCTGTCACCCAGGCTGGAGTGCAGTGGCCGGATCTCAGCTCACTGCAAGCTCCGCCTCCCGGGTTCACGCCATTCTCGCCTCAGCCTCCGCAGTAGCTGGGACTACAGGCGCCCGCCACCACGCCCGGCTAGTTTTTTGTATTTTTTTAGTAGAGACGGGGTTTCACCGTGTTAGCCAGGATGGTCTCGATCTCCTGACCTCGTGATCCTCCCGTCTCGGCCTCCCAAAGTGCTGGAATTACAGGCTTGAGCCACCGTGCCCGGCACCTGCTTCACTTCTAATCTCCAAAAGGCAGGGCTGTTTTTCACAACCCCAGGGGAACATAATTAATATCTCATTCCTTTAGATTGTCAGAGTAATTTTGATTTGGATTTTTCTGTAACCAGAATTGGAATCCTACTGGCTCCCTTAGGCCCCTCTGCATGCCTTTTCCCTTGAGTGGCTTCTGAGTTATTTCCACCTGACATTATTCCAGCTATATTGGTATTTTTCTACTTCTCTTGGGATGAGGGAATGGGAATTAAGATTGAATCTGTAAATTGTGAGAATTGGAGGCAGGGCTACTGGATCCACAACTGCCTCTTTGGTATGTGCCTGTTTCCACTCTGTGAATTCTTTTGAAATATTGTATTTGGTAGGGTGCAGTGGCTCACGCCTGTAATCCGAGCATTTGGGGAGGCTGATGGAGGTGGATTACTTGAGTTCAGGAGTTTGAGACCCGCCTGGACAACATGGTGAAACCCCATCTCTACTAAAAAGACAAAAATTAGCCGTGCATGGTGGCAGACCCCTGTAATCCCAGCTCCTAGGAGGCTGAGGTAGGAGAATCGCTTGAACCTGGGAGGTGGAGTTTGCAGTGAGCCGAGATTGCACCACTGCACTCCAGCCTGGACAACAGAGCAAGACTCCGTCTCAAAAAAGAAAAAAAAAAATGTACTTTGGAAATTGCCTTTTTCACTTTAAGTGACCATTTCCTTGTTTTAAAGAATATCCTCATACATAAATCTTTCGTGCACTTTATGTGTTTAAACTGCTCAGCATCATATTACTAGGAATAAGATAATAAACACTTTTAAGGCCTTTTTATTTATTTATTTTGAGACAGGGTCTCAATCTGTTGCTCAGGAGTGCAGTGGCACTATCTCAGCTCACTGCAGCCTCTGCCTCCTGTGCTCAAGGGATCCGCCTGCCTCAGCCTCCCGAGTAGCTGGGACTATAGGCGCGCATCACTACGCCCCGCTCCTTTTTTGTAGAGACGGGTTTCGCCATGTTTCCCAGGCTGGTCTTGAACTCCTGGGTTAAGCAATCCTCCCACCTCAGCCTAGCAAAGTGTTGGGATTACGGGCGTGAGCCACTGCACCCGGTCTAAGCCTCTTAATACATGTTGCCAAATCATGTTTTCCTCTCAATAATGCCAACATTGGATATCGTGATTTTTTTTTTTTTTTTTTTTTTTTACGGAGACGGAGTCTTGCACTGTTGCCAAGGCTGGAGTGCAGTGGCGCCATCTTGGCTCACTGCAAGCTCCGTCTCCCGGGTTTACGCCATTCTCCTGCCTCTCAGCCTCCTGAGTAGCTGGGACTACAGGCGCCCGCCACCACACCCGGCTAATTTTTTGTACTTTTTTTTTTTTTTTTTTTTTTTAAGTAGAGACGGGGTTTCACGGTGTTAGCCAGGATGGTCTCAATCTCCTGACCTCGTGATCTGCCCGCCTTGGCCTCCCAAAGTGCTGGGATTACAGGCGTGAGCCACCGCGCCTGGCTGGATATCATGATTTTTTAAAGTTCCACCAACGTAAGACAAGATGTGTTGTCTTTTTTTTTTTTTTGAGACGGAGTTTTGCTCTGTCACCCAGCCTGGAGTACAATGGTGTGGTCCCAGCTCACTGCAACCACCACCTCCTGGGTTCAAGCGATTCTCCCGCCTCAGCCTCCCAAGTAGCTAGGACTACAGGCACATGCCACCATACCCAGCTAATTTTTGTATTTTTAGTAGATACGGGGTTTCACTATGTTGGCCAGGCTGGTCTCGAACTGACCTCGTGATCCGCCTGCCTCGGCATCCCAAAGTGCTGAGATTACAGGCGTGAGCCACCGTGCCTGGCCAGATATCTCATTTTAAGCCGGGCGTGATGTTGCAAGTCTATAGTCCCAGCTACTCCAGGAGGCTTAGGCAGGAAAAGTGCTTGAGCCCTGGAGTTCGAGGTCAGCCTGGGCCACATAGTGAGACTGGTTTCTAGGGGTGAAAAAAATGTCATGTCGTTGTATTAATGTTTCTTCAGTTGGCTACTGGAGCAGTTTTACGTAGTGGCTCTCAAACATAGCTCAGTGGCTGGTCATGGTGGCTCATGCCTGTAATCCCAGCAGTCTGGGAGGCTGAGGTGGGAGAACTGATTGAGGCCAGGCTTTTTTTGTTTTGTTTTTAAAAAGAGCTCAGTGATAAAAAAAAAAAAAAAAAAAAAAAAAAAACTGGAGTGAAACAAAATGAACAATTTGCAGTGAGAGTATAGACATGATGTTACATTATAAAACAATGTCCCATAAAATATCCCAGCAGTTTTATGATACTTCCTTTATATATTACAAGTTGTTTAAAATGCTCAAAATTGGCTTTAGTCTCCACAGTGGGCTACAGCTAAAGCAGCGCTTAGAGGAAAATTTAAATATTTACATTTACATTGGAGGAAAAGTGTTAACAAAGCTGGGGGAAAGGAGGAAATTAAATAAGTAACAGGAAACACTTAAGAGCAGAAACCAATAAAAGACAACAAACCGGGCACGGTGGCTCATGCCTGTAATCCTAGCACTTTGGGAGGCTGCGGCAGGCTGATCACGTGAGGTCAGGAGTTTGCGACCAGCCTGGCCAACAGGGGGAAACCCCGTCTCTACCAAAAATATAAAACAAATTAGCTGGGCATGGTGGCACATGCCTGTAATCCCAGCTACTCGGGAGGCTGAGGCAGGAGAATTGCTTGAACCCGGGAGGTGGAGGTTGCGTTAAGCCGAGATCGTGCCACTGCACTTCAGACTGGGCAACAGAGCCAGACTCCGTCTCAAAAAAAAAAAAAAAAACAAAAAACAAAACCCAAAACCAAACAAAAAACCAGAAAACAATGTAAAAAATTGGCTCTTTAAAAAATTAATTCAATTTCTAACCCCTTAGAAAGACTGATCAAGGAAAAAAAAGAAAACACAAATTACCAATATTGGTAATAAAAAGGGACCCTGCCACAGACCATACAGATATTAATAGATGGAAAATATTGAAAAAAAAATGCTTTAAAATTCAGTACTACCACCACGTAAACACAACATTCACAGTGACAACACACTTATTTAAGAGACAGGATCTTGCTCTCACCCAGGCTGGAGTGCAGTGGCATAAATCATAGCTCGCTGCTGCCTCAACCTAGGCTCAAGCAATCCTCCTGCCTCAGCCTCCTAAGTAGCTGGGACTACAGGTGCACACCACCACACCAAGCTAATTGTTATTATTAAGAGACAGGGCCTTGCTATGTTGCCCAGGGTGGGGTCAAATTCCTGACTTCAAGTGATCCTCCTGCCTCCTGCCTTGGCCTCCCAAAGTGTTGGAATTATAGATGTGAACCACCTCGCCTGGCCCACACTTGTCGTTATACAAGCAAATTTTGTGAGAATTATTTGCTTTTGCAATAAATGCATTTTTCAAGTATACAACACAGGTTTATAACATACATCAAATCAAAATGGTAAAGCTGAAGCTACTTTGTAATTAAAAAGCAAAATTAGCATCAAGTGAAAACTGTAAACCAACTAAATGCTACACTGATGAAGCTGGAAATTTCCTCCCAGGCGGATATTCAAACTATCAGCTTGTGCCTATGTTGGTATTAGCCTTTGTAATGCAAAATTCTTAGAATACTAAATTGGAATCCTTAGAAAATTCCAATAAAGTGCCAATTGTGGTTTATGATTACTGAATTCTAATAAATAAACCTTACTCATTTAGGTTGCTAATAGTGGGAAGAAAGGATACATCTTTTTGAATCAATGTTCCCGCCTAAATCTCATGTGGGATTGTAATCCCCAGTGTTGGAGGTGGGGCCTGGTGGGAGGTGACTGGATTATGGGGGCAGTTTCTTATGGTTTAACACCATCCCCCTTGGTGCTGTCCCTATAGTGAGTTCTCCTGACATCTGGTTGTTTAAAAGTGTGTGGAACCTCCCCTGTCCCTCTCTTCCTCCTGCTCTGGCCATGTGAAGTGCTTGCTCCCACTTAATCTTCCACCGTGATTGTAAATTTCCTGAGGCCTCCCCAGAAGCCGAGCAGATGCCAGCATCATGCTTCCTGTACATCCTGCAGAACCATGAGCCAATTAAACCTCTTTTTAAAATAAATTACCCAGTCTCAGGCATTTCTTTATACAATGCGAGAACAAATACACCTGGGATCCTGGCTCCCAGCTTCCAGTGACTTGCTTCATGAACATTAATGAACAGGCAGCACAGAGAGCAGGCATCCTCCTGCCCTGCGCTGCTCCTGTAGCACAGAGGCACAGGAACACATAGCATCTGGATGGCAGCACATTTCGTTTTTTTTTTTTTTTTCTGAGACGGAGTCCCGCTCTGTTGCCGAGGCTGGAGTGCTGTGGCGCAATTTCCGCTCACTGCAAACTCTGCCTCCCAGGTTTACGCCATTCTCCTGCCTCAGCCTCCCAAGTAGCTGGGACTACAGGTACCTGCCACGATGTCCGGCTAATTTTATTTTTAGTAGAGACTGGGTTTCACCATGTTGGCCAGGATGGTCTTGATCTCCTGACCTTGTGATCTGCCCACCTTGGCCTCCCAAAGTGCTGGGATTACACGCATGAGCTACTGTGCCCAGCCGGATGGCAGCACATTTCCTACATCATTTTGTTTTATTTCCAACTACTACAAAATAGAACAAGAATCAAATGTGATAATACAATTTTCTTTATTAAAAATAATTTACAGCATCAGTAACATATACACAATTGTCATCAACTGAACTTCGCCTCCAATATATTTTTATACAATACTTAACATTATTGAACTTAAAACTGTTACACTGTTTTGTTGGCTTTAAATAATAGACAATGATTTTTGTCTATTACTTAGTGATAGACAAAGTGATTACTTTGTCTGTTACTTAAGTGAGATTATGTTTTCATAGCCACATATTATGTGTAAAATTGATAGAAACATCAGCAATATCACCCTTTAGGGGAAAAAAACACTGAAAAAGCCAAAGTCCACCCTCTTCTTCTCTCTTATTACTCCAATCAAACTAAGATAGGGTAAACATCCAGTATCTTAGTATCTTCTCCTAAACCTAAAGACAAAAGAAAGATGTCTTCTATTCAACCACAGAAAAATGTCAAATAATTTCTCCTCATCCTCTCATTCATCACTGTGAAAGCAAATGAACACAACCTTGTTACCATATATGCAGGCAACTATGATTCTGACTTAGGTCCTAGCTTTACTTTCCTTTAGTACAACTGTTGTTTGATTACCAATGAAAACCTGAGCACTCTGGCTAGAGGGATACTAGTACCTTCTTTCAAATGTCAGCATGGAGATAAAATAGTGACAACTGTCATCTTAGATACTTTTTAGATATAATAATGGCAATTCAGTGGCTGGATGACATTTTCATTGATTCCATTGTATAAGAGTAGCAAAACCCTAAAATATGAAAATGGCAATGACATGTAGCATAATGTTTTTAAAGTATTAAAAAAACCCTGCTGTTGGTAATGACCTTTGAAATTGTACTTTAAGCTTACAACACTGATTTGCTTTTCTTGTGTGTCTGACATTACACTTCCTTATTTTTTTTGGTAACACAAAATTATCCAGGTATAGTCAAAAAAGAAGATATAGACAATAAAAACAGATGCCACATTTTGCAAACACAGCATTTGGCTAGAGGCAGAATTATAAGGTATACATATTAAAACATACATCCACGACTCTCCTCCTCAATTTGGAACCATGTTTATCAAGTTTTTACTTCATTGTATATAAGCCAAAAAATTAAGAGAACCTTGATTTGTTCCTGAAATACAAGATTTGCTTGTATTATTACTGGACTAGGTAGACTGGATATGTGAATGTTTAATTCATAGTTAGCTAGCTTTACCATCATCTCCTGAATCAGCTGCTGAGGATGCCTGTGCCTCCGCCCATAACTATATATAGAGTATGCTTTCAGAACAATATAGGCCGGGTGCGGTGGCTCACAACTGTAATCCCAGCACTTTGGGAGGTTGAGGTGGGTGGATCACGAGGTCAAGAGATTCAGATCATCTGGCCAACATGGTGAAACCCCGTCTCTACTAAAACTACAAAAATTAGCTGGGCGTGGTAGCGCATGCTTGTAGTCCCAGCTACTCAGGAGGCTGAGGCAGAAGAATCACTTGAACCCGGGAGGCGGAGGTTGCAGTGAGCCAAGATCATGCCATTGCACTCCAGCCTGGTGACAGAGCAAGACTCCGTCTCAAAAAACAAAAAACAAAACAAAACAGATTTGTTTCCTGCTGCACAATCTGGAATTACCATTTCTTCAGAGCACATACAGGCATTTCATCATTCAACTTGTAATTTCTCCTAACTCATGTTTTCATGTAAATTAAAAACACATGCACTGACAAATAAATATACAGTATATATCAAGAACACAATATAATTTGAAAGTGTCGAAGAAAATACTTATACAAAATTTAAATAAGGAAATCATTTTGTCAAACTCTAGTCCGTCTTATTGTCTAAACACATATTTGCAAAATATTTTCAAAAGATTGTATGATTATGTGCAAAGTTCTCAGTGGTCTTCATCCACTGGTTTGGTAGTTTCAGCATTTTGCTTAAAACAAGTAATTATTTATGCAATGTGAACTAATTCTGAATTGCAGTAACTAAGTAAGTCATAGAAAGATCTCTATGTGAAAAAAAAATCACTACAATTAACCTTTAGCCTGCTAAATTTCTTAATTAAGAAATTGTATAGAACCTTCTATAATTAATTTTCCAACCTTTTTTTAAAAAATTGCCAAACATCTTGTTGACAGAACATTTGATGTGATGGGCAGACATGCATATTGAGGATACATAGTACTCAGCAACAACTTAAGTGTTTTATCCTTACAGTCAGCTTTGGTTAAAACATAACAAAATTAATAGAATCATGCATCGCAGGTGATAAATGATTCAAAATGACAGGAAATCAATTTAATGAAGAAATAGCAACATTTAAAAAATGCATAGGGTTGAGTACCCGTATAATTGAGGGTGGATAATTTAAATGTCTAGAAGAAATCAGTTCAGAGTTTAATGATTAAATAACATTCTTTTTAGCAAGTATGAGTGTGAAATTTTGGTTAATGACACCGAAAATATTAGGTTATAGGAAGTTACAGTATTACATAAGGTGAGCAAAAAAATCTAATCCAATTAATATAATGCCATCGGGGGCTTGTCAGATAGTCACAGTGGCAAACTGCTGAAACATTAAAGGCTGCGTCATATGTGATATGTATTTCCACTGCTAATACATGGTGCCACACAATCAGTTGTATTTTGCCATGGTCCATCTTCGTATGTGGAGGGAACCTTGGCTGGACTGGACAGAATGATTGTGACCTGGGGCAGGTTCTATCCCTTGAAGTTAGACTAAGGATAAACCTGATTATATGACAAACTAAGAATGCCAAATGTGTCCAGCTCAATTCTGAAGAGCAATTAATATACTTAAAAGGTCCACTTATAAATGAGATTCCAATGACCACAATTTTAGAGTCTAATCTGGCTTCTTGTATTTCAATCTGCTACTCTTAAACCAACAAACAGTAGTACACAGTTTTATTGGTGCAAAACTAAACAACTCCAGGAAGGTTACTCATATAAGAATCTTCAACACAAATTCTGCCTTTATTTACAAAATGGTCTGATAAAATATCGCCCCCCCCATACTTACAGGTCTCTTCCACAACACACTTCACACGTTGATTTTAGCAATGTTAATAGCACCATTCGTATATTATTTAAAATCAAGAAGATTTCATTTCAGTTACTATGTTGATTCATCATCATTTACATCCATGGATGAGATAAGTGAGTATACTGGGACTATCTGCAGCTCCATGGTAAGGATTCCTGGGTCCAGCACAAAAGGCTTTGCAGTTATCAGTTATGAAAGGTATCCATGGTAAGTAGATACTATGAGAATTTTCGTGCCACAAAGTTTAATAATCCTCCATGTTTGTACAATGTTATTTCCACATCATCTTCAAACGAAGCAATCACGCTGAATACTTTTCCAGTGCTTGTCTTTAAAGAAACAAAAACATCTCATGTGAGCAAGTAAATCTTCCAGCTGCTACTTGGTGGTTAAGACCATCTGTCTTCATATTTAATGACTATACTTGCCACATATTCTGTCTGATTTATCCTGGTTCTAATTTCTTATATTCTGATTGCCTGAAACTTTTCTGCTGCTTGAAAAACACCTGAGGGCCGGGCGCGGTGGCTCAAGCCTGTAATCCCAGCACTTTGGGAGGCCGAGGCGGGTGGATCACGAGGTCAGGAGATCGAGACTATCCTGGCTAACACGGTGAAACCCCGTCTCTACTAAAAATACAAAAAAATTAGCCGGGCGTGGTAGCGGGCGCCTGTAGTCCCAGCTACTTGGGAGGCTGAGTCGGGAGAATGGCGTGAACCCAGGGGGCGGAGCTTGCAGTGAGCCGAGATCGCGCCACTGCACTCCAGCCTGGGAGACACAGCGAGACTCCGTCTCAAAAAAAAAAAAAAAAAAAAAAAGAAAAACACCTGAGATACCTGATCATGGGCTTCATAGCTAAGTAGAAAAATAGCTACATTTAGATTTTGACTTATTAATTGGGGAAGTTATACTCACTATTCATATTCATTTTACACCAAATATTCATTGCATGTAATCAATAACTCCTACTCTTTCCCCTTTTTTCTTAGTTGTAAAGTCTGTTTTGCTCTAACTTTGAACGTTCAACTTTGCCCTCTCTTTGGAGTGGTATGTATGCCTCCGTCAAAATTAGATCGGGACAGCAAAAAAATGACCACCATGAAAAGGAAACTGGCACTTGTTAAGTGGAAGTCAAGATTCCCCTCCATGTGTTCTTTTTTCTGGTATAAGCATCCAGTTCTTTCCACTTTTCCTCAGAGAACTTGAACTATTAACATAGCTAGATTTAAGTATGGCGGAGGGAGTCATCTTAATGCATGGCAACTTAACATGCATTAAGGGACTTCACTATATAATTTACAGCAATTGATTCGTATTCAATTCATAAACATTTGAGTGCATAATCATATATTTGAAAATTTTAGAGATACCTGTATATTCAATGTAATTCCAGGAGACAGTTCTTCAGGAAATGTTAAAGAAAATGTTTCTCTACCGGAGAGGCCCAAGGAATCTGCATTTTCTCCTGGAAGGAACTGAAGTGGAGCTATGCCAATTCCAATCAAATGATCTTTGTGTATTTTTTCATAACTTTCGGCCAAAACAGCTTTCACACCCTGTAATAAATGTGCATTTTATTTCCTCCAATCACTTCTGAAAGTTATTTACTGAGCATTTAAAGGGGGTAAAAATCTACTTTGGCCTTTCTCTAAATATTTTTAGTCTAATACCTCATACTGCATCAATATTCTATCAAAGTATTTACAGAAACTTTTTATAGATTATTTTTCTGAATTTTTATGGAGCTCCCTAAATTATTCTGGCTCCCCTTCTGCTGCTCTAGGGTTAAGTACTGCCGCTGCCTACCACATCATAAGAGTTCTATAAATGGGCTGGTTCCTTTGACCCCAAAGTAGGGCTCAGAAGGATTTCTATTTAAACATGACAGATCTAATATATGTGTTCAACACTCTTGAAATGCCACTAAAATAAAGGAATAAAGAAGGTATATGGGGCCAGACACAGTGGCTTATATGCTTATAATCCCAGTACGTTGGAGGCTGAGGCAGAAGGATTATTTGAGAATGGGAGTTTGAGACCAGCCTAGGCAATATAGAGAGACCCTGTCTCTACAAAAAAAATAAAAAATAAAATAAAAAATAACAAGAACAGGCTGGATGCAGTGGTTCATGCCTATAATCCCAGCACTATGGGAGGCCGAGGTGGGCGGATCTCTTGAGGTCAGGAGTTTGAGACTAGCCTGGCCAACATGGTGAAACTCCATCTCTACCAAAAACAGAAAAATTAGCTGGGCATGGTGGTATACCTGTAATCTCAGCTACTAAGGAGGCTGAGGCAGGAGAATCACTTGAGGTTGGTAAACGGAGGTTGCAGGGAGATCACGCCACTGCATTCCAGCCTGGGCAAGAGAGTGAGACTCTGTCTCCAAAAAATATAAGTAACAACAATAATAAAGAGGGTATAAGCCCATAGCAACGAAGGGAATAGGATGAGAGAATTCTATAAATATTTAGAAAACAGAGATAGGTAACTGATTTAGAAGACAATGTTGAAACCACAGAATGATAAAATGAAATTAGAGAGTGATACCAGTCAAGGTCTGAGTTAATGTGCAACACAAGCCCCAGGAAAAGGATTGAGATTCAGAGGATGAGCTTCTCAGAATACTTGTGGATACAGGTTACAAGGCCACACAAAGCAGTAAGATCCAGCTCAATCCCCACTCCACAAGAGTAGAGGTTTATTCTCTGGAAAAAAAAAATGAGCCAAAGGCTCTAGACTTGTGTTTTTCAACTTTTTTCTCCACTGTCTACCTAAGGAGTCTTTTAAGACTTCCCCCCCCATAATTGTGTCTTCCTGTTCACCTCCTTTCTCTCCAAAATTTTAACACCACTAAGATGCCGTGTATCTTTTTATGTACTCTATATTTATCTGTACTTCACGTGCAAAAAGTAAAATTTTTTTTTTTTTTTACCACCTGAGAACCAATTTCTGTTCTTTGGGAGTGCCATCACCCCTCTTGAGAATATATTCTTTTTAAAAAATTTTTTTACTCATTTTCTGTTATAGCAGAAATAAGGAAGAGAATACATTCTCTAGACTGACAAACACTGGGCACAGGGGCTTGAGAATACCCCTGAAACAGGAGATTAAGTAGATGTCTACATCCTGAACGAGTCTCTTTCCTTGAAGACACTGAATGGCCTCAGAGAAAATACAGATAAGAACATATAGAATCTCTCAATGAAAAAGGTAGCTTATCACCCAATCACCTATAGTAAGGCACAGTAACTGACAAAACCCAGCCCTCATCCACGGCTTGTAATCAGTTTTTTAATATCTAACAAATGGAGGGCCAAGCATCACCTGCCATATGAGGAAAGCTTTCAACATCAAATACAAACACTAAAACACTTTCCAGGATAAAAAAGAACCTATACCTATCATTAATACTCATAATAATACTTATAATTAGTATCTTAGAAGGATGAGATTTTGGTTTATTCCTATAGCCCCTCAGAGTATTTACATTTTAAAGGAGATATTAAAGATTAAAATAAGAATGAGGCCTACATGATATCTGTGTTTCAGCCAGCCTTTTTAAAGCTACAATTGTAAAGAGAAGCACTTGTCAGTATGAAATGGCAAAAAGCACATGTCACATGACTATTCCCCCCAGCAGATGGCCTATTTGCTCTGCAATAAGGAAACAGTCTCAGGAGAAATGTCCTCCTGGCAGACAGCCAGGCACCACAATCTCCTATTTAGGGGGAAAAAAGGTGAAGCTTGGCCCACTACTTCAGAGTCTTTTACCCACTAATGGGGCAAATCTGAGAAAATTGAATCAAAAGGAGGCAAGTAAAATTAACAGTGGGGGCCAGGCACAGAGGCTCAAGCCTGTAATCCCAGCACGTTGGGAGGCCACAGCGGGAGGATCGCTTGAGCCTAGGAGTTCAAGATCAGCCTGAGCAAAATAGGGAGATTCCATCTCTACAAATAATACAAAAATTGGCCAGGGGTGGTAACTCATGGTTGTAGTCCCAGCTACTTGGGAGGCTGACACAGGAGAACTGATTGCACCTGGGAGGTCATGGCTGCAGAGAGCAGTGATTGCGCCACTTCACTCCAGTCTGGGTGACAAGGACACGGTCTCAAAACCAAAAAAACAACAACAACAACAAAAAAATCAATACGTATAAATAATTATAAAACAGCAGTTTAAAACAGAATTTCCTTTCCCTCTATTATGCTGACTTCTTCACATAAGACTGATGTAGGTTTAACCAAACTCAAGAGTATTAAAATGATACTAACGAGATGAGTACAAAGTATTATCTAAGATCACTGAAACAAACAAAACCCTCTATACCTATGAGGTTCAAATAACTATAAAAAATCCAAATAAACTTTGACAGTATGTTACTGACAAAAGGGAACATTTAAAACTCTTTGAAGCTTAAGATGATAAATTTTAAGATTCAATACCAGTAAATATGGTCCTTTGGCAGCCCAGTCTCTGGAGTTTCCTGAACCATATTTCTTTCCTGCTAAAATAATCAGTGGGATACCTTCTTTCTGGTACAGCTCTGCAGCCTCAAATACATCTAGCTGTAGATTAAAACAAACACAAAAATCTTTAATACAAATTTTGATCCAGTTAGAATTGTCTAAATACTTTGTGTGCATCCTCACCGTCTGTCCTGACGGAAAATGAATTGTTTTAGGAGCTGGTTTTCCAATAAACTTATTAAAAAGCTTGATATTTGCAAAAGTGCCTCTTGTCATTACAGCATCATTACCTCTTCGAGCTCCGTAAGAGTTGAATTCACGAGGGGTAAGGCTACAAGAAAGTAATGAAAATCAGTTTTCATTACATATGGAAAACAATCACACACTACTCAGTTGTAAGACTTAAAAATTTTTTTTATCACAGAAAATTTCAAACACAAACAAAAGAAAACAAAACCATGAATGTCCACATGCCTATCACTAAGCTATAACTTAACGGATTCTTGGTTTCTTCTACAGTCAACCCCATTAGATCATTTTGAAGCAAAACTGAGATATATTTTAACAGCATACATTTCAGTACATTTCTCTAAAAGATATAGATTTAAAATCTTTACACCAAAAAAAAAAAAAATCACAATTTATTAACATCAGATAGTCAATATTCAAATGTCACTGATTATTTCCAAACTACTTTAAGTTGGCTTGTTCAAATCAGGATCAAAATGCAGTTCATAAATGCATTCAGTTGATCTCAAGTGTTTTAATCTACAGTTGACCTTTAAACATAAATTTGAGTTGTGTGGGTCCACTTATACAACGATTTTTTTCAACCAAATGCTGACAGAAAATATATTATTCACAGGATGCAGAAAACTGCAAATACGATTTTTCATGCATCTGCAGGACTGACTGTAGGAATTTTTCATGCATCTGCAGGACTGACTGTAGGAATTCAGTATGTGTGCATTTGGGTATACATGGGTGGTCCTGGAACCAATCCCACATCTATACCAAGGAGTGACAGTATATGTTCCCTCTCCTTCCTCCTGCTTGTGCTCTATCTGATGAAATAAAGTCACTTGTATACTTCTCTGTACCCACATTGTGTTGACTGCATCTCCATGGATCATTTAACAAGTTCTTCTGCCTTCTGTTCTTGTAAATCACATGTTAGATCCAGTGGCTTGATAAGATTTGGGTTTTTAATTTTTGGCAACAATGCTTCATAGGTCATGTGTACTTCTATCAGGAGGCACAAGATAGCCAATTGTCTTTTCCTGGAATGTTACCAGCTTATTGTGGGCTAGATTGCTTATTTTACTAGAGACTGTAAAATAGTGACACTATAATTCACCCATTCCTTCTTCATTTTTTAGCTATAAAAGTTCTATAAAGAAAAACCTTCCAGCAGGCATGGTGGCTCCTACCTGCAATACCAGCACTTTGGGAGGTCAAAGTGGGAAGAATGCTTGAGCCCATGTGTTGGAGACCAGCCTGTGCAACAAAGGGAGATCTCATCTCTACAAAAAATTTAAAAATTATGCAGGCATGACGGTGTGAGCCTGTAGTCCCAAGCTACTCAGGAGGGTGTGACAGGAGGAGTGCTTGAGCCCAGGAGTTCCAGGCAGCAGAGAGCCAACTGCCATTGCCCTCCAGCCCGGGCAAGAGTGAGACCCTGTCTCTACAAACAAACAAAAGACAAACTTTCCTTCATCAATGATTTGGTTATGCTGAAATACATTCCATACAGGAAAGGCTGGTTAAAGAATTGATAATATTTACCAGTTTTCAAGCTAATGAGCTGGTCCTGGCCCTGAGACCTTTAGACAGAAGACTGATGGTCTCTTGACAACTCCCTTGTTTTTGGTAATCTTGGTAATTTTTGGTAAAATCGTGTACATTTTCCAGTCCCAGATCTGGAATCACTAATTTCTCCATGAAGCACTGGTTCACCATACTGGGAAATAGTATTTAGAAAACATAATCTGGGTGCTAGGGGTATTGCTACTGGATTAGTGACTATATATAACGTTTTAGGGAAAAATAACTGAACATAAATATCTCAACAATCAACAACTGACTTTCATCGGCCTCTGATCTGGTCTTTTAAGCAGAGGCAACAATACTCTAAATTTGTGCATTTAAATTCTTACTTCAGGGTGGGAGTGTTAGGAGGTTTGAGTGTCTTTATTTTTAGAAAATTCTAATTGATGAACACTACTGGATTAAATGTGCTAAGAAATACATACCAGAAGGCATAATAATTACAAAAATTGTACATTTGAGAGAAGTGTTGACTGTTTTTCTTTTTTGGAAGTATGTCACAATTATGATGAAGATGGAAATCACAATCAAAAAAATATTTATAGGAAAGAAAACTTATTTCTCACCACTTTATAATAAAAGCTATGCAATATTATCACATGTCAAGACAAGCTATATGGACATTTTGGCCAGGCACGGTGGCTCATGCCTGTAATCCCAGCAATTTGGGAGGCCGAGGTGGGCGGATCACTTGGTCAGGAGTTTGAGACCAGCCTGGCCAACGTGGTGAAACCCCGTCTCTACTAAAAATACAAAAACTCTCTGGGCATGGTGGCGTGTGCCTGTAATTCCAGCTACTTGGCAGGCTGAGGCAGGAGAATCGCTTGAACCTGGGATGCAGAGGTGGCAGTGAGCTGAGATTGCACCACTGCACTCCAGCCTGGGTGACAGAGTGATAGTCTTTTGAGTGACAGTCTCAAAAATAAATAAATAAATATCAATGAAAAAGCTTGTCATTTTAATTACACAAGCATCAAACAAGCATCCAATAAGCTAATCAGGTAGCAGTACTACACATTCTGCTTTTAGCAAAACTTTGTCTCATTGTCAAAACAGTCCTTTGATAACAGGGCAACTCTACATGATTAATCATGTAGAAATGAAATAAAATCTTACTAAAGTTTTTATCTCCAATATAAACAGCCTTTACATTTACATTTATTGTTCCTATAAAATTTTTGGCTCATGAAGCAGAAATTCATTGTCTTTTGATTTGATACACATCATTCCCAGCCTCACACATGTACATTTCACAGCCCATAAAATACACATTTAAATTCCTTACTCCCATTATGGGAAGCTGGTTTTAACCAAATGAGCAGGCTTCATTTGGTAGGTAAAACCAAGCTGATTTTTCAATAAAGTAGCACTGAAAAAGAAAAATCTTATTTCCAATCAGCTGTTTATTGAGACTATAAGGGCTCAATTTAAAATTGCAATTTCATTGTCTAAAGTCACAAGCAAAGACAAGTACAGAAGGTACCGCCCCCCTCCATTCTCCATTCTTGCTTAAGACAAACACATTGGCAGTCAGATATCTACGATAGCATGTATTTACTGGAAAAAAGGAACATGACCAATAGAAGCCTCTGAATCAATAAGAAACAAGAAAAAACAAAAACACTCTAAAGCCATGTACACATACCCTCTGTTTGTCAAATACTTAGCGGCAGCACTATTCCTAGCGATACTTCCTGCAGGTGATATATGATCTGTTGTGACAGAGTCTCCCAAATATAATAAGACATGGGCATTTTCAATAGCCTGGAGTGCAACTGGCTCTTTGGTCTAGAAGGTAAAAGTTCAAGGCATTTAACTCTTTACAAGACTTCTTAGTTTATAACAATCTTTAAAAGATCAAATAGTCAAACAGTACTTACGAGTTTATCAAAAAATGAAGGGCATCTGATATAAGTAGACTTTAAGTCCCATGGAAACAAAACTGAATCTGGTGCTTCTAAGGAATTCCACCGTTTATTCCCCATCTGTGAATACAGTTAAAAGGGCTCAGAAGAAGAGGCACATGAATGATCAACGGAATAAAATAGTACTTAGGTCAGAACAAAAACAACAAAAATAGGCCTTATCCATTTGGAAAGAAAATTAAGACAGTGTATTCTTCTTTTTTTTAATTTAAAATTTTTATTTTTGCCCAGGCTGGTCTTAAACTCCTGAGCTCAAGTGATACGTGTGCCTTGGCCTCCCAGAGTGTTGGGATTATAGGCGTTAGCCACCATGCCCAGCCAAAACAGTGCATTGTAAAAAATCATGAGGTTTTTGGACAGAATGATTAAAAATTTGCTCCTCAAATTCTAGCATACCAGATCTCCAGGTACACTGTAAGGGGAAAGTTTCAATATAAACTGAACATAAAGACTACAGAGTCCAAAAAAAGTTAAAGAATTTAGAAAGATTTCTCATGTTGCCACAGAGAGATTAAGCATGTATGAGGTATGCTGTTAATGTCTAAGAATGTTATAATGGAGAAAAACCCTCTGCTTTTTCGATATATTTGTTCCACATCAAAGCCTTCAAACTACATCCAAAAATCTCACCATTTCTTAGGCCAGGCACAGTGGCTCACACCTGTAATCCCAACACTTTGGGAGGCTGAGGTGGGTGGATCACTTCAGTCCAGGAGTTTGAGACCAGCCTGAGCATCTTTATTTTTTATTTTACAAAAAATAAAAAAATTAGCTGGGCCTGAGCGCCTGTGGCCCCAGTTACTCGGGAGGCTGAGGAGCAGGATTGTTTGAGTCCAGGAGGTTAAGGCTGCAGTGAGCTGGTTCAGGCCACTGCACTCCAGCCTGGGTGACAGAGTGGGGCGCCATCTCCCAAGAAACACCAAAAAATAAATAATAATTTTTTAAAATTGCATAATTTATATAACTATTCTCTTTACAGCTTATTTGCCTCTCCCCAGGAGAATTCTGGGTTTTGTTCACTGATGTATTCTGAACACCTAATCAATTCTTTCTTTTCCCCCTCAACTTTTATTTTAACTTCTGGGGTACATATGCAGGATATGCAGGTTTGTTACACAGGTAAATGTGTGCCACGATGGTTTGCTGCACGGATCATCCAATCAACACTAATCAATTCTGATACTCTAAGACATTTTCTTTCCTTTTTTTTTTGAGATGGAGCTTTGCTCTTGTTGCCCAGGTTGTAGTGCAATGGCACGATTTCGGATCACCGCAACCTCTGCCTCCCGGGTTCAAGCGATTCTCCTGCCTCAGCCTCCTGAATAGCTGGGATTACAGGCATGTGCCACCACACCTGGCTAATTTTTTTGTATTTTTAGTGGAGATGGGGTTTCTCCATGTTGGTCAGGCTGGTCTTGAGCTCCTGACCTCAGGTGATCCACCTGCCTTGGCCTCCCAAAGTGCTGGGATTACAGACGTGAGCCACTGTGTCCAGCCGCCATTTGCTTTTTAATTATAGATTCCAGATACAAACTATTACACATTGAAAACCGCATTCAAAATAACGTAATTTTAATTTTTATTCTAGTCAGAAAACAAGATATATGAAATAAAAGAACACTGCAAATTGATTAAACTATTTAAGAAACACATAAGACTCTTACTTCTATTTTATCTTTTAATGCTTTAAACATGGATAGTATAACATGTTCTTCCTCTACTCGATGAACTTCTTCTCGACTAGGCCAAATATCATGCAGGTAAATGTTCTTGCCGGTGGAGTCAGTACCTGGTTAAAATTTTTGAACATGACACTCAGTAAAAAAATAACTCTCTGAAAATGTTCATACCTTTTCAAAGACATATTATGGACATCAAGTAAATGATTCAACTGGGTGCTTCAGGCTTAAGCGGCTGGAAGAACTAATTACCTGCACATTTTATTTTCTTCACATAAACACAGAAATTAATAACTATACATTATCATAAGTTTTCCTGAAATAATTCAAAGAATAGATGGTCTAAGAAACATTTCAAAAATATAATGACTTCTATGGGGAAACATATGTATAGGTATACATATACATAAAGGAAAAGATACCTAAAGGTTCTGTCTGGAAATCTATATTCACTGTGCCTGCTATGGCATAAGCTACCACTAACGGTGGAGAGGCAAGATAATTGGCACGAACACAATCACAAAGACGACCTTCAAAATTTTTGTTTCCAGATAAAATTCCACAGGTAACCAAATCACCCTGGAAAAAAAACACAAACACACAAACATACATATTCAATTCTAGAGATGGTACAAATTTGGATAATCATATATAACCAATCTTAAAGTCTGAGGGCGAGATTAACCAAAAAACATATTACTAACTTTTAAATACAGAACTATCCATCTTGCGAATAAACTAAATCAATTCCTTATATTATGAAGGAATTATTTCAAGGATCTACAAATGAGTCTTTCAATCATTTAAACATTCACAGGTTGCAACTGCCAAGAGGTGCAGAGTTTACAGAAATATAAACACATCAATATATATTTTCTATAATTTAATAACAAAACATAGTTAAGAAAACCATTTAGATGGCTTGCCGATCCACACATTTTACCTGTTTTACCGCATTTAAAACTGCTTCTGATAAGGGGGCTGTATTTCCCACACAAGTTGAACATCCATAACCAACGATTTCAAATCTGCATTTCAAAAAATAAATGTGACTGAATAGCACATCACAATATTTATAGAGAAAAGATAAGTCTTATCTTGTATTTCTATCCCTGTAATAAGATTACTTAAAAGACTATTCATGACACATGGATTAACCTTCATCAATATATTCACTTCACAACATTCTGAGCAATCAAGTCTAACTCTCAGGCATGCTATTTGAACAAATTCACTGCAGCCTTAACCTCCTGGGCTCAAGCAATTCTGCTCCTCAGCCTCCTGAGTAGCTGGGGCCACAGGCGCTCGCCACCAGGCCCAGCTACTTTTTTTGTAAAATAAAAAATAAAAATGCTCAGGCGGGTCTCAAAGCTGAATGCAAATCTTTGAAGAGCCTTAACAGCACTTATCAATGCACAAGATAATTCCCCCAAATACTACTTGCTAGGAATATAACATGACCTTTTAAAATAATTGATTCTGTACTTCCATCCAAGGGTTTAAAATGTAAAGAGGACCTGGCTATAATAACCTGACCAAAGGTCCCAAAAGAGGCACTGTAACTGGGCACTCTGATAGGAGTAATCTCTTAATTATCAACCAGTTAAACCCAAGAAGAGTCCCTGACAATAAATCCAAGATGATACAACTAAAAGATTACAGGCACCGTCCTCTAAATTACTTTCAGATGCTATTCTAAAAGCAAAAAAATCGAAAATTTATCCATTTTGCAAAGGAACTGATGACTCATATGTTCCAAAACAGACACTGAAAATACAGCTAGGCTGGATGTGGTGGCTCAGGCCTGTAATCCGATCTGAGATGAGCGGATCACTTGAGGCAACGAGGTTGAGTCAAGCCTGGCCAACATGGCGAAACTGTTTCTACTAAAAATATAAAAATTAGCTGGGTGTGGTGGTGTACACCTGTGGTCCCAGCTACTCAGGAGGGTGAGGTAGGAAGACTGCTTGAGCCTAGGAGGTCGAGGCTGCAATGAGCTGTGACTGCACCACTGCACTCCAGTGTGGGCAACAGAGCAAGACACTGTCTCAAAACCAAACAATTCCTGCACAACTAGCATCAATTGTTTTGGATTACATAAAAAACGTATGTAATTTTTTTTTTTGAGATGGAGTCTCGCTCTCTTGCCCAGACTGGAGTACAGTGGCATGATCTCGGCTCACTGCAACCTCTGCTTCCCGGGTTAAAGCAATTTTTCTGCCTCAGCCTCCTGAGTAGCTGGGACTAGAGGTGTGCATCACCATGCCTGGCTAATTTTGGTATTTTTAGTAGAGACGGAGCTTTACCATATTGGCCAGGCTGGTCTCAAACTCCTGGCCTCGTGATTCACCTGCCTCGGCCTCCCAAAGTGCTGGGATTACAGGCGTGAGCAACCGCGCCCAGCCCAAAAATCGTAAGTTACTTTCTCCAAAGTTCAGGGACAACTTAAACTTATGTATTATAGACCCAATAACCTCATAAAACTAAAATTATGACAATTTTCAGTTAATAAATGCAAACTGTAAGATTTCTTTCTTTTTTGAACTGACCTACACAACTCACAGACATTGTGCATACTTGGTATCTTTTCTTATACTGTAACTGTTATTTGGTTATATTTGTTTGTCTTGTCTTTCCAACTAAGTATCTTGAAGCTAAGACCACATCTCCTACTTCTGTGTATCTGAGCTGGTGCTTTGCTCATTTGATATGCCCAATAAGTGTTTCCTGAGTGATAAGGCATCAAAAATTGTATGGTAATGGCAAGGTAGCAAGTAAAACTAAAGCATATTTTTTCTATCCTCTTTTCTTTTTGTTGTTGTTTTTTGAGAGAGTGTCTCGCTCTGTCCCCCAGGCTGGAGTGCAGTGGCGCAATCTCGGCTCACTGTAAGCTCTGCCTCCCGGGTTCACACCATTCTCCTGCCTCAGCCTCCTGAGTAGCTGGGACTACAGGCACACGCCACCTTGCCCGGCTAATTTTTTGTATTTTTAGTAGAGACAGGGTTTCACCGTGTTAGCCAGGATGGTCTCGATCTCCTGACCTCGTGATCCACCTGCCTTGGCCTCCCAAAGTGCTGGGATTACAGGCGTGAGCCACTGCGCCCGGCCTCTATCTTTTTTTTTTTTTTTTGAGATGGAGTCTTGCTCTGTCGCCCAGTCTGGAGTGCAGTGGCAAGATCCTGGCTTACTACAAGCTCCGCCTCCCGGGTTCACGCCATTCTCCTGCCTCAGCCTCCCAAGTAGCTGGGACAACAGGCGCCAGCCACCGTGCCCGGCTAATTTTTTTTTGTATTTTTAGTAGAAATGGGGTTTCACCGTGGTCTCGATCTCCTGACCCTGTGATCTGCCTGCCTCGGCCTCCCAAAGTGCTGGGATTACAGGCGTCAGCCACCGCGCCTGGCTCTCTATCTTCTCTTTGTATATGAAAGGCACAAACAAGCAGCTTCAGTACCTACTGAACACCAATATCAATATGAACAGCGATAGTTGTCACTTACCCAAGCTTACTGAGATACGGTAATACTCCACTTGAACTGAGGTAATGTGTAACCATCCCACTGCCTGGCGATAAACTTGTTCTTATATAAGGTTTAACATGCAGACCAGCTTCAACAGCCTTTTTAGCCAAAAGACCTGCACAGCCAACAAACAATGATTTATTATGCCAATGTTTCTTTCCCTCTCTCACTCATATTAAAGTAAAAAGTGAGAAGTAATTTATTTAACAGATTCATCTCCAATTCAAAGTATGAATTCATAAACTCATTGTCATTATTTTTTCCACTTTATTCTGATTTGCTTCATTTACAACAAATTTAAAATTACAGTAAATATACTAGCCTTTATGTTGAAAATTATTAAGATACAGGCTGACATCATTCACACAACTGGAAACAAAAGATGCACATATGTAAGTACACATTAACAAAACCATCTTTTTTTTCTTTCTTCTTTTCTTTTTTCTAAAGCGAACCATTTTAAAGTCATAATTACAATAAGCTAAGGGGAATGTAACACATTATACATGGTCTTATACATCGAAGGAAATGTTCCAATGGGCATACAAATTGATTTCATTTACAATCCTTGCCAAGACAATGATCTTTTACTGCTTTTATAACTTTTAATGAAATCTCCCACACTGTTATGGTTAACTTCCAGATAATCAAGAAATACCTGCTAAATAACTATAGTTCTAAATTAACAAGAGAAGCAGATACAACCTAAAATTAATTGATAGGTAAGTTATAGTAAACAGTAAATTTACCTTCAGTGTAATAAAAACAAAATAACATAAATCAAACTCAGGCTCCTTAAGACCTAACTAAAATAACAGAAAGTCTCTCAATATCAAATGTAGACACTCTTGCATCATCTAAGAAACAGAAAGTTACAATAACAGAAAAGCTAACAATAATTAAGGAAAAAAAAAAGTATGGCCATAAACTACAACCCACCTGCGGCAAGCATGACAGATGGATTGCAATTATTGGTACAACTGATAACTGCAGCAATGACCACTGATCCATGAGACAGCTTATATTCACTTCCTTCATAATGAATGGAGACAATATCCCTTTGTTTTTCAGCTGCAATTTGGAAGCCTTTAAATCCAACCTATACAAATTTCCACAAAAATATAAACTAAATATTCTGAGTATGTACAGAATAAAACACCGGCAGAAAACATAGCAGACTGGACATCTGATGATTTAACATTAAAAATCATATTTGTGAGTGATGCTGAAGGCCCATAACATTCAGTAGTTGTTTAATTCAGCTGACGCATAAATCTGCATAGGCACAATAAGAGTCTGGTATGTTCACAAGCAAAATTTTTATCTACTAAGTAAGTCCAGCCTACCACTCAGAATCCAGATCTTATTTGGCTTTGTTGTTCTTAATCATCCCTGTTTACAGTAATTCTCAAGAGATGGCACATATTTTTTTCTGCTAAAATGACCCCAAAGATTTCCTCCAAAGGGATCCTGTACGTGTCAGTGCGGTATAGCCGAAACAAGATTGGCTATGAGTTGCTAATTATTGAAGCTAATTAACAGGTACATGGCAATTCAGTGGACTATTTTGTTTTTGTACAAGTTTAACATAACAAAAAGTCAAGAAATCATAAAAAGAAAGGCTCTGAAAGGAAAGTCAAGTACTAGAGATCTCAGAATAGAGAAAGTGACAAGACTAAAACTGTGATTCTGAGACAGAAAATACAAACCCCAAAAAGCCAGAGACCACCTGCTATTCAGTCACATTTACCAAATTTTATGAGAGTAGGGCAGGTGTGGTGGCTCATGGCTATAATCCCAACACTTTGGGAGGCTGAGGTGGGCAGATCACTTGAGGTCAGGAGGTGAAGACCAGTCTGGCCAACATGGTGAAACCCTGTCTCTACTAAAAATACAAAAATTAGCCAGCAATAATGGTAGACGCCTGTTAATCCCAACTACTTTGGGGGCTGAGGCAGGAGAATCACTTGAGCCCGGGAGGGAGAGGTTGCAGTGAGCCGAGATTGTGCCACTGCAGCTTGGGCAACAAAGTGAGACTCTGTCTCAAAAAAGAAGAAAGTTTCTGTAATGATGTATTCAATTATCTATGCTGTTCATGAATACAAGACCCATATGTAGTTATTCAGCATTTAAAAATGAGACTACTGTGACTAACAAACTCAACTTTAAATTGTATATAATTTTAATTGAAATAGACACAATCAATCTCTGATCCTCACAATAGAACTGTACCAAATGACTGACTGGCACATCAGACAGAAGGAAAATAAGGGGGCTGCTGGTGTGTGCCATAATATATAAAACATAGCAGTGAACTGAGTTTATGGGTCACCTTGTTGGTTCTTTACTACTTAGCACAAAGCGGGTTGAAAAACACAGATAACAATAACCTACCTTTTCATTTAAGCAAGCCTGGAAATCGCTTTTCATATCTGTCACAGCAACTCTATCTTGAGGTCTTTTTGGACCACTAACAGATGGAACTATTGAATTCAGATTAATCTGGATCACCTAGGAAATGAGAAAGATAAAGAACAAGGAATCAGAATTTCCTACAATGGATTTCAATTCAAGCATTACTTTCTAAAGCAGAATAAGTATAATTTATTTTAATGCAATTTGTTTTAATAGTATAATACACCCTCAATCCCAAGAAATAAAGATTTTAAAACAAGCACATTTAAATGTATGAAACATGAAAATTTGCTAAAAGCAAGACTAGTAGATCAGTATGCAATTAAACTACCACAACACCAACTGTACTGCATATACAAAATCTGGTTTCCCAAGTGTTTTTTCTCATAAAGATAAACACTGTCTTAACTGATGTCCAATGATAAAATAGATGCCTGTATCAGCTCTCAACGTATTGCCTCTGAGCTCCAAATTCACCCTCCTTTGCCAGCTCTGTGATCACAGAGGTAAACCGTTAGTAAACATTTCTCCTTTGTCAGCACACATGATGTGACAACTGGTCACTAGAGGGTGCTGAAGGGACACAGCAGAGAAAGGGTTCTTTTTCCTGTTCCAGAGGGTTTCACTGGCCAGCAACCCAAGCTTTTATTCCTTGGTTAAGAAATCGTATTTTTTGTTAAAAATATCACTTCCCAACTAGATTTTTATTTATTTCTTCTGGTATTTCTATTATTTCCTTCATGCATTTATGTGAATATAATCAACTCGAAACTTTTCATCATGGCTTTCAACATTATTTTATATCCCTGTTTATTCTGACTGATCCAACTACTTACACTTTATTTATTTATTTATTATTATTATTTTTATTGAGAAAAGGTCTCATTCTGTTGTCCAGGCTGGAGCACAGTGGCACAGTCAGGACTAAATGAAGCCTCAACCTCCTGGGCTCAAGTGATCCTCCCGCCTTAGCCCCACAAGCAGCTGGGACTACAGGCATGCGCCACCATGCCTGGCTAACTGAATTTTAGTAGACATGAGGTCCCACTGTGTCACCCAGGCTGGTCCTGAGCTCAAGCAATCCTCCCGCCTCAGCCTCCAAAAATGCTGGGATTACACGCGTGAGTATTCACACCTGGCTTACTTATACTTTCATTTAGTGGATTCAGGTGATCCTAGTCTTTGCCCATAAATATCCATTTAAGAAGTTTCTCTTGAAATCAACATCCTAATGATTTTAATTTCTTTATATAGTCAAGTTTGTTTTTGTTTTTTCTTAAGAGACAGGGTCTTGGGCCGGGCACAGTGGCTCACGCCTGTATCCCAGAAATTTGGCAGGCTGAGGCAGGTGGATCACTTGAGGTCGAGTTTGAGATCAGCCTAGCCAACATGGTGAAACCCCGTCTCTACCAAAAATACAAAAAATAGCCGGGCATGGTGGTGCGTGCCTGTAATCCCAGCTACTTGGGAGGCTGAGGCAGGAGAATTGCTTGAACCCGGGAATTGGAGGTTGCAGTGAGCTGAGATCACACCACTGCACTCCAGCATGGGTGGGTCTTGCTATCACTCAAGGCTAGGTGCAGTGACTCGATCATAGCTCACTGCAGCTTCAAACTCATGGGCTCAAGCCATCCATCCCTTTTCTGTAGGGACAGGGCCTTGCTTATGATGCTGGTCTTGAACTTCTGGCCTTAAGTAATCCTCTTGCCTTGGCCTCCCAAAGGGTTGTAATTACAGGCATGAGCCACCACACCTGGCCTGGTGAGAATTTTTTTTTTTTTTGAGACAGAGTCTCGCTGTGTTGCCCAGGCTGGAGTGCAGTGGTGTGATCTCAGCTCACTGCAACCTCTGTCTCCCAGGTTGAAGCGATTCTCCTGCCTCAGCCTCCCGAGTAGCTGGGACTATAGGCACATGCCACCACGCCCAGCTAATTTTCTGTATTTTTAGTAGAAACAGGGTTTCACCGTGTTAGCCAGGATGGTCTGGACCTCCTGACCTCATGATCTGCCCGTCTCGGCCTCCCAAAGTGCTGGGATTATAGACGTGAGCCACCACACCCGGCCATTTTTTTTCTTTTTTTTTTTAAAGACAGTCTCACTCTGTTGCCTAGGCTGAAATGCAGTTGTGTGATCTCGGCTCACCGCAACCTTCGCCTCTTGGGTTCAAGCAATTCTTGTGCCTCAGCCTCCTGAGTAGCTGAGATTACAGGCCCCCGCCACCACAACTGGCTAATTTTTTTTTTCTTTTTTTGTAATTTTAGTAGAGATGGGGTTTCACCATGTTGGCAACGCTGGTCTTGAACTCCTGACATCAGGTGATCTGCCTGCCTCAGCCTCCCAAAGTGTGGGGATTATAGGCGTGAGCCCACCGCACCTAGCCAAGGGTTTGTAACAGGCATATTTATTTCATTTTATTCTACCACCAAAGTTTTCCCTTTTTCTTATTCTTTCCACTTCTGTAGTTTAAAAAATGTGAAGAAGGAAAATACATGGAAAAAGCACTAGATCTAATAAATAGAGGTGAAAATGATGGAAAATGATCAGAAGTAAAAAGATTTGCCCAAAGTAGCACACAAATTCAATTTCTATGGGTCCTATATGTATTCATTTATTCACCTAACATGTTTACTGAATATCTATTATGTGCCAGTATTGTTCTAGGAGCTGGGGATACAATACCAAACCAAATTTCCTGTCCTCATGGAGTTTAACGAACAGTTAACTAAAACTGTAAAGCCATGTTGTTAGAAACCCTTGACACACTCCTAGAAAATGAATTTTATTAAAATTAAGTCTTTCCTGGAAATGAATTCTGCCTATTTTGATATACATTTCCAACAGATAATCTTTTTTTTTTTTTTTTTTTTTTTTTTGAGACAGAGTCTTGCTCTGTCACCCAGGCTGGAGTGCAGTGGCCAGATCTCAGCTCACTGCAAGCTCCGCCTCCCAGGTTCACGCCATTCTCCTGCCTCAGCCTCCCGAGTAGCTGGGACTACAGGCACCCGCCACCTCGCCCGGCTAGTTTTTTGTATTTTTTAGTAGAGACGGGGTTTCACCGTGTTAGCCAGGATGGTCCTGATCTCCTGACCTCGTGATCCGCCCGTCTCGGCCTCCCAAAGTGCTGGGATTACAGGCTTGAGCCACCGCGCCCGGCATTTTTTTTGTTTTTGTTTTTTTTAGACAGGTTCTCGCTCTGTCACCCAGGTTAGAGTGCAGTGGCTCACCACAGCTCACTGCAGCCTTGGCCTCCTGGGCTCAAGTCATCATTCCTACTCAGCCTCCTGAGGATCTGGAACCACGGGAATATGCCACTACTCCTGGCTAATTTCAGGTAAGTATTTACTTAGATTGTAAAATATCTTTAAAACTAATACGTAAGACTGCATAGTAGTGTGTATCTTAATAAAGGAATTTTGCAAAATACACAAGTAAACCAGATGCAGATAACATCAAAACTGATTATTCTGAAGGGAGATATTACTCTTATCATAAAGTAGAAATAAATTAGAGCAAAGAATTAAGAGTCACTATTACTATTTTAAATACTAAAAAATTAGACTTCATAGGCTGGGCTTGGTGGTTCACACCTGTAACCCCAGCAATTTGAGAGGCCAAGGCAGGAGGGATTGCTTGAGGCCAGGAGTTTAAGACCAGCCTAGGCAACATGGCAAAACCCTCTCTCTACAAAAAAAAAAAAAAAACCAAAACCCAAAAACCACAACTAGACTTCACAAAATATTACAAAATTCACTACAATAAAACTCTACGTAAAATTAATGAGTAAAACAAAAGTACTGGGCTACAATAACATTACTTAAATAATAATAATGATAATAATAATGACAATAATAATAATGATAGCTACCCCCTCAGCCAGGCCCAGCGGCTCCTGCCTGTAATCCCAGCACTCTGGGAGGCCAAGGCTAGAGAATCCCTTGAAGCTAGGAGTTTGAGACCAGCCTGGGCAGTAAAAGGAGACCCTGCCCAGGGTCCAAAAAATAATAACATTAAAAAAAATAGTAATATTAAAACAAAAAGGGGGTTAAGCATGGTGGTGGCTCACGCCTGTAATCTCAGGAAGGTGGGAGCTTGAGCCCAGAGGTTGAGGCTACAGTGAACCCTGATTGTGCCACTACACTCTAGTCTGGTGAGAGAGCCAGACTGGGTCTCAAAAAGCAAAACAAAAAGATTAGCTACCCTTTACTAAGTATTTACTATGTGTCTGAACTATTCCATGAATTTGTTTTTAATATCTAAGAATCCTTAGAGGCAGATATTATTATAGTATCTAAGAGATGAGAAAACTGAGGCAGAAAGGCTAAATAAATTGCCCAAGGTTATACAGCTAACATGTCTTAGAGCCGGGATTCAAACCCAGGTGGTCAGGTACTCCAGAATTTCCTTTTTTTTTTCTTTTTTGACACAAGTCTCACTCTGTCACCTAGGCTGCAGTGCAGTGGCATGATCTCAGCTTACTGCAACTGCTGCCCCACAGGCTCAAGCGATCCGCCCACCTCAGCCTCCCAGGTACCTGGGACTACAGGCACAAGCCATGCCCAGCTAATGTTTGTATTTTTTTTGCAGTGAAAGGGTTTTACCATATTGCCCAGGCTGGTCTCAAACTCTTGAATTCAAACAACCAACCCACCCCAGCCTTCCAAAGCACTGGGATTACACCACAATTTACACTCTTTACTACTAGGTGGGTTATTCTGCATATACCTGGGAGTATTCAGGTTCTCCTGAAGAATTCTGGTCATTTCGAAACAATTTCACAGCTTTAAGGTATGTTTCCATTGATTCGAGTTTGGCTTTGCTAAAACCTAAAACCAAGATGAACAAACAAAATGCAGTGAGAAATTTCTTTACTTATTATTTTTTTCAGACAGGGTTTCACTTTGTTGCCCAGGCTGGAGCACAGTCCTGCAATCACAACTCACTGCAACCTTGACCTCCCTAGCTCAAGCAATTCTCCCATGTCAGCCTCCCAAGTAGCATACCACCGTGCCTGGTTATTTTTTTACAAATGTTTGTACAGATGTGGGGAGAGGGGGGGGTCTTGTTTTTTTTTTTTTTTGAATAGGGTGGTCTCGAACTCCCAGCCTCAAGAGATCCTCCTGCCTTGGTCTCCCAAAGGGCTGGAATTATGGGTATGAGCCATAACATCAAACCAATAAATTTATTATTTTTAGAAACAGGGTCTCACTGTGTCATCCAGGCTGGAGTACAGTGGTGCCATCATAGCCCATTGCAGCTTTGAACTCCTGGGTTCAAGTGATTCTCCTTCCTTAGTCTCCCAAGTAGCTAGGACTACAAGTCTGTACTGCCACGCCTAGCTAATTTTTTATTTTTTATTTTCTTGTAGAAATCAGGGTCTTGCTATGTCGCCCAAGCTAGTCTCAAACTCCTGGACTCATGTGATCCTCCTGCCTCAGCCTCCCAAAGTGCCAGAATCATAGGTGTAAGCCACTGAGCCTGGCCTCAGTAAGGAATTTTGAAATCTTTGGGGGTAAGAGTACTGAATTCCAGTGATGAGCAAGAAACAAATACTATTTACATATTCATTTACATTTCTCTTTCTCCTAATCCTTGAGAATCTACCACGTGAGAAAGCCCAGACTACACAGAGAAACCACATGAGGGTGTTTTGCCTGACAGCCTTACCTAAGTCCTCAGCTGACAGCTCGTAATTTGCTGTCAGACATGCACGCAGAACAAGCCTTCAGGATTCCAGGCCCTGCCTTTCAAATCTTGCAGTTGAGGCTCGAAACATGAAACAGAGATGAACTGTCCCCACTGTGCCCTGTCTCAATTACCGACCCACTGAAACCATGAGCTAATAATTACTGCTTGTGCAACCCACTAAATTTTAGGATAATTTGTTACACAGGATCACTAAAATCTTAACTCAAGATTAATAAGCAAGGAATGAGGCACTTCTAACCATTTCTACTTTGAATGTTCTACCAACTCAAATGCAGAAGTTTTGCCTTTGGGGGGATCATTCCCTCCAGGATTCTATATAACCATTTATCAATTTTGCTGTCTGATTAACTAACATAATAATCTGCCCACACACTGAAGAATACTACAATATATCCTCCAAATATATATCTATGCTTAGAAATGAGTAACTCAGCAATGATTACCTCATTAAAGAGATTAAAAAAAGAGATCTTACTTTTTAAAGAGCAGCCTTATGAAATATCAACATTATCTTGTTTTATAGGTACTTTCTACTTTAATCTAAACAGTCAATAGAAGAGTGACCAAAATTCCTAGTTAATCAGGTGACAAAAAATTTGGAACCTGTGGTCCTATGTTGTTTTTTGCAAAATTTTGTGCTTCTTCTTTAGATAGAAAACTGGTTCCCAAACCCCTTTGTCTGATAGCTCCTCTACTCTTGGTTGTAGAAGGGGACTGCTGTAAATATGTTTAAGGCTGACTTCCATTAAACTGCAATCTCTGACCCCTAAGTAGAGGTGGAGGTATCCATTATTTTGGGGAAACAGTCAAGTCAGGACCAATGGTTTGAATAATTCCTTTAAATTGTTTTCAATGCGTCACAGGGAACTAGGGTTTGAGGACACAACACTCTTTATTTTATTTTATTTTTTTTTTTGAGACGGAGTCTCGCTCTGTCACCCAGGCTGGAGTGCTGTGGCCAGATCTCAGCTCACTGCAAGCTCCGCCTCCCGGGTTCCCGCCATTCTCCTGCCTCAGCCTCCCGAGTAGCCGGGACTACAGGCGCCCGCCACCTCGCCCGGCTAGTTTTTTTTTGTATTTTTTAGTAGAGACGGGGTTTCACCGTGTTAGCCAGGATGGTCTCGATCTCCTGACCTCGTGATCCGCCCGTCTCGGCCTCCCAAAGTGCTGGGATTACAGGCTTGGGCCACCGCGCCCGGCAACACTCTAATTTAAAGACATCTGATGTTTGCTTGGAAGTTGTTGTTTCAACATAATGTAATTTTGTGAATATTAAATAACATGTATAAGGTAGTCATTTATAAAATATTATCAAACACATTGGAAATGTAACATGCTTATTCTAATGATCTTTTATCTTCTTACCTGTATGTTCTAAATGTTTTAATGTCACATTGTCAACAGGGAAAAAGCTGAGGATAGCACCATATTCCGGACACATGTTTGCTATTGTAGTTCGATCAACTATAGATAATTGTGAAACTCCACTTCCAAAAAACTCAACAAACTTTCCAGCCACTCCTACTTGCCTGAGGTGCTATAAAAGGGATACACAGAAACACATACAAAATTGCAAAGACAAGATTAGCAAGGATTGTTTGAAAACTATAAAATATAATTTTTAATCAATACTAGTGATGGTGAAGGAATGAGATCCTTCGTTGTCCTTAAGAATCAACTCATTCTGGTTTTGGGGGTATTTTAAGATAAGGAGTAAAGAGAAGACTGGTCCAATGTCACTGTTAATCAGGGTAGAAAGGGGCCTGAAAGCGCAAGGTGGCTATAATTAGCATTTTCATGTCTTTGAAATCAGGGCACATCAACTCAATAGTGTGTCTGTTTAGCTGGCAGCCCTTTTCTTTCTTTTAGAAACAGGGTCTCACTCTGTTGCCCAGGCTGGAGTGCAGTGGTGTGATCACAGCTCACTGCAGCTTCCAACACTCCAGCTCTAGCAACCCTTCCATCTTAGCCTCCCGAGCAGCTGGGAACTACAGGCATGTGCCACCACACCCAGCTAATTTTTTTTTTTTTTTTTTGAGACGGAGTCTCACTCTGCCGCCCAGACTGGAGTGCAGTGGCCAGATCTCGGCTCACTGCAAGCTCCGCCTCCCGGGTTCCCGCCATTCTCCTGCCTCAGCCTCCCGAGTAGCTGGGACCACAGGCACTCGCCACCTTGCCCGGCTAGTTTTTTTGTATTTTTTAGTAGAGACGGGGTTTCACTGTGTTAGCCAGGATGGTCTCGATCTCCTGACCTCGTGATCTGCCTGTCTCGGCCTCCCAAAGTGCTGAGATTACAGGCTTGAGCCACCGCCCCTGGCCACCCAGCAAATTAAAAAAAAATTTTTTTTTTTGTAGAGACAGGGTCTTACAGTGTTGACCAGGCTAGTCTTGAACTCCTGGCCGCAAGTGATGCTCCTGCCTTGGCATCCCAAACTGCTGGGATTACAGGTGTGAACCACTGCATATAGCCCCTTGTTCTTTCTTAGCAGTGCATAAAACAGTGGTGTTTGTTAACCACTGATGGCATCTTAGACTTAATGAAATACTAATAGACTGATGAAACTGTATATTTAAATAAAAAATTATATACTGACTATAAAAATTTTTCAAATTGTAATTACTGGCCAAAGTGTTTACAGCATCTTTAATCACAGGCAAATCCCACTTTGGTAGAATTTGTTAACATGTGGTTTCAAACTTAATTCCTTCTAAAATTATTTTTCTTGGTTATTATACTCTCAAGTAACCCAACCAGTTATTCGTCTTTTCTAAATTGTAAAATGGTCTCAGATTGGTATACGAGTGACTAAGGAGGTGACTAAGAATGAAACTATCCTCGATCTATGAATAATATTAAGCCCTAACATTTTATAAGTGCCAGGGATCACTTAATCCAAACCCTTTTTTATAGATACAGAAACTCAAACCCTAAGTGTAAAGATGTTTCCTCATGTATGGTTATATTTTTTAGATTAGATATTACAAACCAAAAGCTGCTCTCATCAAAAAAAAACAACACAGGATTACTCCTGTAAGGATCATAAATGGAACAGGGTCTCAAAAAAGAAGTAATAATATATTCAATAAATGTAAACATACTTAATAGTTTAATTTTTTAACAATAAATTAAAATGTCAAAACACACATAGTAATATTGTCAGGAAAAAACAGCCAGAGAAGGCTAAAAAGTTGCATTAATTTTCAGGATGTCTAAAGAAAAGAATTGATTTCTGTAAAAACATAATGGGATATTCCTTTTCCTTTAGAAATAATCCTGCAATTCCCAATTGACTTCTTGATCTTTTGGTACCATACATTGAATCAATAATTTCTTGGCCGGGCGCGGTGGCTCAAGCCTGTAATCCCAGCACTTTGGGAGGCCGAGATGGGCGGATCACGAAGTCAGGAGATCGAGACCATCCTGGCTAACACGGTGAAACCCCGTCTCTACTAAGAAATACAAAAAAATAGCCGGGCGAGGTGGCGGGCGCCTGTAGTCCCAGCTACTCGGGAGGCTGAGGCCGGAGAATGGCGTGTACCCGGGAGGCGGAGCTTGCAGTGAGCTGAGATCCGGCCACTGCACTCCAGCCTGGGCTACAGAGCGAGACTCCATCTCAAAAAAAAAAAAAAAAAAAAAAAAAAAAAAAAAATAATTTCTCTAAGATGCCAAATTCTTTTCTAATTAGGGAAGAAGGATCAAGACCAAATGCTGGGAGGGAGGCATTATCATTTCCTTAAGCTGGAGCATCCGGAAAGCCTTCATATCAATAATCTAAGCAAAAATGCTGAGACTGATACTCCTGAAAGCCTTTGTGCCAATCATCTAACCAAAAATGCTGAGACTGGGATCCAAATTGGAACTACATGTGGAACATTTTCCAGGTACAATCGTTTAACAAAATAGGACTTAATCATTAAAATAAAGTTAGTAAAAGCCAGACATTTAGGAAGAAGAGTTACAAATTATTATTCACTAGGAAATCCGTGAGTCTGTGTATTAATACGCTTAAGAAGCTCAGTATACATATTGAAGTTCTGCAGCCAGTATTTTAGAAATTCAGAGAAAAGGTTTTTACATAATCCAGAGAAATGTTAAAACGGCAACAGAAAAATGATATATCACATTTCTACAGTCCATGTTTTTGAAAGCATTACTTAGTAGAGCGACAGTTTCTAATGGGCAAATAATTTAAAGAAGATACAATTAACTTTTGCTAAACATTTTTTAAAAATTCACGTAGAAAAATGAAAAAAAAATCATGTAGTCAGCAAGTGTTCATTAAGGCAACAAGGCACTAATAAGGCATAATGGTTAAGAGAATGGACTCAAGAATCTGACTGCCTGGAATCTTTGTTCTACCCCTTACTACTCAGCCCTTCGACCCTTTGGTAAGTCACTAAACCCTACACTGTACCTTAGTTTTCTCAGAGTTACAATGAGAATAGTAATAGCACCCATCTCACAGACTTGTTACAAGGAATAAACGAGCTAACATAAGTGAACACAACAAATTTCTTTGTATTTATTAGTACAAAGTAAATGCTACATTTGTTGTTATTACTGTAACTATGATGACATGGCTAATGTCAGAGACCTGAGGATGCAGTAATGAACCCAAATCCCTGCTCTCATAGGGCTCTTCCATTTTTATAAAAATAATGTTCAGTAAGTTGTAGAGCTACCACAACTTTAACTTACCTTTGTAATACCAAGAACAACATCTATGGATGTAACAAAAGGGTTTGATGACCCAGTTAACTCACATCCAACCACCTCTGGTAAAGTAAGAGAAACTGGCAGACCAAGCATAACTGCTTCTGTTTCAATGCCTCCAACCCCTAATGTAATAAAGACAGGTATATTAGCACCGTATATTTAAAGATAATTTATCTCTGTAACATCTGAGTCTCTAGGTGTTTCATGAGCTTGTCTTACACAGTACTTTACAGAGTTGCTATATTGCTATTAATGTAGACACTGAACCCAAGGCTTCCCAAAAGAAATGACTCCATGCGCATGGTCAAAAAACTATTATTTTACCTTTATATTCAAGACAAAGTATTAGTTTTAAGTATATTCAAGTTAAAATACTAGTTTAAGTATTCATTATGCTAGGCACTGTACTGTATTCAAGATACAGATAAAAACAAAATCCAGTCTCTGCCAACCTCAACAAGTTCAGTCTAATGAAAAAGGACAAAAAATTCAACAATTATAACACGCTGTGAAAGAGTAAGTTTACAAAGTGAGGTACACTGAACTCGGCAAGGGAGTTAAGGCTTTCAGAAGATAACTGAGGCCAGTCTTGGATGAGTTAACAGTAGACACATTTCAACAAAGTCATGGTCGGCAGAATGCATTCTGCCAGAAGAAATAGCCTATGCAAAGTCATGGGGTATAAAAGAGCACAGTTAGCTGGGCTCAGTGGCTCACGCCTGTAATTCCAGCACTTTGGGAGGCCGAGGTAGGTGGATCACTTAAGGCTAGGAGTTCAAGACCAGCCAGGCCAACACGGCAAAACTCCATCTCTACTAAAAATACAAAAATTAGCTGGGTGTGGTGGCATGTGCCTGTAGTCCCAGCTACTTGGAAGGTTGAGGCATGAGAATCACTTGAACCCAGAAGGTGGAGGTTGCAGTGAGCCAAGATTGTGCCACTGCACTCCAACCTGGGTGACAGAGCAAGATTCTGTCTCCAAAACAAAAAAAAAGAAAAGAGACAGCCCATATAAGTAAAGAAATGACTAGTCTCTAAGATGGGTGTTGGTGAGTGGCTAAAGGGACACCAGAGGTTGTGAAGGGCCTTGTATAAAATGGCAAGAAATGTGGACTAATAAAGAAGACCAGGAGAAGCCACAAAATACCTTAGACAAAGAAGCAACCTTTGTAGACATATCATCATCATTCAATTACTTCACAAATGGTAGTGCTGTGCTAGGCACTGTGTAAATTTCTTTTGATAAATCCTCTTTTACAACACTGATCACAAACTCTCGATTAATATTTTGTTGTTGCTGCTGCTATTACAGATGAAAAACACGGAGCCTCAAAGAGGCTATAAAAACTCAGTAATTTATGTTCTTTTACAATGTTCTTGACATTCTTAACCCCAAAAGAAATGAAATATATTTAGTCATTTACTTACCCCACCCCAGAATCCCTAAACCATTCACCATCGTTATATGTGAATCCGTGCCGACTACACTGTCTGGGAAGAGGAGGTCCTTTTCTTCAAAAACCACTCTTGATAAATATTCTAAGTTTACTTGATGAGCCATTCCAGTTCCAGGAGGGATTACTGCCACATTCTTAAAAACTCTTGAACTCCACTATATTTTGTTTAAATTTAAGAAATACAAATGTTAGTATATGAATCTGTGTTCACAATCAAGGTGTAATATTAACACTAAAAATATTTTAACTAATGTTCAATACGGTAAATACAAAGTTCATTATCACATAGTTAAAAACAAAGACACAGATACTGAACCTAAATACATTTTTTATTAAGACACCCTTTAGGTCAAACAAAAATGTTAAAAAAGTCCAGACAAATGACAGTATTCAACTGTGTTCCAAAGATTCTCAGGAATGGGAAGAAAGAAAGGCTCAGTGTACAAGGCTCCCTCCAAGCTCTCTCTCCTAAACTAGAGCCACTGTTTTCATCTTTCTTTACACAATGGGGTTTCCAATAAGATTTCATTTGAGGCACAAAAGCGTTCTACTACTACAATGCCTTTAGAAACTACTAAAGTGGCTGGGCAGAGTGGCTCATGTCTGTAACCGCAGCACTTTGGGAGGCTGAGGTGGGCAGACTGCTTGAGGCCAAGAGCTCAAGACCAGCTTGGCCAACATGGCAAAACCCCGTCTCTACTAAAAATACAAAAATTAGCCAGGCAGTGGTGCACACCTGTAATCCCAGCTACTCAGGAGGCTGAGGCATGAGAATCGCTTGAACCCAGGAGGCGGAGGTTGCAGTGAGCCAAGATCACACCACTGCACTCGTCTGGGCAAGAGCATGACTCTTCCTCAAAAATATAAATAAATAAATAAATAAATAAATAAATAAATAAATAAATAAATAATAGGCCAGGCACAGTGGCTCATGCCTGTAGTCCCAGCACTTTGGGAGGCTGAGGCAGGCGGATTACCTGAGGCCAGAGGTTCAAGACCAGCCTGGCCAACATGGTGAAAACCAAACTCTACTAAAAATACAAAAATTAGCCAGGCGTGGTGGTGTGCGCCTCTAATCCCAGCTACTCGGGAGGCTGAGGCAGGAGAATTGCTCGAACCTGGGAGGTGGAGGCTGCAGTAAGCTGAGATCACGCCACTGGACTCCAGCCTGGGTAACAGCGAGATTCTGTCTCCCCACCCACCCCCCACCAAACAAACAAACAAACAAAAAACAACTAAAGATATAAAAATTGTACCTATCATTAGTTTATATATTACAATACAAAAATTTCCCTGAATCATTTATACCTTAAAAAACTGAAGCCTCTCTCGATTTCTGCCGAATTCTACTTCTTGATTTTTTAACACTGTTTCAGGTCTAAAAGGAAGAAGAGCTGGCATTAAATGTATGTATTACAAAAAATACTTGCCTTGTTTCTTTCTAAGTCATCATTCTTAGGCATATATATATATACACAAATATATTATTAAAATCTTTGGAAGAACTATTAGGTTTCTCAGAATTATTCTTTTTCAACAAAGTTCTGCTTTAAAATAACACACTAGAAAACTACAAAAATGAGTTGTACTTTACGGAGTGTAAGAAAGCCACATTACACCAATCTCCAAACCTGTACTTAAAGTGATAATAAAAATACACTGTTGGGTTATCCACTTCAACAAAAGAGGAAGGTAGTAGCTTCGACAAGCATGTACTTTCCTCCCCACCTGGCTCTTGTGCCTGTTAAACTAGGAGATGGGTGCTAATTACTGCTATGCGGCATTGATGAACAATATCTCAACATCATTTTATAGTTTAAAAACAGCTTTTTGCAAAAATATTTCATTCATCTCATACCAAAAGAAGGCTCTACTTTATGTATAAGTAGCAGTTCACTTTACATGGATTATATAGTTTATATGATTTAAGAGACAAAAATAATTGACCTCTATGCAGTAACATAGTACCATTTTTAGAAAATTATTTTTATCTAATAGGTATTTAAAAAAATTATTTCAAACAGCTTTAAGCTGGTTCTTTTACCTGCCAGCTGGTGACTGGGTGTTCACTAGACTATCAATATAACTTAGATTACACATGTCCTCCAGGGACCAGATTATTAGTCCAGATAATTACAGTTGTTTAATAGTCAACTTTTTTTGAGACGGAGTTTCACTTGTTGCCCAGGCTGGAGTGGGAGTGCAATGGTGTGATCTCGGCTCACCGCAACCTCTGCCCCACTGGGTTCAAGTGATTCTCCTACCTCAGCCCCCTGAGTAGCTGGGATTACAGGTATGTGCTACCACACCCAGCTAATTTTGTATTTTTAGTAGAGATGGGGTCTCTCCATGTTGGTTAGGCTGGTCTCAAACTCTCGACCTCAGGTGATCGATCTACCCCCCTCAGCCTCCCAAAGTGCTGGGATTACAGGCGTAAGCCACCACACCCGCAAAACCTTTTTTTTTTTTTAAACAAAGATTACTTTAATAATTCATAGTTGAGTCATCTTTTGAAGCCAAGCATATCTTAGTGAGATTTTTTCAGGGCCTCAGGGAACAGAGCTTTCTGAGCCACTCCAATTATTTTACCTTTCAACAGCACTTATGGCTACAAAGTGCCATATAAACATTTATTGGCTCACAACCTGACTTCAAATAGGGGGTAATTTGAAGTGCCAAAGGTTATGCTCTCATCTTTCTACTCAACTTTTTAAGTCTGTAATTAATACTTCATTGACATACTAAAGGATACCAATGAGTCACTATTAGCACATAGCCAGGAACTACAATAAAATCTATCTTAATGCTTTGTAATTCAGAGTCAAAATTATGGGGAAATGTTACAGAAGATTGGATTTTTAGAAACAAAAATATAGCACTAAGCATTTACAATGTGCCAGTTATAAAAAGAAACAAAAACTAAAGAAATCAATGATTTTGAATCAATAAATCTGCCTTTTCAGGAAATTAATTTCTGTATAAGAGGTGTTAATCTCAAAAGTCAACATGTTCCTAACAACCAGGACAACTAGGCAACAGGAACAAGAAAGCGATTACATAAAACTGTCAAAATTTGATGGCAAAAGACTCACAGATTATACTGAATCCTTAGAAAGGAAGAGCATACGAGGTCACTATAACCTGTGGCTTTATAAAAATCTTAAGCCTAAAATTTTAGAACTAGGCAGAATTTGGAAGATCCGGTCAGGAACAAAGGAATTAACGTATTATTTGGTACTTAGGATAAATGAATGGACACTACTCTTAGCTACTCTAAATCTTAAATGTGTTAAACTTTTTAAAACCTAAAGTGTAAGTATTTTTTACTAAATTAAAAAAACAAGGCCAGATGGAGTGCCACATACCTGCAGTCTCAGCACTTTGGGAGGCCAAGGTGGGATGACTGCATGAGCAAAGTTCAAGACCAGCCTGGGCAGCATAGTGAGACTCCATCTCTACCCCCAAAAAAGGTAGATAAAATTAGTCAGGCCTGGTAGTGTGTGCCTGTGGTCCCAGCTACTCTGGAGGCTTAGGCAGGAGGATCACTTAAGCCCAGGAGTTGGAGGCTGCAGTGGACTATAGATGGTGACACTGCACCCCAGCCTGGGTGACAGAGACCCCCCCCCATCTCAAAAAAAAAAAAAAAAAAAAAAAAGGACCGTTTACTCACAATGGGATAAATTGTTATATTTTACATGAATTATTTAAACTAAGACAAAAACAATTCACATAACTCTCTTAAAAATAAAAATATGGCTGGGCACAGTGGCTCATGCTTATAATCCCAGCACTTTGGACAGCCAAGGTAGAAGGATCACTTGAGACCAGGAGTTCGAGACCAGTCCGGGCAACACAGTAACACCCCTTGTCTACAGAAAAAATTAGCCAGGCATGGTGGTGCGTGCCTGAAGTTCCAGCTACTTGGGAAGCTGAGGCGGGAGGATCACCTGAGTCCACGAGGTCAAGACTGCGGTGAACCATGCTTATGCCACCGCACTTCAGCCCAGGCAATAGAATAAGACTCTGTTTCAAAACAAAACAAAAAAACCCACTTTGGAAGGTCAAGGCAGGAAGATCGCTTGAGCCTAAGAGTTTGAGACCAGCACAGGCAACACAGTCAGACCCTGTCTCTAAAAATAAATAAATAAATTTTAAAAGTTTGGAAACTTTATAGTATATATTTCAAAAAGTCGTAGGACTCCTTCCCCGCCCCCCCCCCGAGACAGAGTCTTGCTCTGTCACCCAGTGGCATGATCTCCGCTCACTGTGATCTCTGCCTCCTGGTATAAGCGATTCTCGTGCCTCAGCCACCAGAGTATCTGGGATTGCAGGTACCTGCCACCATGCCTGGCTAATTTTGTATTTTTAGTAGAGATGGGGTTTCGTCATGTTTGCCAGGCTGGTCTCGAACTCCTCACCTCAGGTGATCCGCCTGCCTCGGCCTCCCAAAGTGCTGGAATTCCAGGCATGCGCCACCTCACTTGGCCATAGAACTCTTTTTCTTATTTAAAAAAATTACCTATTAGGAAATGAAGCCAAATCCTAGGAATAGAATTATTTTGTAGGCATATTTACTACTTTCCATGTTACCATATAGGAAATCATTTATTTAAAAGAACTTACTAGATTTGAAACATAAAAAATAAAAATTTTATTGTTAACATAGGGTTTTTTTTTTTTTTTTTTTGAGAGAGTCTCATTCTGTCATGCCCAGGCTGGAGCGCAGTGGCGTGATCCTGGCTCACTGCAATCTCCACCTCCTGGGTTCAAGAGATTCTCCTGCCTCAGCCTCCTGAGTAGCTGGGACCACAGGGGCATGACACCACACCCAGGTAATTTTTTGTAGAGACGGTTTCACCATGCAGCCCAGGATGGTCTCAAACTCCTGAGCTCAAGTCATCCACCTGCTCTGGCTTCCCAAAGTGCCAGGATTATAGTTGTGAGCCACCATGCCCAGCCAACATAGAGCACTTAATGCAATAGGAAAAGATAAGAAACCCCCTAGTAGGAAAAAAATGCTAAAAATATATACAGGGAATTAACATAAGAAATATGAATGACATTATAATGAGTATACGAATGGTACAAATGTACTAAAGTAAAAATTTTAGTTTAAAATGAGACCCCATTTTCTGCTTACAATCGTCAAAAAGATAAATTATATTTACAGATAAATCTTAAGAAAGGTTTGTTTTCTTAGTAATGGTAACAGAGAATGGTACTTAAGAGTTCACCATTTTCACTAAATTTACTTCTTTTAGTATAACAGGAAATACATATAAAAATTCATTCCAGTACTTAAGTGTGAAGGTAACATATTAGTTACAATACAACATAGTAATTGGGTGGGAATGAGAATAAATTTGATTTTCTTAACTGGAAAATAACCTGGTATTAATAAACACTAAGAAAAACAATCTCATACTCAGGCACTGGTTGCAAATGAAAAGGACACAGGATGGGTGTATTCTCAATCTGTGAAGAAAATGTTCCTGAGTTTCGGCCTAGTTCTCCAGAATCACAAGATCCTCGGCAGGTAGTCTGGCCTCTGCAGGGAAGCTTCTTAGGCTGCACTTTAAGTGGAGAAAGCTTTCCTGCTTTCTGCAGGTCACCACCTCCAGGGTTTGGTGCATTCTGTATTGCACTGTCATTCCAAAAAGAAAACAAAATAAAGCCATTTAAAAGGGACAAAAATTAGCTCTTAAAAAAAATGCACACTAGCAATGCTATCTAGAAGTAACTGAATGATGTTTGAAGGCTACTGTATCATTTAACTCAGGTTTCAAAGGCAAATCTCAGATTATATATATATGTGTGTATATATATAAAACAGGTCATTTAAATTTACAGAAATGAAAACATAATTCTAAGAGTCCAGTAAAATCACTTTCATATACTCTACTAATTCACATAACTTTTAGCAAGTACTGAAACAGATTGTTTCCCCCTAACAACTTAAAAGAAATTTAGAGCTACAGTTTATCTCGAGGGCAAAAATCTCTCTCATGGGCTATAATAAATTACAGTCTTATTCCACTACTCCAGGGAATGTTTTAAAAAAGTTAATTTATGGCAACAGAAATACGTCTTCTCTAGTTTGGTCTTAATCAAAGGGGCCTTATAAATACAAGATACTTATTTCAGTGGAAGGAAAATAGAGCTTTAGTGAGTTCAATGTTTTTAATCACCAAATAATTAAAACCATTCATGGTTCACATCTTTCGATTCTTTCTGAAAGACAAGTAGGTTAAAAAACAAAAAGGAAACAAAGACTGAATTCAGAGGTTCACTCCAAAAGGCAGGTCCTAGGCGTATACATTTCTACCAAAAATGTCAGCAGAAATACACAAATATGAAAATAACTTTACACTCAGACTAATTCCAAAAAAACCCACCATTCCAAACTTTTCACCAGTTTTAGCTTTTATATACTAGCCAATACTAAATTTAGCATACTTTTCTCTGCCATAAATTATCTCTATTCCTTTTCCTCTACACGACACATTTCCAGTCAGTTAACTTGCATGGCTGTCTATAAATATCTGTATTGACGTACCATTTACTGAAGTCAATTTGTAAAGAATGGTCAACTGTAAGATCTGTTGGACAAGCAGGATGGACTTTCTTAGGATCACCTCCAAGAGTTTTCACTGCCTCCCTCATAGCAGCAAAATCCACCATTGCCGGTATTCCACTAAAAAATAAAGAATGGTCAAATTATAGTCCAAATTGTTTTTTATACATGCTTAATAAATGATCAATATAAACTTTTTCATTTTCACATTTTAAAAGTATCCCTGTCTAGTTTACATTCATTTTTCATAATGTAGTTATTATCTAAATTTAGGAGTATCCTGGTTTAATGGGAATTAACATTAAACATTATCTAAGGACTGAATTACTTGGGCAAATGTGCCAAAAATAATAAGAGAGAATTTTTGGAGGCATAAGTGAACTTCAAGGAAACTGCCTGTGAAACTCTCTTTCGCCATGTATTTTTTTTGATGCACCCTCCCCTTTTCCTAGTTCCACCCCCTTCTGCCTAGTGCCTTCATGTTACCCCAAAGCTATCCACAGTAGCTTTTGCCATTTTACATTCATCCACCCATCTATCCAGCCAAATATATAACAAGCATTATCAAATGCCTTCAGTGTGCTAGATACCAATGGTACAAGTCCAAGTCAGACATAGTTCTGGCTCTCAAAAAAACTTTAGGGAAGATAATGATTACAGAATAGTATCGTAAGTACTATAATAGCTGCATAAATTAACAGCTTGAGGCCAGGAGGTCGATGCTGTAGTGAACTATGATCACGTCACTGCACTCCAGCCTAGGTGACAGAGTGTTGACTGTATCTCAAAATAAGATCAAGTTTTCAATATGTTAAGTTTGAGAAACCTATTGGCTATGTGGAAATCATAAGCAGGTAGTTAAGCAAAAGCAGTTTCTGAATAAATGGTGTAAGAAATACCATTTATTTCTTATGCGGCTATGTATCGCAAGTACTGTAATGGCAGCATACATAGGTTACAAAGAGCTGTGGCACACAAACCAGATTTGAGTGGGTGGGTGAAGAGGATGTTCTAGCTAACCCCTATGCCTCTTTCAAAACTCAGCTCAAGGTTAACTCTTCCAATAAATAATCCCTGGACACCCAGATCAGGCAAAATCTTTCAGAGTATGGTAAAGGCTCTGGATTTTGTTTTAAGTGTGATGGAAGCCAGCTGGTATATGGAGGGATAATATTACTTGATTAACATTTGTAACCAAGTCACTCCATCTTCTGTGTAAAGAACAGACTATTGATTCCAAGTGTGACAGCAAGGATACCAGTTAAGAGGCTATTGCAGTTATAGTCCAGGTTAAGAGAGAATGGGACTAGAACCACAATGACAGTGATAGAGGTGGAAAGAAATAATTGGACACAAGATATATTTCAAAGGTAGCACTGACAGAGCTTGCTGATAGACTGGTTAGAGGGTATTAAAGAGAGAGAAAAATCAAGGCTAACTCCTAGATTTGAAGCCTAAACAAATGGGAGCGTATGGTGACATTTACTATAACAGAAAAGACTTAGAAAGAAATAGGTGAGTTGAGACAGACAATCAAAAAATCAAGTTTTGATGGCTGGGTATAGTGGCTCATGCCTGTAATCCCAGAGCTTTGGGAGGCAGAGGCAGGAGGATCGCTTGAGCCCAGGAGGTTGAGGCTGCAGTGAACTATGACTGCATTACTGCACTCTGGCCTAGGTGACAGAGTGAGGCTCTACCTCAAAATAAAATCAAGTTTTCAATATGTTAAGTTTGAGAAACCTATTGGTTACATAGAGATCATAAGAAGGTAGTTAAGCAAAAGCAGTTTTTGAATAAATGGTATACAAAACAGGTGCCTAATTTTTAATGAATTGCTTCAGTTTAGAAAGGGCAAAATTTTTAAGTTTATAAACTAACCTTAAAATTAAAAAAACAAAACAAAACAAAAAAACAGAGTCATCCATCAGGGAGTCTGAATTTTTATTTTTTTTTCTATTTTTAGAGACAGGGTCTTTCACTGTCACCCAGGCTGGAGTGCAGTGGTGGGATCACAGCTCACTGCAGCCTCAACCTCCTGGGCTCAACTAATCCTTTCGCCTTAGTTTCCAGAGTAGCTAGGACTACAGGCATGCACCACTATATTCAGCTAATTTTTAAATTTTTTTTTTGTACAGACAGGGTCTCACTATGTTACCCACACTGATCGCAAACTCCTGGGTTCAAGTGATCTTCCTGCCTTGGCCTCCCAAAGTGCTGGGAGGTGTCAACAACCACACCCAGCCAAGAGTCTCAATTTTAAAAAGGAAACACACTCTAAGAGTTCATTTATGAAAAATAAACCCATTACTTACGTAAAATCTTGAAGAAGAACACGGGCAGGGAAAAAGGGCACTTCAACATTGCTTTGTTTGGTTTTCCAGTCTAAAATGTTCATAACATCTTCCTTCTTCATTAAAAAGCCATCACAATTTCGTACAGCAGCTTCCAACAAGACCCGTATTGAATAAGGCAGAACATCTGATTCAATAAAATATTACGATTAACAAGCAAACAGTCATACCTATAAATTATTTTTAAAATGCCACAGCAAAAAGTTAGATAAAGACAAAAATGCAGGTTTCTCAATTTAAACAGTTCATTTTTAGTCTAACAAACTAGAGTATAACATCGTTCATGTTAACATCAGGTGTTTTGTAACTGACTTTCCTGTACATAACCTCAAAGCCCTGAAAAAAGCAGAGATAAAAACCTTCATACAAGAGTTGCATTAATTTAGGAATATCATACTGCAACCATGACAAATACTTGACATTCAAGGAATTCACAGAAAAACTAAAAAGCACAGAATATCAGAATTGAATTCAATAATGTAGACATCCCCTAGTATGGCAAAAAGAAAATGATTAAATTGTATAAAGTCTTTAATAAATTTAAATTATTTCCAACAAAAATGACTAAGTTTAAAAGTAAACTGGAATGCCTGAGTGAGTAAAATTCATTTCACAAACACTTTGATTCACTCTTAATTACTTTAAGGACGGCCCGGCGCGGTGGCTCAAGCCTGTAATCCCAGCACTTTGGGAGGCCGAGACGGGCGGATCACGAGGTCAGGAGATCGAGACCATCCTGGCTAACACCGTGAAACCCCGTCTCTACTAAAAATACAAAAAACTAGCCGGGCGAGGTGGCGGGCGCCTGTAGTCCCAGCTACTCCGGAGGCTGAGGCAGGAGAATGGCGTAAACCCGGGAGGCGGAGCTTGCAGTGAGCTGAGATCTGGCCACTGCACTCCAGCCCGGGCTACAGAGCAAGACTCCGTCTCAAAAAAAAAAAAAAAAATTACTTTAAGGACACAACTGAGAAAGTGATTTCAATATTTTTAAATTTTCAATCATATTAAATTCTCACACCAGATTGTGCCACACAAAAGTGTTTCCTTACGATTTAAAGAGAAGACTGAATTAATATGGGGTTAGTTGAATAAATCACTGTAATTCACACAATGGATTACCATGCAGCTGTCTAAGGGAGTGAAGTTACATGCTGATAAACAGTGAGCTCCAGAATATATCATTAAGAGAAAAAGCAGGGCAGAACAGTGTTTATAGTATGCTAACTTTCCTGTAAGAAAGAGAGTTTAAAAATATACCCATATTATTTTAAAATAATTAAACATAAGATCATCAAATGTGTATTATGAGAAATATAATTTTAAAAATACATTAGTATGTGTATTTTAATAAAAAGAAACAATGAAAGGATAAACGAAAAAACTAAGCATATATCTCACACAGCATTTCCACTTACTTCCTTATTGGGAGTACCTTCTTGGTACTAAGTACAAAAAGAATCACAAGAAAGAAAAGTATATTCAGTCATTAGTGCTGCTATTCAGAGACTGTGATTTGTGTAACAAGCAGCAAGCAAAAAAGTACTTTTTGTTACCATGGTTTCAAGAGCATATAAGTTTAAAATCAGAGTAGCTAATGACAGCTAAAGTAACACGAATTTTTTTTTTGTTATTTCACAGGAGCGTTTGCATTTTGGGAATGAAATTGTTAAACCTGAAGTCTTGGAGAATACGCTAACTGTTCACTGGGTGGGGTGGAGGGGGGTGAGGAGGAGGAAGTATACAGAGAGAAGACTTCTGTGTCTGTTGAGTTACATTAGTTCAGATCGTCTAACCATTGTTCTATATATGTAATTTAGTTAATACTGTTGTGTTTAAAGTATACAAAACTCCTAATGCTCAAAGTATGTTAAAAGTAAAGGCAGTAAAATAATCCATTTTTAAACATCCCTTTTTTAGGAAGACCTGTCTTCTGGGAGTGGTATTTGTTAACCTACCTCTTAGAGCTAGATACAGTACTGTACTTAGTCACTGAAATGATAGAAGAGGGAAAAGGGGTGAAGGGTGAGGCTCTTTGCCAGTGTCTCTATACCCAGAGGACAGGTTTTAGATATTAATCATAGGTCTCTATGTGCATTTTTGGTAAAGCATCTGTTTATTGTGAACAAAGTTCAATCTTTATTTTGCAACATCTAAGCTTTATAGATGTCCTGAGGTGACAATGTATGATAAAAAGCAGAGCTAGTGAGTTAGCCAATTTGTAAATATCTTGGTATAATTGATAGAAAAGATGCATCTTGAACATAGAACTGTTAAACCACCTAGGTAGTGTATATCAGGACTTATTCAATAGGTTGGCAGCTGAAGGGCAGAAGGTAGCTTTGGGGTTCTCAACTAACAGTTCATGATATGTGAAAAAGCATGATACATACTATATGATCTCAATCACATAAAATTGGATGTCATGTATATATACACACACAAGACCTAAAAGGGCATGTCAAACTGCTTATGATTGTGGATGACTTTGTTCCTCATTTCTTGTGTTTTTCAGTTTCCAATAGCGCACGTTACTTTTTTTTTTTAATGAAGCTTATTTTTAAAATCTGGGGAAAAAAGTCACAGTAGCCAAGTTAAAGAAAAAAAAAGTCCTTACACTTCAATTATAAACATGGATATGAACTTATGTTTTTCTCTTCCTAAAAAAAGGTATATCCTAGTTCTGTCACTGAAAATGCCCAGAATAACAACAACCCAACAGTAACAAACCCCTAATAACTGTTTGTTTTTTCTAAACACTATTTCCTAAAAACACACAACAGAACACCTTTTCAGAGAAATGACTGATTCTAGTCTGGAGAAGGATTTGTACAAAATGACCCTGGGATATCCAGTGTCTGAAACCAAAGAAGTTATCAAAGACTAATAGGGACACTAATGGGTCAATTTGAGCATCAAAATGAGTAATAACTATAATTCACCAAAATACATCAAATATATAAATAGCCCTTAGTTCATAATGACTCTTAAAAAACCTTTCACTGATCACCAATGAAAGTTGCTAGGGCATCAACTCATTACTCTGAAAACTGACAAAGGGGGAAAATCAATAGTTAACATTATCTTTCCTTACTTCAGGTAACCAAATAGAGAAAAGTACTTTGTTATAGAAGAATTACAGCTAGTAAATGTGGAAGAAATGATGTAATTTGAAAGATCACCAATGTGCAACACCTAATGAAATAATGGATCTAGATAATGGTCACAAATAGGCGCTAAAATCATTAGGATTTATGTGGATGGGGAACTTGCAAGCTGATAACACTCATACCCACTTAGCATCACCAAAAGTAAGAGATCAGAGATATTATTTGCCTCCTGATGAAACAAAAACTACATGTACCAACTAAGAAGTGTTCTTGCAAAAACAAGGACGTAAATAAACCTGAATCTAATTAAACCTCTAGCTCTAACTCCCAGTTAACCGGAAACATGGGGGATAGTAGGAAAGCATGAAACCACAAAGAAGCTATCAGCCAAGTCTAGAATGTGGGACATTCTATAGAATAAAGAACCTAGGTTTTTCAACACAAAAATGGCATGAAAAAAGAGGAGAGGAGGACTATTACAGATTAAAAGAGACTTAAAAGACATAACTACCAAATACTATGTGTTGGCCCTATTTGGATACTGTTTCATCGAACCAAATGTAAAAATATATTTTTGAGACAACCAGAAAAATCTGAATATGAACTCAGTTTTAGATTTTATTAAGTGGACGGGCTCAGCGGCTCACCGCCTGTAATACCAACATTTCAGGAGGCCAAGGCAGGTGGATCACTTGAGGTCAAGAGTTACAGACCAGCCTGACCAACATGGCGAAACCCCATCTCTACTAAAAATACAAAAATGAGCCAGGCATGGTGGCATGTGCCTGTAATCCAAGGTATTCAGGAGACTGAGGCTCAAGAATTGCTTGAACCCGGGAAGCGGATTCTACACTGAGCGGAGATCTTGCCACTGCACTCCAGCCTGGGCAACAGAGTGAGACTGTGTCTCCAGAAAAAAAAAAAAAAAAAACCGATTATATTAAGGGATTACTTAATTTTGTTAGGAATAACAATGGCACTGTGATTTTTTAAAAGTCCTTTTATATATCAGCTACGTATATGGAAGAATACAGGTTAAAAAACGGTGAAATATATGAAACAAAAAATTGGCAAAATGCTGATAAATGGCTGACAATTATGTGGTGGGTTATAAGACTATTCTCACCCTACTTTTTTTCCCGATTAAGAATATACTTATTGGCCAGGTATGGTGGTGTACACCTGTAATCCCTGCACTTTGAAAGGCCAAGGAGGGAGGATTGCTTGAGTTCAGGAGATCAAGACTAGCCTGGTCAACATGGTGGAAACCCCATCTCTGCTAAAAATACAAAAAACTAGCCAGGTGTCCTGGCGTGCGGGTATGGCTCCAGCAACTTGGGAGGCTGAGACAGGAGAATCACCTGAGCATGGGAAGTCAAGGCTGATCCTGCCACTGCACTCCAGCCTGGGCAATGGGTGTGAGACCCTGTCTCAAAAAATAACAACAAAATGAATATATTTATTCACTTTTCTAGTATGTTCCAGCACTAGGTGAACAAATGAGATGTGGTATCTGCTCTTACGAAGCTGGAGCCTACTGGGAGATTCGGACCATAAACAAGTCAACAAACAAATATTTAGAAACAGTAGAAGGTGCTATGAGGGAAGTGAGTAGGGTTCAGGACAGAAGATAACAACCTTAGATGGGGCGAGTGGTGAAGGCACCTCTGCGAAAGTGTGATGACCAGCTGGGAGCGGTGGCTTATGCTTGTAATCCTAGCATGTAATCCTTTGGGAGGCGAGGCTGGAGGATCATTTGAAGTTAGGAGTTTGAGACTAGCCTGGCCAACATAATGATAGGCTTAATTTTTTTTTAGAGCAGTTGTAGGTTCACAGCAAAACTGAGAGGAAGATATAGAGACTTCCCATATACCCGCTACCCCCACACATACTTGGCCTCCCACACTATCAACATTCCCCACTAGAGCTGTACATTTTTTACAACTGATGAACCTATATCAACATATCACAATCACCCCAACTCCAGTTTACATTAGCGTTCACTCTCAGTGTTGTATATCTCCCTACTTTCATGTTTGAAAATTTTCACACACACAGACTCATAAAACTGTATGTAAAGTAGAAAAAGGACTACAGTATCCTTTTTGAATACTAGATTAAAAGCCTGTATTTACTACAGGTATGACCTCTGGAAAGTGACTAAGTTAATACATTTTCTTACTAAAATGGGTCTATCAGCTACCTAACAGAGATGTGAAGAATATCTTTCCTACCTCATCTATCCAGTTGGTACATGTAAAGCTCTCAAAGTACAATAAATAGTTGGCATTTAACCAGTATTAGTTTCCATCTTTACTTCAATTAGAAACATAAAAAGTCCCCCAAGCCAAGGGGAATTACAGGGTAAAATTTTTTTTAATAGAACATATGGAGATAATGAGAAGGAAAATATTATCACAGAAATTATATACAAGATTAACCTTTTATTTAGATAATTATTATGGAAAAACAATCTCAGGAATATTTTTTGTTTGTAAAAGTTATAAACCCACTAGAAAAAAAAGTGACAGGGAGAGGCAAAGTCAACAAAATTTTGAAAAACAGAGTATTACTAGATGGATGACTAGTAATGGATTGAGCAGAACAGAGGAGAGAGCGCTGAAATTTATAAATGTCTACATGGGGGAAAAGTAAGCAGAAACAAAGTTTAGGAAATCAGGATTGCCTGGGATTTCTTAGGAGGAGTGTTAAAAGCTAGCAGACAATGGAACAATGCCTTCAAAATTCCAAATGAAAACAATTTCCAACCAAGAAATTTTTACACAGGAAAACGATCAATCAAGCAAGGTCTCAAAAATGTATTTCTCAGGCATCCTTTCTTAGGAAGCTAGTGGAGGACATGCTCTATAAAACCAGAAAGTAAACAAAAAATAGAAAACCACTAAATCTTAGAAAGTCTCCAAAACAAAGAGAGAGCAGACTCTTCTACGACAACGGCTATGCAAGCTACAATGCAGTCAGTCCCAGATGGACCAGAAGATGAAGTCCAGATAGGATGTCACCAACAGAAGAAAAAAAAATTACCCATAGATTACATGATTATACCAAGAGGAGGAATTTAGTTCTTTTGGAGAGTTTAGAGATGATTTATTCATAACAATATAGAATACTAAGCAAACAAAAAAAGGCAATCCATTAATCCCAGGAAAAATACAAAGTTATATGAGAAATAAGATACAATCATCATTTACTACACGGACTAAGAACATTTATAGTCACAATAACATAAATGCTGCACATTGACTCCACCAAAAATTATGAGTTGCATAAATACACCGAAGAAGTGCCAAATTACCATTTTCACAGTACAAAACTACTAAAGTCTAAGACTGGAAAATCAAGAAACAGTAGTATAAGAAGGGCAATTTAACAACATGGAGGAAATTACCAGAAGAAACAGTCAAGGGAATTGAAAATAGTATTCTCTGGGGAGTAGAAATTGGGGACAGGGCAAAAGGCTACTGTTTTAGTTATAACTAAACAAGTAGGGTTTTAAAAAATTCTTATTCAAAAATTAAAAAGCAATTATCAAATAAGAGTGCTATGAGAAAACACTAATCACAAATGTATTTTATTTTTTTGAGACAAGGCCTTGCTCTGTTGCCCAAGCTAGAGTGCAGTGGCACGATCATGACTCACTGTGCCCTTGACCTCCTGGGCTCAGGCAATCCTCTCACCTCAGCCTTCAGAGTAGCTGAGCTACAGGCATACACCACTATGCCCAGCTTATTTGTGTAATTTTTTTTTTTTTTTTTTGTAGAGATGGGGTTTCGCCATGTTGCCCAGGGAGTTCTCAAACTCCTGGGCTCAAGCAATCCTCCCACTTTGGCCTCCCAAAGTACTGGGATTACAGGCATAAGCCACCACACCCGGCCCCACAAATGTTAACTCAACATTTTGTCATGAAGAAGCACCAACGATCTCAAATTTGTCTAAATTTGCAAAAGTAAAGACTAGAGACCTACTGCCAGGGAAGATGTAAATGAATAAATATACCACTCTCTCTGAAAACAAAAACAAAATGTCTTATTTCTCCCTGTGGTAGCCAATCTCCAAGATGATACCAATAATACTTGCCTTCTGATAGTCATGCTCTCATATAATCTGTACTGAAATCAGTTCTGCTTGTCTGACTCAATAGAGTATGGCAGAGATGACAGAGTGTGTCTTCCAAAGCTGGGCTATAAAAGTATTTTGGCTTCAGCCTTCCTCTCTTAGATTACTCGGTGAAAAGTCAGCAGCCTATTATGAGACTATTGAGCAGCACTGAGGAGAGGCCCATATGGAAAAGAACTGAAGCCTCTCCATCATCAGGAAGCGCCAGCCTGTCAGCCATGTGAGTGAGGCCTTGGGCCACGACTATTCGACTAAGCCACTGCAAATTCCCGACCTACAGAAATTGTGACTGTCATAAATGTTTATTGTTGCTTTTGGTTTAATTTGTTATGCAATAGACAACAAATATGCTTTTCTTCCTCAACTTTTCCAACAATAACATCTGCAGTTGTTTATTTAAGACTAAGGGGCAGATACAGAGGTACTTTATATAAACTATTCCATTTAACCCTTAAATTAAACCTACAGGTAGATATTCCAGTAGAAGAGCTATAACAAGAGAGTAAACTAGCAGATGTGAAAAATGAACACATGCTCCGGTTTTTTTCTTTTTAATAGAGATGGGATCTCCCAGTGTTGCCCAGGTTGGCCTCCCAACTTCTGGCCTCAAGCAATCCTCCAGCCTTGGCCTTCCAAAGTGCTGGGATTAAAGGCAGGAGACACCATGTCCAGCCTTGGTTTGCTTTTTCAACAATATTAATTCTACATCCCCACTTTCAAACAGGTATAAAGTTCAGGAAGGCCCATTTATTCCCTTTCTTCCTCCCTTCTCTCGCCATCTCACCTCTACATATGCTCTTATGCTCCAACTATACCATCTTGCAAGTTCCCTAAACTTCAGAACCTCTCTGGTCCCCACTCTTACCACACCTGTTCTTCAACACTGTGGGGACTTTCTCCTTATTCATAGGCACCAGCCTATCCATGCTTTCCTTACTTATGCAGTTAGGGTCAATGTGGTTCAATCTCTCATCCCCAAACCCTACATTAATCCTCTTTGTTCTTTTACCCCATTTGCTCAAGAAAACACCAATCCTGTTCTTTTTCACCCCACCCCCGCAGTTGGTCCACTCCATATCACCTCCCTGCTTAAGAACTATTCTCTCTTTTTTAAAACTATAATTCATCCTTTCCAAGTGTATGATTTAGTGATTTTTGTAACGTTGTTTACCAAGCTGTACAATCAACATCATAGATCAGTTTTAGAACATTTTCATCATCTCAACAGATCTCTCATGCCTATTTACTGTTAATCCCTCTCCCCCTCCTCTCTAACCCAAGAAACCACCAATCTATTCTTTGCCTTTCCTGTGCATTTCATATGAATGCAATCATAAAATAAAGTCTCTTACGTCTGTATTTTTTTCACTGAGCCTGCTTTTTACAGTTCATCCACATTGTAGCAGGTATCTATAGTCAATTTCTTTTTACTGCTGAATAGTATTCTATTGTATACCAAAGTTTTGCCTATTCATTCACCCACTGCAGGACATTTAGGTTGGTTTCAACTCTCAGCTATGAATAATGCTGCTAAGATCATTTGAAAATCTTTCTGTAATAAACGTTTTCATTTTTCTTGGATAGATACTTAGGAATGAAATTGCTGGGCCACATGGTAAATTTATGTTTAACTTTTTAACAAACTGCCAAATTGTTTCCCAAAGTGGCTACACTATTTTACATTCCCACTAGCAGTGTATGAGGCTTCCCATCTCTCCATATCCTCCCCAACATTCGTCATTGTCTGTCTTTTATACAGTACCCATTCTAATAGGTATGAATGGTAATTTGTTGTGGTTTTAAGTTTTATGTTGAGGAAGAACAATGAGGAAAAAATTCCTAAAACATCAACGCAGAGAAACTAGTACCCATGTAAATACATGATTATAACTTCAATCAGGTCTTCACTATTCACCCAGAAATCCTAATGTTTCTCTGATCTGCTTATTTTCCCACACTCCACATCAATTAACTCTTATCTTCATCCACTCTCCTTAAAATTTAATCTCTATCTTCCACAGGACCTACCCCCAATTCCTACCCCACTGATAAACAGAAACTAACAGTTACCTCTCAACTTCCTCCTACTATACCCACAAGCCTCGCTGCCTCTGAATTCACCCTTTCACCAGTTAAGGGAGCTGCGGACTTCTTCCTCCTACTAAATGATAACTTCTCTATAGGAGTTTTGCATCCTATTTCCATTAACCATTTTAGGACCCAAGAGTCATCATTTCCTCTCTCCTTTTTTTGCAAACTGGTTTCCAATTCAGTTGGTTTCTTCCCATCAACATTTAAACAGCTCTTAGCCCCAACTGACAACGAAAGTACTGCTTTCTTCGAATTCTCTATATTTTCAGTGCCCACTTTTCTACCTTCCATTCACCTTAGCCCTAATCTATATGATTTCTATCCTTAAACACAAATGAAGCAGGTCTAGCTAAAGTCCCAACAGCCTTGTAGCAATATTCAACAGAGTTATTAATTACCTCCTTTTTGAAACACTCTTTCTACTGGATTCCACACCACCATCTTCCAGTTTTCTTTCTAACATACTGTTGGAAGGCAATTTTCCATGTCTCCCATCTCACATTTCTTCAAGACTTGTGAACAGAGGCAATGACTGCCTTTGTTCCAGACTACTTTTTCAGAGATGTCTATACAGTGAATAGTCTTCAAATACACCATAGCGTCTCGCTCTGGAGCAAAGAGCAGGCATGCTTACTACCCATTATAAAACACTTGGGTTTCCTAAGCCACAGTTCCTTTCCTGTAACACAACCCCTGTGTGTGCAGGTGTTACCTGGCCTTCTTCAACATTACCCTGTAGAAACTGGAGCTTGGGAAACCAACATAAATACTGGTAATAAGGATAATGTTTTGCTGTGAGTAAAATCCATTGTCTTAGATCCAGGAGTCAGGTGCCTCCTGCCAACACACAGGAAATTACGTCAGGTTAATTTGTTAACTTTCGAGGAAGGTAAAATTTTAGATCCTCTACAGTTCTTTTTCATTTTTTAAAAATAGAGATAGAGGTCTATGTTGCCCAGGCAGGTCTCTAACTCCTGGGCTCAAGAGATCCTCCCGCCTCAGCCTCCCAAAGTGCTGAGATTACAGGCGTGAGTCACCATGTCAAGCCTTTATAGTTCTTAACACTTCTAGGTAGCCCTATTTTCCTTTTTAACCTCTACTCCTTTATCTGATCTTTAAATGTAGGAGTTCCTCAGAGTTCATATTGAGACTCACTTTTTTTCTTACTCTACACTGTTTCCTCCAGGGAGTACAACTGCCCCTATGGCTTCAATTATCACTACATCTACACTAATAATTCCAAAATACTTTCTGTAGTCCAAGTCTGCCTTCTAAGCTCCAAAACTACATGCCCGATTCCTCCTGAACATGTTTACTTTAATACTGGTATGTTCCCAAATTCACTAGTACCTAAACTTGAACTCAGTGACTTCCCTTCTGCCCCTTCCCCTTATCATCACCTCATCTTCCATTTCCTAGAGCAGTAAATAGCACCACCATCCTTCCAGATGTTTATGCCAAAACAATGAGGCATCTTCCTCAATGCCTCTCTCCCACATCTTTTTGTCTTCTATCAATATCACCATTAAATCTAGCCCAAACCACCACTACATCATCTCTCGCTTAGGTTCCTCAGGGGGTGCCTCCAACACCATACTGTGATTTTCAAAATGTGGTCCTAAACTGCTGATGCCTTAGCAGGACTCAAAGCAGGGGCACCAAACTGTACTACAGGTTGAGTATCCCTAATTCAAAAATCCAAAATCCAGCAGGTGTGGTGGCTTACTCCTGTAATCCCAGCACTTTGGGAGGTCGAGGTGAATGGATCATCTAAGGTCAGGAGTTTGAGACCAGCCTGACCAACATGGTGAAACCCTGTCAGGTGCAGTGGCTCACGCCTGTAGTTCCAGCTACTAGGGAGGCTGAGGCAGAAGAATCGCTCGAACCCCGGAGGCAGAGGCTGCAGTGAGCCAAGATTGTGCCATTGCACTCCAGCCTGGGAGACTAGAGTGAAACCCCATCTTAAAAGAAGAAAAAAGAAAAAAATCTAGAGTGCTCCAATGAGCATTTCCTCTGAGCGTCGGTGCTCAGAAAGTTTCAGATTTCAGATTTTCAGATTAGGGATACTCAACCTGTAGGACTTGTATTGTTTATTATCACACAAAATACCAGTTTCACTTAAAAATGTCCCTAAGAAGCAGAAAAACTTAATTTTACTAAATCTCAGCTGCTGAGGTCAAGTCTTAATATTCTGTGTGACAAAAATGAAATATATTTATACAACATTTCTACTCAATACCAAAGTACATCAGTTGCCTGCAGAAAAACTCTTGTATGATTGAGTTGCAAGCTAAAATTAAGCCATTTTTTTTCAAAGAACAGTTTTTCACTTGAAGGAACTGACAAATTATGGTTACTCAAATGTGTATATTTGGCAAAAAGTTTCTCAAAAGTGAATGAAGGCTGAGCACGGTGGCTCACACCTGTAATCCCAGCACTTTGGGAGGCCGAGGTGAGTGGATCATCTGAGGTCAGAAGTTTGAGACCAGCCCAGCCAACACGGTAAAACCCCGTCACTACTAAAAATACAAAAAATTAGCCAGGCGTGGTGGGTAGGCACCTGTAATTGCAGCTACTCGGGAGGCTGAGGCAGGAGAATCACTTGAACCTAGGAGGTGGAGGTTGCAGTGAGCTGAGATTGTGCCACTGCACTCCAGCCTGGGCAACAGAGCAATATTTGAATGAAATAAGCTTCTACCAGTCTGCTCATTACATTGTTGGTCTTTGAGAAATAAGAGTTCATCAAGTTATGCAGAACTTCCAAATGTGGACACCATTACACTGTATATTAAAACACACACACACACCCCCACACACATATACAAATACATACAAACGTGTTAATATCACCACAGCCCTCTCAACATGGGAGCCGGAGTCCCTATATAGCTGTACGCTCTGAAGGCCTCCTGCCTGTGCCAGTACCTGGACTGAGGCACTCTCGTAAAGAAGGCCTGCTGCTCTGACAGCACGTGGACTCCATCTGTAAGCTGCCTCGAAGGTCACATATTGAGCCGTCACTCCTTCTGCAAGCTCCAACACGGCCTATGAGCTCTGAAGGGCTCTTGCCCCCTACCAGCATCTGTTTTCCCAACGCATGCCCACACCTCTAGTTCCTGATCATTAGATCCCCTGCTTGCACTCCAGAGGGTGGCCTACTGCCTACCCAGCAACTCCAGACCAGCTCCAACCTGGCCAAAACCAATATACTTCTCTGTTATCTGTGAGCCAACCCACACCTATTCCAGTGAGTTCTGAACCTCTTCCAAGTTTGTCCTTCCTTGGGTATTCTCCCTTAATCCTACAGTACTATATACAATTTTTCTGTATTACAATTATTCTTATCATAGTTAATAATTATGTATATTAAGTTTCCTCTGTTTAACCTATTATGTGGTTTCTATCTCCTGACTAGACCCAAATTGCTACAACATAGTACTGTACTTTACGCATATTTTCCTTGTATGTCCCCATTACTAAATCGTGTGTTTTCTTTAGCACAGATACTATCTTAGCCATCTTTCATTTGCTAGAAATATACAAGTACTCAATAAATATTAGCTGAATGAATTAAATGGTATTGTTGAGAGACTCATGCAACAAGTAAAAAAAATGGACTAGATTACATCTGCCTCTTCTAATTAGGAATTTCTAGAATTCTATGAATCCACAAAGCTAACCCTTTAAGGACAGGTAATTAAAAACACCACGGAGGAACCAGGATGCTGGTAATTTAAACTGGTTAAGTATAGTAATTCATGTTATTCCCACTTCTGAAATAATCTGGTAACAATAAATATCCTTTGATCAGTTACTTAGAAGAAGATCCAATAGGTGGTTCAGGCTCTGAAAAAAAAAAAAATGCTGAGGTCTGCTATTGTATATGGGAAGCATCTGATGAAAGGCAAACCAAGGCTCCCAAGACTGCAGATTCTACTATTCAAGGCTAAATAGCCGCTGCAAAGATTAGAAAATAAAGTGTATCTCTCAGTAGAGAGGTCACAAACTCTGTCTCATGTCTGCTGGCCTGCAGACATGTTTTGCTTGTTCTGCAGAGTTTTCACATTTTAAATTTAACTGCCAACATTTAAAAAACCACAGGTCTTTCAATCAGAACACTTTACAATACAACCTTATACTTCTGCTGGAACTTAGTAAGCACCTACTCTATATAGGACATGTGCCTTCCTGTTTGCCACACAATTCCCAGCAGAGCATTTCACTTGTTTATGTTGCCTCTCTGGTCCCTATAAGCATGAGCTTGCAATCCCTGCTGTAATAGGTTTTTACAAGCATAGGTTTTGGAATCAAGATTTTTGTTCATGCTTCTGTTCCACCACTTAGTAGGTAATGGTAATTAGTTGTGGGACCTTGGCCAAGTGTATAACAGAGCTTATAGAAGTGGATAAATACATACTCAACAAATACTTAAAATTTTTTTTTATTACTGACATTACTAAACTGGGAAATAGTATGGTATTGGAGAGAAAAGGTGTTGGTCTTGAAATCAGAAGATACGAGTTTAAGGCTAAGTTTCCTCACCTAGAAGATATGTTGTGACCTTAGGCACATTACTTAGATTTTTAACCTTATCTGTATTATCTGCACACGGCAGATTTAAAACTATCTTCCCTGCTTATCATGAAGCAGCAGAGTGAAGTAAAAGGGTGGTGTTATTGGTAAAAATGGAAAATTCCAAGTTCAAGCAGTAGTGAAGAAATTACCCATGAGGAATATCAGTACTCTAGTAAGCAGGCTTTAGATAACTAAATGTAACAGAGAAACCCATCAGCCTGAAGGAAAGGGGAAAGACTGAAGCCACAGGTTCTCTAAGCCTGCCAAAAGCCCCCAAAGAGATTGCATCTTTGGAGTCCAGACTGGGAAAGGGGGGCTAGAAGACCAGAGCAGGAACCAGCCAGCATAGCTACAGGGTAAAGCTAGCCCTGCTGAAGGCTAGGGGCCTAGAGAAAAGATTAGGAAGCCCTTCTAAAAAGCCCTGTAATCACATCAGGCCTGGCAACAGGACTCACCCATGCCCATGTCTGACTAGAAGCAAAGAAGTGTTTCTGTCTCTAACCAGAACCAGGCAGGATAGAGATGATTTCCAATAAAGAAAGTCTGACCTCCATGGAACAAGACCTTGTCTCTTCAAATAAATAAACAAACTCTGACCTTTTTTCCCCCTCTTTTTAAACAAATTGCCATTGGGTCCAGCACGGTGGCTCATGGCTGTAATCCCAGCACTTTGGGAAGACAAGGCTGGCAGATCACTTGAGCCAGGAGCTCGAGACCAGCCTGGCCAACATGGTGAAACCGCATCTTTACTAAAAATATAGAAATCAGTCGAGCGTGGTGGTGCGCACCTGTAATCCCAGCTACTCGGGTGGCAGAGACACAAGAGTTACTTCAACTTGGAAGGCAGAGGTCACAGGGAGGCAAGATCATGCCACTGCACTCCAGCTGGGATGACAGAGCAAGACTGTCTCAAATAAACACATACTTACATACATACATACGTTGCCATTGACAAGAGTCTGAGGAAGCAGAAAACAAAACAGATCCCTGCATAAGATTTTGTTTTTTCACCTGTACTGGCAGGTCCTCAGAATGCCTATACCACAGCCCTCTTTCTAAAAAGTTCCCTCTACACCAATTGCTGGTGGGCTCTGGGTAGTCTTGCCACCCTGTCATGAATGGCTGGGACCTGGAGCCAGCCTTCCAACAGACAACCAATCTAGAGTCTGGCCAGTGGCATAGGGAATAGCCAAGCACAAATGCCACATCTAATAGGCTGCCTCAGTCTCGTTCTGTGATACCTTGAACTTGACTTAGGGAGAAGGCAGAAAACAGATGGAAACAAAGAGGAACCAAGAGAAAAAGAAAAGCAGAATAATGAGCTGGGCACGGTGGCTCACACCTGTAATCCTAGCCCTCTGGGAGGCCAAGGCAGGAAGACTACTTGAGGTCAGGAGTTCAGGAGACTCCCATCTCTATAAAAGATTAAAAAAAATTAGGCCGGGAGTGGTGGCTCACGCTTGTAATCCCAGCACTTTGGGAGGCTGAGGCAGGAGGATCACCTGAGGTCAGGAGTTTGAGACCAGCCTAGCCAACATGGCGAAACCCCGTCTCTACTAAATATACAAAATCAGCCAGGTGTGGTGGCACACACCTGTAATCCCAGCTACTCAGGAGGCTGAGGCAGGAGAATCACTCGAACCTGGGAGGCAGATGTTGCAGTGAGCCGAGATCTCCCCACTGCCCACTGCACTCCAGCCTGGGTGACTGAGCGAGACTCCATCTCAAAAAAAAAAAAAAAAAAAAAAAAGGAAAAGAAAAAGAAAGGAAAGCAGAAATAGGGAAAATCAGCTCAGTCAGAATCATGGGCTATACACAAGCCTACTGAAGGGAACAAAAAGTCTAATCTGACCACACAATCAGATCCCCTCAATTTTCATATTTCCTTCAAATCTTCACAATAAACCCCCCAATTTAATGTAGAAGAAAAAACATTTTTTTCTTCACTTCATTCACCGACAGAAATTGAGCCAACAAGAAAAATAATATCTACTATTGATCAAGGTTCAGAAACACATATTCTTTTCATTCACTACTGGTAAGCATGTAAACTGGCATTATTTGCTAACATAATACAACAGATGTCCTTCGTGGTGCCTATCAAACTGCTACCATTCTCAGTGGCCTGTGGCCTCCTTGGTTACAGCAGCGAAGCAAAAGCCAATCCCCTGGCAGGCTGATGACCAAAAGTCTTGTGAGAAAGGAGACACCGGGGCGATTAGATTCACCTATCAGAAAGGTGTAATCAGGACACAGAGAGACTGAACCGGAAAGGTGTTAAGAGGTAAGCTAGGGTCTGAGGTTGCCATTTGAGGCCATGTACAAAGTGAGTGGGCAGAGGGGGATTGTCTATAGTGAAGTGGAGGAAGTAGAAGAGTGGAACAGGGTAGAAATCTGAAGCTCCTCAGAGAAAATAATAAAGAACTTTCTTAATTCTGGGCCACCACCATTTTCTTGAGAGACAGCCACATTTCATTGGCCTGGAGAGTGCTGTGCTGTATCATTACAATAAATCCTTCTTCACTCGAGCTAGTGTCTGTTCCTTGGAACCAAAAGGGCCTAATCTAGAATAGAAATTGACAATAAAAGCGAAGTTGAAATGTGGAGGGCTGATAAATATACGGCTGAACATGGACCAGTAGGATAATGTCAGGTAAAGGTAATCCTTGGAAAGTTATGTACTATGTGTACAAATTACAAGCAAACTATTTCATTGCTTTCCCAACCCAGTCTTTTCAAGAGTCCACATAAAAGATGACCAGATTTGTGTCTCTACCAGCAAGATAACTGGACCAGCAACAGACTCCTGACAAGTGCAGTCAAAATAGGTTAAAACAACAGGTAAGCCAGATACAACAGATCACACCTGTAATCCCAGCACTTTCGGAAGCTGAGGCAGGAGGATTGCTTGAGGCCAGGATTCAAGACCAGCCTAGGCAACGTAGGGAGACCCTGTCTCTACAAAACATTTAAAATTTAGCCAGGCATGGTGGCATGTGCCTGTAGTACCAACCACTTGGGAGACTAAGGCAGGAGGATCACTTGAGCCCAGGAGGTCCAGGCTGCAGTGGGCCATGATTGAACCACTACACTCGTCTGGACAACAGAGCAAGACCCTGAGGGAAAAAACAAAACAAGTACAAGAGTCAACTAGAGGTACAGTCTTAACCGGTTGGAAATCCAGCCATAACATACAAGAATGGTCAGCAGTGGCTATATTGGGCATTATACAAAAATGAGTAAGTAAAGTAAGCTGTAGAGATGGAAGACTGGATATTCAAAAAGAAACAGAAAATAAGGAAACCAGGCAGCCTTCAAGTGACAAACAGAACACTGCCTCTGGCTTAGAAATTCTGGTTCCCTGAAACTTGACTATGCTTTCTTCCTTTGTCTTTGGATGTCTGGAAACTGCAACCTATTTTTTACTTGAGTGAGTTTTTGTTCCTTACAGTCCAAGGTAAAAACTGGAACCAGACCGGGCGCAGTGGCTCATGCCCGTAATCTTAACACTTTAGGAGGCCAAGGTAGGTGGATCACCTGAGGCCAGGAGTTCTGAGACCAGCCTGGCCAGCATGTCGAAACTCCGTCTCTACCAAAAATACCAAAAAAGAAGGGTGTGATGGCATCGGCCTGTAATCCCAGCTACTCCAGAGGCTGGAGAAGAAGAATCACTTGAACCCAGAAGGTGGAGGATGCAATGAAATGAGATTGTGCCACTGCACTCCAGCCTGGGCAACAGAGCAAGACTCTGTCTCAAAAAATAAAAAGTAAAAGACTGGAATCAACAGAAAATAGTAAAAGTATAAAAATAAAAGTGTGTGATGGGGTGGAGGGAATAACATACTTTCAACCCAACAATTCTATATAATGACAAGTTTGCACAAAAATGTAAGTATTAGCACATGCAAAGCTTTATAGAGAAAAGTTACTATCAGCTTCAATATTCAAAGGTCTGTTAACTAAACCATAATGCACTCATACAGGCAATATCGTGCAGCTATTAGAAGCTGTAGAGAAGTACAGGTATCCCTTTCTACCTGAACTCATGCTCCGTGACCGAGAAATCAAATAGATTCAGATGGCAAGGGATACCTGTATTCAATGACATGGAAAGATGTTCATGATATATTAAGTGAAAAAAAGGGTTACAACATATACTCTATTTTTATTAAAAGTAGCATATTTACATATACTTTTGTATACACATAAAAATGAGACTTTCTGTACCATCTGCAATGTTCTTGTCTTTCTGTGATTCTTCTAAATGATAAAAACTCTCCTAAATAAATACAGGATTTTCTTTCAAAGGCTGCAAGGTAGGATTTGGACACTAAGTCCCAGCTCTACTGGAGGACTAAGCAGTACTGTGGTTAAAAAAGCAAGCAGACAGAAAGGACAAAAGAAAGAGTGAATGAGACGACCTGAGATAAAGAGGGGTGCCTGGGGGCTTTACACCACCAGAGGCCCTGTTGCCCAGTAACAGGTACTATCTTAAAACTACCTTTCACTCCAGCTAGGCCAGTCTCTCTACTGTCTTCCCCTTCATTCGAGATAGTCATTCATGTTTCCACTATGCTGTTCATTCTAATTATCTGGTGTTGACTGTCCTCCATCATACATGGAGACAACACTGATTTTTCCTCTCCCTAAAAATAGCAATAGTTTCAAATTCAGAGATCTACTTAAGAGAGTCACCCAAATCAGCTACTCGAGAGGGTGAGGTGGGAGGATCTCTTGAGCTCAGGAGTTCGCGGCTCCAGTGAGCTATCATCATGTCACAGCACTCCAGCCAGGGTGACAGTGAGACCCTATCTTTATAATTTCTTTTTTAAGAGTTACTCAAAATCTACATTTTGAGACTACCTAGATTTTGACATGTTTCTAGTCAGCGCATTGGAGTGCCAGATAGCCAGCTCCAGAATATTAAAGAGATTCCCCACAACCGGCTAAGTGCAGTGGTTCACGCCTGTAATCCCAGCACTTTGGGAGGCCAAAACAGGAGGGCTGCTTGAGGTCAGGAGTTTGAGACCAGCCTTGTCAATATAGCAAAACTCCATCTCTACTAAAAATAAAAAATTAGCCGGATGTGGTGGCACACACCTGTAGTCCCAGCTACTTGGGAGGCTGAGGCACGAGAATCACTTGAACCCTGGAGATGGCGGTGGCAGTGAACCAAGATCGTGCCACTGCACTCCAGCTTAGGTAACAGAGCGAGCCTCCCTCTGTCTCAAAAAAAAAAAAAAGATTCTGCACAAGCAAAATGATATAAGATCAAAATGTAAACAATGTCTCAGATGTGCCCACTTCCATAGAGGTACCTTGAGTATAAATTTGGGAAGCAAAAGGATAAAATAGCAGTAAAAAAGCAGAAATCAAATAATCTGTGTTGAACTCTATCTAAAGTCAGAATAAGAGAAGGCATCAGGTTGGTAACGCAGATAGACTAGGCTGGTTCACTTACCACTCACTCCCAACCACTTCTCCCTTTCCTTTCTCTATTGTAAAAGCTGTAAAGGTAAAATACAGCACCCCATCTTATCTATGGCTTTCTGTGGTTTCAGTTACCTGCAGAACAGCACGATAAGATATTTTGAAAGCGAAAGACTATATTCACATAACTTTTATTACAGTACGTTGTCATAACTGTTCTATTACCAGCTATTGTTAATCTCTACTGTTCCTAATTTATAAATTAAGTTATATCACAGATATGTACGTATAGGAAAAATATATATACCAAACAGTATATACACAGTTTGGTACTATCTATAGTTTCAGGTGTCTACTGAGTGTCTTGGAACATATCCCCCATGGATAATAGAAGACCATGATTATTCCATCTTTCAGCCTTCTTGAAGCTAAGAGTGGCCACTGACACTTTGGCCAAAGAGGCAAAAGCCCCTGGAGAGGGTTTTTCTTCTTGTTTTGTTCCTCCAGCTGCTTGGAACACAGACATAATGCCTGGAGATGCAACCAAAAGAAAAAAAACAAAATGGGAAGAAAGGACGAGCCCAGATCCTTGCTGAGATTGGTGCTGCACAGCCCCATTCTGCCCATCTCCACACTTCGTTACGTTAGAAAAATAAACTCCTATTTCTTAAAGTCATTGGACAGCAAGTTTTCAGTTCCTTGCAGCTGTAGGCATCCCTAATACGGTTAGCATGGAGCTCAGAACAGTGTTTCTCAACTATCTTTACTCTGCAACATTTATGAGGGATAGAATCCATTCCCTTCATTAATTGTTACTCATTACAACAGTCATTCTCAACCTAGCAGGCATCAAAATGTGGAATGGAGGCAGAGAAGACTGGCTCTGAACCTTGGTGACTACCAAAGCAATATCTTTTTGTAGGGATATGTCTAGGAGGCAATTCAATCTGTTCCTTTCAAAAATGCAGTAAGAATTTTTTGTTCTAAGGCTAAACAACCAAATACTTCCTAAGTTCCTTTCTTTCAAAGTCAATTCTTCAAATTTTACTCCTTATTAGGAAATTACTTAATTATTACTTAATAACCTCTCATAATAATCACTCTACTGAAAAACCAGGAGGGGTTGGGCACAGTGGCTCACTCCTATAATCCCAGTACTTTAGGAGGCTGAGGTGGGTGGATCACTTGAGGTCAGGAGTTCAAGACCAGCCTGACCTACATGGTAAAACCCCCGTCTCTACAACTATCTGGGTGTGGTGATGTACGCCTATAGTCCCAGCTACTTGGGAGGCTGAGGCAGGAGAATTGCTTGCACTCAGGAGGCAGAGGCTGCAGTGAGCTGAGATCACACCATTGCACTCCAGCCTAGGTGACAGACCAAGATCCTGTCTCAAAAAAATAAATAAAATAAAATAAAATAAAAACCAGGGTATTGACCCCACATAAATAAAAACCAACTTTGTTTTGAAAGTATTTATATTCACAGGTATTCTATTATTGCATTTATCATGGTTATAAAAACTGGTAATTCTGGAATTATGTTAAGTACACATGTACTCTGTACCGTTACGTACAAATTCCCATGACAGCTTATTTCCCAGAGAAAATTTAACTTTCAGATTATCAATCATTCCCTTTCAATGCATTTTACAGTTGTTTTTGATAGTTTCCTACTGATTCCTTAAATTTGAGAAATATAGGTCATCTTCAAGTAAGCACATTTCTACAGATTATACACAGAATTTATACTCAATTTTCAAAACATCATATGTGCTCCTTTAATTTATTAAACTATGAAATCTGGGTTAAAAGACTTCCAAGCCAGGATCACTAGATTTTGGAGAAGTAAAAGGGAAATAAAATGACTGTTCTTGTAAACAATCAATCTAGCTGTTTTCTTTTCAAAATTAATGCAAACTCATCATTAGTGAAGGGATAAAATTAATGTGAAAGACATACATCATTAAGAAAATGATCAACCTCCTTTAACAAACATATCAACACAAATCACTGCAGCTACACATGCAAGGTAAAGGATATTGCTCTCATTTTGGCAAACTGTTTATTTTTAAATGACAACCTAATTCTAAAATGGGGATTCTCTAAGATACCCCAAAATAGCTGTATTTCACAATACACAAAACCTATTACACACAGCAGTCAAGAATATTTAAATTCCTCAAACTCTACAGAAAAATCAAAAGAACAATCTTCTTAATTAAATAATGCAAGAAAAAAAAGGTTAAAGCTCCTTCCAAAACTGACTGCAACAGATGTGGCATTCAATTTACCTTTTCATGTCACTGTCATGAAAAGCTCACAAAGAATAATCAGTCTTCTAAACAGGTCTCTTTATTGGCCTAATTGAGAAAGTTACTCAACTGTCAGTAAAGCCAAAACTTCCATTCAATGCTCTATAGGTCACCCACATTCACTCTTCTGAGACCACAGAGAAAGGTTTGACCTTGATAAGGTGAATGAGAATGCCTGCCAAAACTGTAGGTGTGGAGGTTGGGGCAAATCACGCCCAATACTTCAGAACAACTCAAATCAATGGGTACTGTTGGTGATTCCTATTCAACAGACAGCAGAAAGAACAGATGTGGGCATTGTTCATTTGACAAAGTAAAATAGGCCAGGCATAGTGGCTCATGCCTGTAATCCCAATACTTTGGGAGACTGAGGCAGATGGAACACTTGAGATCTGAGACTAGCCTGGGCAACACAGCAAGACTCTATCACTACAAAAAATATAAAAATTAGCCAAGTGTGTTGGCACGCACCTGTAGGCCTTGTTACTTGGGAGGCTGAGGCAGGATTGCTTTAGCCCAGGAGTTCAAGGCCGTATGAGCTATTATCATGACATTGTGCTCCAGCCTGGGCAACAGAGCAAGAATCTGCCTCAAAAAAAAAAAAAAAAAAAAAAAAAACAAGAAAAGAGAAAGTAAAATATACATTTAATTGGTGTAGAATATAATCAGTCAGTCAGGTTCTTCTAAAAATCATATTAGGCCAGGCGCAGTAGCTTACATGTATAATCCCAAAACTTAGGGAGGCAGAGGCGGGAGGATTATTTGAGCCCAGGGGTTCAAGACTAGCCTGGGCAACATAGCAAGACCCCCGTCTTCACAAAAACTTGAAAACTGCATTATTGGTTTCTTTGAGGAAAAAAATAGTCCTTAATTAACTTAGATTTTTAAGTGAGAAGTTAAGGTATGGGCCTACATCTTCCCTGAACAAAAGTTGTCTCAAGAGGAGTATTTAAAATGGTATAGGTATGTGTAGGTGTACCTGTTACAATACGGTGGAAATACATTTAAAATTTCTTCAGCTCAGCTTGACAAATGCATTTTCATCATTAGAGACTAAACAAACCCAAGAAAATGTAAAGCAACATTACCATACTTGGTGCCTCCAAGTTTAGATACATCAAAGAACTTCTTATGTGAACTGTCATTTAATGTTTCAATAAGGTACTCAAAGGCGTATCCTGAAAAAAAATATATATTTTCATTAAACGCAGCAACAAAATATCTTATTCAAGTGAAAATACCTGGAAACTAGCTTTATCCAATAGAATTTTCTGCAATGGTAGAAATATTCTATGTTTGAGCTGTCCAGTAAAGTAGTCAGTAGCAACGTGTGGCTATTGAGCACCTGAAATGTGGCTACGGTGCCTAAGGAACTGAATTTTTAATTTATTTAATTTTGATTAAAGTCACACAGGGCTAGTATCCGCCACACTGGACAGCACAGCTCTAAACCATAATTTGTCAAGTAAAAACTAGTAAGATAATTCACTCCTGAAATGTAACGAAGAAAACCTGGAAAGGGACAATAAGAATGATTTAAATAATCCACGGGGACGTTTTGGAAAGACATGTCTTGAAAACTGCAGAGACAGGAATTTGTGAATTCCACAATTAACATTAGAGGGGCTGATTAAAAATAAAAACCAAAAGACGGATTTTTAGAGCATTCAATAAACCAAAACAAAAAAACTTCTCAATTAAGTCCTTACCAGAGCGTAGTACTGAAAAGTAACAGAATATCTAGGAAATTAGCATATTCTCCCCGAAAGAGACAAGTCCTTCTGGTTTTGCACGAATTGAAGCTGAACTACAAAGTCAAAGATCCAGAGGTCTCATTTGAATGTGCCTCAGCTCCCAACATTCTAGGGGGCAGTGGCGGGGAGGCAGCCTTGAGGTTGAAAAGAACCTTCAGATCTTTTGTGCAGACTCATAGCGGTGGGTGGGCAGGACCCTCAACATTGTTAAGGCTTTCATCCAAAAGGAGAAAACATAAGCACAGCCCATTTTCAGAACAAATAGTCTTTTTTTCTTTTCTTTTTTGTAGAGGGAAGTGGACGGGGGAGGAGACAGCGTTGCAATAAATGGTCGGAGAACTGACTGACCAATGTTCAACCTTGACTGCCCCTGATTCGGTTTCCAGAGGCACAGAGAGACTGAGGGGCCTGAGGCTGGACCGTGGAATCAACATCTAGCTGCGTGAAACCCGAACACGGAGACGCAGGCCCCCGCCCTCATCGCTCGCCAACGAGGGGGCGGGCAGGGGAAGATGGTGGGCCTCTCCCTGCCCCTGGCGTTGCTGACGGGGGCCAGGAAGTCGCTGGCAGCAGGCAGCGGCCACCGAAGAGAGAGTGGTGCTGGTCAAGGCCAGCGGTGGGGCGGCCCGCCCTGCGGGGGTCGCGCAAGAGAGTGAGGACCCAGAGCCCCAGCTTCCGCGGCCAAGGCTCACAGGGCGGCCCAGCAGGCAGGCCCTGAGGGGAGCACAACCCGAGCCCCGAGGGCCTGGGCGCCTGCCGAGCGACTCCAGGCGAGAAAAGCAAGGAATTCGGCGCCTAGACAGCGCGCGTTTCCAACTGCCAGACCCAGCTCGGAGGCCCGAAACTGACCTGCTTTTGGGGCGTCCATCGCCGGAGACCATATTATCCCTGCGGGGAGGGGGCCAGCGGGGGAAGAAGGGGGAGGCCGGGCAGGGAAGAGGGGGAGGAAGACAGGCGGACTGGCAAGGGAGGAAAGAAGGAAGCAGGCTCGCGCAAATATCGCGAGAGCCGCAGAGCCAGCCCCGGGTCTGCGCTCGCGGGATTTGTCGCCTAACTCCCGCGAGATCGTCGGACAGGAAAACAAAGAAAGAGAAGGGGCGGAGCTCACCAGAAAGCGATTTCTCGCGCCGTTGCCCCTGTTCTCGCGAGCGGGGGCGGAGCGCTAGGGAGGTTCCGTTGGTGGCATTGGCGTGGCTAGTTTGGCCTTGGCAGCGATCCGTTACTTAGTTGTGGCCTTAAGTTTTCTGTTGGGGTCATGAGTTCGAGCGGTGTGTGTGTTCCCACGAGGTGTCTGTTGGAGTCAGGGTCGGAATCGGAACTGTTAGGAGAAAAAGCTCAAGGAGAACTGCTTTCACCTAACTATAAAGCCTTGCATTAACTTGTCAGACATGGGCGACCCACACGCATGTTTTCAAGTGGGGGCGGCCATACTGATCGGGCGCGTGGGAGGTGCTCAACTGTTGAATGAATGAATTTTTTCTTACACTCCCATAGCTTCCGTCTCTACCGACTTCTTCCCAGTGGCAGTTAACATGCTTAAGCCTCTCCATCCCTCCGCCTCAGCTCCTTCAGTCCCTATGTTCTCCACCTACCAAGCATTATCTTCTGTGGACAGCAACTTTTTTTTTTTTTTACCAGGAAGAGTTGCTCATACTCGCTCTCCCCCACTCACTTCTTATCCTCTTCCAGTCTGGCTTCCACTGCCAGAAATGCCTTTAGCCAAGGTCAGCCATAACTCCGCTTTCTAATCTCACATATCTCAATCTTGACTGGTTCTCTCCCATTGTTGAAAAATACTCTTCCATCAGCTTCTGTGACCTCAGACTCTACTTTCTTTTCTTCTCCTAAGGGTGCTTGATCTCAGGCTCCTCTGCAGGCCTCTTCCTCTGCCCAGCTTTTAAATGTACTGGGCACTTGATTGGCACAGTAGCTCGTGCCTGTAAATCCAGCACTTTAGGAAGCCAAAGTGGGAGGATGGCTTGAGCTGAAAAGTTCAAGACCAAACAGAGCAACATAGTGAGACCCCATCTCTACAAAAAAAAATTAAAAATTAGCTGGATGTGGTGGCATGCACCTGTAGTCTAAGCTACTCAGGAGACTGAGGTGGGAGGATCACTTGGGCCCAGGAAGTTGAGGCTATGGTGAGCCATGATTGCACCACTGCACTCCAGCCTGGGCAACACAGCAAGACCCTGTCTCAAAAAAAAAAAAGTATTGGACATTAAATGTGTCCCCAAGGCTCTGGTCTTGTACCTTCTTCCTCTGTCCATTTTCCCTGGCCCATCTCATACATCTTTTGATTTAAGTTATTAGTTAATATATTGATGCTTCCCAATCTGCCTGTGACCTAAACCTATCTCCTAAACCCGAAGGTATATATCCTAGTACCCATGGGATGCCTCCACATCCCAAGGCACCTCAAGCTAAAAATCTCAAAAACCGAACTCATCATTTCCCTCTTTAAACCCCACTATTTCTTTTGTATTGCCTGTATCAGTGAATGGCGCCACCATCCACCTGGTTGTCCAAGTCAGAAATCAACACATTATACCTGACTCCTTCACCCACTCCCTTTAATCATTGATCCAAGCCCTGTCAACCCAAACTCCAATATATTTCCTTTATTCACCTTGCTGTATTTTGTAACATCTCTTTAAAATCCCAGCATGAAATTCATAGGTAATACAATCTACATACACAACAATAAATACTCTACTTAATGACCTAACTATAATATAAAGGAGAAAAATAGGAAAGTAATTTATTAGAAAATAATATGTATTACAATATGTAGGTGCACAGGCATGTCTCTATTAGATGACAAAATTGAGTAATCAGATGCTTGTATCTACTTATAACGAATGAGTTTGGTTTTACAGGACATATAATATTCGACTGGGCCAGGCACAGTTGGTGGCTCAAGCTTGTAATCCCAGCACTTTGGGAAGCCAAAGCAGCAGGATCGCTTGATGCTAGGAGTTTGAGACCAGCCTGGGCAACATGGTGAGACCTTGTCTCTACAAAAACTTAAAGAGTTAGCCAGGCGTGGTGGTGCATGCCTGTAGTACCAGCTACTGTGAGACAGAGGCAGGAGGATCACTTGAGCCCAGAAATTCAAGATTACAGTGAGCTATGATTGTGTGACTGCACTCCAACCTGGGTGACAGAATGAAACCCTGTCTCAAAAAAAGGTAAGGCTGGGTGCGGTGGCTCGCGTCTGTAATCCCAGCACTTTGGGAGGCCAAGGCAGGCGGATCACGAGGTCAGGAGATCAAGACCATCTGGCTAACACAGTGAAATCTCGTCTCTACTAAAAGTGCAAAAAATTAGCCAGGCGTGGTGGCGGGCGCCTGTAGTCCCAGCTACTCAGAAGGCTGAGGCAGGAGAATGGTGTGAACCCAGGAGGCGGAGCTTGCACTGAGCCAAGATCACACCACTGCACTTGAGCCTGGGCAACAGTGCAAGACTCTGTAGGTAATATTCAGCTGAATATGGTCAACACTTTTTATTTATGTCTGACATTGCAAAATAAGGATTCAATATATACGTACATATGCATAAATATATATTATGAATGCATATATGGTAAATGCACATATGTAAATGCACATATGTATAAAATGTACATATATATCATGAATGGCCTCTAAAGACTAATGAAAATATATTTGTGACTCAAATTTTGGAAGTGTTGTCACTATTGTGATTTTCTGAAGTGGTGAATAACTCTTGGTAAAGTTCAAAACAAAACAAAAAAATAAAACCTTTGCTTTTTTTACACAATAGTTGTATTCCTAGAAAATTCCATATATATTAAAACCATACACAAATTACTTTTGTTTTTACTTGTATATGGGATTAAACTCTAGGCTCAGATAATTATAAACAAATGTATTGCTATTGTTTTTATGTTTGTGTGTATGTTTAATGTACTTGAATCTCTGACAGTATGGGTCTTGTTTGATTCTTTCTTTTTTTCTTGAGACGGAGTCTTGCTCTGTAGCCCAAGCTGCAATGCAATGACGTGATCTTGGCTCACTGCAACCTCCACCTCTCGGGTCCCGGTTCAAGCAATTCTCCTGCTCCAGCCTCCTGAGTAGCTGGGAATATAGGCACGTGCCACCACGCCCAGCTAAGTTTTATATTTTTAGTAGAGATGGGGTTCTACCGTGTTGGCCAGGCTGGTCTTGAACTCCTGACCTCGTGATCCGGGGTTTTACCATGTTGGCCAGGCTGGTCTTGAACTTCTGACCTCGTGATCCACCCGTCTCTGCCTCCCAAAGTGCTGGGATTACAGGCGTGCACCACCGGGCCTGGCCCTTGTTTGATTCTTTGTTGTGTACTTCTATAGTGTGGAATGCAGGTAATCCAACATTCATCAAATCCCAAGAGTGCCCCATGATGGTGACAAACAAAAACACCCATTTTCTCAGTGTCCTGCTTCCACTGAGAAGCACTAACTTAGAACAATCATGATATGTTCCCGTGTGGCTGGACTCATTACTTTTTTTTTTTTTTAACAGTTTTATTTACTTTTTGAAAATTTTATTTATTTTAAGACAGAGGTCTGTTTATTTTCCTAGGCTGAGCTCAAGGGATTCTCCTACCTCAGCCTCCCAAGTAGCTGGGACTACAGGCATATGCCATCTCAGTCAGCTTTAACAGTTTTATTGAGATTTAATTTAAATATCATAAAATTTATCTATTGTTAAACCTTCTTATTTTGTGATAATTGTAGATTTACATGTAGTTGTATTAAGTAATAAAGATCCCATATACTCTCCACCTAGTCTTCCCCCATGTAGCATAGTACAATATAAAAACGAAGAAATTGACATTCATGCAATCATTCCACCTTGTTCAGATTTAGGTAGTTCTACATGTACTCCTTCGTAGGGGGTTTTGTGTGTGTGTGTGTGTGTGTGTGTGTGTGTGTATGCACGTGTGTATTTAGTTCACATGTGTGGCTTTGTGTGACCATCACTACAGTCAACATATGGAACATTTCCAAGGATCCTTCCTGTTACCCTTTTATAACCGCAGCTGTTTTCCTCCTAGGCTGCCATTTCCTCATCCCCTACACCCTATTTTGAATGTTATACAAATGGAAGCTTATGGTATGTTTTCACAGTACATTTTTTTTCAAGTTACATTTCCAGGGAGATTTTAGCACCCCTTTAGATCAGTGTCTTGGGCAATGTCCAGGCTGGTTCATCTCTCCTTTTTTTTTTTTTTTTTTTGAGAGAGTCTCACTGTGTTGCCCAGGTTGGAGTGCAGTGGGGTGATCTCGACTCACTGCAACCTCCATATCCCGGTCTCAAGTGATTCTCCCACCTCAGCCCCTGAGTAGCTGGGACCACAGGTGCATGCCACCGCACCCAGTTAATTTTGGTATTTTTTGTAGAGACAGGGTTTTCCTATGTTCCCTAGGCTGGTCTCAACTTCTGTGCTCAAGCTGTCTGCCCACCTTGGCCTCCCAAAGTGCTAGGATTACAGGTATGAGCCACTGCACCTGGCCCATCTCTACTTTTTAAATTAAACATTTTATTTTGAAAAACAAAATTTAAGAATACAGAAGAATTGCAAGATAATTACAATAAAATTCATATACACTTTAACTAGATTTATTTATTCACTGTTAACATTTTGCCACATTTGCTTTGTCTCTCTCTCTCCCTCTCTGCTATTGCAGAGGTAAGATCCTCATTATTTCTTATTCTTTTTCTTTTTTTGAGACACAGTCTCACTATGTTGCCTGGTCTGGAGTGCAGTAGGTATTCACAGCAAGATCATAGTGCACAGGATTCAATCAATCCTCCTACCTCAGTCTCCCAAGTAGCTGGGACTACAGGTGTGTGCCACTGCACCTGGCTATTTCTTATTCTAATTTTTTCGGTACCATTTCAGAGTAAATTTTAGAGATTATGACCCTTCAGTCCTAAGTACTTTATCATGTATCTACTAAAAATTATCAAATTCAGGAAATGTAATTGATACAATACAATCAATTGTATCAATACAATTCCTATCCAAATTTTATGAACTTGAATTATCAAATTGTATTAAAAATCCATAGTCAAACATTGACACAATTTACAATCCATATTTAAATTTTGTCAATTGTCCCAATATTGTTCTTTCTAGAAACTCTTCTCCAACCCAAAATGCTATCCAGGATAAAGCATTGCATTTAGATGTCGTATCTGTTTAGTCTTCTCTAATTTGGAACAGTTCCTTAGCATTTCATTTTCTCTTATGGTATTGACATTTTTAAAGAGTATTGGCTCATTGTATTGTGGAATGTCCTTTAATTTAGGCTGGCATGACTGTTTCTTCATGATTAAGTTTAATTATGCATTTTTGGTAGGTATGCTACATAAACCATGTTGTGTTCTTTTTGGTGCATCATATCAGGAGGCACCTGCCTTTACTTAGTTCCTCTTTTTTTTTTTTGGTAATGGAGCCATCACTTAACTTAAAATCAGAGCAGAGTTTTAATCCCAGGTCCATGAGACTCTTTTTTTCTTCTTCTTTGGAGACAGGGTCTTGCTGTTACTGAGGCTAGAGTGCAGTGACACAATTAGCTGACCGCAGTCTTGACTACCTGGGCTCAAGTGATACCCCCATCTCAGCCCTGCAAGTAGCTCAGCCTCCCAAAGTGCTGGGATTACAGGCATGAGCCACTGTGGCTGGCCTCCATGACACTGTAGAGCCCATGTTTTCACCCACCCACACCTCTGTGATTAGACATGGTCTCAGTTATTACAGGGGGTGAATTGGAGCCTCCCATAGCCTTTCTAAATCTTCTCAGTATGATCTCTCAGTAGCTAAGTCCCCAGTGAGGCCATGTTCTTTCGATCTATGTTTTAGTTCTACACGGAGAAAGTCTGTTTGGTTATTGATAGTTCCAAAATAAATGTCACATCTTCAAGAATCAAAAGCATGATAAACAAGATCTCCTGCCATTCTGTGGCTGACCTTTGTAGCCACTGCTGAGCCTCATCGTGGGTAAGATGAGAGCAGTTGGCTGCCAGCCCTTGGCATATGAAATTAAAGGGAACCATTGCTCATCCAAAGCAGGTAACTACATGTTCTGCCTATCCAGCCAAGAGGAATGCAGATAAGAGTTTTTTCTCGTCACTAATGAGAGTAGACCACACATTAAAAGGGTTTTTTGTTGTTGTTATTGTTGGTCTGTTTGTTTTTGTTTTTGTTTTTTAGAGATGGAGTCTTGCTCTGTTGCCCAGGCTGGAGTGCAGTGGTGTGATCTCAGCTCACTTCCACCATCTACCTCCCAGGTTCAAGCAATTCTCCTGCCTCAGCCTCCCGAGTAGCTGGGATTACAGGTGCATGCTACCATGCCTGGCTAATTTTTGTATTGTTGTAGAGATGAGGTTTCACCATATTTGCTGGGCTGGTCTTGAACTCCTGACCACAAGTGATCCTCCTGCCTCGGACTTCCAAAGTGCTGGGATTACAGGCATAAGCCACCGCACCCAGCCCACACATTAAAAGTTTTTAGGCCGGGCGCGGTGGCTCAAGCCTGTAATCCCAGCACTTTGGGAGGCCGAGACGGGCGGATCACGAGGTCAGGAGATCGAGACCATCCTGGCTAACACAGTGAAACCCCGTCTCTACTAAAAATACAAAAACTTAGCCGGGCGAGGTGGCAGGCGCCTGTAGTCCCAGCTACTCGGGAGGCTGAGGCAGGAGAATGGCATGAACCCGGGAGGCGGAGCTTGCAGTGAGCTGAGATCCGGCCACTGCACTCCAGCCTGGGTGACAGAGCGAGACTCCATCTCAAAAAAAAAAAAAAAAAAAAAAAAAAAAAAAAAAAAGTTTTTAGAAGCTCACTGAAATCCCTGTCTATTGCCAGCAGGTGATTAAGAATGTTGTTGCAGGCTTATAGAGCAGAACACTGTCCTTGGAACTGTGTTAAGATATGGAAATGGAAAAGACCCTTATTCCTCGGACCCTAATTCCATTTTCTAAGGGAAAAGGCAGAATTGCCATCAGTAAAATGACATGGAAACATAAATTTCAAATGTACTGTTGTTATGGGTTGAATTGTGTCCCCCACAAAATTCATATGTTGAAGTCCTAATTCCTAATACCTGTGTATGTGACCTTATTTGGAAATAGAGTCATTGCCGATGAGATCATACTGGAGTAAGGTTAGTCCTAATCCAATGACTAGTGTTCTCATAAGAAGAGAAAACAGGCACATAGACACACACGGGAAAGGCCATGTGAAGAAACATCAGCACACAGAGAGAAATGCTGTGGGATCATGAAGATGGAGATAGCGTTGACAGGTTTACAAGCCAGGAAGAGAGGCCTGGAGCAAATTTTTCCCACAGTTCTCAGAAGGATCCAACCCTGCCAACACCTTCATTTCTGACTTCCAGCCTCCAGAACTATGAGGCAATAAATTTCTGTTGTTTAAGTCTCCCAGTTTGAGAAATTTGTGATGGCAGCCCTAAGAAGCAAATGCAAATACCTTTTTGGAAGACCCAAGGTACGGTGAAGACAGTGCAGCAGAGCAGTCAGGAGTCCTGGGTTTCAATCCCAGCCTTACCCCAATTCTGCTGTGTGGCTACGCCAAAATGAGTGAATCTATCAGGCTTCAGCTGCAGAATTCGCTGGTTGAAGCAAACTTCCTAGGTTCAAGAATGATTTTTATAGACTGTGATTTTATGTTTCCACTTTCAGACATAAGTCCTTTCCTCTGCCTCTCTCATCAAAGAACACCAGTATGTCCTATCAAATTAGAGCTCCTGATGTCTCTCGGTTTCTCTCTTCTACTGCTGCTTTGCTTTGGGTTCCAATCACTCTTATCTGGACCATTGCTTTGGGAAGGAGACTGAGGGCATTTGATCATTTTTAACCAAAAAATAAATAAATAAATAAGATGATTTTATATGGCTCAGCCTAAGAGTCATTTCCTAAGTGGTGTCCCTGTTTCAGGCTTGCCTCCCCAACCCTCTCATCATTGCTCTAATCATGCTTTATAACCCCACCAGGATATTCTTTCCTTTTTTGTTTTCATTTTTGTTTTTTTGAGATGGAGTCTCGCTCTGTTGCCCAGGCTGGAGTGCGGTGGTGCAATCTCACCTCACTGCAAACTCTGCTTTCTGGGTTCAAGCGATTCTCCTGCCTCAGCCTCCCAAGTAGCTGGGACTACACACACGTGTCACCATGCCTGGCTAATGTTTTCATATTTTTAGTAGAGATGGAGTTTTACCATGTTGACTAGGCTGGTCTCCAACTCCTGGCCTCAAGGGATCCACCCACCTCGGCCTCCCAAAGTGCTGGGATTACAGGCATGAGCCACCGCACCCAGTCCCATCAGGATATTCTTTCTGAAAGGCAAATTTGATCATATTTGCTTAAAATCTTCAAAATCTCCCTGACCACCTTCAAGATGAAATCGTAACTTTCCAGCCTAGCCTTTGACGCCTTTTGGGGCCTGATCCTCGCCTACTCTCCAGTCTTACCTCTTGTCCCAAGCCCCATTCTTAACTAACACGGAACCCAAACAGAACTAATACCACCTGGATTTCCCTGAAAATAAGCCTCATTCTCCTTCAAACCTTTGCACATTCATCAGCCAACTTCTAGTTGTCAATCAGAAGCTGAAGCTCCTCTTTTTGAAGCTTTTTCTGCTCCTATGCACTCCCCTCCACTGCTACCCTGGGCTCCCTCTTTATTGCCCTCAAAGCCACTCATGCCTCCCTCTCACAGCACTTAGCTCGCCATGCTGTAATTCTTTGTTTGTCTGTTTATTCACTAAACTGAACTCCCTGAACACAAGCACCAAGTGTTTACTCTCTCTCCCTATCTCCTAGCGCAGGCCCTGGCATATGCCATTGCTCCAGAGAGTCTTGTTGAATAAATGAATTGATAAGTGAATGAATAAATGAATGAAAGAAACCCGATTCTGCATGAAAGAAGTTCTAAATCTGTACAACAGGAAAATGAGACATAAATGATTTGAATTATGAAACGATTCATCTTTCAAAAATAATTTTCTACAGGAATTCTGTAAATAGCAAGCTATCCTACTGATTTTGAAAATATGACTTATATTTTAAAATTCCATCGATGGAAACCTGACTCTTGTAAAGTGGTGGCCTGGATACTTTGGTTTGGTTCAACCACCATTTGAGTATTACCTGCTAATACCAGAACAGTGAGGAGGATGAGACCTGCCCTTGAGAAGCTTACAAATAGATAACATTAGTATAAGTGATAATAAAAGTAATAATAGTTAATGCCTATTAAACCTTGTTACGGCAGAGGGTAGTGGTTCACACCTTTGGGAGGTCAAGGGTGGCAGATCTCCTGAGCCCAGGAGTTGGAGATCAGCCCAGAAAACATGGTGAAACCCTGTCTCTACCAAATATACAAAAAAATTAGCTGAGTATGGTGGTGCATTACTGTGGTCCCAGCTACTCAGGAGGCTGAGTTGGAAGGATTGCTTGAGCCCGGGAAGTGGAGGTTGTAGTGAGCCAAGATTGTACCAACTGCACCCCAACCTGGGTGACAGCATGGACCCCATCTCAAAAAAGGAGGAAAAAAAAAACAACTTCTTAAATACTTTACTTACATTATCTCATGAGCACAGTGGCTTACCTGTAATCCCAGCACTTTGGGAGGCCAAGGCAAGGAGATCGCCTGAGGTCAGGAGTTCAAGACCAGCCTGGTCAACATGGCGAATCCCTATCTCTACGAAAAAATACAAAAATTAGGCATGGTGGCGCACATCTGTAGTCCCAGCTACTGGGAGGCTGAGGTGGGAGAATCTCTTGAATGTGGGAGGCGGAGGTTGCAGTGAGCTGAGATTGTACCACTGTACTCCAGCCTGGGTGACAGAGTGAGACCCTGTCTCAAAAAAAAAAAAAAAAAAAAATCCTCAAAACACCCCTAGAAGGCACGGTATTGGGTTGTTTTCAGCTATAAGTAAAAGAAACATTCAACTCAAACTGGCTTAAATATAATACAAGCCACACCTTGTACCAAATGAAGTTCTTGTATTTTCTCAGAAACATTAGCCAGCGGCATGGGCAACAGAGCAGCTCCCTTACAGAATCAGAGAAAGGTGGAACTTGAGCAGCTTTGTGAATGGCTCACCTGCCAGGAAAGAGCAGTCCCATTGAACAACACACATTTATCTGATGGCTGATCTTAGCCAGGCCTTATGGTAAAGGCTGGGGACACAGGATATAAGGCTAGCTCCAGGATGTAAGGGTTGTCCCTTAGTTTGAAGAATTGGGACAATGAGAGATAAACAGTAACAATGTGTCTGAGGAGTCAGAAAAGATGTTACTGAGAGGCAGTAGTAACTGAACTCAGAAACTTGGTGATCAGGATCTTTGTGGACATTTGATAAGTCATTTCCTGTGTCTCCTGTCCAAATGATTCTGAACTTCCCCTGGGCAATTCAGCTCTTCCCCAATTCGCATCCACAGGTCCACCATGGATCCAGTATTCGGATCAGAAATTGGAGATTTAACCTAATTAGAAGCAACAACTCACAACAAGACTTGTTAGGGCTTCTGAGAAAGGGAGGCTTTCTTTTTTCCTCAACAAGTTGTGAGAGCGAGGTTCTGACATCTGGAACTGCTAGAGCCATTTTATCACCACAGGGGTGAGTTTGGAGGTGTGGCCTCCACTGTGTGGTACCTTAGAATAAAGCCATTCTCTATGGAAGGCACAAACAAGAGAGAGAGAAATTCTGGACCCTAGGTGTTATTCTTTCCGTTTCTGAATCAAGCCTTGCCTGTTCTCTACAAGAACTTTCTTTGGAATTCTCTTCAGTTATGTGAGCCAATGAACTTCCTTTATGGTGTTAAATAAAATTTACAGGAGGTCATTGGTTTGGATTGAGCTCCTGCACTAGGCCCAACAGACCAAACCATAATGGAGTCACTCACGCTGAAGTTCCATGCCACCAAGCCTAAATCAAATCGTTTACCTGACCTTAGAAGAAATCAAGAGAGAGAAGTAGTCAAATCCCCAAACAGGCCAGCTTTAGCTGGTGTGATAAAGAAGTCCCTTCTGCTTCTACCTTACAAGGAAGGTAACTTTGAAACAACCAATCTGCTTTTCATTTTCTGTTTCTACTTTCTTCAGCCCTTTTCTGCCCATAAAGCCAACCTCCTCTGCTCAGCTCATTGGAACACTCATTTCATTTTATAGTGTCAAAAGACAAAAAAAAGACAGAAACTAGGCCGAGAAGGGGCTTGAGCCAGGAGTTTGAGACAAGCCTGGGCAACATAGTGAGACCCTGTGTCTATTTGTTTTAAAAAAGCATAAAGAAATTTTTTAAAAAATTTTAAGTAAAAATAATAATAAACAAATTTAGTTTAAATATTTCTCCATTATCAAAATATCAATGACATTCTTCACAGAAATAGAAAAAAAAATCCTAAAATTCATATGGAATCACAAAAGATCCCAAATAGCCAAAGTTATCCTGAGTAAAGCTGGAGGCATCACACTACCTGACTTCAAAATAGTATTACACGCACACCCTGTAATCCCAGCACTTTGGAAGGCTGAGGTGGGCAGACCACCTGAGGTCAGGAGTCTGAGACCAACTTGGCCAACATAGTGAAACCCTGTTTCTACTAAAAATACAAAAACTGGCCAGATGTGGTGGTGCATGCCTGTAATCCCAGCTACTAGGGAGGCTGAGGTAGGAGAACTGCTTGAATCCAGGAGGTAGAGGTTGCAGTGAGCCGAGATAGCACCACTGCACTCCAGCCTGGGCGACGGAGTGAGACTCTGTCTCGAAAACAAACAAATAAACAAACAAAGCAAAATATTACTACAAAGCTATAGTAACCCAAACAGCATGGTACTGGCATTAAAATAGATCCTTAGACCAATACGACAGAATAGAAAAGTCAGATAGATGTAAACCCACAGGTTTACAGCCAAGTCATCTTTGACAAAGGATACACATTTATAGTCAACTGATTTTTGATAAAGGTGCCAAGAACATACACTGGGGAAAGGACAATCTCTTCAATAAATGGTGCTGTGAAAACTGGATATCTATATGCAGAAGAACAAAACTAGACCCTCGTCTCTCATCTTATATGAAAATTAAATCAAAATTGAATAAAGACCTAAATGTAAGACCTGAACTATGAAACTACTAGAAGAAAACATGGGAGAAATGCTTCAGGACAGTTGTCTGGGGAAAGAGTTTTTGGATAAGACCTCAAAAGCATGGGAAACCAAAGCAAAAATAGACAAATGAGATTATATCAAGCTAAAAGCCTTCCGTGAAGCAAAGGAAACGATGAACAGAGTGAAAGGACAACCTACAGAGTGGGAGAAAGTATTTGCAAACTATCCATTTAATAAGGAATTATTAACCAGCTATATAAGAGGCTCAACTCAGTAACATAAAAGTAAATAATTCAATTAAAAATGGGCAAATTGTTTGATAAACATTTCTAAAAAGAACAAGTAAATGAAAAGTGATGAATATCGCTAATCATCTGGGAAATGCATATCAAAACCATAATGAGATATCATCTCATTCAAGTGAAAATGACTTATCAAAAAGACAAAAAATAACTGGTGAGGATGTGGAGAAAGGGGGCCTCTTGTACACTGTTGGTTGCAATGTAAGTTAGTACAACCACTATGGAGAACAACATAGAGGTTCCTCAAAAAGCTAAAAATAGAACTACCATATGACCCAGAAATCCCACGGCTGGGTATATACCCAAGAGAAAGGAAATCAGTATATCAATCAATGAGATTCTGCACTCTCATGTTTATTGCCACACTGTTTGCAATAGCCAAATTATGGCATCAATCTAAGTGTCCATCAACAGATGAATGGATAAAGAAAATGTAGTGTATATATGCAATACAGTATTATTCAGCCATAAAAAAAATACGGTCCTATCATTTGCAGCAACATGGATAAAACTGGAGATCATTATGTTGGGGGTCCCAAGTTTTTATTTTTCTTTCACAGAGCCATGCACAGAGAGACAAATATCACATGTTCTCATGCACACGTGGGAGCCAAAAAAGCAGATCTTATGGAGGGAGAGAGTAGAATGAGGGTAACCAGAAGCTGGAGGAGAGTTGGGGGATGGGGGGGGTGCATGAAGGGATGTTGGTTAAGGGGTACAAAAGTATAGTTAGAGAAAAGGTATAAGTTCTAGTGTTTGGTCTTGCTTTGCCGCCCAGGCTGGAATGCAGTGGCACTATCTCGGCTCACTGCAGTTTCAACTTCCCAGGCTCAAGCAATCCTCCCACCTCTGCCTCCCGAGTAGCTGGGACCACAGGCATGTGGTACCAAACCCCATTAATTTTTATTTTTTGTAGAGACAGGGTCTTTCTATGTTATTCAGGCTTGTCTCAGACTCCCGGCCTCAAGCAATCCTTCTGCCTCAGCCTCCCCAAGTGCTAAGATTAGAGGTGTGAGCCACTGCGCTCAGCCCAATTTGTGTTTTTGTTTGTTTTCTGAAACTTGCACTAAGAGAATTTAACTGATGTAGCTATTTACTAGCTGTGCAGTTTTGGGCAAGTTACTTAACATCTCTGAGCTGCAGTTTCGTCAGCTGTGAAGTGGGGACAATACTACTAACTACTTGGATTGTTGTGCCAATTAAATGTATCTGAGGGTTTGTATTTATTTCCAATCGTGGCTGTAATAAATTACCATGAATTTAGTGGCTTAAAACAGCACAATTTAATTATCTTACAGTTCTGGAGATCAGAAGTCTGAAACGGGTCTCATTGGGCTAAAATCAAGGTGTCAATGGAGCTGCACTCCTTTCTGGAGGCTCTAGAGGAGGATTCATTTTCCTCACCTTTTCTGGCTTCTGGAGGCTTCACACATCCCTTGGCTCCTGGCTCTTCTCCATCTTCAAAGCTAGCAATGGTGTCACTCGGACCTCTCCCTCAGTCTTCACATCTATCTCTGACTCTCTGCCTCCTTCTTTCACTGATAATGAATCTTGTTGTTACATTGGGCCCATTGGATACTCCAGGATAATCTCCCCATCTCAAAGTCAGCTGATTAGCAAACATAATTCCATCCTAAGCCTTCATTTCCCCTTTTGCCATGTAACATCACCTGTTCACAGCTTCCAGGGACTAGGGCATGGACATCTTTGGAGAGGTGGGGGAATTATTCTGCCTACCACAGTGGTCTATTTGGGTATGGACATGTATCTAGCACTCAGTGAATCATTCCCATAGACATTGAAGCACAGATGAAGAACATTTAACCCCACTTGGAGGGAATTTAAAAAGGTTTCTAAGAAACCTTAATAGAAAATGATTTTTTTGAGCTGTGTCCATTTAAAAACAATGTCCAAGGCTGGCGCAGTGGCTCATGCCTGTAATTCCAACACTCTGGGAGGCTGAGGAGGGCGGATCACTTGAGCACAGGAGTTCACGACCAGCCTGGTCAACATGGGGAAACTCCATGCTGAAACTCTACAGAAAACAGAAATATTAGCCTGGTGTGGTGGTGCACACCTATAGTCCTAGCTAGTTGGGAGGCTGAGATGGGAGAATCACCTGTGCCCAGGGAGGTCTAGGCTGCAGTGAGCCACAATCACACCACTGCACTGCACTCCAGCCTGGGTGACAGAATGAGACCCTGTCTTAAATAAATAAATAATAAAATAAAATAAAAACAGTCTGCCATTTACTGAATACATCAGACAGTGTCTAGGCTGTTTGCATAAATTATTTGTAATCCTCATAATAACCTTGAAGATAAATATTATTAACCCTGTTGTACAGAGAAGAAAACTGAGACATGGAAAGACATAATCCCTCATTAGCACTAACTCATTAGTTGGTGGAACTAGGAAAAGTCGTTTTTGGTAAGAGCAAAAGAAGAAAAAATGCTTAAAGTTTAGGGCCCCTACTAAAGGGAAGACGGGCCCAGGAGGGGCCTTGCACTGTGGTTTCCCAGATGGCCGGAGGACAGTGTCTGGGTGCTGGGAGCGATGTTTGGGGAGAGAGAAAAAAAGGGAACAGGAATATAAAGGATATTTGGGATGATGCAGAAGTCACGTCCCACTTAATTTACAGATTTCATAAACACTTTAAAATGTCACATGGCCACGTGTGGTGGCTCACACCTGTAATAAATGTGAATAAAATAATAAAATTAAATGTCAGAGCAAGAAGGGAAGATGAGAAACCATCTAGTTTAATGGCTTTATATATGGGCATGGGACTTGCTTAAATTCCCACAGTGAGTTATACAGTGAAATAATGGCAGAGCAAGAATGGGAAACCAGATTGTGGGCCTCAATCCAATAGGCCTTCTGGGAACACGGGCCAACTGCTCTGGTTTCCTGAATTTAGGAACAAGCTGAATCCTCTTAGAACCACTCCTCTGTTCTCCATTCTCGGGGGCTCTTCCACGCAATTCTACAGGCTGAATCAAATGGTTTGTGCCCAGAAAATACCAGGTGAAGCTCAAAGTTACAGCTTGAGCTGCTGTTAGGCCTAGTCGCCTCCAGGAGGCAGCAGCAGGCATTGTCCCTTCCAGTGATGTAAACAGAGACAATAAGCAGCATTTGACCTTGACACCCGTGGTTAATAAAACACTGAGGGACCAATAAGGGATTGAAGTTCCCACTGTACCCTCTAGCATGGCAATAAAAACGTTTTGTTTTGTTTTGTTTTGTTTTTTAACATTTAAAACACCCAAATGGCACTTTCAATCAAAGCCAAAGTATTCTTTTTTTTTTTTTTTTTTTTTTTTTTTTTTTTTTTTTTTTGAGACAGGGTCTTGCTCAATCGCCCAGGCTGGAGGGCAGTGGTGCGGTAGCTCAGTGCAGCCTTCAACTTCCCAGGCTCAAGCCGTCCTCCCACCTCAGCTTCCCAAGTAGCAGGGACTACATGCCAGGTGTACGCCACTATGCCTGGCTAATTTTGTTGCCCAGGCTGGTCTCAAATCCTGGGCTCAAGCAATCCTCCCACCTCAGCCTCACAGAGTGCTGGGATTTCAGGGGTGAGCCACCATACCCAGCCTCAAAGCAGCTATTCTACTAGACTAGATGTCTATTCCAAATGAAGCTGCCCTACTCAAAACATTGCAGTCACTCTTCTTTCAGAGTCGCCTTCAGAGCTGGGACTGGACCAGAAGGGTCAGGCTTGAGGGTGAGCATCTGCTTTGGAGGCCATTCATCTAAAGCCCGTAAGACTAAAATCTGACTTTTTCAGGTGCCCTGGGCCTGTCTCCTACAAACTTCCACTCCTCCCCCGCTGATAAAGAAATATCATCCTGGACTGGGCATGGTAGCTCACACTTGTAATTCTAGCACTTAGGAGGCTGAGGAGGGAGGATCACATAAGGCCAGGAGTTGGAGATCAGCCTGGGCTAACAGAGTGAGACCCCATCTTTACAAAAAGTAAAGAAATTAGCCAGGTGTGGTGGTACATACCTGTAGTCCTTGCTATTTGGGAGGCTGAGGTGGGAGGATCACTTGAGCCCGGGAGTTCAAGGCTGCAGTGAGTTGACTGCACCACTGCACTTCAGCATGGGTGACAGAGCAAGACCCTATCTCTAAAAAAGATAAATATATATACATACACACACACAATCCTGGTTCAGACCACCATCATCTCTGCTCTGGATGATGACAGCAGCCTCCTAAATAGTCTTAGCACAACAGCCGGAGGATGCTGTTAAAGTGGAAGCCAGCTCATGTCATTCTCTGCTCAGAACTCCACACTGGCTCCCATCTTCCTCAGTGTAAAATTCCAAGTCCTCCCAGTGGCCTCCAAGGTCCTGATCTGACTCCTCCTCTTTGGCCTCATCTCCTACATCCTTTGCTCACTCTGTATTGGTCTCATTCCTTGCTCTTCGCTGTTCCTTGAACACCAAGCACACTCTCTTCTTTAGGCCTCTGCCTTTTCAGGTACGTCCTCCTAGATAGCCAAATAGATTGCTCCTTCACTTTCACTGAGTCTCTGCTCCAATTTGCCCAGCTCTGTGAGGTCTTCCTGAACACGCAGCATATATGGCGAACCCCAGCACCCCTTATACTCATTATTCTTTTCATTCCTCTCCATAGCACTCATTGATACAGAATGGCTGAGCTCCCAGCTAAACTCCACCCTTAAGCCTGGAGCCATGGCCCTAAGTGAAAACAGCTGACCCCCCCTTTTATTTTTCCATGAAAATGTTGCTTGTTTGGCCTGCCCTGCCCGTCTCCTGTGCCCATAAAAAGACTTCAGCTGGCAAAGCAACACAAGCAGCTGACCGGTGGGGATGCAGCCTGCTGGGATTTGGGGATACAAGAGGCTGAACGGCGAGCAGAGAAGCAGCAACTGAGTGTTGGAGTCTATGGATAGATGCAGCTAACTTCAGACAGTGCGGTTTCAAGAAAAGATCACCTTCTTCCTGCACCATCCCCTTTCCAACTCCCATGCTGCTGAGAGCCATCACCCAATTAAATCCTCTGCATACACTACCCTTGAACCCATTTGTGTGACCTGATGACCTGATGACCTGATTCTTCCTGGATGCTGGACAAGATCCTGGGTGCTGAGAGGGCAGGGGCTTGGACACTGCTGCAGGGATGCACAGAGCCTGCTCCCACCAGAGAGAAGTGACTGGCCCGTTCCAGCATTCATTCTCTCCAGTTCCTGTACTCGCTTGCTTGCATGCTCCCTCTCACAAGAACTGGCCAGCAGCGGGCTGAGTGAAACAAGCCACTCCCATTCCTGCCCACGAAGGGGGTCAAGGTCAAGGGAACCATCCCATCTCATTATCATGGTCTAACATGCTGCACATTTAACTCATTTGTTTGTTGTCTATTTCCTACTAAAACGTAGGCTCCATGAGGGCAGGGACTTGGTTGTTTTGTTCACTGCTGTGTCCCCAGCCCCTACAATTGGCACCTGGTAGGTGTTCAATAACTATTTATTGAAAAAAAAGCATGGATCAAGTGACCCTGCAGGCAGGCTCAAAGACTCAACTTTTCTCTCTGCACCTGGAGTGGGAAACATCAGGGGCAAAGATACCTCTATTGATTCTGGTCATATTCACCTCTGTGACTTCAGTTAAGTGAGCGCTTAAATTTTCAAGTTGAAAAGTTTTTTCCTCATTAAGGGTGTATCTATTGTGTTGGCAGCAGGGATGGTGGAAAATTGCTCAAGCAGCAGCAAAAAGCAGAAGCCAGACAAGCTGAGGCTCCTCCAATCCATGCGGTGGAGAGCCCTAGGGAAGGTGTCTCATTCCTGGGTCAGATGTCACAAATCTCATGCTTTTTCTCTCTTAGTTTTAAAACTGCCTTTGCAAAATTCTGACAGTGAGAGAAATCTGACATAGTTGATTCCCTCTTGCTTCTGACTTCCAAGCCGTTCTTGGTCATTCCTGGGTGTAAGTCAAGTTAACCTTGGGAAGAATTCATAGTTTAACTTGAACGCAAAGATGATAATAATCCCTTCCTAAAACTAACTCTCTCCTCTCTCAGGGACTGAAAACAGCCTATGTCAGACTAATGAAAAGCCATAAGAGGCTACATGCAGTGGCTTACATCTGTAATCCCAGCACTTTGGAAGGCAAAGGTGGGGAGGTGGGGAGATCACTTGAGGTCGGGAGTTCAAGACTAGCCTGGCCAACATGGTGAAATCCCATCTGTACTGAAAATACAAAAAGTAGCTGGGTATGGTGGCACATACCTGTAATCCCAGCTACTCAAGTAGGCTGAGGCAGGAGAATCGCTTGAACTAGGGAGTTGGAGGTTGCAGTAAGCCGAGATTGTTCCACCATACCAAGACTCTGTCTCAAAAAAAAAAAAAAAAAAGAAAGAAAGAAAAAAAGCCTTTAGAATATGGGAGGGGCTAGAATGTAGGTATAATTTCTATAATCCCTGAAACATGAGCAGTAATGCTCAGGGGTCATGTGGCCAGAGGTCACAAGACTTGTGACTTTCCTAATTGCTGCTATAGATAACATCACTATTATAGAACCTAAGATTAGATTTTTTTGAGATGTTTTCCAGACTGACCCTACCTGGACTCGTGACTCATGACTCAACTGGTCCTGTGGCCCCACCCAGAGGCAGGCTTTGTGCATGAGGACTGCTTTCCACACCACTGTAATTTTATCCCCAACTAATCAGCAGCACCCATTCCCTAACCCCCTGCCCACTAAATTGTCCATAAAAGCCCTAGTCTCTGAGCCTTCAGGGAGACAGGTTTGAGTGATAACTCTAGTTCTCCTGTCTAGGTCAGCCTCGTGTCAATTAACTTGCTGTACTCCAATGCCACAGTCCCAGTGAATTGATTTTGTCTGTGCAGCAGGCAGGACGAACCCATCTGGTGATTGCAGTTTTAGGACCCAGCATACCTTTGTGTGTTCTTAAAACAAGATGCTTTGTCCCTGGAAATGTAATGACTTGATCCTGACATTCAGAGAGAAGGGAGATTAACATAATGTTCATGGAAGGAATTGAAGTTTGGTTCCCAGGTTCCATAGCTCAGAGCATGCCACATCCCTCACCTGTGTTCTCCCTTTCCATGCCCTTGCCGTCACCTCATCTAGGGCTGGATTTCCCCTGGCCCCCTGACTCTATATATAACAGCCCAGCTGAGCTTCCCAAGGCACCAAATTGATGACAGCCCCTTTCCTGTTCAAAATCCCCAGTCCATGCACAAAAGATCAAAGTCTAAACTCTCTAGCTTGGCTGGGCGCGGTAGCTCATGCCTGTAATCCCAGCACTTTGGGAGGCTGAGGGGGCGCAGATCACTTGAGGTAAGGAGTTTGAGACCAGCCTGGCCAATATGATGAAACCCCATCTCTACGAAAAATACAAAATTTAACCCAGTGTGGTTGCAGGCGCCTGTAATCCCAGCTACTCGGGAGGCTGAGGCACAAGAATCACTTGAACCCAGGAGGCAGAGGTTGCAGTGAGCTGAGATGGTGCCACTGCACTCCAGCCTGGGTGACAGAGGGGGACTCAGTCTTTAAATAAATAAATACATACATAAACTCTCCAGCTTGATATGTGAGCCCTCTCACCTTCCTGGATCGTCTGCGTCATCTCACTGAGTCATCTGCTTTCCAGGGGAAGCAGGCCCTGAGCTTCCCCACATCAGCCTCTCTGTTTCTCCTGTTCCACCCTCACCCCCCATTCATCTCCCATGACAGTATGCCACCCCCTTCCTCTCCAGCTAGGCAAACCCACCCATCCATCACCCTGCACCCTTTTTTTTCCCCTGAAATCTTCCCAATCTTTCACACCTCAGTGTCACTGCTTCTCTCTCAACATGGCTGACATCATTATTGGAGCCTTCCTTCCATGGCAGACCCATGGAAGGGCCCTTTCAAACCAGGCACTGCTGAGCAAAAGGGAGGCTGGGTTGGAAGGATTTGGCAGAGCTACAGAGGACCCTTCAGCACCACTGCCTCCCACTAGCCCCAGCTCGTGAGGCCCTCCCCCAGCCTCTTGGCCTTTGACCTTTCAGAGCCCTGCCCTACACATTCTGCCTGCTCCTTGTCACCCCGCCCCCCAAATCAATCTTTCATCATGTGAACATCTATCTCCCAGCACCAGGTATGTCTGTAAGATTGAATTTTTTTTTTTTTTTTAGACAGGGTCTTACTCTGTCACTCAGGCTGGAGTGCAGTAGTATGATCTCAGCTCACTGCAGCCTCCACCTCCCAAATTCAATCAATTCTCCCACCTCAGCTTCCCGAGTAGATGGGACTACAGTCGTGTGCTACCACTCCCAGCTACTATTTGTATTTTTAGTAGAGACGGGGTTTTGTCATGTTGACCAGGCTGGTCTTGAACTCCTGACCTCAAGTGATCTGCCTGCCTGAGACTCCCCAAGTGCTGGGATTACAGGCATGAGCCACTGCACCCAGCTGCATTGAACATTTTCTATTTTTCATGCAATTAAGCCCAAAACACAAGCCCATTACTGTATCTGGTACTCAGCTAAAGAAGCTGCTGTCTGTCTACACTGGAGGAAAAGCTGGCTGTATTGATCTTATTCAAAGATAATTTTGTCATGCAATATATACAAAACCTAGAGGATTTTCAAGGTCATTTTGACTAAATAGGATTTTTACTTTAAATCCTGCTTTAGAACCTATGCCTGTATAAGATATGGCTCTGCTATGTAGGGTTTGTGAGATTATTAGGAAGTATGACTCCATTTGGAAAAATAGCTGCTCTGAATAGGTAGAGACCTTTGCAAACTCTCTGAATCCTAGGATGTCTTCTCCTGTAGGGCGTGAGCCTTGAGAGGAAGCTGGAAGCTGATTCAACTGATACAACAGTGTTCTGACCCCTTTTTGTCAAATGAAGCAACTGAGGCCTGAAGGAAATAATGTATACAGTGGTCCATTTCCAAGACAAAGTGCCTTAAATCAGCTTAGGTCAGCAAACTACATAAGAAACAGGATATACTAGGCCCCTGCTTGGATAGCCAACGCCTGCTTGTTGTGTGCAGCCCCCTCACCACCCTCGTCGCCTTAGTTGCCCTCACCCGAACCAAAGAAGTTTAGTCTAAAATGAAAGTTTATTAGTCTGCAAAATAGCTTACTTTGTCTGTTCTTATCAGCCTACCCAGCTACTTAGGTCATAAGTCAAATACTTAAAGAGCCCCTGAGTTAACTAGGATTGCAATGCATTGTGGGCTGCAACAAAATGCAGCAAGACAACGCTAAAGAAAATACCTAAAGCTCCTACCCAACAAACAATAGACGACGTCCAGGAAGATTGTGACACCCCCCCGCCCATAGTACTCAGCCTATGAGGAACAGGGGAAGGGACCTGCTCACTAGGGGATAAATTCCTTGTTAAAACTGTGCTGGGTGTGTCTGCCCATCAGACACCAAATCTTGCAAGACCATCATTAAAAGTCTCACTTTTGCTGATCTCCAGGTCTCTGAGTTCATTCTTCGGGTTTGGACAGGTAAGTTTGTTTCTCACAAGGCCCAGAGAAAGGAAGCAACTTATCAGAAAGTGTGAAGGAGAAGACAGCAGGTGAGACTCAGCTTGGCAAGTTGTCACAATCAGGACACTACCATGATCAGATACCACAACCGCTGCTGCTACCTGAAGAGTCACTCTGTGCCTGCCACCATCTCTACTAGTTAATGCCTCATGCTCTGCTTCTTAATACGCATAAAGCTTGTGACTGGACACTGGAATTTCTCAAGGGCCACTGAAAAATCAGCAGACCCAGGAGAAGTATGGCCTCCTCCTCACCTTCCGTTCAAGCCCATCTGGTCTGCTGAGCCCAAATCACACCACAAATCTTGCTGCAGGGGAGTCTGGGAAATACAGATCTGAGTTTTCCAGCTTCCTCAGTGGAGGAAGGCACACACGGAGAATGAAATTGATGCTGAGCACCAATTCATCATTATAAACTTGTTTTTGTTATCCAATTAGCTACAGTAGATTCAGATTCAGGTGTCTACAACTCAAAACCACTGTCCCACACAGGTTCTGTCTCTGGTGAGAGCGTCCCTTCTCACTCCCTCCAGGAGATGCCTGTTCCATTGTGTGACAGGCTGTCTATGAGGATGTTTTCTTTCATGTTGAGCTGAAACCTGTGCTCATCTGGTTCTCACCTGTCCCAACTTTGCTTTCTGGAACCAAACAGAATGCACCGACTCCTGTTTCCATTTAACTGCCCTTTGGTGATCTGAAGATGGTGATGGTGATGTTCCCCATACTGTTCAGCAGCGCTGAAAACACTGGTTTCCAAATGAAAAAGCGTTGAGGCAAGCCAGGCACCAATGTAAAGGTGAAGAGAGTTTGCCATTAAAGAGATGACAAGGACAACTATTCATTGTCTTCCACTGAGGGGAGAATATATTCACCTTGTCTTAGCAAAGGTAAAAACCAACTTAGCAAAGGTAAAAGCCAATTCACAACTCCCAGGCTACTAAGAGGCTGTAGAAACCAATTAATTCAAAATGCATTATATACAGTGCACTAAATTGGTCACCAGAGGGAGTCTAGATATAATGGGATCTTTGGCTAGAACCATCATTATGACAGTTTGTATTTGGAGAGCTTTTTCCTTCTCTCATCCAAAGGAGTCCCAGCACTTTGCCACCACCTGTCTCATTAATGAACACACTATCTTAGTGAGCGAGGCAGGTGGCCAGTCTCATTATCTCACTTTTTAAAGAAGGGCACCTAGAGGTCAAGTGACTTTTGTTTCACAGCACGCTAATTAAAACCTTCTGTAGCTGTTATTTGCAAGTTCATGGGCTCCTTAAAAGCTTTGTCAGTGATTTCAAAAGCCTAATTCACTTACTGACTGCTTTAACACTCCCGTAAACAAGAGGAGTAAAAAATAAACCATAAAAGAGCAGTTTTGTCCTCATTCTGGTTATGTATGAATGTCAAAGGATTTGGTTAAAAAAATTAACTGCCTGTTGAGGCAGGGTTTATTCATTCACAATCTTGCCGGTTTCTCACTTTGAGTAAATATTATGGACTATACAAAGACCAAGACCTTGGTCCCAAGAAATTACATTTATGGACTATAATTAAATATTATGGACTATACAAAGATCAGGACCTTGGCCCCAAGAAATTACAGGTGGGAAGGGCTGTAGGAGTGGGCTAGAGGAGGATAAAGCCATTTCTGGTTGGGGTGATATGGAAATGCTTCATAAAGAGATGGCAAAGGATGGGGAAAAAAACAAAGCAAGCAGTGGGCATTCATTCTCTACTGTGGGGCATCCTGGGCCCCTGGCCAAGGCGTGCTGGATGCCCAGTCCTTGTCCTGCCTCCTGCTCTGCTCCCCAGGGTCTCACAGATTCTGGTGCATCCCACTATCTTTCTAGCAAATTCCATTTTGGCTTAAGCCAGCCTGAGTCTCTGGTCAGTAGACTACTTTCTGGGCAGTACCAATGAGTGAACAAAGTCCTGGAGGAGGGGAAGACCAGGCCTTTCAGGGGATTGGACCGAGTAGATTTGCAATGGCAAGGTGTGAACTGCCAGTCTTCTTCCAGATTGTTCCAAGTACCAAGCTCACATTTTGAAAGTGTGCTGCCATTATATAAAATGTGACCATTGGAGGAAGCTGGGTGTATGGAACATAGGATCTCTCTATATTTGTTTGGCAGCTTTCTGTGAGTATGATTACAGCAGGTCCTCAAGTAATGTCATTTTGTTCAATATTGTTCAATTTTGTTTCATTATAATGTTGATGAGAAAAGAAATGGATTCCTAGCTGGGGTCACTCTCTGTAGGGAGTTTGCACATTCTTCTATATCTGCCCGGGTTTTTTCTCTACTTACTGTGGCTTCCTCCCACATCCGAAAGATGTGCACATGAGGTGCATCGGCATGTCTACATTGTCTCAGGATGAGTGCGTGTGTGCGTGTGTGTGTATGTGTGTTTGTGCGTGCACACACCCTGCGATGAGATGGTGTCCTGTCCAGGTTGGGTTCCCACCTTGCACCACGAGGGGCTGGGATAGACTCTGGCCATCTGTCACCCTGAACTGGAATAAGCAGGTTGGAAAATGAATGCATTAATAAATTAAAGTTATTTTAAAATACAAATTCAGCCGGATGCAGTGGCTCATGCCTGTAAACCCAGCACTTTGGGAGGCTGAGGCGGGTGGATCACAAGGTCAGGAATTCAAGACCAGCCTGGCCAACATGGTGAAACCCTGTCTCTACTAAAAATATAAAAATTAGTCAGGCATGGTGGCAGACATCTGTAATCCCAGCTACTCGGGAGGCTGAGGCAGGAGAATTGCTTGAACCTGGGAGGTGGAGGTTGCAGTGAGCCAAGATTGAGCCACTGCACTCCAGCCTGGGTGACAGAGCAAGACTCCATCTCAGAAAAAAAAATAGTAAAAAATAAACAAATAAATAAAAAATAAAAATTCATGAAGTGTATGATAATCATCCAAATGTTCAACAGTATACACTGCAGTACAAAAGTGCTCAGCAAGCTCTCCGGATCTGAGATTGTTTTTGAACTCCAACTCCATGGTGGTAGGAGGTGCTCCTGACAATGTTCACTTTGCAAACATTTGTTCCTTGATTTTATTTTTTTAATTAATTAATTTATTTATTTTTATTTATTTATTTTGAGACGGAGTCTCTCTCTGTTGCCCAGGCTGGAGGGCAGTGGCATCATCTCAGCTCACTGCAGCCTCTGCCTCCTGGGTTCAAGCAACTCTCATGCCTGAGCCTCCCAAGTAGCTGGGATTACAGGCATAAGCCACCACACCTAACTAATTTTTGTATTTTTAGTAGAGACGGGGTCTCGCCATGTTGGCTAGGTTGGTCTTGAACTCTTGACCTCAGGTGATCCACCCACCTCAGCCTCCAAAAGTGCTGGGATTATAGGCGTGAGTCACAGCGCCTGGCCTTTTCCTTGATTTAACCCATCACTATGATGGCTGTCACTCACTGATTTACCAAAAATAGGGTAATTACCTACTTGTTTTTATTACTCCTTATTAAATGCATGTATAGCACACATTTATTTTGATGTTTAATATTAGAAGTGTTTTGGGTCTTCATTTAGAAGTTTGGTGATACTTTAATGACCAGAAATATGCCATAAGAACTTAAGTCTTATTTATATCAATTAGCCTGTAGTGGCTGGGCATGGTGGCTCACACCTGTAATCCTAGCACTTGGGGAGGCTGAGGCAGGCAGATTGCTTGAGAACAGCCTGGGCAACATGGTGAAACCCTATCTCTAAAAAAAACAAAAATTAGCTTATAGTAAAATTGGTTTTCTTATACATCATTTCACTTAAAGTCATGGGTTACAAAAACCTATTGACAACATTAAGTGAGAACTCCCTGTATTTTTAAAAAGGTTTTTTGGGGTTGAGGGAAGGCTGAGGCAGGAGGATCACTTGAGCCCAAGAGTTCAAATACAAACTGGGCAACATGGTGAGACCCTCACTCTACTAAAGATAAAAACTTAGCCAGGCATGGTGGTGCCTGGAGACCCAGCTACTTGAGAGGCTGATGTGGGAGGACAGAACAGGTGAAGATGTGAGAAATTGCCTCCTGGATCCACTACTGCCTGAAGTTTACTCTTACAAACTGCTGGGATGTGATGCATGGGTGTGTTGGCCCCAACTAAAAAGGCCAGGGGAGAGGTGAAGGGACAGACAAAGATAGTGTCCTAGTCCTTTTGAACTGTCATAGCAAAATACCATAAATGAGTAGTTTAAACAACAGATTAACAAATGTATTTCTTTTCCTTCCTTCCTTCCTTCCTTCCTTCCTGTCTGTCTTTCTTTTTTTTTTTTTTTTTTTTTTTTGAGATAGGATCTTGCTCTGTTGCCCAGGATGGAGTGCAGTGAGGTGATCTCTGTGAGCTCACAGCAACCTCTGCCTCCCTGGCTCAAGCAATCCTCCCACCTCAGCCTCCTGAGTAGCTAGGACCACAGGCCCAAGACACAAAATCTGGCTAATGTGTGTGTGTGTGTGTGTGTGTGTGTGTGTGTGTGTGTGTGTGTAATAGAGCCGGAGTCTCACTATGATGCCCAGGCTGGTCTTGAACTCCTGAGCTCAAGCATTCTGCCTACCTCAGCCTCCCAAAGTGATGGGATTACAGGCATGAGCCACCGTGCCTGGCCAGAAATGTATTTCTCTCAGCTCTGGAGGTTGGGAAGCCCAAGATGAAGGCATTGGCATATTCAGTGTCTAGTGAGAGCTCATCCTCTGGTTCATGGATGGCGACTTCTTACTGTGTCCTCACATGAATGACAGGGACAAGGCAACTCTCTGGGGCCTCTTTATAAGGGCACAAATCCCACTTATACTCATAATCCTTCATGATTTGACCACCTCCCAAAGACCCCACCTACTACATCACCACATTAGTGATTAGGTTTTGACATCAGAATTTTGGGGCAGCAAAAACGTTAGCATAACAGATAGGAAGAGCAAGAATCAGATGAATGGATAAATGACTGCTCACTGGTCATGTGCGAGACACTGAGCCAGGGGCCACGTATGGATTTCATTTAATCCTCACATCAACCCTTCCTGGCAGGGGGTATCATCTTCCTCTACAGATGGAGAAAAGAAGCAAAATGTCTTGTTTTGGCTAGCAGGTAGCAGAAGTATGATGAATGTGCAGGTCTGTTGGCTACAAGCCAGGACGTCGGCCATCAGGCACTGCTCCACCCCAACCTGCACCTCCAGCCCCCTCCTCAACTCTAGGGGCACAGACTATTTCCCCTCAAGGTACTAAAAAGGCTTCACATGACCTCATCTACACCCTATCCTGTTTCATTTTGTTTTTTTTTTATCTGTAGCTGTTTGCTTTACAAAACAAAAGCAGTAAGTCACTCAAATATCCATAAACAGATGAATGAATATACAATGATATTTTACAGCAGAGTTTATTTCTCAGCAACGTAAAAAGAATGAACAATTTATATGTCTACATTGATAGTATCAAAATAAGCATGATGACAGAGCACCCAGGGATTGTAAGAGGAAACACTTTATTACATCAGTCCAAAAATTCCAGAAAGTAGAAAGTACTCTATTGTACAGCAAAGTAAATCAATGGTTATCTGGAGGGCAGAAAGACTTTATAAAAAGGCTCCACGTAAATGTAAAGGTGTTAGATAAATTCATTATTGTGACCCTGATGATGGTTTCATGGGATTATATGAAATATAAGACTTATACTACAGCTTAAATATGCATAGTTTATTGGATGTCTTTTACACCTTTTATTTTTTTTTTGAGATGGAGTCTCACTCTGTTGCCCAGGCTGGAGTGCAGTGGCACAATCTCGGGTCACTACAACCTCTGCCTCCCAGGCTCAAGTGATCCTTCCAGTCTCAGCCTCTCGAGTTGCTGGGACTACAGGCACATGCCACCAAGCCTGGCTAATCCCATCCTGTTTTAAGTGAAGTTGCCCCTGCCCCATGCTCCTGGCCACAGCTGATTGAATCTGACCTTGAATCTGGCGTGGTCACCGCACCTAAGGGCCAGCAGTCCACAGCAGGCTACCACTGGTGCAATTGCTGGACCCACTGGCATATATGTTACTAATCTTGATGAATCTTGCCAAATTGCTTTCCACAGAGGTTGCACCACTGGATACTTCCACTTCCCTATGTCCTTTGATAACCATCTGTCATCAGGATTCTTTTTCTTTTTTTTTTTTTTTTTTTTTGAGACAATGTCTTACTCTGTCACCCAGGCTGGAGTGAGATCATAGCTCACTGTAGCCTCGACCACCTGGGCTCAGGTAATCCTCCTGCCTTAGCCTCCCAAGTAGCTGAGAAAACAGGCACACACAACCATGGTTGGCTAATTTTCTTTTATTATTACTTTTTGTAGAGAAGGGGTCTTACTATGTTACCCAGACTAGTCTTGATCTCCTGGCCTCAAGGGATCCTCCTGCCTTGGCCTCCCAAAGTTCTGGGATTACAGGTGTGAGCCACTGGCCAGGATTTTACTTTTTAAAGAGGATCTTGCTATGCTGCCCAGGCTTGCCTCAAACTCCTGGGCTCCGGCAGTCCTCCCACTTCAGCCTCTCAAGTAGCTGGAACTACAGGCATGAGCCACGATGCCCGGCTTGTAATCAGGATTGTTGATCTTTATAATTCTCAGGGTAATGTTTTAAAAATCAGCTTTATCAAGGTATAATTTCATATGATACCGAGGGTAGTTTTGATTTGCATTTTCCCCTTTAAGAAGTGAGGCTCCACCTTGTTTCATAAGCTTAAATGATGAGAAGATTTCACGGTCCCTCAAGGAGAAATACTGTCCTACTTGGTATTTTACCTTAGCACAAATTCCCAGTTTGTGCCAGGCAGTAACACACCCTGTTTATCTTAAATCCCCAGGTACAGTCGTTTGGGTCTTCACTGGTTTTAATCCCAAGGCTGTATGAGCTTCATGTACATTATCCTGTCTGTTGCTCCCAACACTTCTATGAGATGATGATGACGATTTCCATTCTAAGAATAAGGAAGCATAGGAGACACAAATAAGCCAGAGACAATGCTGAGTTTAAATCCTGGTTGCCTTGAGGCCACAGCCCATAATCTTCTCACTCTCTCACTCCAACTTGAATTGGAATCAGACCACCAAGATGCCCACCGCAGTTTGGCCATTAGTTGCTGTGAGACATTGAGAAAATCCTTTCCCCTTTCTGGTCTCTGTGCAACGAGTGGTTGGAGTTGCAGACTTCCATGAGCTGGGTGGGAGAACAGGGCAGGAAATAATCCAGGACTGTGAAGCTGTCAGTCTTCTTGTTCATCAGAGTGAGTGAGTAGCAAAGCAAAGGAAAAGCAAAACTTCCACTCCCCAAAATGCAGGCAGCATCCATTCAGTCTTGAATTCCAGGGAAGGGCAGGAGATGGGGACAGGTCCATATTTCAAGCATTTATCCGACATATGCAGGGCAGGCCAGCCTCCTCAAGAGGCTTTCTTTGTCCCAGGAACAAATTACAAAGGCAGGTGGAAGTAGTTATCCCTGTTGAGAGAAACAGGGCACAGGAACTTACTCAGGCCCTGAAAGATGATGAGAATGAAAACCAGATTTCACAGGGTTAAGGGAGCGAGTAAAGGAGAGCTCCCATTTAGTTTTAGAAACACAAGGCACACATTTTAAAGGAAGGGGAAATGAGGCATAGACAATCACATGACTTATGCAAGGTCACACAAGTTTTAACACGTGAACACAGGTCTGTGGATTCCCAATGTGATGTTCACCATTTCCCCATCCCCCTGCCAATCAGTCAAGCTTTACCCACTTACCCATGTGCAGGGAGACTTGAGAAGGCCTACACTGTTGGAGAGGAGCAGTAGGATTTAAGTCTTGATGACGCTAACAGGATACAGCTGCTGGGCTTCCTAATTTAATTGGACTGTTATTATCTGCACACTGATGATGCTGTTGAATACTTTGCCTTTGGATGTTTGGTTAAAATGACTCTGTGTTTTGCTCTACCATTTACTGGAATCTGCAGGGACAGAACTATACTCTCTAAAGGAATACATGAAAAATTCCAAAGGTGTGGTTCATCCTGGGAACACATGGGAATTTTTGCCCACAGTTTATAAAACATCTCCATCCTTTTAAGCACCTCTTGGCTGTCATAGTACATGAACTATATTTCCTCAGGGAAGCTCAGAGAAGCTCACCTCTCTCAAAGGTGCCACTCCATGTTGACCACAGTCCTGGCTACATTCTGTCATTGGGGTGGGTGGATGAGCTGTGCTGGGGCAAGCCTGGTGGTGCTGAGAAATGAGGGAGGCAGTGCTGAGGAAAGGCCAGTCCATGCATTGTTGACTATTGTCCCAGCTGTCTTTTGTCATTACTATCCATGCCCTAGATTGCCAGGGCCTGGAAAAAAGGATACAGGTTTGACTCTAGTTCTGAACCAGGATGAAAAGGCTGAGCACCAAGCCTTTGAGGTTCAAATAAACTGGGTTTGAGTCCCAGTTCTGCTTACTAGCTGTTGACTTTGGGCAAGTCATTCCACTTCTCTGAGTCCCAGTTTGTTCATTATCAAAGTATGAATGAACAATAACAGCTCATACACTATAGGGCTGTTGAGAGGATTAAATGAGATAATGTGTGCCAGCTGATTAGGACTCCATAAAGGATAGCAAAGCACCATTATTTTACATACCGTTAAATAAAAAGAAACATTGTCAATTAAACTATTGCACAAGCCTTTCTTATCTAAAAAAGATAAATACTATCTTTCTTTAAATAAGAAAGATATCTATGAAAAAGTTCTGACTTTACAAGTTGGTATTTAATAATGTCACTTTTATACATATATAAAAGGGAAAATGTAAGCAGAATAAATTCACTTCAGAAGGGTGCAACTCTTTTTAATCAATTTAAATTAAAAATTTTTTTCTTTCTCTGTACTTGAATGGATGCAAACTGAATCACTTGTTGATTTAGCGTCACTAGTGACCATATTTTCCACATAGTATTGTTATGGGCACGTTTCTGGCCAGAAAGCTGTGGCCAGTGGTGCCTTCGCCCAAGTTGTGCTTGGGCTATTGGGTTCATTCCACCCACTCAGCCTGGCAGGTTGCAGTCAGCTCACACTACTGGCCTGGATCCCACACCTCCAAGAGAGACTGTAGTCAGGTGTGGAGTGGTGAGGGGTGCATGAGCGAGCTGAGCGAGTGTGGGGTCTGGTCACTGTGCAGTCAGACACACGAGTTGCCATGGGACAGACAGCTCCAGGTGTTGGCATGGGTGCAAGCTCTCTGCAAAGCTGCAGCTGGACCAGGTGCGCTGCAAGCAGCTTCCCCAGCTGGCACTGGGGAATGTGGCAGCACCTGGAAGCTTGGAGATGCCAGGAACCACAGGGCCCCAAGGAGGGAGTCACAGCCCTGGCTCTGGGAGCTCCCAGGTCTGGACTCCCTGAAGGGCCACAGCTGTTTGCCCACAACGTGGCAAGCAAGGGGCATGTTTCAGGCCTATTTGTGTTACAGCAGCTCTTTTAGCCTCACCATTGTGTGGGGCCCGAGTTTTTATCCTGCAGTCCTAAGTTCTTGTCCTGCAACCAAGAAGAATGATGTAGTCAGATAAGTGGAGGGTGAGCAAGATGAAGGGGAGTTTTATTGAGCAAGAGAACAACTCAGAGAAGACCCTGCACTGTAGCCAGGGTGTCCGGAGGAGCGTTCTGCCCCTAGCAGAGAGGGTAGCTCCTCTCTCCAGCTGGCAGTCCAGTCATCCCTGTGTCCTCTACCCTGCTCTGGCTGAGCCTGGGGCTTTTATGGGCCTCGGAGGGGAGGAAGTGAGTACCAATTGGTCCATGGGCAACCACAGGCAGGCTAGAAAAGACACAAGTCTCCACTCTGGTCCATAGGATTGGCAGCCCAGTCCCCAACCTTCAGACCCTCCTTGGCCTGAAAGTGGAGCCTCACCAGGGACCTGCCCCCCTCCACCCAGGAGCCCATCTACCTGCTGTGCTGACCATGGCACCCAGGCTGCTTGTACCAATGGGCACCTGCAGGCCAGCACCAAACCACCCTCAGCCCCTCAATCCCCAACCCCTCATTGTCCAAAGTTCAGAGGGGAAAAAGGCAGCAGGGCCTGAGCATGTGCACACCCTGCCTGGGCTCAGCCCCCAACCCCACTCTGGGATTGGAGCAGGTGCCAACAGCAGGGAGAGGCCAGGCAGTGGAAAGAGGCACTTCTGAGCCTGCAAGGGCAGTGCACGGCCTTCCCAGGCCCCCAAGAGCATACAGAGGCCTCGGTCCACAAACCCAACTTGGGTGGCTGCTGCTGCACCCAGGAAGGCTGGGCTGCTGCCTGCTCCCCGCTCCTCCTGGCCCTGTGGAGCATGCAGCCCTGGCCCATATCCCCTCACAGCCTGAAGGAGGGGCTCCACATCCTCGCTGGCCCCTGGGTGAGCAACCAAGGCAGAGGTTACATTCACCACAAGCTCCCCGATGTTGCCCCAGTGCTCAGGGGTGACCAGGCTATCAGGAGTGTCAGGCTCAGCGGTCACCCTGATAAAGGGCAGACCCCAGGGACACGGCGCTGCTCCCACTTCCAGCCCCAGCAGGGCAGTGGTAGCAAAACGGGGCCCCAGCTCCCTGCCCAGTTCCTGCATTCCTTGTGCATGCACAGTGCCGCCCTGGGCCCAGTTCCACCTCCAGGCCTTCTCTGCCAGACTGCGCAGCTCCCGCACCAGCTGGTGATTTGACCTGGCCCCATCACCCACCAGGGCAGCGGGCTGCAGTGGTGATGGGGGTTGGTGGGGGTGCTGTCTGCCTCCTCCCCGTACCCTCCCTGCAGTGGCTGACGTGATGGCAGTGGCTGCTCCGGACCACCTGCCACCGCCATCAGTATCATCTTCCAAGCCATCAACAGTGTGAGTGATGCACCATTTCTTACAAGGGATCTTTCCTACTGTCCCCAGGCTTTCCTCACAAATCACCCAGCCTCCCCAACGTTTATATATGTGTGACAGCTATATCTGATGGCCACATGCTAACCATGATTGTAAGATGCATCCTGCATTCAGAGATGTCTAAATGTGAGTGTCAAAGTGTGCATTCTTTATTTATTTATTTATTTATTTTTGAGATTGAGTCTTGCTCTGTTGCCCAGACTGGAATGCAGTTGCATGATCTCTGCCCACTGCAACCTCCACCTCCCAGGTTCAAGCAATTCTCCTGCCTCAGTCGGAATTACAGGCATGCACCGACACACCCAACTAATTTTTGTATTTTTAGTAGAGGTGGGGTTTCGCCATGTTGGCCAGGCTGGTCTTGAACTCCTGACCTCAAGTGATCCTTCCACTTCAGCCTCCCAAAGTGCTGGGATTACAGGTGTGAGCCACCATGCCCAGCCCAAAGTGCGTGTTTTAGAATAATAAAACATAGTACTACCGATGTGTTACAATCAGTGATGAAATGTAGTGAGACATTGGTAACTAACAATAATTAAAGCTTTTTTTTTTTTTTTTTTGAGATAGAGTCTTGCTCTGTCACTCAGTCACTGCAACCTCCGTCTCCTGGGTTCAAGTGATTCTCGTGCCTCAGCCTCCCAGGCAGCTGGGATTACAGGCATGCACTACCACACCCAGCTAATTTTTATATTTTTGATAGAGATGGGATTTCACCATGTTGGCCAGGCTGGTCTTAAACTTCTGGCCTCAAGTGATCTGCCCACCTTGGCCTCCCAAAGTGTTGGGTTCATAGGCATCAGCCATCATGCCCAGCCTAATTAAAGCTTTAAAGTTTGTAAGTTGCTTACTTCAAAAATTAGAGTATTCATTTCTACTGTTCTTCACAGCCAAGTTGCTACTACCATTATTACTATTACATTTACATAACATTCTCTAAGTGCCATTCACGGACATAAATGCTTTATGTAAATCATTAACACATTTAATTCTCACAACAATTGTATTAGGTAGACATAATTATTACACTCACTTTACAGATGAGGAAGCTGAAGCAGAGAGGTGAAGTAACTTGCCTGAGATCACACAGCTAGTTTGTTTCCAGAGTCTTGTTCTTAACCACTACAGCAGGATTTCTCAATCTCAGCACTACTGACATTTTGGGCCAGATGAATGAATCTCTGTTGAAGGGGCTGTTCTGTGCATCGTAGAGTGTTTAGCAGCATCCCTGACCTGTATCCACTAGATGCCAGTAGTACCTGTTACCCAGGTGTAGCAACCAAAAAAATCTCTAGACATTGCCAAATGTCCCCTGTAGGGAGAAATCACTCCAGTTGAGAACCACTGCATTATAAGTGGCCCCTTTGGGCAGCCACTGGTGAAGCTAGATCCCAGGCCTTGATGCAGAGTGTTTCATTCAAGTCTAGAAATTATGGGAAGAACCCAAGACTCTGGTCATGTGGCCAGTCAGCCTCTGGTGGAGTCATGTAGACCTGCAGAGAGCTAGCTGCTGTGGTAGTGGCCGAGGCAGAGCCAGTGGCCAAGGGTTCAGGAGATAAGTGAGGCCAAGAGAATCTAGGAGATGCATCAGCCATGTCTGACATGACAACAACCTCACAGAGAAAGTATTAAATAATTCTCCTTTGTCCTTCAGACCCAGCCCACTCTTTTTTTTTTTTTTTTTTTTTTTTTTTTTTTTGTGCTTTGAGACGGGGTCTCACTCTCTCACCCAGGCTGGAGAGCAATGGCGTGGTCTCAGCTCACAGCAACCTTCACCTCCTGGGCTCAAGCGATCCTCCTACCTCAGCCGCACTCCTCTTTGTTCCCTTCTTAGGGACAATCACTGTTATGAATATAGTACATATCCTTTTGGTGTGTTTCATGCTTTCACCTTTATAAATTTATATTCATCAACGATAAATACATAGAACTGATTTTTGTTTGAAAACGTAAACTTTTTTTTTTTTTTTTGAGACAGAGTCTCATTCTGTCGCCCAGGCTAGAGTGCAGTGGTACAATCTCGGCTCACTGCAACCTCCACTTCCTGGGTTTAAGCAATTCTCCTGCCTCAGCCTCCCGAGTAGCTGGAATTACAGGCACCCACCACCACATCCGGCTAATTTTTGTATTTTTAGTAGAAACAAGGTTTCACCATGTTGGTCAGGCTGGTCAGGCAGAAGAACTTCTCCCAACCTCAGGTGGTCCACCCATCTCGGCCTCCCAAAGTGCTGGGATTACAGGCGTGAGCGACTGCACCCAGCCATAAATAAAGTTTTAATTTTGCATGATACAATTCTGTTTTCACTCAACAGTATATTTTGAGAAGTATCCATAATAACACATACAGCTTTAATTCATTCCTTTTAATTGCTGTGAAATAGTCCATTGTATAATTATGCCATATTTTACCTTGTCATTCTCTTACTGGCGGACATCTGAGTTGTTTCCAGTTTTGCATAATTACCAGCATCTGCAGTGAACATCCTTGGATGTGTCTGCTTGTGTGCACACTGAACTTCTCTTGGGTATATGGAATTGCAGGCTTATAGAGAATGTAACTGAAATTAAATGTTCCATTTTGTCAGATGCTGCCAAGTTGTTCTCTATTGGGTCTATTTCAGTTTACACTCCCACCAACAATGCATAAAAGTTAGCCTTTTCTACACTCTTACCAACACTTGATATTGCCATTTTAAGAAATGTGTGTGAATCCAAGTGAGTCTATTCTTACTGGGGGTGGGTCAAGCATGTGAACAAACATCGTCCATCATGTGTGTCTCAGAGGGGAAAAGGCTGAGCATTGCTCGGTCTGTGAGAACAGTCATGTTTGGCCACAAACATATCGAGATTTAAAAGTTGATGAATTGCTTAACAAGCCCTGATAGTAAGTCACTTTAGCCAGTGAAACAAAAACTGCTCTTAAAACAAAGCGATCATCGAATTAACTGCTGTGATGAAAGGACTTCCCAGTGGATTTCATCAATGTGGTCTGAAGTTTGTGCAGCAAGTCCCTGTAGATGTTTCTCAGTGGTGCAATAACGTTGAATCTGGAGGTCTGCCCTCCCGTCCACAAGGCTCTGCATGTGGGCAGGTGTGAAATGAGAGACTTGCCCCTATCCTGATGCATGATCAAGTATTGGTAGGGTAGACCGTGGTGGTCTGCATCTTTGCCCATCATGGAAGAAGCTGGGGTTGACCTAGCAAGACTGCTTCAGGAGGTGAGCTCTGCCGGTTTTAGTCCTCTTCTGTACTGGGACCACCTCTTGACCCAGGCCTTTTGGGCCCTTCTGGCTCACCTGCTCCCTCCCAGTTATGCACCTCCTCCCCTCCGAGTCATAGTCTTCAGGGTATTACAAAAACACAGCAGGAAGCCCAGGAATCAGACCTGGGTTCCACTTCTACCATTGTTCAGTGGGCTGGCAACTGCATCTGTATAGTGGGGACAATCCCTTCCCTTGGGATCTGCAGGGGTTAGTGTGAGGAACAGCACACAGCAGGAAGGTCTTTGGAAACTACCAAGTGTCAGGCTGGGCATGGTGGCTCACGACTGTAATCCCAGCACTTTGGGAGGCTGAGACGGGTGGATCACCTGAGGCTGGGAGTTTGAGACCAGCCTGACTAACACGGAGAAACTCCGTCTCTACTAAAAACACAAAATTAGCCGGGCGTGGTGACGCATGCCTGTAATCCCAGCTACTCGGGAGGCTAAGGCAGGAGAATCACTTGAACCTGGGAGGCGGAGGTTGCGGTGAGCCAAGATCGTGCCATTGCACCCCAGCCCGGGCAACAAGAGCTAAATTCTGTCTCAACGACAAAAAAAAAAAAAAAAAAAAAAATGGGAAACTATCAAGTGTGGTAGGTAACAGGTTAGTTGGGAGGAAAAAGGCGGTTTAGTGGAGGGAGCTCCAGTCTGGCTATTCAGTAGCCTAGTCTTCACCACTTAACCACCTAAGTAACTTCAGGAGGTCTCCTCCTCTCTCTGGCCTCAGTTTCCCCATCTATGAACTTAGAGCGTTGAACTAGATTAGCCCTCCCCAAGCCATATGTCACAGAATTCTCAAGTTATGTCATGGAAAAGGGGTTCCATTGTCTACTCAGTCTGAGTTCTGACCAAATGCGGTAACTAATTTGAGCTCAATTGAAAGGCAGCATTTAAAAGCTCTGAAACATCTTGTGGAAAAGATATCTCCCTAACATCTTTGGCTTTGGAACCCTTTTGCTGTCGGGTGAATTATACCATTTTAACGTCTCTGAAATCAGGGCTGTGTCTCACAATGGCTGTATCTTCGAGTCCTTCAAATATGATTGTTTTGAGATGGAGTCTCGCTCTCGCTCTGTCGCCCAGGCTGGAGTGCAGTGGCGGGATCTTGGCTCACTGCAAACTCCACCTCCCAGGTTCAAGTGATTCTCCTGCCTCAGCCACCTGAGTAGCTGGAACTATAGGCACACGCCACCACACATGGCTAATTTTTGTATTTTTAGTAGAGATGGGGTTTCTCCATGTTGGCCAGGCTGGTCTCGAACTCCTGACCTTAGGTGATCTACCTGCCTCAGCCTCCCAAGGTGCTGGGATTACAGGCATGAGCCACCACACCCAGCCTCAAATATGGTTTAGTAATAGCTGTCAATCTTGAGTGTCAACTAAACACAGGCACTAAGTAACTTAATAAATTAGTATTTATTTAGTTTTTCATTATTTCCAGTAATCCTGAAACTTAGGGACTATTATTATCCCCACATTGCAAATGAGAAAACCGAGTTGCAGGGAGATTAAGAAACTCACCTGGGATCACATGGCTAATAAACAGCAGAGCTGGGACTTATATCCTGATGAGGCTGAACTCTTTTTAAAAAATTATTATTATTATTATTATTATTTGTACAGATGGGGTCTTGCTGTGTTGTGGGTCTTGAACTCCTGGCCTCCAGTGATCCTCCTGCCTCAGTCTCCCAAAGTGCTTGGGATTATAGGCATGAGCCACTGTGCACAGACAAGACTCTGATCTCTCAGGCCCATCTGGAATCCTGTCTGTGATCCAGTGACCATGAATGACACACGGCACGGTTCTCAAAGGCCTTGAAAGTACCATGTTCCTTTAGAAAGAACAGAATCATAAATGAGCAGAACCTTTCTAGCACTGGCATCAGAAAACAAGACAGTGGGCCTCTGAATGCACCCAGGCTAGCATGTGGAGCAGCAGGGGAGTGGCAGTGGGAGGCAGGCAGGCAGGCATGGAAGCAGAGGGACCCGGATCTGGCCTTCCAGCAAGGGGTTTTATGAAGTGGCTTTGCTGGGCAAAGGGGAGATCAAACAACTGACCCACCTAGTAATAAGGACTGCACCCTAGACGTGGATCCTGCCCCAAACTTTGCAAAGCCTTTCCCACTCTGACAGTCCTCAAGGCACACCTGTGAGGTAAGCAGGTAGATTCACTGCCCTCACACACCTAGGTGAGGATGCAGAGGCCCAGGGGAAGTAGAACCTAGAAATGCCTCCTTGTAGCTGTTTCTCACTGGGGTCTACACAGGCTGTCTGTTCTCCCAGCTCCAACATACAGGAAAAAAGCAGACATTGCTTCACCTTGGGATATGGATTTCTAGGCCAACCTGTTTCTGATGATGGCAATTACAAAGTCCATCCCTTCCACTTCCTTGTGTCCCTCAACAGCCTGGTGGCCCTGCTGAGTTCCTAACATCCTGCTTCCCAGAGAAGAGCTGAAACTCATTCCTGTTGAAGTATCTCTGTCTGTTATCAGCTGCGTTCCTCACGCAAGAGGGATTTGTGTCTTGCAAGGGAAGGAAGCTCTTATAACCAGGCACGTTTTTCAAACTGTAATGTGCATACCAACTCTGGGGGATTGTGTTTAAAATGCTGAGTCTGATTTTGCAAGTCTGGGCAGGGCCCGACATTCTTGCATCACAAGCTCCCAAATAATTCTATGACTGCTGGTCTAAGGACCACACTATGAGAAACAAAGACAGTGGTTTGATGGAGAGCCTGGGGCTGAGATGTCTGAGCTCTGCTTCAATGCCTTCTTTCTCTCTAGCTGACTTCGGGAAGCTACTGACCAACTTCTACTCTCAATTTTCATCTGTAGAATAAGAAATGTTTTTAGTAATTAAGAAATACCCAGATATTAGTAAATACTGAAAACAGTAGTAACTTTCTAGTAGAATAGTTGAGAGGATTAAATGAAAAAAGTACATACGAGGTACTTAGCTCAGAGCCCGGCACTTGGTAAACCCTCACTAAATATTAATTAGCAGCTATTATTAGGGGGAGTTGAAAAAGCTAGTTTGGTAGAATCGCAAGCACCAGGAAGTCATCAGGGAGGTGGGAAAAAAGGGGATTCTTTCTGGCATCAGGAAGGTAAAGCTATTCTTATTCGGCCTTGGAGCCTTGGAGGCAAGGTCCCCTCCTGTCGTTCACCAATGCTGCCCGCTGGTTTCCCTGGAAAGAATGAGAATCCTGGGTCATTCTGGGCAGCGGTGACAGGTCCAGCCTCCTGTCTTTGCAGCTTTGTCTTCTCAGCAGTGTCTCTGTGGGTTTTTCACTTGCTTACAGCCACCCTCGGCTGCTTCTTCTTAAATCATCTCCACATCACAGAGGGTTGGGAGCCCGCCTGCATCTCAGGGGCTCCAGCTGTCTCCCGTGGAATATGAATAGCACTGTCGAGCTGTTTGTCTTGTTGCCTTTGCAATCTGCTTTCTGCACAATGTCTAGGTTGAGCACATTTGCAGGCTCAGTGAAGCCGTTATTTTTCTTGGTGACATTTTCTGGCAGCAGTCTAAATTCATGAAGAGCTGAGGACAGCCTTTGCCTATGCCTGGAAATGGGTGGCCTACTTCCCCATTGCCATCTGTGTCTATTTGTCCCTGGACTTAGACACAGACTCATTCACACTCAGACCAAAGAATCCCAGCTCAGTGGAGCTCAGGTGTAGCCCTTATCAAATTGAAAGGTACATGGGATGCCCCAGGGATCTTGTTAAACTGCAGACTCAGTAGGTCTGGGGCCAGGCCTGAGAGTCTGCATTTGTAACAAATTCTCAGCACCATCTCATCTGAGGGTGCTGATCCATGGACCAACCACACTGAGTACCCTAGTGGTTCTCAAGCTTCATCCTGCATCAGAATGACCCATAGGTCTTATTAAAATACAGATTTCTGGGCCTTTTCCAGTCTGATTTGGAAGGCCTAGGGTAGAGTCCAATATTTTGCATTTCTAAGAAGTTCTCAGGTGATACTAATGCTGCTATTCTAGGGACTACACTTTGAGAACCATTGTTTAGTTTCCTGACCTTTCCATTACCTTTATTATTATTCCTTGAGTTCTGTGACTTTCTTCAAGTTCTCCAGTCCTGACCACTTGCCGCAGTTTAGTCCTGCTGAGTACCTCCAGTCTGTCATATCTATAACTGACAACGCCCCAACTTGGCCAATGACACTTTTGTGTTCCTTTTGGCCTCTGTCTTGAACCCGTTGCCTGGCTTGCTTCACACTCTGCAAACTTGCCAGCCTCATTTTCTCACCCACAGCTTCTCCTGGTCCTTTCAGCCTGAGCCCTAACATGGTATCTCCAGCATTGGTCTTTGTATCACTGCTCTGCCAACCCCAGCCTTCCTGCCCTGGGTGAGGGGTCCACTCCTGCCCTAGGCACCCCCCTCTTTTTCTGGCTCCTCTAGGGGCACCAGGCAGCTGTCAGGGTCCTGGCATGCAAGGCTGTGCCCAAGAAAAGCAGAAATCATGGCGCTAATTAAACCAGTGTGGACCCAAGTCCCTGGAATTCAGGAGGCTGTCCTCTCCCACCCACCCCAACAGAGCCCTGCAGAGGCTGGAGTGAGTTAGTTTGACCTTCTGGATTGATGCAGTTAATGAGATGGCTGTGTCGTGCTTTGTTTAACAGGACTGGTTTCTGGGCCTGGCCCAAGGCTAGGTTGGCTTCCACGTCCCAGCCCAGCTTGCTCCCTTGAGCCTCCCCCTGGCCAGTGCCCTCTAGGGGCCAGGGCTAGTACGTTATTGCTAACTACTCCGAACTTCTCTGCCTCCTCTGAGGAACCCGGGGACAATTCCTCTGACCTTTCCCTGCAAGCTCCATCTCTGTGAAACTTGGTCTCACAAACTAGCCTTTCTTGCTTGGAAAATCTGTGTTTGAAGTCAGAGCAGAAAAAAAACAAACAGGCTTTTCAGGGCCCTGCTTGTGGCAAGTAAGTGACAGCCTGAGGGCCTGGTAGCCATACCTCTGTGACTAATAATCTTTGGCCTCAAAGATGTAATTTTCTTTCTCTTCCTTGCTATAGCTCCCAAAGTTCTTTCTCACCTATATGACAGCTCTTGCCTCAATTATTCTAGGTCGTCTTCCTGGAGTCTAGCACACGGGAAGGCCAAAGGCTTGGTATCAGACTGGCCTGGGTTTGAATCACAACTCCATCACTTTCTAGCTGTGTGACCCTGGGCAAGTGATTTAACCTCTCTTAGCCACAGTTACCTCATCTGTAAAATAAGGAACATAGTACCCATCACCTCACTCCTAGGGACAGTCCAGGGAGAAAGTGAGAGGATGTGGTGAAGCACCTAGCACAGTGGCCAGTACACAGGGGTCTTACTGGTTACCCCCACCCAACCCCAGCACCCTCCAAGGGGTTGGGCTTCACACAGTTCAGCTTTTCAGACAATAAATGAGTGGATCAGCCCGGGCGCAGTGGTTCACACCTGTAATTCCAGCACTTTGAGGGGCCGAGGCAGGTGGATCACTTGAGTTCAGCAGTTCGAGACCAGCCTGGCCAACATGGTGAACCCCTGTCTCTACTAAAACTACAAAAATTAGCCAGGTGTGGTGGTGCATGCCTGTAGTCCCAGCTACTCAGGAGGTTGAAGAAGGAGAATTGCTTGAACCTGGGAGGTAGAGGTTGCAGTGAGCTGAGATCGTGCCACTGCGCTCTAGCCTGGGCGACAAGGCGAGACTCTTTCTCAAAAAAAAAAAAAAAGAAAGAGAGAAAAAGAAAGAAAGAAACGAGTGGATGGGATTCTAGGCTGGTTTGGTTCCTTCCTGGCTCTAACTTGAGTGAGAATAGCAGAGTGGACTAACAGACAGTACCGAGGAGAGGACCTGAAACCCAGGCCCGGCTGAGCACCCCTCCCAGCCTGTGCGACCCCAGGGAACCCACCTTCCCTCTCTCTGCCTTGGTGGTGTCATCTGTAAATGAGACCACTCAGTTGTAAAACCCAAGTTCTCTCCAGCTCCATGATTTGAAAATAGCTACTAATAAAATCAATAAACATGTCTAATTTTTGACAATTTTTGTCAGTGAAAAAAAAAAGGAATAAACACGTCCTGGCTGGTGGCTGGGACTTGTGTGAGCACGTGGAGTTGCTAGGGTGGGTTCTGGACCCTCCTCAACCCCTGCTCTTAGTGAATGCTGAAAACTAGGACACAGTTCCTCCAACCCTAGGTCACCCTTCCATGATTCTGTCTCCATCGCGGAATTCCTAAGCCCTTGACTTCCAAATCATGCTGTTACGGTGTCTGTGTTTTTCCTCTTTCTCATCCAAGAGCTGTTTCCTGGTGAGTCGGACATGTTGAGCCACATGTGGTAGAGCAGTGAAAGGTTCCAGAACCTGTAGGTGGTCCCTCCCCAGTGGGCTTGTAATCACTTCCCGGATTCCAAAGCCTCATTATGTGAAATCCAAGCTGGAAGCCCCATCCAGAGTTTGCCTCTCCCATCTCAGCTGTCAGCGGGTGCTTGAATTGTTTAGAACTGTTTGGAGGGAGGTGGGAGGACTGAGGCTCAGGAAGGTCTGTTTGCAAACTGCCCCCCAACGCCCCCCCCAACTTCTCCTTGTTAATGTTGGCCCTGGTGGAGTCTCCTTTGAGAGCAGTGGTCTCATCCTCTGGTGTCCCTGCTGTGGGCCTGCCAGCCTCACTGGGCTCAGAGGCGGAGCATTCGACTTGGGCCTAACTCTCTCACTGGGGTGGGGGCTGTGGGGCAAAAGGCGGGGATCTCAGGGAACAACTATTATCTTACTTGTTCACATTATCAGAATTAAACTTGAAATGAATCTAGACATCTTGTTGTACCATTCCTTCCTTAATACCTTCATAAAGAGGGACTGAACACCTCCTACAACCCAGAGCAGGTGCTATGGGGAGCTTCAAAGAATTATCACATACTAACCCTGCCCTTTAGGAATGAATAATGTAGAGACAGATAGGAGGTAGTCCGCTTTCTTTTTTTTTTTTTTTTTTTTTTTTTTTTGAGACAGAACCTCACTCTGTCACCCAGGCTGGAGTGCAGTGATGCAATCTTGGCTCACTGCAACCTCCACCTTTCGAGTTCAAGCAGTTCTTGTGCCTCAGCCTCCTGAGCAGCTGGGACTACAGGCGCGTACCACTATGCCTGGCTAACTTTTGTATTTTTAGTGGAGATGGGGTTTCATCATGTTGGCCAGGCTGGCTTGAACTTCTGACCTCAAGTGATCAGCCTACCTCAGTCTCCCAAAGTACTGGGATTACAGGCGTGAGCCACCATGCCCAGCCTCCATTTATTCTTTTATGTATTGGGTCAACAATCTGTCACTGAGCCCTGCTTTGTCTCTTAGTTCTCAGGTATAAATGGATGTTTTTTGAGGGAAGAGGGAGGACTGAAGCTGAAGAGATTCTGATTCTATATGTCTACTCCCTTCTTGGGGCTAATGCAAACGGGGGATGTTGAGATGGGAAAATGCAGCCCTTAACCTGGGGTTGCACCAAGCCTAGCACACAAACAACTAGAGATGAGGCAGACTCTTTTAAGTGCCTTTATAAGGCAGAAAAAGTGAACTGGGAGTGTATAGGAGGCAAAGATCACTCCCAACTGGGGAACCCAAGGTGGCTTCCTGGAGTAGGCCACTAGCTGTGCCTGTAAGAATGAGGATAGGATTCCTTCAACTGGAGATGGAAAGTAGAGAATTGTAGGTACTTATAGATAATGGCAATGTGTAAGAAAACCCATGGAAAGGCTGGAAAAAGCAAGCTGTGCTCAGGAAACAAGTTCATTAGAAATTAAGCAGGAGAGATTATCCTCCTCTACTGAATAGCTGTATGGTCTTGGCTGAGTCACTTAAATTCTCTGGGCTTTACTGCTTTGTGTATACAATGGGGAAAAGGCAGACAACTCCTGTGAAGTCCCCTTCCTTCCTTCCTTCCTTCCTTTCTTCCTTCCTTCCTTCCTTCCTTCCTTCCTTCCTTCCTTCCTTCCTTCCTTCCTTCTTTCCTTCCTTTCTTCCTTCCTTCCTGCCTGCCTGCCTTCCTTCCTGAACAAGACTAAGTCGCTGCCCTCATGGAATTGGGAGGAAGAAAATAATAAATAGGACAGGCCGGGCATGGCAGCTCATGCCTGTAATCCTAGCACTTTGGGAGGCCAAGGTGGGAGGATCACTGAGATGAGGAATTTGAGACCAGCATTGACAACATAGTGAGGCCTTGTCTCTACAAAAAATACAAAAATTAGCCAGGTGTGGTGGCGCACATCTGTAGTCCTAGCTACTTGGGAAGCTGAGGCAGGAGGATTGCTTGAGCCCAGGAGGTTGAGGATGCAGTGAGCTGTCATTACACCACTGTACTCTAGCCTGGGTGACAGAGCAAGACCCTGTATCAAAACAAAAGCAATAACCAAATAATAAATAAAAGAGAAAGTGCTAAATGCCTTGGAGAAAAATAAAGGAAGTGGAGAATGGGTAAGATAGCAATTTAAGCAGGATGTCAAGGCCAGGTTTGGTGATTCACACCTGTAATCCTAGGACTTCGGGAGGCTAAGGTGGGAGGATTGCTTGAGCTCAGGAGTTCAAGGCCAGCCTGGGCAACATAGTGAGACCCCCATCTTTATAAAACAATAGAAATTAAAACAAGATGTCAGGAAGTTCTCACTGATAAGATGACAATTGATCAACAACCTGAAGGAGATGAAAGAGGCAGCCATGTGAACATATGGGGAAGAACTGTCTTCTGGATAGAAGAGACAGGGAGTGCAAAAGCCTTGGGGTGGTTGCAAGCTTGGTGTGTTCAAGGCCCAGCAAAGTGGAAAGCATGGCTGGGATAAAGAAGAGTAGATCTGCTGGGCGTGGCAGCGCATGCCTGTAATCCCAGCACTTTGGGAAGCTGAGGCAGGTGGATCACCTGAGGTCAGGAGTTCGAGACCAGCCTAACATGGTGAAACCCATCTCTACTAAACGTATAAATTAGCCAGGCATGGTGGCAGGTGCTTGTAATCCCAGCTACTTGGGAGGCTGAGGCAGGAGAATCGCTTGAACCCGGGAGGCAGAGGTTGCAGTGAGCCGATATCGCATCACTGCACTCCAGTCTGGGCAACAAGAGCGAAACTCCATCTCAAAAAAAAAAAAAAAAAAAAAAAGGTAGATCTCCATGGAAACTGGCTCCAGAAGGATGTATAAAACTGGTCCTCCTTTTGCCAGGGTAAGTTTCATTGTGTAATCAGAAATAGCTTGATTGGGCTGGTTAGCAGGAAGCACTTTCAATGCTAGCATTAGCAGCTGGCCCGAGTGCCTGGGGTGCCTGGTGCACCTGGGGGCAGTGATTGGCTGGGCCAATTGTCTGAGAGCCTACTTCCTGATGCACCGACTGCAGGGATTCTCCAGGAGCTCCTGCCCGGGACTCAGTCTGCAGCTGTCTTTGGAGCATAGCAGGGTATAGCACAGTGTCGCCCATGCCGCAGCAGCAGGCCTCTGGCACTAATGCTGCTACTCTTCTCACTGGACACTAGCCCTGTGCTGATCCTCAGTAAGGACACAGGACAGTGTGGGGAGAAAGCATTTGACAATTTAACAGAGCCCTGCTTCCCAATCCCCAATATCTCCTTTTGCCCCTGGCCTGGGAAGTTATTCCTTCCCTCATTCGACTAGCCAAAGGGTCCCTCGCTTGCTACTCAAAGGAAGCAAAGACTCATCAGAGCTCCAGGAACAAAGTAACTTTGGCTTTGGAGTCACCAAGGCTCAGGGATATCTATGGGGCTGAGAGATGAGGATGAGTGAGGATGGGGCTCTCAGGTCCCAGGGGAGAAACAAGATTATGATTGGGAGGTAGGAGAGGAGGCAGAGGAAGAGAAAGACTGCAGATGGTGGGGTCCCTTTGGAAGGACATTGTGGATGCTGCGGCCCTTCCAGGTCAAGTGCACAAGCAGAAGGGGTCACTGTGGGGTGTCCAGGCTGACTGGGGTCCCAGAGAGCATTCCCCAAGCTCTGGGTCCTGCTTGATGCTGGCTCCATCTTATGGTCCTGTGTGCTCAAGAATGGGCTGGATGTGGACCCTGGGAACCCAGAGGCCAGACCACTGGGCTTCGGGGAGGATAACAATGTCAAACCCCCATATTAAGAGGAACAAATATTTATTACGTGCAGCATTCATTCTATAGCACTACACTTGTACTACCTCATTTAGTCCTCACAACAACCCATTACAGGAGGCACTATTTTTCTTCCCATTTTACAGATGAGAAAATTGAAGCCATTATGAGGACAAATAACTTACCTAAGGTCCCAGGGCCAGCAAGAAGCATGGCTGGGATTTGAACCCAGACAGCCTGGTTCCAGAATCTATTCTCTTAACAGTTCCTAACATCCACCCCAACCCCCTTAACTCTCCATAAACCTTCCCAGAGTTTACATGCAATCCCAGGTAAAACAGTGAAGCGGAATCCCAAATTGACTACGATTACATTTCTACCACCTTCTAAAATGGGGCTCACTAGTGACATTTAGTTTACTTACAGGCTAATGAAGAGTGTGTGGACTAAGATTTCTCCCCATTGTGATAGACACCCAGAACTTGAGTACCTCTCCTGCTATTGTTGCTGCTCCTCCCACAGTCACCACCATTAGGTCACCTTCCATGGAGCAGGTCAGGAAATTGAGCCACCGCACCTAGGGCAAGAACAAAGGTACACCCACTACCGGGAATAGGGCTTCCCTTTTCCTGCTCAGGGGTTTCTGGTTCTTGGGCTGAGCCATTCTAAGTGGGTGAGGTTGAGGCACTTCTCACTGACTCCAGCGGAAGGCTTCCTGGGATTGACTGGAGGCATCCATCACCCCATTCATTCAGCCTATTATGCCCGCAGCTCTACCCTCATCTGGAAAGAATGAAGGCAGAAAAGCCCTATGGTCCCCTAATGCAAACCATTTGTGGAGTCAGAAGGCAAATGGATGTAATTCACATGGACATTCCAGCTTCTCTTTCAAGAGCCAGTGGTCAGTGTGGAGAGGGCAGGGTGTTTTTGCAGAAAAGGGACATTTCTCGTCAGACTGGACTCATTCTCCCGTAACATCCCTGGACCTCTTTGGGAAGCTGGGTCTGATCCCCTCTCGGTTCCCTCCAGATGAACCATGTGTGTGTACAAGAGGTCAGTGTTTTAGAAATTCCAGTTGGACAACTTTGGCACTGTCTTAATTTCTTACAGGTCACAGCCCAAGATACAATAATAGATTCGATATACCAAAGAATACTGAAAGGACACTTCAAAGTTATCATCCCATTTCTGCAGATTGTAAACTCCCTGAAGTCAGAGGTGTTTATAATTGGTTTGATCTCCATGATCTAGCACAACCCTATGAAGAGTTTTATCTCAACTTCCTTTCCAGCCTCTATTTCTCTATATGTCTCCTGACTGCCTGCCATCCTGCCACACCCAGCCTCTTTCCGTCCCTTGTAGACTGCCAAGCACTCTTGTGCCACAGGACCTTTGCACATGCTATATCCAGTTAACCCCCATTACTTCTGAGCTCTTAGCTCAATTATCACATGCACAGGGAAGTCGGCCTCCCAGACTAGGTCAGTTCCCCCATTACAGATTCACAATACATTTTGTAACCCTCTTTGTTGCATCTGTGACAGTTGTTATTTTATACTTTTTCATATGAGTCTTTGGTTAGTATCTGTCTCCCTCTCCACATCGTCAACTCCATGAGGACAGGAACTGTGTCACCATCTCCCCCACTGCCTTGCCCAGTGCCCAGCACCTAGTAAGTATGAAATGGTTACATTAGCATTTGTTGGGCACCTGGTACTGTGTACCAAATGCTGAACAGCTCTGAAAAATAGGTAGTAGCCTTCTTTTACAGATAAGTAAACTGAGGCCTAGAGAAGAAAGGAGACGTGCTCAAAGTCACACAGTGGCAAGGGCCAGAGGCAGACTGATTCCAATTCTTCTGACTCACACCCCAGGATCCTTTCCATCTGTGTTGCCACCTACATGTCTACTAATATGTTGAAGGATTAACCTGGTTATTTGGGATGGACAGCATAGGCCTTGCATGTAAATTTATAGACAGAAGAATTATTCCAATGTGAATTAGCAGAGCCCTTGCCCAGGAAAGGAGGCTGTCTGGGTTCAACTCCAGGCCAGCCCCTCACTGTTCAGCTGGGGGCAAAAGTTCTCCACCCAGACAGTGAGCTGTGCTGGTTCTCTAATGCCTTCTGGGCCATGAACTCTGAGGGTGGTGAGGCAGGCATTTCCTGGGCCCCCAGTAATGTGCCTCTCAGTTATGCGATTTCTAGGGCAGGCCACATGCACACCAACTGCACTTTGGGAAACTGCCCCAGGTCCCGGTTCACAGAATTGCCAGGAAAATGACAGCTCTGAGTCCACATGAAAGGCATTCTTGGAAAATGTCTCTCCACCCTCCTCCTTCCCCAGCTGGAGAACTTTTTGCTGTGAATTGTTGCAGCAACTGCTGGGATCAGTTTGAGAGGAGGGAGCTGGGTCTCATTTCTTTATTGCTCCAATGTGTGCAGAATCAACTCAATTCTCCAGTAATTTCCCTTCTGTCCACCTCCCCGTGTAATGAAGATGCCCAGAGAAGTGGAAACAGCAGACAAAGGGCTTTGGGTTCCCTGGACTCTCCTGCAAAGCTCCCCTGCCACATTCCAGACCCGATAACAAGTACAGAGGACGGTGGGGGGGGGAGGGACTGTGGAGTCTGGGTTGTAAACGTCTGCCCTGCACCAAGTTACCAGGAAGTGGACAAAGAAGCAGCAAAGGGGCAGTTCCTCCATGTTGTCTGCACATCCCAGCAGCGACGGCCACGGTCATCACTAACAAAGATGCACCCATGGCGGTGGGTCTGGACAGGAGGAAGTGGAAAACGGTAAAGTAAGGCTGCAGACTTTCAGTGGGACATGAAGCTATATCGTATTTATTAAGCTTTTGCTCTCAAGTGGAGTTTTGTTTTTGTTTTTTTGTTTTTTGAGACAAAGTTTCGTTCTTGTTGCCCAGGCTGGAGTGCAATGGCGTGATCCTGGCTTAACGCAACCTCCGCCTCCCCGGTTCTAGCAATTCTCCTGCCTCAGCCTCCCAAGTAGCTGGGATTACAGGCATCTGCCACCAGGCCTGGCTAATTTTGTATTTTTAGTAGAGACCCAGTTTCTCCATGTTGGTCAGGCTGGTCTTGAACTCCTGACCTCAGGTGATCCACCTGCCTCGTCCTCCCTAAGTGCTGGAATTACAGGTGTGAGCCACTGTGCCTGGCCTGTTTTTTGTTTTTTTGTTTTTTTTTTTTTTTAAATAGACACAGAGTCTTACTATGTCACCCATGCTGGTCTCCTCAGCCTCTCAAAGTCCTGGGATTATAGGCATGAGCCACCATGCCCAGCTTCAAGTGGAGTTTTGTTTGCACTGAGCCCCTTCAGGGGAGCAGGGATGAGTACCTTCTCACACTTCAGGGATTATATTTCCAACAGCTCCAGTTCTGTAGAGTAGCGCTGTCATATATACATTTCTTTTCTTTTTCTTTCTTTTTTTTTTTTTTTTTAAGAGAGAGAGAATCTCGCTCTGTCACCCAGGCTGGAGTGCAGTGGCACTACCAAGCCCACTGTAACCTCCGCCTCCTGGATTCAAGTGAGCATGTCTGGCTAATTTTTGTATTTTTAGTAGAGACGGGGTTTCACCATGTTGGCCAGATGGTCTCAAGCTCCTAACCTCAAGTGATCCACCCCCCCTCAGCCTCCTAAGCGCTGGGATTACAGACGTGAGCCACTGCGCCCAGCCTCCTGTAGACCTTTCTGCGTGGGATGGGAATGTTCTGTCTTTGAGCCATCAGTAGAATAGCCACCAACCGCATGTGGCCACTGAAATATGGCTAGTGCAACCCAGGAACTGAATCTTTACATTTCGTTTAATTTGAATCAAGTTAAATAGCCACATGCGGTTAATGGCATCTTATTGGATGCTGCAGTTCTAGAGTTTGGCTACTCAAAGCGTGGTCTGATGACCAGCAGCATCACCTGAGAATTCATTAGAACTAAGCTCCACCCCGGGACTATTGAATCAGACTCGTTTTAACAAGATCCCCAGGTGCTCTGTGTGCACATTAACATTTGAGAAGAGTGTCTCTGGAGCACTGCCAAGAACAAAGGAGCAGCAGGTAAAAAATAACAAAGAAGAAGAAAAAAAAGGCTGCTGGATTGGGAGAATAACTATCACAAATTCTCTGTACCTTTCTCATAGAATTCCCTCCACACTCATTTAGGGTATACTAATGCTTGCTTTGGACACAATTCCAACATCTTTGGCTATAGTGTGTTATTTTCCAGCCTGCAATAGATTAGAAGCAGCAGTATAGAAGCAGCTAGAGGCACAATTAGAGCATCTTTACCACTACTGCAAAGTGCTACATGAATGTAAAAATGCTGATTGCCCATGCCATTTTAGAAGGAGAGGTCTGGAGCATCTCTCCAAGACTGTATTAGAATTTCTTTACTAGCATTCTGCAAGCCAGGGCAGGGTTCCAAAATTTCATTTTTAAGTACATGTTAGTGTCTGGTACAGATAATAAAACACATGCTGCATGCCGATGAAATTTAATGTTCAAGCTAAATAATAAAATGTTTTATTTATGGGCAAATTTTATATCTCCCCATAGGGAGATAAGTTAGTGTGCAAGCCCTTCCCACTTCTCCTAGGTCTGATGCGAAGCCAGCTTGTCTCCCCTTGATATCCCAGGGGAAAGACAGGGGTTGGAGGGGGTGGCGGGGTGGGGGTAAGGTAAGGAATACAGGGAGAGAAGGCTCTATACTTATTAGCCTGGGTACAATGTGGCTGAATGACAATTTTACTGGGGTTTCGGTGTAAGAACAGTGGAGGAAGCAGTTAAATAGGACTACCTTTCTGACCTTGGCCGAGTCTCAGTTGTTGGGTTAGGTAGGATTGATGGAGAGGGTTGTATTTGAGAACTTAAAAAAAAAAAAAAAACTCTAAAGAGACCACAGATGATTATGATTATGCTAGGAAGGATTCCTAGACCTTACTAGACCTTATCCTTATCAGCTTGCTCTTTCATTTCAGGATTCAATCAGCAAATGTTGATTAAGCTCTTACCATGTGCCAGGCATTGATCCTACGTAATGGGGATAAAGAGCATGAAGCAAATCAGAGGCCTTGTTCTCAAGGAGCTTGCATTCCAAGCATGTGTTATGGGACATAAACATGTGCACAAGTTATCTGGGGAAGTGAGAAGGGCTATAGAGAAGATAAAACTGGCAGAGAGGTCTGGCAGTGGTCAGAGAGGGCTTTTTAGAAAAAGTCACATTTGGATTGAGTCCTGAGATTTCATGGGAAGGAGGCAGCCCCTGAAGGTCTAGACGAAGGGCATTCCAAAGAGAAGGACCAGCAAGGGGCCGACAGCATGTGTCACCACATTCCAGGAAAGTGGGGGAGTGGAGTGAGACAGGGTGGGGGTCTGGAGGAGGGGGAGACCATGCAGGGCCATGGTAAGGTGGTGGAATAAGCTGTGTCTCAAGCAGAGGAGTGATATTGTCAAAGCTCACCCTGGCTGAACTGTGGCAGTTTGGGGAAGAAGCTGTTGTATTCCAGGTGACAGACAATGGTGGCTTGACTGGGGGCAGTTGTGGAGGTATAAGAAGAGGCTGGATTTAGGATATATCCTGCAAAGGGAGCTGATGAGTCCTTCTGATGAATTGGATGCTCGTGCAAGGGTTGAGCTCCGTTGTCTGAGCAAATGGGTGAATGGTGGCATCATTTGGAGGAGAAAACTAGTATTTTTCTTTCTTTGTTTTTTTTTTTCTTTTCTTTTTGAGACGGAGTCTCGCTCTGTCACCCAGGCGGGAGTGCAGTGGCACAATCTCGGCTCACTGCAATCTCTGCCTCCTGGGTTCAAGCGATTCTCATGCCTCAGCCTCCTGAGTACTGAGATTACAGACATGCACCATCATGCCAGGCTAATTTTTGTATTTTTAGTAGAGATGGAGTTTCACCATGTTGGCTAGGCTGGTCTCGAACTCCTGCCTCAGGCTATCTACCCACCTCAGCCACCCAAAGTGCTGGAATTACAGGTGTGAGCCACCATGCCTGGCTGAGAAAACTAGTATTTCTTTAAGTTTGAGATGCCATTAACTATCCAGGAGGAATAATATTTAGGAAGTTGGATGTGAGTTTAGAGCTCTTAGAAAAAGGCAGGGGTTGGAGATTTTTTAAATGTGAGGGTCGTCAGCACATAGAAAGTGTTGAAGCTATAGGAATGAGAACAGAGAACACTTAGAAAGCGATAAGAGAGAAGACTGAGCCCTAGGCATACTACCCTTTAGAGAACTGATGGAGGAGGAGGAACCAGCAGATGAGACTAGGAAAAATGGCTGGAGACGAAGGAGGAGAAGCTAGTGGAATTTGTCACCATGTCAAATGCTGCTAGAAATTTGAGTAAGATGAAGACAGAGAAGTGATCTGTAGCTCTGGGCTGGTATAGGTCACTGGTGACTCTGAGAAGGGGCTTTTTAGAGTCAGCGTGGATAGAAGAGCTCCATTAGAGTGTACAGAGGTATTTACGTATATACCAAGGACACCAAGAAATGAGTAACATCAGTTGGCTCCAGGGGGCGGGAAACCAGGTGGCTGGGAACAGGAGTGGAGATAAACTTGCTTTTCATCATGTGTTTCTTTTGTACTATGTTACAAGCACCTATTCACAATGCCACAATGGGGTGAGGAAAGAATGGGCAGTAAAACAGAAGAGTGGGGACACCAAATATAGACAACTCCGTGGAGATGTGCTGGGAAAAGGAAAAGAGAAATGGTTTGACGTGGGGCCACACTAAGGTTTCCTAAGAGTATGTTTATGCATGGATGAGAGTGATCCTGCAGAGAAAGACAGATGGACAGTGTGGGAAGGAGAGGTCATAACTGCAGAAGCAAGATCCTTAAAGAGGCCCAGGTGGGGCTGACCTGAGACGGGAGTGAGGACAGACATTTCATCTCATGTGGCAGGAAGGAAGGTGGGGCTGTAGGTTTAAATACAGTGCGATGGTGGAATAGGCAGGGGAGATGCTGTGGTCATCATTCAGGGTGTCTGTGTTGGGGCGGGGAGAAGGTATTGAAGTTTCAAGAAAAGAGAATGGAGGCCTGGCCGCTACCCACTCTCCTGTTACAGCCACAGTCTCAGTTGCTGCAGGATGCCTGGGTGTCTGGGCAATCCGTGGACAGCAGTGAGGGCCACAATGACAGATTACGGCAGAGTAGAGCAGTGACCTGGAGGTTAGGGAGTCCATCTACCCTGCCTCCTTCACAGACAGATGTCTCCCAGCTACTCCTGCATAGCTCCAGTCCTGCTCACCTTCTCTCACCAGCAGTACATCCGTGCTGTAAAGATGTTCAGGGGATGAGTGAAGAGGAGTCTGAAAGTGTCATTAACTGGCTTGATTGCACCTTGATCCAACTCTGCTAACAACTAGTCTTCCAAAATACAAATGGACTCTCATTGTACCGCATTCTCCTTCAGTAGTGTTTCACTTGATGAGGTCCTGCTAAGTATTATCAGAAAATCTACCCTGGCCAGGTGCAACAGCTCATGCCTGTAATCCCAGCACTTTGGAAGGCTGAGGTAGGAGGATCGCTCAAGCCTAGGAGTTTGAGAGCAACCTGGGCAATGGGTGAGATCCTTGCCTCTACAAAAAAATTAAAAAAAAAAAAAATTAGCTGGCCACTGATCTGTTCTGTCTCTACAGATTTGGCTGAGCTTCATTCTACTGATCTTTCCAAACACTTTATTCTAGTTGTCCCTCAATGTGGCATCCCTTCTTGGGCTCCCTCAGGGTTGCCCCATACTCTGAGCATCCATGACTGTCCTTGGCTCCTCAATACCCCAAAGCCAACAACAGTCCAAAACCAACATCATATTGTCTCCACTCCATCATCACCAACCCAATGCCAATATCCAAGGCCAACACCTCAAATTCACCCATCCCCTTGTCCCATCAGTATCTCTCCCCAAAGCTATCTGGTCTGTTGCTACCAGCTGCTCTTCTGAATTCCTGGTAGTCCCAGTTCTGTCCCATTCTTGTATTCCCATGATACTCTACCCCTACTCCCTAGTGGCCCCTCACCACCAAGAAGCATCCAAGGAGCCCAAGGACCACAGCCGAAGGTCCTCTCAGCCAAAGAAGAATCAAGGCAGGCCTCCAAATGCAGAGGAACCCAACTAGAAGGGAAGTATTTCCACCTTTTTCTTCCCAGAGACACTCCACCCCAAATTATCACACTTCAAGTTTATGACCCTAAACCTCAACTAGGCACTCAACACTGCCAAACAAACCTCAAACTGCCTTAGGAAATCCGCTTACCATTCCCTAGAGTGATCATTTCATACATTCTTTCCTCTTTAATTTGAAATTTTAAGTCAGTTTATTAAGTTCAACATGAAAACTATCAGAAGAATATCCTCAGCTTGGCATGGTGGCTCATGCCTGTAATAACAGCACTTCGGGAGGCTAAGGTCGGAGGATTGCTTGAGACCAGGAGCTCGAGACCAGCCTGGGCAATATAGACCTTGTCTCTACAAGAAATTTTAAATATTAACCATATGTGGTGGTGCACACTTGTAGTCCCAGCTACTTGGAAGGCTCACATGGGCCCGGGAAGTTGAGGCTGCAGTGAGCTATGATCATACCACTGCACTCCATCCTGGGTGACAGAGTGAGACCCTGTCTCAAAAAAAAAAAAAAAAAAATTCTTCTTATAATTATTTCTTCTTGGAGAAAAGGAAAGGAAAATCAAAACCCTCTGAGCATAGCCAGGATGCTGTGACAGTCAAGCCTCTCTAAAGATGGGGACAGTCCTCTGGTCAGTGAAGTCACTCTCTGGGTCAGCAGGATTGGAGTCTGGATCATCCTTCTCATCCTCCAGCTCAGGTCATCCATTTCCTGGAACAAAGACTTAATTTCTTCCACGTTGTTTCCAGCATCCTCCAAGAACTGGATATCAGATGTGTCAAGATTTGGATCTGTTTCAAGTAGCTGTTTCCCACTTAATTTATTTTTTCCTGCTTGTTCTTCCATCCATTTCTTTTTAATTTCCAAGCCTTCTGCAGCAAATTTGGACTTCCAATTTAAGACATTCTCAATTATAACAGGAATGCCATGGAATAATTGCTTTTCAGCTTATTTGGATTCTTTCTGTTTCTTTTTTTTTTCTTCTCTTCTAGTTTTTTTTATCTGATCTACTTCTTTTAATTTTTCTTGCACAACTGTCACTACAGATCATCACCATACCAAGATTTTCTTCAGCCTGTAATGCTAAGAATTTTTAAATGTCTGAGACATTATCTTCTAGATTTTCTGAGAATGCTTCATAAAGGCAGGGTTTATCTGGGTATTTCTCCTTGTCTGTAAACTTGAGGGTAGTCTGGACAGTTTCATCATTTTCTCCAGCCTTAGATGTCACAGTAATGGTGAAGCTGGGTGAATTTCCTTTTTTTTTTTTCTTTATTATTATTTTTTGAGACTTACTCTGTTGCCCAGGCTGGAGTGCAGTGGCACAATCTCGGCTTACTGCAGCCTCCACCTCCTGGGCTCAAGCCATCCTCCCACCTCAGACTCCTGAGTAGCTGATTCTACAGGTGCCCTGGTTTGGGCGGGTGGCAGTAGTGGCACCCGGGGAGCTCCCACCAGCTCCACGGAGTGTGCAGCCCCAGCCGAGCCTCCCTGCTGCAGCCTGCATTCTGGCAGCCACTGTCCTCAACAGCCCTGTACCCAGCACATAGGCCTGCAGCTGAGTGTAACCTGGGTGTGGTGGCTCACGCCTGTAATCCCAGCACTTTGAGAGGCCGGGGTGGGAGGGTCACTTGAGCCCAGGAATTCAAGACTAGCCTGGGCAACAAAGCAAGACCTCATCTTTAAAAATAATATAAAAATAAATGAGTGTATTGAATGTATAAACAATATCTTTGCCAACAAGGAGTGATGCCAAAAAGCTGGACACATTTTTTTGCAATGAGCATATATTACTCTTACAATCAGAACAATCAGAAGAAAACAAATTATTTTTTATGGAGTCTCACTCTGTTGCCCAGGCTTGAGGGCAGTGACTGGATCTTGGCTCAATTCAGCTTCTGCCTCCTGGGTTTAAGCGATCCTCCCACCTCATCCTCTCGAGTAGCTGGAATTACAAGTGAGAGCCACCACACCCAGCTAATTTTTGTATTTTTAGTAGAGATGGGGTTTCACCATGTTGGCCAGGCTGGTCTCAAACTCCTGACCTCAAGAGATCCACCCGCCTTGGCCTCCCAAAGTGCTGCGATCACAGGCATGAGCCACTGCACCCAGCCAAGAAAACAGATTTTTAAAGTGGTGGTGGCCCTTGGAGTTCTGCCTCAGTCCTCCGTTTTCTCATCAAATGGCCTCCCTGCACTCAGTCCTTTATGCCTGTGTTCCCCTCTCACGTGGCCACTGTCAACTCCCACAAAACTCATCTCCCCTGCTTCTCTTCAGGCCCAGGTAGCCAGGTGCCTGCAGGGCCTCTCCCCTGTTGCAAACATACCCGTCATCTCCAGGCCTCTGCCCCACCCTGCTCCACTTCCTCTTCCCCACCTCAGCGACCAAACCCTACCATCCTCCTTGTGCTCCAGCCAGCATCCTGGAGGCCTCTTGGACTCCCCTGGCCCATATCCACCCCACCACCGAGCCCTGGCCTTCCACCTCACATGATCCTTCCTCCCATCCCTGCTGCCACCACTGCCCGCCGTGGTCCTCTCGTTTCTCCTGTGAGGGCACCAGCTGCCCTGCCTCTATTCCTTTTTCAGCCAACCCATCCTCCACACTTTAGCCAGAGTCACCGTCCTCCAGTGTAAATAGGGTCACCTGACACCCCTTCTTAAATATCTCTATCCTCATAGTCTGCATGATGAAGTCCAAATTCCACTGTATGGGCTATTCACGGTTCTCTGCCTACCTCTATATGTCCCAGTCTCCAGCTCCTCCCGTGCAGGGAACACCTCCAGGCCCTGTGTCTGCTGTTACCTCTGCCTGGAATGCCCTCTCCCTCTTACACTGGAAAACCACCCGTTACAGGGCTCTGTTCTGTGAAGTCTTTCCTCACCTATCCAAATGGAGGCGTGGTTCTCTCCTTCACATTCCCATACAACTGTGTACCCCCCTCCCCACCCCTGACTGTGTGCCCTCAAGGGCAGGGCCCTGAGCAGCCTCAGCACCTGGTGCTGGCCTGGCACCGAGTTGAGTACTCATTCCCTGAGAACCTGCATAAGGTGCCCACACCAGGCCTTCCCAGTGGCTCTCAAAATGAGAACATGTGGGACCTGGGAGGTAGCCATGGCCCTCGCGGGTAAAGATGGTGACCTCCTTCTTCTTGGCCGTGTCCCATTGCCCAGCACAAGGCCTGGCAATAGTAGGGGCTCAATAAACACTCACTGAGGGGACAGAGGCATACAGACATGAGTAAAATGAACGCTGGGGCTGAAAAGGTCCAGAGACCTCCTGCTAGCCCACATCACCCACATATGCCTCAACATTTCACAAAGGAGGAAGTTGAGGTGCCCCCAAGGGCAGGGACTTTCCCAAGGTGAAACACTGGATTCCTTCCTTGCCAAAAGACCAAAACCCAGATGTCCTTCTTCCCAAGATTTCCTCTCCAAAATCTACAAAGGCAAAAAGGCTCCAAAGAGCAGGTGGGGCTTATTGCTGACACCCCCAGCCCCATGCCTGAGTACACACTGTGGGCCAAGCTTAGTGTTGGTGTTCTCAGGCATTACTGCATGTGCTCCCACGTCGACATGAGGAGGGAGGCACTATTATTATCTCCATCTTACATCTGAGAAATTGGAGGTTCAGGCTGCTGAAGTCACATGGCAAGAAAGTGCAGAGGCCGGGCATGGTGGCTCACATCTATAATTCCAACATTTTGGGAGACTGAAGTGGGAAGATCGCTTGAGCCCAGCAGTTTGAGACAAGCTTGGGCAACATAGTGAGATACCATCTCTAAAAAAAAATATATATATATATACACACACACACACACACACACACACACACACACAGTGGTGTGATGGCATCCGCCTATAGTCCCAGCTATAGGAGGCTGAGGCAGGAGGACTGCTTGAGCCCAGGAGTGTGCACCACTGCACTCCAGCCTGGGTGACAGAGCAAGACCCTGTCTCCAATAAATAAATAAATAAATAAGTGCTGGAGACAAAATTTGAATTCTGGGCTGGGCGCGGTGGCTCACGCCTGTAATCCCAGCACTTTGGGAGGCCGAGCTGGGAGGATCACTTGAGGTCAGGCCAATATGGTAAAATCCCGCCTCCACTAAAAATACAAAGATTAGCTGGGCGTGGTGGTGCGCGCCTGTAATCCCAGCTACTCGGGTGACTGGGGCAGAATTGCTTGAGCCTGGGAGGCAGAGGTTGCAGTGAGCCAAGATCGTGCCACTGCACTCCAGCCTGGGCAAAAGACCAAGACTGTGTCTCGAGGAAAGAAAAAATTGAACTCTGTTTGGCATGACCCCAAGATTGGCATTCTCAGATTCCACCCTCTGCCCCAGAATGGCTTGGCCAGGAGTGCCTGAGGGGTGGGGCTGGCAAAGCAGTGCCTCCTACATGAGGGAGAGGGAGAAGGCCTGATAGGGCGATGGCCTCTCTGGGACCTGGTCCAGCACTAGGAAGCCTGAGAGGAAGGGGCCTCTCTTCCCAAACACTCTATGGCAACATGGCACAGGCCTTTCTCCACCCCTGCCTCTGCTGGTCTCAAAATGTGGGGTGCATTTCAAAGGGGATAAACCTGAAGGGCTTCTATTCAGGTGAGAGAAAGGCAGGATCCAAATAAGAGTCAGGTTACACCCAGAGATGTTCAAAGCTCTTGTCATGGGGCATGGGGACTCTTCTCCTCTATGCCCCATAGGCCCATCCAGTCCCTTCTCCACAAGCTAAACATGCCCATCTGTGTCCCCAAACCAGCAACAGTTGTTGGTTTTCAACTGGATAAAGTCCAGATCCCTTAGCTTGGCATTCAAGCTGCTCTGGGATCCCATTTTTGACTATTTGTCCTACCTCATTCTCTCACTAAGCAAGCTCTTTGCATCATCAAGTTAGGCTGCTCACCATTCCTCTAAACATGTTTGCTGCTTTCCTGCCTCCGAGGCTTTGCCCATGCCTTTCCCCCTAGAGTGCTTTTCATTCCCATGTTCTCCTATTGAATCTTACCATCCTGGATGGGCACAGTGGCTCATGCCTGTAATCCCAGCACTTTGGGAGGCCAAGGCGGGCGGATCACTTGAGGTCAGGAGATGGAGACCAGCCCGGCCAACGTGGCGAAGCTCTGTCTCTACTAAAAATACAAAAATTAGCCATGTTTGGTGGCGCACACCTGTAATCCCAACTACTCAGGAGGCTGAAGCAGAATTGCTTGAACCCAGGAGGCAAAGGTTGTAGTGAACTAAGATCGCGCCACTGCACTGGAGCCTGGGCAACAGAGTGAGAGGTTTTCTCAAAAAAAAAAGGAAAGAAAGAAATCTTACCATCCTTTTAAGCCCAGGTGCACTGGCACCTTCCCTTTCCATAGAATTTTTTTTTTTTCCCTCTGTTAAATCCCAGGGCGCTTCACTTTGTACAGACCTGCTGACTCATGTGTGGATTATCTGCGTCTGTGCCCTTCTCCTAGATACTACATGTGAGGGCAGCAGCAGCCTCCTACTCATCACCATATTCCCCAAGGGCCATGTGCTCAGTAGGTGCTCTAGGAATGCCTATCGGACTGATAAAGGCATGAATGGACTCCTAAAATCAGTGGGAAGCATTTCTGATCCAGAGACACCTGCATTTTAACAGGGACCACCACTTGCCCTAATGCAGAAAAATTATCCAAAACTAGGAAATAAAGCAAAAGGAGTATTATGTGCCCTTTAAAAATCTCCTTAGAGTATGTCTGACTTACTATTTACCATTGGTTAGTGCCCAGACTTTGTAAAAATTGATGTTAACTGTAAAAATTGATGTTGCAAATAATTTCTATATACTTCAAAAAGAACAACCCTGATGGTTATGATTTGGTTTTCCTGCAGGACATTAAACAGTTTTGTATCTTACATAGCCATCTTAAGTAACCAGCATTCTTACTTAGCCATCTTAAGAAGTCAGCATTCTTTTTTCACTGACCATACTTCAATTTCTAATATCTTCCTTTAAACCATCTTTGCCATTCTGCTGGGTTCCCTCATTCATAAGTTAAACAAATCTTTCACTTGTGTTCACTATACGTTTATATAAGAGTTATGTCTTTTAAATTTTTGAAAATTATGCTTTGACACAACTTTGGGCACATTTAAAATCATCTGTGGGGCATTTAAAAGATACAAATCCCAGCACTTTGGGAGGCCAAAGCAGGCAAATCACTGGAGCCCAGGAGTCTGAGATCAGCCTGGGCAACATGGCAAAAACCTGTCCCTACAGAAAATAAAAATAAAAAAATTAGCCAGGCATGTTGGCGCACACCTGTGGTCCCAGCTACTCAGGAGGCCAAGGCAGGAGGATTGCTTGAGCCTGGGAGGTTAAGTCTGCAGTGAGCCATGATCATGCCACTGCACTACAGCCTGGGCAACAGAAGAAGACCCTTTCTCAAAAACAAAAACAAAGAAAAATACAGAAACCCAGGTTCTACCTCTGGGATTCTGATACAGAAACTTCTGGGTGGGACTTTGCTGCCTGTTTCTTTAGTACTCTCAGAGAATTCTAATTAATAGTCAGAGCTGAGAACCTCTCTACTAAAGGGCAACAGCCTTTATTAGGCTTGTTTGTTACCACAAACAAGCACTCGTTAAATGTTCGCCATTATTGCCTGGCACAGTGCATGTACCTCTAATCCTAGTTACTTGGGAGGCTGTGGCGGGATGATTACTTGAGCCAGGAGTTCAAGTCTGTAGTGCAATATGATTGTGTTTGAAAATAGCCACTGCACTGTAGCCTGGGCAACATGGTGACACTCCATCTCTTTAAAAAAAAAAAAAAAAAAAAAGTTACCCATTGTTATTGTTAGCTCTGACAATGGAACTTCAGACACAGGGATGAAGATTTGGTATAGTGGTACTCTGGGTGTTCCTGAAATCATACCAGCTTTACACTGGGTCTTTTGGATCATGAGAGGCCATGGTATACAATACTGGGTGTATCACTGTATTAGTTTCCTTGGCTGCTATAACAAATGGCCATACACTTAGTAGCTTGCAACACAGATTTATTATCCTACAGTTCTGAGTTCAGAAGTCTGAAATAAGCCTTACCAGGCTAAAATAAGGTTGTGGCCAAGGCTGTTTTTTTCTGCAGGATCCAAGGGAGAGTCTCTTCCTTGCCTCTTCCAGCTCCCAGTAGCTGCCAGTGTTCTTTGGCTCATGGCTTCATCTCTCCAGGCTCTGCTCTGGTGGTCACATGGCCTTCTCCAACCACCCACTTTGATCTCCTCCCTCTCCTTCTTATAAGGACCCTGTGATCGCATTGGGCTCACCCAGATAAACCAAGGTAATCTCTTTGCTGGAACGAGCTCAGTCGGGGAGACCCTAACCCAGCAGCGCTAGAGGAATTAAAGACAAACACACACAGAAATATAGAGGTGTGAAGTGGAAAATCAGGGGTCTCACAGCCTTCAGAGCTGAGAGCCCCAAACAGAGATTTACCCACGTATTTATTAACAGCAAGCCAGTCATTAGCATTGTTTCTATAGATATTAAATTAACTAAAAGTATCCCTTATGGGAAACGAAGGGATGGGCCGAATTAAAGGAGTTGGGCTAGTTAACTGCAGCAGGAGCATGTCCTTAAGGCACAGATCGCTCATGCTATTGTTTGTGGCTTAAGAATGGCTTTAAGCGGTTTTCAGCCCTGGGAGGGCCAGGTGTTCCTTGCCCTCATTCCCCTAAACCCACAACCTTCCAGCTTGGGTGTTAGGGCCATTATGAACATGTTACAGTGCTGCAGAGATTTTGTTTATGGCCAGTCTTGGGGCCAGTTTATGGCCAGATTTTGGGGGGCCTGCTCCCAACACTCTTCATCTCAAGATCCTTAATCTAATTGCACCTTCAAAGTCCCTTTTGCCACATAAGGTAACAGTCACACTTTCTGGGGATTAACGGGTGGACATTTGGGGAGGCATTATTCAGCCTACCAGAGTCATCCTTCTCTGCAGCCTCAGGATCCAAGGCAAAACCCCCTGCTGAGAGCTCACCACTCCCTACCACCCCACATCCCTTGGAGCCATGGGGGACCCACTGTGTTCTCAGTGTAGGGGATCAGAGCAAGTGGAGGCTTTGCAAACCTCCAGAACTAGGGGTTCTATACTGAAAATAGTAATAAAGCTGGAATTTCAGGAGACAAGAGAGATAATTTAGAGGCAGCTCTGGATGATGCAGCTGCCTGTGGGTGGTCCATAAAGCCAGCATGGATATCTCCCTGTCACACAATCAGGTCACCACCACTTCTCTTCAGTAGCAGTCTGCCCTCTGGGCTGCAGCTTTATTTACTGTTGTATTAAGTTATTAAAATTTAAAAAAAAACACACACCTATCTACTATTTATTTTAGTAGATAATAGAAATGAGTTAAGATTGCTGCATTATGTCTCCATTAAGTAATTATGATCTAAGAGCTCCACAAAAACCCGTCAGAGAACAGGCAGAAGCTTCATTTTCTTCCCTGCATCTGAATGTGGCCTGGGTTTGCAAGGGCAAGCAGGGACACTATGTGCCGTGGAAAAAGGCCTGCCTTCCACAGCCCCGTGCCAGGGTGAATGACTTGGCAAGTGGGGTAGAAGCTGGGATATCTGGCAAGCAGAGTAGGAAAGGCAGATTCCCTTGAATAGTGAACAACCTACACATCTGAACACAGCAGCCCTCGTTTCCCATCTGCATCCACGTCCTTGCCTCTATTGTGAACTCATTTCACCAGATCTTAGGGTTTACAAACTCTCAAAGCATCCCCAATATCGTCTCAATCCTCACAATAACCCCATGAGGCTGGTCAGCTTGGTATCATTGTCCCATTTTAGAGATGAGAAAACTGAAGTTAAAGACATGAATGATTTGCCGTCACCTGGCTCCTGGGTGACGCAGTGGATGCCGAAGTGTCCCCTTCTTGACATCACTCAGTGCAAGGTGGCCCTGGGGTGGGGAATGGGGCATGCATTTTAGTGGACAAGGCTTTCATCTTGTCATAGGCTGTCAGCAGCCCAGACTTCAGGAACCTCCTCTTTAAGAAAGCTACCCACTTCCCATACCTCTGCCTGCCCTCCTCAGGGTTCTCACATTCTTCTAATCCTGCCTCTGAGACACTCAGCAAATGCCACGCCCCCTCAGCACGTCTGCTTCTGCTTCCACAGGGCAGGCTCTGGGGCAGATGATCCACAGTTACTTATTCAAAGAAGTGAGGGAGTTAATGTACTTTGAATGGATTTTATCCCTAATTGAGCAGGCGTGTAAGCTTGCTGTGGGTCCTGACTGAGGGATGTCCCACCAGGAGGCAAGCCCTCTGGCTTTTCATGAAGCATCAAGATCAAAGGCAGAGAAAGCTCAACCCACACTGACAGGAGGAAGAGACAGCCTTCTTGGAGGACCTGGAAAACAATTTGGCACCTTGTTTTGGTGTAGCTGGAAAGCTGCTCTAACTGGGAAACTAGGGTTGGCCAAGGCAGGCACATGAGTTCTGCTGTACAGCTCAGCAATGCCCTAGGCTCAGCGTTCCCTGCCTGTTCCCACCAAAGGGCCTCAGGCATCTCATCCATCCTTTGTTTGAAACTCTTCTACTCCCTTGCTGGCAAGAGATAAAGCCCACCTGGAGATTTATGATGAAAACATTCACCAGACCAAGGAACCCACTGGAGAGGGCATGCAGTGGAGCAGGGGGTCACAGATGGAATTCAGAAGGTCTGTGGACTAGGATGAGTCATAATAAAAAAGGACATCTCTATTTTCCCTACCCTCTAACTGAAGATCAGCATTTCCTTCCATTATACAAACCCCAGCAGTTTTAGCAGCACTTGGCATTCTGTTCCACAGAATTCACTGATATTTTCATATCACATCACAATGGCTACAGGTATCTTGAGATATGGTTTATGCTCCTCATTACTTCAAAATTATGGTAGTTATTAGACACACTGCTCTGCTGGAATTTTTTCTTTTTCTTTTTTTTTTTTTTTTTTTTGAGATGGAATCTCACTCTGTCACCAAGGCTGGAGTACAGTGGTATGATCTCAACTCACTGCAACCTCTGCCTCGTGGGTTCAAGCAATTCTCCTGCCTCAGCCTTCTGAGTAACTGGAATTACAGGCATGTGCCACCATACCCAGCACATATAGCTAATAAAAAATTAGCTAATTTTTTGTATTTTTAGTAGAGACAGGGTTTCACTATGTTGGCCAGGCTGATCTCAAACTCCTGACCTCAAGTGATCCACCCGTTTCAGATTCCCAAAGTGTTGGGATTACAGGCATGAGCCACCATGCCTGGCCCACTGCTGGATCTTAATTGATGGGTTAATAAAGAAAAATGTATTTCTATTTCACAAGTCAAAAAATATTTTGATAACCAAATCTCAATATAATTGGTTGCCTTTGTAATTCTCCTTTTTGGTTTTTGTTTTTGTTTTGTTTTGTGAGAAAGGGTCTCATTCTGTAACCCAGGCTGGAGTGCAGTAGCACGATCTTGGCTCACTGGAGCCTTGACCTCCCAGGCCCAGGTGATCCTTCCATCTCAGCCTCCCAAGTAGCTGAGACCACAGTTATGTGCTACCATGCCTGGGTAATTTTTAAATTATTTTGTAGAGACGGGGGTCTTACTATGTTGCCCAGGCTGGTCTTGAACTTCTGTGCTTAACGATCCTCTTGCCTCAGCCTCCCAAATTGTTGGGACTATAGGTGTGAGCCACCATGTCCAGCCTCAGTATGTATTTTTTAAAAAATGTATTTAAAAACATTATTCTGAGGAGGGGCCCATGGCACCAAGAAAATAAAAACATGAAGAATTCTTGTATACAAAGTAACTCTACAGAAGGCAGGGGGCTGAGGTTATATCACTTAGGAGGAGAATCTGTTTGAAAAATACACTTTCAGCTGGGCGCAGTGGCTCGTGCCTGTAATCCCAGCATTTTGGGAGGCCAAGAAGGGCAAATCACCTGAGGTCAGGAGTTCGACACCAGCCTGGCCAACATGGTGAAATGCCGTCTCTACTAAAAATACAGAAATTAGCCAGGTGTGTTAGCAGGTGCCTGTAATCCCAACTACTCGGGAGGCTGAGGCAGGAGAATCACTTGAATCCAGGAGGCGGAGGTTACAGTGAGCCAAGATCGTGCCACTGCACTCCAAAAAGAAGAAAAGAAAAAGAAAAGAAAATACACTTTCTAGGTAGGGCACGGTGGCTCATGGCTGTAATCCTAGCACTTTGGGAGGCTGAGATGGGAAGATTATTTGAGCCCAGGAATATGAGACCAGCCTGGGCAACATAGAGAGACACGCCTCTACCCCCATCTCTAGAATTTCTTTTTTCTTTAAATTAGCGGGGTGTGATGGTACATGCCAATAGTCCCAGCTACTCAGGAGGCTGAGGTGGGAGGATCTCTTGACACCGGGAATTTGAGGTGAGCTATGACCACGCCACTGCACTCCATTCTGAGTAACAGAGTGAGAAACTGTCTCAAAAACAAAAAAGAAAAACATTTTTTAAAATTACAGATTCTAGGGCCCTGTCACAGGCCAGGCTCTCTGGGAAGCAGACCCCTAGATGGAGTTTAGGGCTCAGAGTTCAGAGGGTTTGTCGGTGTTGTGAGGATCTACACTTGTGGAAGGGAGGGGTGGAAAGCAGGATTGGACAGTCTCAAGAGAGGCCTCAGCTAACCCTATGGGGAGCTCTGAAGATGGGACGGCTCCTTCAGGGTTGCTCTAAGTTGGGGTGAGGGGGCCAGGTCTTTATGCCCCATGTTCATCAGTCATTAGATACAGTTACCCTAGGGAAGGGAGCTGACCTTGAGCAAGGCTGCTGTCTCCAGCTGAGGCACCTGTCAGAGAGGACCACCAGCTAACTGAGGGCTTCCTGCCAGCAGCACGCCCAGAAGCTGGGGAGAAAGTCATTCATTCCTACGGGAGGGTCTGTGTGGTGGCTCGCAGAGTCCACTGAAAGCTTCTACTGCAGAATTATTGTAGCTAAATTCCTGAATGCAGTCCAGAGTCCATCATTTTTAAAGTTCTGTCAGTGATTCGGATGCTCTGCCTGGTTTGGAAGCCCTCAATTGCAGGTAGTCAAAGCTCGAGAGGGCTCTGAGATCACGGAGTCTGAGGGACTTGGTTCAAGGCTATTCAGCCGGTCAGTGGCAGAGCCAGGAGGGTGCTGACCTGACCTTGGCCATGGCCTTGCTCCACTTTTAAATTTCATTCAACAGATATTTATTGAGAATCTCCCAACACCACGTGAGGCACTGGGGATGCACTAGTGAGCAAAAGAACACGGTCCCTCTCCTTGGGATATTCACAGTCCTGCCCCCCAAAATTCTCTCAGCTGGGCCTGCAACCACTCAAACATTGCTCATGGGACCATGAGTTGGCAATCTCTATCAACGCCGTAAATGTATCTACTCAGCATTTCCACTTCTAGGTCTTTATCCTACAGCTAAACCTCCATATGGGTGAAGTGATATACGTACAAGAGTATTCACATATTCACCAGAAATTCTTTATAATAGCAACACCCTGGAAACACCCTAGAGGTTGATCGACGGGGTTCTGGTTGAATAAGCCATATCCTGGGTAATCACTAAAAATAAAACAGTCACCTTTCTATATAATGATTAAAAAAAAAAAAAACCTCCGAAGACATATTGGCGAGCGAAAAAGGAAGATACAGATAACACCAATTATAACATGCCACCATTTTGGTGAAAAAAAAGAAAAGATATATGTGAATTTGTTAAGATTTTCAGTGAACCAAGAGCTTTAACAAAGAGGGAAACACTCAGTCCAAATAGAAAAACAGAAATCACTCAAGGTTTTTCACACAAAGATCACTTAATTCAGGAAATGGGTTCAGCAAGTGATACAAGAGCTGAGAAACCAAATACACCTATCAGCTGACCCAGGACCTTGGGAAACAATAGCCTGTAAGGGCTTAGCCTCCCAGGATACAGAGAAGAGGAGGAAGAGGGTGAGGAGTGAATTTCAGGCTACCATAATAGTGTCCAGGATAATATGTTTAATAAATGCATAGAGTATATGCCAGAGGCTGCATAAGAAATAGTCATGGTGCTTGTCTCTAGGAGTTGGAGACTGGGAAGGAGACCTAGATTATATAGGGTGCCCTTTGGTTTACTTTGAAATTTTGTACCATGAGTGTATGTTGCCTAGTTGAAACAAGACACTTGCCTGACGTTCATATTTAGTATATTGGTAAAGGCAAAGCCATTATATTTTTTCACTGGAAAACATCCTTCTGGAAACGAAATGCCAGCAAAATCTCCCCACACATCTCCTGTAATTATACCCCCGAAGACAGCACAGCAATTTTTTCTGTGCATGCTTTTTACAAGTGTCCTCTTCAAATCCTCCTTGGATGAAGCACAGCCCTGAGAGAAGGCAGAGACCACTTGAGTGGGGAGGATGTTTTCCTCTCATCAGCAGCTGGCTTGCTGTGTGATCTCACACCACATCTGTGGCCACTTAGGGAGCTGCCGGCCGGAAGGCCTCAGCTGGCATCCCAGAGCCGTGGTGCCTGCCAGCGCACATCTGAAGGGGCTGCTGCGTCACTCTCTGGGGAACAACACACACTGGGTGCCACTGGCCAAAGCCCTGGGTGCCCACAAGGGAGGAAGATGTGGGCTCCTGGGCTCTGCCCTCGACTAACAAGTTTTATAACTCCATAAAGAAGATGGATGGTGGAAGAAGTAGAAGGGCCAGCTCTTGTCATTGACAATTAACCCTGGTAAACCCTATGAGGCACGGGAAGTATAACTAACTTGCCCAGGGTCATACTGCCCTACAATGACAGAGGTGGAATTCAGCCCAGATCTGGGTGAGATCATGAGTCCAGTCCTCTCACTGTGCAGACAGGGATACCTGGCCACTGAGGGTCACAGAGGCACCAGCCCAAGGGGTTCTGACCTTCCATGTCACCTCCCTTGTCCCTTAGGGGCTCTCAAATCAGACTGCCCCAACTCTACTACAACTCTCAGAGCCTCAGTCTTCTCTGCTATCAAGTGGAATTTTACTACATGTTTAAAAGTTTGTTATGAGGTTTAAATTTGTCAATGACTATAAAGCATTTAGCCCACAGTGGGCTCAACAAATGCGAGTCCATTTCTTCCTTTTCTTTCAGTATTTTAATTCCTCCTCCTCATACTGAAACCTCGCAGGGTTACTAGAGGCTCAGACAAGAACACTGACCTCTCTATAAAAGCCTCGGGCTGTACCGGAGTCCCACTGTTGGGCCTGGGAGCTGGGCTGTGCCTCTGTGGATCCTTCTGCCCTGAAATCCAGGTCCATGTTCACTTGGCATGCCGTCTTCCCTCCTAACTCAAGGCAGAGAATTCAAGTTGGGTTAACTTTCCCTGCTATTAACATTTCCACGAATACTTTCCCAGCTATTTTCATCAATTCTGAACAATTTTCTTAAGAAGAAAGGGAAACGCCCTCTCGGCTTCAGCCTCCTGCTCCTCTGGGTTCTCTGGCAGATGAACTTCTGTTTGCACATCTGAGACTCTGCTCAGCTCCCTGATTCCTGTCCCCCCAGAACAAGGTGGTCTCAGTAAGTTGCCAGATCCACTACCTAGTGGTGCAGGTTGCACCTCTCTTTCTGAGTCTCCCAGGCAAGTATTCCGGGCCTGTCTCCTGGCCCCAGAGCTCTTCTCTCTGTCTGGGGGAGGCCATTTGGTCCTCGTGAAGGCTCAGTCCCTCTCCAGTCTCTGGGCTGATGCTGTCCATGGTTGATACTGATGGGAGGAGGCTGCAGCTGTCATTTACCTCAGTGACTTCATTCAGGTCAGTCTTGCTGTGGGCTTCCGTGTGACCTCCAGCCTAGAGGAGCCCCTCTGTCTTGTGAGAAACAGCCCCTGGCCCCCTGTTTCCCCAGGGCTTCATAGTCTATCGGGGCGACAGGCATGTAGTGAGATGATCACAGCCCAGTGTGGTCAGAGCTCTGCAAGAGCAATGCAGGAGTAACTCGGGGAAAAAACAAATAAAGAAAGAAGCACTGAAGTTTTCCCAGATGAGTCAAGGACAGTGTTCTACTTATCTCCTGCTCCAAAACATAGTGGCATAAAACGACCATCTATGCTTCCAGATTCCATGGCTCAGGAATTTGGATAGGACACTGCAGGGTGTGTCTTCCCTGCTCTGTGATGCCTGGGCCTCAGCTGGGGTGACTCTAATGGCTGGAGGTGACTTGAAGAGTTGGGCATCTGGGACGGGCTGGCTGAAGAGTGGGCTCAGCTGGGACTGTCGACCGAAGTGCCTACTTGTGGTCTCTCCAGCCTGGTGATCTCAGGACAGCTGGACTTTTTTTTTTACATGGTATTGGGGTTCAAGTGTGAGTGTTTCCAATGAACAAGGCAGAAGTTGCATGGCCTTTCATGACTTAGCCTAAGATGACACATAGCATCACCTCCAACATACTCTATTGGGCATAGCAGTCATAAAACCAACCAAATTCAAGGGACAGGGACATATAATTCATCTCTTGAGGCCAAAATATTGCAGCTATGTTTTAAAACTGCCACAGAAGTTTCCCCAGAAAAGGTAACCCTTGAGCTGAATTTTGAAGGCAGAGTAGAAGTTTTCTGGATAGACAACATGGTGAGGGTGTCCTAGGCTGAGGGATCAGGATATGCAAAGGCCCAGGGGCACAAGAGTGAACTGACTGCATGACATGTCATAAGTCCCACAGGACTTCCCAGGAGCTCAGCACACAGACCCTTCCTGCCAACTCAGACAGCCATTGCTGGCTGGTCCTTCCCCGAGTGCTAAGAACCTGCTGTGCCCCAGAGCCCCAGAGCTCACACACCAAACTGTCAGTTGAGGGCTCACCCAGATCACAGGTTGATTGGCAAATCCACATCCCAGTGGCCTGGCCTCACCCGGCTTCTGAGGCTGTGGTGAGCACGCAGGGAGATGCCACCTGGGAACAGTTCAGTCAGACTCCATGCCTGTGTTCTCATCTCCAGCTCTTGACTTAGAAACTCGAGGCCCAGCCAAAGCTTTCTTGGTTTGGTTTTTCAAGGCACTCTGTCTCCATTGGCTTGAATCCTGGCAATTCTTTCCATAATGCTTAGTCCTTTTGAGTGGAGGCATAAAAACTCAGACTAGATTAAGCAAAAAAGAGAAATTACTCATTCTTGTAAATGGAATATTCCAGGAGCAAATCCTGGAGTTTAAACAATATCAGAATTCTCTTTCTGTTTCTCATCTGCCCGTTTTTTGTGTTGGCTTCATTTTCAGGCAGAGTCTCCCACAAAGTACCAATGATGACCCCACAGTTCTAGGCTTAACTAATCCCCGTAGCCAGCAAACCCAGACAGAAGAGAGCACCTTCTCCCTAAATGCTCTAAATGCTCTGGCTGCAGTCCTAGAGAAGGCTCTGATTGGCTTAGCTTAGATCACATGCCTGTCCCGGAACTGATCACCATGGCCATGAAGCTGTAGTGCCGTAATTGGCTATGACTGAATCAAGGGCTGACCCCTGGTAGGCTGATGGGTTAGTCCCACAGTAAGGACATAGAATCACTTTCTTTCAAGAAATAGGGGCTCTGTAGAAGGGAAGGGAAAATGTAAAAGGCAGATGAAATTTAGTGGCCACAGCCCCAGGGCCACTAGTATAGTTGCACAATTTGTGCACTGCTAAAGCAAGGATAGAGTACCCTCCTTGTCTGCCCAGAAAAGGTCTCCTTTTCTAATTCACACAAAGGCAGCCCCATGGACGCATGCCCAGCTTTGCAAGGCCTACCCCACTTTCCTTTTCCCTGTGCTCCAGCACTGCCTGGAATATACCACCTGCTTCCTCCAAGTCCTATTTCCAGTGCCTACTGCCCCGTGCATTGGCCAGGATGAATCTCAAGTTCCCCATGGGCCCACAGAATTACAACTTCTGCTTTGGTATGGTTGTCCAGTTGTGGTTCTTTATCTGTCTCCCTGTCTGGCCTAAGACAGGTTCCATAGGGACAGGCGGTGTATCCAACCAGGGAGTATATCCAAGCCCTCCCAGGCCAGGTGGAGGAGATGCACAGGTAGGATCTGCTTGGTGGGTGGAAAGAAAACAGAATTATTCTCATTGCTGCCCCAGACTCTCTCCCAGCTGTTCCCTGCACATCCTCAATGAGAGGCTATCTGCCTGATCCAAGCACCTCCTGTCTCACTTCTACTAGCTGCTAGAGACAAAGCTGAAAGGAAGGGGTCTTGAATAATGCACCCACAGGGCCACCATTCAAGGCTGGGCTCCAGATATCAAGAGCCCTTCTTCAGGAGGCCTCGGGGGAAGTGAAGGTGGCTGGGCCCCATCTGGCTTCACTGAGGCTGCCAGGCAATTGCTCTAGGGCTCAGCTCTAGCTCCTGATGAAAACCAGATCTGGGAGCTTGGAGCCTTTGGTGAAACTGGATACCTGTCAACGTAGGCAAAGGAAATCCACTGTGGGAGGGAGGCTGGCTGGCAGCCCAGCAGTGCTGGGCTGGGCAGTAAGGTTGAGCTTTCCTTCTGAAAGGCCCCGAGGAGCCCTTGCCATGTGGGGTGATGACAGCCCTAAGAAACAGGAACCCCATGGAGACGGCAGAAGCACACCCACTTCTCCGTCACTTTCCTCCCTCTTCCCTTCTCTTTCTGTTTCATTTATTCAGATAGAAGACCTGGATTCAATCCCAGTACTAACTTTTATTCACTTTGGGTGAATGATTTAACCTCTCTGAGCCTCAGTTTGATCATCTGTAAAGTGGGAGTGAAAACAGTAACTACCTAGTTGGCTTACTGTAGGATTAAAGGTGAAAATGCATGCAAAGTGCTTAGCACAGGACCTGGAACATAGTAAGCCCTTACTAAATGTCAGTGATTGTTATGCCTTCTCCCTGCCTCCTTTTCTATGAAAAGTTATTTGATACCATTAAGCCATAAACACAATACTTGATGACTATAGTAAGGAAAATACTTTGTGTCCCTAATGGCTGATGGGATGGCAAGAGCATTGGCCCTGGAGTCAGACATCCTGAGGTTGTAATCCCAGCTCTGCCATTTACAAACTGGGTTATTTACTCAAAGGACTTAACTTCTTTGAGTTTCAGCATCCCCGTCTGTAAAATGGGGACACTCCTGATACCTGCTCTGCTTAGGGCCCCCCGGTTGCTGTGTGTCACACATAGGATACATTTATAAAGGGGTACCAGAAACCATGCAGAGCCACACACCTTGGTAATCATTATTCATGCTTCCAATGTTGTGCTTTCCTTCTTGTTGTCTCCTTTTTTGCTGTTTGGTTCTTCTTTTCCTTTTTCCAGTCATGAGTCCAATAAACTTTGTGGAGTCATAGAATGTTAAAGCTGGAAAAGACCTCTGTGACCATTGGTTCAGTGGTTCTGTCAGAAATCACCTGGGGAATGCAAAGAAATTAAGATTCCTGGGCTCCAACCCAGACAAAGAGAATCGGAATACCTTTTTAAGTGAAAACTTGTTTTAAATTACAAAAGTCATACATGCTCATTATAAATGAATCCCAACCATACAGACATAATGAGAGTAAAACAGTCTCTCAGAGGTAACCACTTTTAATGGTTTAGTGTGTGTCCTCTAGGGTTTTGGGTTTTTTCTCTTTCCGCTGGAAAGAGCTAAGCATATAGCTTTTATTTTTCCCATTAAACTAGATCACCACTCACTTAAAAAACAAAAAACCAAATATAGCTTAGACATCTTTCCACATCAGTACACATATGTCTACCTCACTCTGTTCTACAGCTGCAGAGAATTCCACTGTGTGGCTTATTGTGGATACTTAACCATTTCCCTATTGGTGGACATTTGGGCTGTCCCTGGTGATTCACATGCAGTCCACCCAGCCACTGCCCATGTTTGGCAATCTCTGCTTTCTACAGATGGGCAACTGGAGGCCCAGGGAGGGTACAAGAAAGAGCAGGTAGGTTCAAGGAGCAAATTAGTGGCAGAGCCAGGACAAAACCCTGGTCTCCTGGCATGCTCTTTCCATTGAACTATACTACCACATTCATCAAAAACAAACAAAGCAGCAACAATTTTTTTAAAATGGTGATAAAGGGACCTTAATAACATTTTTCTGAACCTATTCCTAACAGTAGGAAAGAGAAAAAAAATCCTCAATTTTATTTCATGTGTTCTGAGGACTGGATATTTTCCCAAACTTTCTCAGAGTTTTCACTTTTCATTATGTTCTTTGTAAGAGTTCATAACTCAATAATTTTTTCCTACACATTGTTTCTGAAGCCAGTGTTTTTTTTTTTTTTTTTTTTTTTTTTAATGTTAGTATCTGCAAATCCCACTTCCCTGGAGTATGGCTATTCTGAGAGACCTTGGTCAAATTCCACTTTAAGAAACCAGCCCCCCTCTTCACTCACCATAATTGATGAGTTTTCCTGGCTTGTGAAAACAAATGGAATTACAAAATTGTGACTGTCATCTATTTTTTTTATTAAGTAAATTCCTCCAAGTCCTGTAGATAATTTTCCCAGAAAGATGAATTACCCAGTTGTAACAAATATAACATATTTGCAGAATCCTTGTGAGAATTTGCTCTTTGCCCAGAAATTATGCTTAATCTTCCTACTACAGAATGGAATGTTAATCCTGCCTCCAGTGAGCTAATGGAGATTTGATTGGAAGTGACCACTGCCCATCAAGTTCTGTTCTCTTTGAAGCAGTTGTCCTCACAGCCTGGTGCTGAGTTACAGACTCCAAGTCTACTGCCCCCACCTGTATCCCCTGCCACAAATGGATTGGTCAAAAACTACTCCAATTTCTAAGTAAAAAGGAAGAGATGTCATCCCCACATAGCTGAACGCAGTGCTGACAACATCTGAATACTGTTTAGCATTGTCTTGGGTAGAAGATAATGGGAACAAAGGAGTACAGAGTAACTTTTTTTTGTTTTTGTGTTTTTTGAGTTGGAGTCTTATGGTATCACCTAGGCTGGAGTGCAGTGGTACAGTCGCAGCTCACTGTAGCCTCTACCTCCCAGGCTCTAGCGATCCTCTTGCCTCAGTCTCCCAAGCAGCTGGGACCACAGGTACATGCCACCACATCCAGCTAATTTTTAAATTTATTTGTAGAGATGAGGTCTTGCTATGTTGCCCAGGCTGGTCTCGAACTCATGGGCTCAAGCAGTCCACCCACCTTGGCCTCCCAAAGTGCTGGGATTATAGGTGTGAGCCCCAGCACCCGGCCCAGAGTAAGTGTTTTGTCTGTGACCTGCCTCCTGGGACCTAAAACTCTGGCTTCTATCTTAGAATCAAAAGTAGGCCCATCTCTTGGGCCCTAGATTGTGGTTTCTAAATGCCATTGTCTCCTAAAACAACCGGGCTTCTTGGAAAAATGGCTGATTCCAGGTCTGGCACAGGAAATGAACCAGAGTATAGTATTAGAATAAATGGCAAAGAAGTTATCAAAGATAACTAGGGTCCTACCAAGACTCAAGACCCAATATAAAAAAGCTCCCAGTGGCCGAAGATGGGTCACTTTCAGCATCAATGAGGATAATAGCTACATTGAATTAAAACATATCAAATACATCTTAAATTACAAAAGTCATACGTGTGCATTGTAAATGAATATCAACAATAAAGAAATAATGAGAGTAAAACGGTCTCTCAGAGGTAACCGCTCTTAATGGTTTGGTGTGTGTCCTCTAGGGTTTTGGTGCTTTTTTTTTTCTTTTCCCTGGAAAAAGCTAAGCATATAGCTTTTATTTTTCCCATTAAACATATCAAATATGTTTCAATCCATAAATTCATAATGACATTAAAAAGGGAAAACAATGCCTGGGGCACAGTGTCTCATGCCTGTAATCCCAGCACTTTGGGAGGCTGAGGCAGGAGGATCACTTGAGCCCAGGAGTTTAAGATGAGCCTGGGCAACATAGCAAGACCCCATTTCTAAAAAAAAACTAATTTGTTTTAAATTAGCCAGGCATGGGGGTGTGTGCCTGTAGTCCCAAGCTACTCAGGAGGCTGAGGTGGGAGGATTTCGTGAGCCCAGGAGGTCAAGGCTACAGTGAGCCATGCTCATACTACTGCAATCCAGCCTGGGCAACAGAATGACACCTTGTCTTAAAAAAGAAGAAAATAAAAAACAGAAAAATGTATTGGTCACTTTTTGAAGGATGCCAGGAAAACCAATTCATTGCTCTAAAAACTGGTAAATACAGGGAAAGAATCAAGTACTTATTCTGTCTTTCCTATGCATACTGTACCTCAGGATAACCACATAGCAGACGAGGGCAAGTATTTCTTTTTTTTTTTTTTCTTTCTGAGATGAAGTCTCGCTCTGTTGCCTAGGCTGGAGTGCAGTGGCGCGATCTTGGCTCGCTGCAACCTCCGCCTCCTGGGTTCAAGCAATTCTCTGCCTCAGCCTCCCGAATAGCTGGAATTACAGGCACCCACCACCATGCCCAGCTAATTTTTTGTATTTTTAGTAGAGACAGGGTTTCTCCATGTTGGCCAGGCTGGTCTTGAACTCACTGGCCAAGTATCTTTTTAGGAAAGTATTCCAGCTCATAAACGAAGGAGGTAGAATTAGAATATCCCCATGTTTCAACCTCTAATGAGAACTATAAGTGTAGCCGGTGATCACCAATGGCTGTGAACGTCATAGAAAGAGACAACCAGGGCCAGGTGCAGAAGCTCACACCTGCAATCTCAGCACTTTGGGAGGCCGAGGTGGACAGATCACAAGGTCAAGAGATCAAGACCATCCCGGCCAACATGGCAACATGGTGAAACCCCAGCTCTACTAAAAATGCAAAAAATTAACTGGGTGTGGTGGTGGGTACCTGTAGTCCCAGCTACTCGGGAGGCTGATGCAGGAGAATCACTTGAACCCAGGAGGTGGAGGTTGCAGTGAGCTGAGATCGCGCTACTGTACAGTCTGGCAAGAGAGCAAGACTCTGTCTCAAAGAAAAAAAAAAAGAAAAAAGAAAGAGACAACCAGGTGTTTTGAGTCTTCCTAAGGGAGCAGAACATACCATCTATGAAGTATTCTTGCCAAAACATCAACCTTGAGTCTGGCTGAGCTTCTAGAGCTACCAATCTACAAAAAAGTACAGACGACAGAGAATATGTTAAGTAACACCACAGAAATATAATCATCAAAATCTAGACTATGTGAAGCTCTGCAGGACAAACAACCAGTTTCTCCACAAAATACAATAAAAAAAATAAAATGAAGCAGAGGAAAATGTATACATTCAAAGAGATTTATAGTTATTTCAATCCTGATTTGAACAAGGAGGTAAAAAAGACAATCAGGAAAATCTGAACACTGGTAGGATCTTTGATGATATTAGGACTTGTTAATTTTAAGGTGTGATAACTTTTTTATTGTTATTTTTAAGGGAATTATTAACATTTAGATAAATTATAGGTAGTTTTTTTATTTTTTATTTTATTATTATTATTGCTTTTTTTAGACAGAGTTTCCCTCTGTTGCCCAGGCTGGAATGCAGTGGTGCCATGTCAGCTCACTGTAACTTTCTCCTCCTGTGCTCAGGCCATCCTCCCACCTCAGCCTCAGGAGTAGCTGAGACTACAGGCATGCACCACCACACCTGGCTAATTTTTGTATGCTTTTTTTTTTTTGGTAGAGATGAGATTTCACCATGTTGCCCAAGCTGGTCTCGAACTCCTAGGCTCAAGTGATCTGCCCATCTCAGACTCGCAAAGCGCTGAGATTACAGCCACGAGCCACCACACTGGCCATCCTCTTGATCTTGACAAACACCTAAAATGATGGTCTTGGCCAAGTTATTTCCTGTTTCTGGGTTCCATCTCCTAGCAGTTGGAGTTGCTTAAAAGGGGAGAGGTTCTGATGGGTTGGTTTAAGCACAACTGCCCACCCAATGTAAGGGTTTGTAATTTCAAATCTACTCTGAGATGTATTTATTTGACCCTTTGGGGACTTTGTGAAGATTAATTTTTCACCCAGTGACATCCCACATTTATTTTATAGGACACTTTGCTGGACATTCGGGAGGGCAGATATACATGTAAGTGATGTTTTTGACAAGATCTGAGGACTTTCTGACACTAATGGATAGTTACAGTAAAGTGTTGGAAGGAGGGAAGATCCCTGGAGGGTGCTCCCAGAGGAGGGGGTGCCTCTGAAAGGAGTGGGTGGGGTTGGATTGGAGTGTGAAGGCTGCATTTGTAGAGTTGCTGCCCCATATTATTTTCACTGATAATATCCTTGCGGTGTGCTATGAAACTCTGGCTCTTATGGCGATGAGAAGAGACTGAAGAGGGGATTGAGAGAGATGTTACATTAGGAATGGGGTCTTACCATCCATAAAATATGTTAACTTCATTGTTTCTTTTCAGCAAGATGGCACATTGTCTAGTTCCATGGTCGTCATCATCAAGACAGATGACTAGAAATCCACCAGCTAGACAAATCTACAAGCCTCTGTCCTTCTTTAGGTTACCTTGGTGTATCAGTTAGAAATACTTTTAGGTGCAAGTACAGAAACCACTGAATAATCGGCTTAAACAAACAGGGGCTACCTGCCCTCCTCCTCTCCCTTCTGCTCCTATTTTTTTAAAAAATTATTTTATTTCAGTAGTTTTGGGGTAACAGGTAGTTTTTGGTTACATGGATAAGTTTTTTGTTTTGTTTTTTTGAGACAGAGTCTTACTCTGTTGCCCACGCTGGAATGCAGTGGCACCATCTCAGCTCACTGCAACCTCCACCTCCTGGGTTCAAATGATTCTCCTGCCTCAGCCTCCCAAGTAGCTGGGATTACAGGCATGCACCACCACGCCTGGCTAATTTTTGTATTTTTTATAGAGACAGGATTTCACCATGTTGGCCAGGCTGTTATTACACTCCTGACATCAAGTGATCTGCCCACCTCAGCCTCCCAAAGTGCTGGGATTACAGGTGTAAGCCACCACAACTGCCCACATTTTTGTATTTTTTTTTGTAGAGATTGGGGGGTCTCACTATGTTTCCCGTCTCAAACTCCTGGCTTCAAACAATCATCCTATGTTGGTCTCCCAAAGTGCTGGGATTACAAGAGTGGGTCACCCAGCCAGTTTTACTGAGATATAATTCACATAGCATATAATTCACCCATTTAAAGTATACAATTCCATGGCTTTTAGTGTATTCATAGGGTTGTGCAACCGTTACCACATCGATCTTAGAACATTTTCATCACTCTAAAAATAAACTGTGCACCGGTCATTCCCCATTTCTCCTCAAAACCCCCAGCCTTAGACAACCACCAGTCTACTTTCTGTCTCAATGAATTTACCTATTCTAGAGATTGCAGATAAATCAAATAATACAACAGGCAGTCCTTTGTGGCTGGCTTCTTTCACTTGACATAATGTTTTTAGGGTTCATCCATGTTGTAGCAGAGTACATTTCTTTTTGCTGGGACTGATTGTGGTTGGGTTTCTAGCACTTGCAAACTAAAAGTGTGGTCAGGATTTGACACTAGATCTGACAGGCACCAAAGCCCTTGTTCGTTCTGTTTTACCTGGTGAGGCCAAATCATGGAGGGCTTTGAATGCCAGGCCAAAGGGTTTGACTTCCCTGCTATAGACTGTAGGGACTGCTGAGCAGGGGAGTGACAAGCTTACAGCAGTGTTTTGGTGAGAGTATCCTGATGACAGTGTAGCTTTCATCCTATGTGTGTGCATATTTACATTTCATATGCAATGTGTATACACACAAATGTTTTAGGGCTGATGATTATAGCAGCAAATCTCAAACTGGGTTCCACGGAACACTGCAGTCTCATTGGTGGTGTTCCATGAGGGAATGAGAAATACTGTGCCTTTTATCTGGAAAATGCAGAAAGAACAAGATTCAAGAGAACCAGGATGCAGCCAGTGTTCTGAGTCTAAGTGAACTACTGGCACTTGCTGTCACTTCATCTAGTCATCCAAATATCCCCACCCATGCCTGCTGGCTGTCAGGCAGGATGAGAGTTACAGCTGATAGCCTCCTTTACTCTGCTCTGTTCCTCAACCGTTGTGAAAGCGGATCTGAAGAAAACTTGTGAGGGAAAGAAAGGCCTTCATCCTCTCTTCAATCGGACCAGGTCTTTTATACAGAACCATCATGGTACGGCAGGGCAGTGCTTTTATGGAGCAAATCTAGATATGGAGAAGACACTGAAGCAGTGGGAACTGGGAAAGGGTGTAGACCAAGATGTCTGAGGCCTCACCCAGTCCATCCACAGTGGCAATGAGTACCCAATACCTACAGACAGAGTCCAGATATCCCAGCTTCATCCATCCGGCATGACTACTTGCCTTGCCCTGTGTGGCCAGCTCAGTCTCCACACTTCCTCTCTCTCTCTTTTTTTTTTTTTTTTGAGATGGAGTTTCGCTCTCGTTTCCCAGGCTGGAGTGCAAGGTGTGATCTTGGCTCACTGAAACCTCCACCTCCTGGGTTCAAGAGATTCTCCTGCCTCAGCCTCCTGAGTAGCTGGAATTACAGGCACCCACCACCACATCCTGTTAATTTTTGTATTTTCAGTAGAGGCGGGATTTCGCTCTGTTGGCCAGGCTGGTCTCAAACTCCTGACCTCAGGTGACCCACCCACCTTGGCCTCCCAAAGTGCTGGGATTATAGGTGTGAGCCACCATGCCCGGTCATGTCCCCACAGTTTCTAATTGAAATAGAAATTAAATTAGCACATTCACACTCAGGTGGGCCCTCCAGTTGCATTTCTCTCCACTGCTGGAGCCCCAACAAGGAGGCTCAGGATGTGAGATGTGTTCTATTCTACAAGAGATTTCTCCCCGGTGAGTTCCACATGTAGGTAGGTAGAGTCTGAGTGGAGGGTTGAGGTCCTCCATAAGCAAATGTGGGTTCATGTAGGTTTTCATCCTGTGTGTGCTTTCATCCTTCCAGCCTAGGGTTCTGGGCTAGGGGTGGGGGGTGAAACCTCAGATAAACTGTGTCCCCATTTACACTCAGGTGATAGCACCTGGGCCTTGGGTGTCTCCCCTGCCAGAGTTTGAGCTTGTTGAGGGTCTCCTGGCTTCACTCATGCCCATACACTGTTGGATGGCCCACTCTGACCCAGCTTTGCTGAGAACCCATGTGCTTAGTACTGGGAACAGGCCCCCCAAAATCTGGCCATAAACTGGCCCCAAGACTGGCCATAAACAAGATCTCTGCAGCACTGTAACATGTTTATAATGGCCCTAACACCCAAGCTGGAAGGTTGTGGGTTTACAGGAATGAGGGCAAGGAACACTTGGCCTGCACAGGGTGGAAAATTGCTTAAAGGCATTCTTAAGCCACAAACAATAGCATGAGCGATCTGTGCCTTAAGGACATGCTCCTGCTGCAGTTAACTAGCCCAACCTATTCCTTTAATTCGGCCCATCCCTTCGTTTCCCATAAGGGATACTTTTAGTTAATTTAATATCTATAGAAACAATGCTAATGACTGGCTTGCTGTTAATAAATACGTGGGTAAATCTCTGTTTGGGGCTCTCAGCTCTGAAGGCTGTGAGACCCCTGATTTTCCACTTCACACCTCTATATTTCTGTGTGTGTTTGTCTTTAATTCCTCTAGTGCTGCTGGGTTAGGGTCTCCCCAACTGAGCTGGTCTCGGCACTTAGGATGACAAGGAAAGAAGCCAGGCAGGCAAGGCAAATGAAGCAGGGGCAAGGATGGGGTCTAAAGGGAAGCAGAGAATATTAGTTCCATTTAAAAAGGGGGAAGCTGTTTGGCCAATTGTTACCTGTGGGAATGTAGGTCTGCGGATGCCAGATTTTCCCAATTTTTCATTTAAGGAAATAGAGATTCAGATTATGTGAAATGTACTGATTTTCAAATTTAAAAGTCAGCAGCTATGTGGGTTGTTGTCTATGTGCATGTTCAGATCCATTCTCCCCCTGGCCATGTCCTGGGAGGGTGACCCTTGTGAACAGCACCCTCTTCCCTGCCCTCTCCATTCCTACTGGATTTGGCCAATGGACAGAATAGATAGAGATTGAAAGATAGGAGATAGAGATTGAAAGGTGGGAGATTAGAATATTTATCCCCCTTGCTCCAAGCCAAGTCTCCCATGACTTGGGACTCCATGACTCCATAAACACTGGGGCCATGGTTTTGGCAGTGGCCTTTCTCCTAGGTGATAGCTCTCATGGTCTGGTGACCCCTCTTTCCCTTCTGTCTTCAGGCCTGGGGGTGAATCCCTCCACTGCTTGTCTTTGGGTGCCTCCCCATCCTTTGCTGGCTCTATTCATCCTGCCAGTATAAACAGTCTCTTCATTATGAGCTCTTCCCTGTTAACCCTTTTAAATGTGCCCTTTCCTGCTGGGAACTACTGATACCAAGTAATTCAATTGAACAGCCACATTGGGAGGTGCAATCACACCTGGATCTGCAGTCTGGATCCAGCCAGTCTGCGGGAGCCCAGCTTACAACCACTGATATATGCTCAAAGCCCCACACCGAGGCCAGCAGGCCAAAGCTGAGAGTACCACACAGACCAACACAGCGCCAAGGACAGTAGGTACACAGTAACTCCCATGTTGAAACTGAAGAGGCAAACCAAAAAGGGGAAAAGGTTGAGACACATCCAACCAGTTTAATGACTTCGAAACCATGCAAATGCCAAACTATGGAGCATTAGGGATACAAGAGGCACCAAGGCCTGGGGGGCGGGGGTGGGGGACACTACAACATTGTCATGGGGAAAATGGGGTCACCTAATATTGGTAGGAGAAAAGGGCGGTCCACCGGCAGCTCAGAACTATGATATATTCTTCAGGGGAGCCTGCATCCCTTCCTGAAAGGAGGAGCAAGCCAGCTGCCTTCACTCTCGGACATAAATTCTGGTACAGACCACGTCATCGGCGCCAAATGTCTGCAGAGAAGAAGAAAAGGAAAACCAATCAGTGCAGATGCCTGCACAAAAATGTTTAAAGCATGTCACTAATAAGGCCACTTACTGCCCTGTTAAAAACTCTTTGTAACAGACATTCAATTTCCTGTGTGTGTGCTCATGCTAAGCATTAAGGGATTTTTTCCCCCTTAAGCGCTATTGGCAGAGAGGGAACCAGGGTATAGAATTATGTTATACACCATTTTCCTTTGCTTCTGGAACCTGTAAAATGCTGACATAAGAAATGCCAGGAGTTTTGGTTTTAAAATTAAACCGAAAGGGAAAGAATGTCACAATGGACATTTCTGAAGTGGCTCTGTCTCTTTTCAAATGACTTCAAGAGAGAAAGAAGCTCAAGCAGCTGGGGTCATGGGGCCCAACACTCACCAGCCAGTTCTGTTCCTTGCTTTGGAGAAGGAATAGAACTGCTTTCCAGGAAGCAGTCATCTAACCTGGGAGACAGGCTGAGATGCTGTATGTGTAATACTCGAGTCACCTGCAAGCTAGAAAATTGGTCTCAGCTGCAAAAGCACAGCATTGGCATCCAAACCTAGCTCTGTAGCTCACAGCTGGCTAAGCTTGGGGCAAATGTTTTCCTCTCGTGGCCTGTTTGGGAAAAGGGCAGGCAGGGGCTGGTGTTGAGGAGAGAGGTGGAACTGACAAGATGATCATCGCAAAGGCTCTTCCAGCTAAAATTCTATGGCCTTTTGTTTGTTGAGAGGATACGAATCATTGCACAGATGGAGGAGGATGTTCTTCTGCTGGCCCCTGAAATGATATTGCCCATAAGTAAACTGTCTCAACTTTCCCCCAAAACTAGCAATTACTCACAGGCCTGCTCTCCTGGGCCTCTCACAGGCAGTTAGAACAGGGAAAGCAATATGTATGTTAAAAAAGAAAAGAAAAGAAAAGAAATAGAAATTCCCCAGTCTGTAAACCTGATGTGAGTATGTTTGTTTGCAAATGTACATTTATGTGCCAGAAGGTCCTTATCTTTCGGATTCTCAAAGTGGCCTGAAATTAAAGAGATGTTAAAACCACTGAACGAGGCATTTAGCTATCCTAGGATCTTTATATTCTTACTCTGCCCTCTTAGTTGGTCATGAGATGCTCTCAGAGAACATATGCTAAAACATTATTCAGACATGTGTGCTTCAGGGAAATACTTCTAGTCCTTAGTGACTGAGGAAGCAGATGCCCATCACTAACTTCTTTTCTTTTTGAGACAGCCTCACTGTCGCCCAGGCTGGAGTACAGTGGTGTGATGTTGGCTCACTGCAACCTCTGCCCCCCAGGTTCAAGTGATTCTCCTGCCTCAGCCTCCCAAGTATCTGGGACTACAGGCACACACCAACACGCCCAGCTAATTTTTGGGTATTTTTAGTAGAGATGGGGTTTCACCATGTTGGCCAGGCTGCTCTCAAACTCCTGACTTCAAGTGATCCACCTGCCTCAGCCTCCCAAAGTGCTGGGATTACAGGCGTGAGCCACTGTACCCAGCCACTAGCTTCTTTTCATGCTAGGGATCTCCTGACCAGACTGGCAGGTATACCAACTTCTGGACACCTTTGTCCTAGCTTCTTCTCTATTAGAAAGAAATGCAGGTGATTCTGCACGCTATGGGGTGTGGGGCATGACTTTCCCACCATAAGTCTACCTTGCAGATGTCTGGATGCCTCAGAACCATGTTCATTTTCCATACTTCTTTGAGTTCTACAGCCACAGACTGTCAAATAGCTGCCAACATTTGGGTATTTAACGCTGTACCCTGGAGAAACTATTCTCGCTAGCTGACAGCTCTCCCAGGCTAACAAATGGCTTCATGACATGAGAAGAAATCGCTGCATTTCCAACCACATTTGAAGTGTCCTTCTCAGCCTGCAAACTATGCTTAGAGGTTCCTGACAGAAACTCTCTGTAGAATATTCCAGAGTGGTTTGTGGGAGTATACTCAGTTTTCAAAGGAAGGCAACTTATATCCTGGGGGCAATTTACTGTTGGCGCTGGGAGAGCATATTTCAACTTAACTAGAATAATTGCCTCTTGTTATATAGAGACTGCATCTCTCTGCGTTTTAGATTTATTAATGATAATAACCCTTGAAACAAAAGCCCACATTTCAGATCCCAAATGCCAAGAGTTAACACTCCCTTTCCCTTTGAGGCTTGTATATATGTTTGCTGTTCCAGCAAAGGATGCAGGGATAGAACTGTAGTTGGGAGGAGGGAGGATATGAAAGTGATGGGGTCCATCTAGCAGAATTTGGCCTGTGACGCCAGCTGCTCGTATACTACAGAGGTTAATAAAATCACTCTTTCTCAGAGCCAACCGATCCTACTGAACCCTCAGCTACATTCTAAAACTCTAAAATCATCTCCCCCTTTGCTGTCTCTGGTACCAGTAAACCATATATGCCTTTTCTCCTAAATTTCCATGTCTCAGCCTCAAATTTCTCCCCCAAACTCAGCAAGTATCCCTTCCCTGGAAACAATATTAACCAGGTTGCAAATTAAGCCAGTCCTTTCTCTGTGAAAGGAGAAAGCATGTTAAATCATCCCAGGGAAGGACAAGAGGAGAAAGAAAGAAAGATCAAGCAGTCTCAGTTCAAGTAATAGACAGCTCAATTTAGGGTCTTCTTGCAGAATAAACATGTAATTTCAAGCCTGAGAGGGACCTCAGGGATCAGACTTCTGCTTAACCCCTCATTGTATAGCATGGAAAGAACTTGGGAAGGGAAGGCCCATGCCCAGGTCACACCGCAATTCCTTTCCTAGTGCCCTTCAGCAGGCAGTCTCCTGTTCACAACATTTCAAGGTGACATTCACTAAGATGGAGCAGAGATTAACAAAATACCTAATGAAGAACAAAGGATATAATTTCCTGATTACCCAAAACAGCTTTCCCCTTTTCTAGTCTGGAAGAAAAGGGTGGTTGCAAAAACCTTAGTTTGTGTTTTTTTTTTTTTTTTTTGAGATAGGGTCTCAGCTCTGTTGCCCAGGCTGGAGTGCAGTGGCATGATCACAGTTCACTGCAGCCTCAAACTCCTGGGCTCAAGTGATCCTCCCACTTCAGCCTCGAGTAGCTGAGACTACAAGCATGTGCCACCACACTCAGCTAATTTTTTTTTTTTTTTTTTTTTTTTTTTTGTAGAGGCAGCAGTCTCACTATGTTGCCCAGGCTGTTCTCAAACTCCTGGGCTCAGCCTCCCAAAGTGCTGGGATTACAGGTGTGAGCCACCAATCCCCGCCCAGTTCTGAAACACAAAGGGAGAGTGATGGGGGATTGTTCTGTCCTCAGCCTTCCTTTGTTCTCTACCTCAAAAAAGGGGATGAAATGTGTGCTTAAGTTATAGAGGTTTCTAATTTGGCCTCACCAGGTAAGTTTTGTTTGGCTGGGAGCGGGTATTTAAAATGTTTTCGTCTGAATTTTTTTTTTTTTTTTTTTAGAGACAGAGTTTCTGTCACCCAGACTGGATGGAGGGCAGTGGTGCCATTTCAGCTCACTGCAACGTCTGCCTCCTGGGTTCAAGCGATTCTCCTGTCTCAGCCTTCCGAGTAGCTGAGACTACAAGCCCATGCCACCATGCCTGGTTAATTTTTGTATTTTTAGTAGAGATGGGGTTTCACCATGTTGGCCCGACTGGTCTCAAACTCCTGACCTCAAGTGATTTGCCTGCCTCAGCCTCCCAAAGTACTGGGATTACAGGTGTGAGCTACCATGCCCGGCCAATCCGAATACCATTTTTCCTTTTTTTTTGAGACGGAGTTTCGCTCTTGTTGCCAGGCTGGAGTGCAATGGCGCGACCTTGGCTCACTGCAACTCCCGCCTCCTGGGTTCAAGCGAATCTCCTGCCTCAGCTTCCTGAGTAGCTGGGATTACAGGCATATGCCACCACGCCCGGCTAATTTTTTATTTTTAGTAGGGATGGGGTTTCTCCACATTGATCAGGTTGGTCTCGAACTCCCAACCTCAGGTGATCTGCCTGCCTTGGCCCCCCAAAGTGCTGGGATCTGAACACTTTTAAGGAAAAGCCTACCTTTTTTAGTTCTAAAGGGGCTCATCTCTCCACACTGTGTTATATTCAGACACTTCCCAAATTAGCATTCATTGCCTGGCTCCCAAAGGCTATTGGAGTTTGCAAATCACAGGTAAAAATGTTCTCTAAGGCTCTGAGTGCTGATGTGATGAAAATTACTGAAACCTTTCCTAGCCAGCAAAAGGGGAAATGAGAATGAAAAAAAATCCCTTCTGCCATGTGAGCGTGGGGACCTCATAGGGCCCAAGCATTCCAAATCTGATGAGAGGGGAGCTTGGCTTAAAGCATGTCACCGCCACTGGGATGTATTAGTGTGGATAGTGGCAGGCACTCCAGCCTGTCGCTAGCCCCTATTCTGCCCTCTGAGCCACTCCTCTTTCCTGCCAACCATTTAACAATGATTTCCTCTGACCTGAACTGTCATCTCGGGTTTTCTGCTCTAATTTTAATCCAGGGCAAATGGTGCCTTTCTCTGAAAGGCCGAGTGAGGAGGACATATTTGTGGGGTCCATCTCGGGCACCATCTGGGAGAACTTCAGGATTATTTCAGGGTCAAGGGGCCCTACCAGGATAAGCTCATCATTGGCCAGCTCCCGGGTCCAGTAGGTTTTGGGGCCATCCCCTTCAAGAAGAGTTTGCGTGCAGTGGATCTTGTTCTCATTCTCCCAAGTGGCTAAACTCTGCGGGCAGGAAAACCATTAGTGACATTAATTACAGTCTCAGCGGCAGGAGCAGGAGCAACAATGAGCATTGAAAAATAATTGCTGTGCAGAGAATCAACACATGGTCCCTGTCAGCAGGCCACAGATTCTTCTCCACTGAGCCTTAGAAAGTTCAAATTCAGAGTGCTGGTCGCAGATTTTATGGGGTATAAATACACTTTGTATAACACACACACACACACACACACACACACAATCTCTTACTGAAGCAGCAAGGCCTTAGGCATGCTTTACATCTCTAGGAATAAAATTTAGAGCATGAAATGATTCATTTATATAAAAATTAGCTACTCCTTCAAACAAATTGGATTTTACTTATTTTTATTTATTTATTTATTTTTTTGAGATGGAGTCTCACTCTGTTGCCCAGGCTGAACACAGTGGCACAATCTCGGTTCCCTACAACCTACACCTCCCAGGTTCAAGCAATTCTCCTTCCTCAGCCTCCTGAGTAGCTTTTTGATATATTTAGTAAAGATGGGGTTTCACCAGGCTGGTCTCGAACTCCTGACCTTAAGTGGTCATAATTTGGATTTTAAAAGCAAGAACCTTCACATCAGAACCACAAGATTTTTCAACAGTTAAGACACCAAGCTTGAAACCACATCTGTCATCAGCCTATCAGGAGCACGATTCCCTGCACGGATTTTGGGATAAGAACGTCCTTTCTTTTTTTTTTTTTTTTTGAGACGGAGTCTTGCTCTGTCGCCCAGGCTGGAGTGCAGTGGCCAGATCTCAGCTCACTGCAAGCTCCGCCTCCCAGGTCTACGCCATTCTCCTGCCTCAGCCTCCCGAGTAGCTGGGACTACAGGCACCCGCACCTCGCCCGGCTAGTTTTTTGTATTTTTTGGTAGAGACGGAGTTTCACCGTGTTAGCCAGGCTGGTCTTGATCTCCTGACCTTGTGATCCGCCCGTCTCGGCCTCCCAAAGTGCTGGGATTACAGGCTTGAGCCACCGGGCCCGGCCTTAAGAACGTCCTTTCTGTTCACTCCTCATCAGATGTAGTGCACCCCTATGCTGATAAACCTGGGTGTCTTTGGCTCTGAGGGTTAAAATGCTGCCACTTTCCTGGTTACGTCCCTTTAGAAAAATTTTAAAAAGCAAATCAATCTGAAGGGTCTTCATGCTTTTGGAGGTGGGAGGCAAAAGGGGGGATTTCCTGAAGTTTTCTCCAGTGTCTGCACAAAGCAAAGTGTGGTACAGCTGGGCTGGGGGGTGAGCCAGAGCTGAATGTGCACATAATCAGTTTTTAACTAACACATGGGACACATTCATTAAGCAAGGGGTGGGGGGGGGGGCGGTGCATAAAGCCACACTCTCCCGGCTGTTGTGTGAACCTTTAATTTTTTTTAAAGCAGAATTACCCTCCCTGGCAGTAGCCACCATTGGATGTCCCCAAACTGAGCCCTGCCTGTTGCCAAGTCTCCTCTCTTAGACTCCCAGCCCTTCACTCTATGCTGTCTTGCTCTTTGTTTCTGCACTGTAGTTTGGGCTTCAGATCCCAACCGCTCCAAGCGTGGAGATCATTTTCAGGCTATGACAATTCTGGGAGCCAAAGATTGCCTCCTAGATCAGCCTGCTTCCCTGGGGCTTTGTTTCTTTGTCCTTCCAAGCCCAGTGCTCAGAGAGTCCCATTCTGAGATCAGACCAGGCACTGCTCAGGAAAGGTGAAAGACACAATTTCCCACTCTCTGGAATGTTATGACTTTTTTCTTTTAAAAAAACAAAAATTGGAGAAAGGGAGGGAGACATTCTGTCACTTTTTAAATAAGTGGTAGCTCCAGTGATTATTTTTCCGTCTGGTTAACCAAATGCAATTTTTGCCCATGCAAAAAAGGAATGTACAACCCCTTGCTTCAGTCCACCGGTTCATCCCTGGGCCCATGTATGGAGAAATAAAAAAACTCTTGCCTTTGAGGACTAAGAGAGGGCAACTAGTCCATTTTCCCAGCCAGAACCTGCCTTGCTTTTGGAAAGCCTCCGCGGTTCCTTTAAGGAACCAGGTGAGGGTGGGTGGGGAGAGGTGTCGGGGCCATCGGGACTGCTGAAACTGGATCCAGAGAGTACCCAGGCGGCCCGGGGACCCGGGCGGGCGCAGGGGATACGGCAGGAAAGGAATGCAAGAGCTGTCGCTTCACCTGCGACAGAGAACCTGGCGTCCCCTGCAACCTCCTCCTCCCGCGCCGCCCGCGCTTGGCGCCTCAAACCGCTGCAAAAGCCACAGCTGGGAAAGCGGCGCAACCCAGAGCCCGCTCTTTAAGCGCGGCAGTTAGCACCCTGGGAGGCGGCTTAGGGATGGGGTTGAGAAGGAATGAAGGTAATACTTTGTCTTGAGCCAGGGGCAACTAGGATGCATAAACCCCCTCTGCAAACAGCCAGTGCACACACCCTGCAAGGAAGGCGCGCCACAGGCTGCAAAGGGAGACATAGGTTCCTCCAGCAGCAGTGGGCCATGGGCGCGGAGTGGGGACCCGGGGACGCCTGTACTGGCTCTGGGGTCTCACCCTGCACTTGCGTCCGTCCACCGTCTCCTCCTCAAAGCCTTCTCCGACCTTGAAGTTGATCTCAGTGGTGCGCACCGTGGTGGATGTCTTGATGTAGAACTGATCCCCGTCCTGGCGGATCTCCACGTGCGGCTTGGACGCAGCCGCCACGGCCACTTTCCTCAGCATGGCGTTCACACCTGCGCAGGGTGCACCACAAGCTCGGGTAACAGGGCCTCGCCGCCGGTCTCGCGACCGGTCGGGCGCTGCTCATACCCTAACTTTAGAAAGGGGCCTTAAAATTGACCCACTCGTTTCCCTGCCCTCGCCCTTGTTTTCGAGATGAGAAACTGAGGTACAGAGAGGGTAAGTGACTTTCCTCGAGTTGCACAGTGAATTCGTGGCAGAGCCTGGTCTCAAATTTGAGTCTCCAAATTTAAGTCCCGGATCCTCCTTGCTCTCCAGTAATCTCTCCTCGCTATGATCTAGCACGCGATAAAGTCCGCACCATCAAGGAGGGCGGCAAACATTCAGCAAACGTTCCCGGAACGCATGGTTCCGGGCTCTCTACCAGCTTCTCCGAGACCTGGTGCGCCTGGGAGACAAGGCGATCTATTGCCCCGGGGACTCCCTCCTGCCTGGGAGCCCCAACTTCCACTCCTGCCCCCCGGGACCGGGGCACTTCCGGGACCAGGGTACCTCCGGGCCGCCTCTACCCGTCGGGGCGCGCCCTCTGCACCAGCTTACCCAGTGCCTTGAGCAGCTCGTCGAAATTCTCGCTGCTGCGCATCTTCCAGGTGCCAGCGAAGTTGGGCATGGTGGCGGTGGTGGCGGCGGCGGCAGGTACGGACAGCGGCGGCGCAGCAGGCACACTCTGAGCGTACGAGGCGGAGACTGGGGCTTTGCGCCCAGCGCTGCGCGCCTTGAGTCACTAGGAGAGCGCCCCCCACCCGGCCCGACTTCTGGCCCCGCCCCTCCAGCCCTGCCCCCTATCCCCGGCGGTCCCTACCCGGTATGAGCTCAACTGCCAGCCCAGTTGTGCCTCAGCCTCCAGAGGTGCGGGCACCCGCTCTCCAACTGGGGTCGCCTCCACCTCCCTCAGGACATTCACATCCCGCTTTAAAAGGGGTGGTGAGAAAGGATTAGCTGAAACAAGATTGGCTTGGAGCGGATAACTGTTAAAGCTGGGCGGTGTGGACTTGGGTTATCATTCTACTCTTCTCTCTACTTTTGAACATATTTGAATATATCCATAATATAAACTTAAAGTGGCTAGCGGGGCCATCAGGGCATGGGACCCACTCTTTCTTCACCTCTGGTCGTATCTACTGGGTGTGCCCAGACGGTCCCCCTTCCCTCCCAGTCTGGGATCCTATTCTGAAACCCTCTCCCTGCATCCCCAGGCCCCCACAGGACCCATGGGGAGTGAGTGACTGGAAACTCCAACCCCCATCAACACCAGCTTGGGCACTGCTGCGCGAATCCACGAACCGCGGGTCCTCCGCGTTCCGAGTGCAGGAGGGGGCCAGACCTTTGTCAGGGCTCAGGACAAACTGTGGGTCCAGAGGCCTGGACTGAATGAGCTCCAGAATCTGGGCGAGGTGCGGCCTGTTTTGCAAAATCATGAGCCTTTGCACTCTTTCCGCAAGCTGTGAGGGACAAGGGGAGGAAGGCTTTGCCCTTCTCCCTTTGCTCCCAAATAACCTAAACATCACAACCTAAAGTCCCCTTGGTGTTTCCACTAAGGGAGTACAAACACTTCACCATTACCCTTGTAGCTCTTTTCTGTACATTTTCCTTCCAGCCTTTTCTCACTATTTTACCATCTGCACACCTCAGCCAAACTGTACAACTCAGGATTCTAGAATGTGCCATGCATTTTATTATCCCTAAGCTTTTGCCCATGCCATGGCCTCTTCCTTGAATGCCTCTTTCCTCTTCAGGTTAATCAAACCTTGCCCATTCACCAAAGCCCATCTTTATGCTGTCTCTTTTGTGAAATTCAGTTTCCTAATAAACTGTGATTATTTTTCTCTGAATCGACAGGATCCTTGTCTGGTCCTGCTCTTCTTCAGGTCTTAGCTCTGCTATAAACTGAACTCCTGGAGGGCAGTGATTGTTTATCCACTTGTCCTCCCTTCCTAAGGCTTAGCTAGGTGGGGCTCGATAACTGTGCATTGATTTGAGAAGGATGTGAGTGGTGGCCTGAGGTGAAGATTCCCCCAGGACCTTGGGGAATCTGTGCTGCCTACTGAACAGGGCCCTGGACTTCTGGAGGTGAATGGGGCTGGGATCCTGCCAGGAGGCCCCGAGGAGCTGTCTAAGAAAGCAGCTGAGGACAGGAGAGGGGAGAGGGGCCATCACCAGCTGGAAAGGGGCATGGGCAGGGTGGGCATTCTGGACGTGCCGTCTGTGCAGTCACACAGGGTGGTGCACTTAGAAGGGCCTGGTAGTTAGACTGGAAAATGGAAAAGCAGGAATGCTCTGTTATTGCCAGCTTGAATATGAGAATACTTTTTTTTTTTTTTGAGACAGAGTCTTGCTCTGTTGCGCAGGCTGGAGTGCAGTGGCACAATCTCGGCTCACTGCAACCTCCGCCTCCTGGGTTTAAACAATTCTCCTGGCTCAGCCTCCCAAGTAGCTGGGACCACAGGTGCCCGCCACCATACCCGGCTAATTTTTTGTATTTTTAGTAGAGTCGGGGTTTCACCGTGTTAGCCAGGATGGTCTCGATCTCCTGACCTCGTGATCCGCTCTCCTCAGCCTCCCAAAGTGCTGGGATTACAGGCGTGAGCCACCGTGCCTGGCCCCATAATACTTTTTGAACAAGGAGACCTGCATTTTTATTTTGCACTGGGATCTGCAGATTAAATAGCAGGTCCTGGATGTGGGAGGCAAAGGATGGAGCTGCCATAGAATCAAACCCACTTCACAGAGGGTCGAGTGTCTCTCCAGTGAAGGGGCAAAACAGGAGTGCCACCCAGCTAATGCAGGCCTCCGTCCCCATCCAACACTCCTCGCTAACAAGACTTCAGCCGTCTTAAGGGCAGGGCTGGGGAGAGACTGGGGCAGGCAGCTGGAGGAGGGCAGCAAGGATGGAGCAGCATCCCAGTTTACAGCCCGCAGAGAGCCTGTGAGGAAAGTCAGAGGGCCGCAGATGAGGCACAAAGGCGACAGAGAGGTCTTGCAGCAAAGGCTTTGGGTGGACAAAGAGGGAAGAGGGAAAGAAGAGGGTGAGGGAGGGAGTCAGAGAGAGAATGGGGCCAGGGGGGCCAGGTGAAGGTATCCACGCCAAAGGTTGGCGATACCAGGACAGGACAGTGGTTTTGTTCTGTAGGCACAAAACCAGGGTGGGAGCAGGGTCCAGGAGTGAGGAGGGCACAGCCAGTTCAGAAATAGAGTGGGAAGTGTCCCGGAGTCCTTTGTGAACCCACTCTCCTTGTTTTTAAGACAGGGTCTGGCTCTGTTGCCAGTGCTGGAGTGCCCTGGTGCCATCTTGGGTCACTGTAATAACCTCGCCTCCTGGGCTCAAGCAATCTTCCTGCCTCAGCCTCCCAAGTAGCTGGGATTACAGGCGTGCACCACCGTGCCCGGCTAATTTTTGTATTTTTAGTAGAGACAGGGGTTTGCCATGTTGCCCAGGATGGTCTCGATCTCCTGAACTCAACCAATTTGCCCACCTCAGCCTCCCAAAGTGCTAGGATTACAGGCATGAGCCACTGCAACCAGCCTGCTGTCCTTGTTAATAGAAATTTAGAGGTGACCAGAGCAGACAGGAGGGGCCAGGACTTCTCAGAAGCCCCAAATCTCATCAGGTGGCACATGGAAATGGGAGGGCAGGCTGCTTCTGGGAGCAGGCCCCCTAAAGTCCGGCCACAAACTGGCTCCAAGACTGGCCATAAATAAAATCTCTGCAGCACTGTGATATGTCCATAATGGCCCTAATGCCCAAACTGGAAGGTTGTGGGTTTATGGGAATGAGGGCAAGGAACACCTGGCCATCCCAGGGCGGAAAACCGTTTAAAGGCATTTTTAAGCCACAAGCAATTAGCATGAGCTAACTGTGTCTTATGGGCATGTTCCTGCTACAGTTAGCTAGCCCAACCTATTCATTTAATTCGGCCCATCCCTTCGTTTCCCATAAGGGATACTTTTAGTTAATTTAATATCTATAGAAACAATGCTAATGACTGGTTTGCTGTTAATAAATATGTGGGTAAATATCTGTTTGGGGCTCTCAGCTTGAAGGCTGTGAGACCCCTGATTTCCCACTTCACACCTCTATATTTCTGTGTGTGTTTGTCTTTAATTCCTCTAGCGCTGCTGGGTTAGGGTCTCCCCGACCTAGCCGGTCTCGGCAGGCTGCCATCACCTTCCTGGCTATTGGGGAAACCCCAGAACCAAGAGGGCCACAAAAACACCACCATCGTGGCTGGGCACGGTGGCTCACACCTGTAATCCCAGCACTTAGGGAGGCTAAGGAAGGTGGATCACCTGAGGTCAGGAGTTCAAGACCAGCCTGGCCAACATGGTGAAACCCCATCTCTACTAAAAATACAAAATTAGTCGAACATGGTGGTGCGCCCCTGTAGACCCAGCTACTCAGGAAGCTGAGTGAGGAGGATCACTTGAACCCAGGGGTCCCAGATTTTAGTGAGTGGAGATTGCACCACTGCACTCCAGCCTGGGCAACAGAGTGAGACTCTGTCTCAAAAAGAAACCAACAAACAAACAAACAAAAAAAGCCACCACCATTGTGGTATTTCTGTGGATCCAGAGCAGGCGCCCTGCTGGGCAGAGACCCAGCTCTTGGCCTGGGTCTTCAAACAGATGGCAGAACCATCTGAAATGCTCTGACCTCCCTGTCTTCTCTCTTTCTCTTCTTTTACCCTTCCATTCACTAACCTTTGTTGACCACCTCTGTGAGCCAGGAACTGGGTGCACCTCCGAGGATAGTGACCACTCAATATCCAGGTCCTGTCTTGAAGGTTCACTGTTTACACAGGAGGAAATAACCTAGAAACTCTGTGATCACCACATGGGCTCACAGTGCCTGAGTGGCAGGCATTGAGCCCAGCCTGGGTCGAACCTTAGGAGTGGATCCAGAGGGGCTGTGAGACTGAGGGAGTACAATCAGAAGAACAATATATGCAGGGAGAGGAGGTGTAAACACGTGCAGGGGCAGGGTTATGTGTTTATAGGAACCATATGTCTTTTGGCCTGACTGGAGTGCATACCTTGAAGGGAGCAAGGTAGGAGGTAAGACAAGAGATGAGCTGAAGGCACTCTCCTAAGGACAAAGGGTCATGAATGCGGTGTTCCCAGGTGGCCACATAGAAGGATTTAAGCAGAGATGAGCCATGGTCCTACTGCACATTTGGAAAGTTGCCATCACCACAGTGTGGAGAATGAATGAGAGGAGACAAGCATATTACCAGGGGCGCAGGGAGGAGGATTTTGCCCTGAACTAGGCAACCAGCAGTGATATTGGCAGTGGGTTAGACCACAGTGGTTCCCTAAGGCTAATCTGTGATTTGAGTCAGGCATTACAGCAGCCTGGGGAGCTTTCTAGAAATTCAGATTCTTTGGCCCCAGCCCAGGAGATTTGGATCCTGTAAGTCATGGATAGGGCCCAGGAAACTGTGTTTGGTAAGTTTTCCAAGTGATTCTCCTTGCACGGCCAGATTGACTTTACAGTATGTCATGACTGGTAGGGGTGAGGGAAGTGGGAGCAAGAGGCCAGAATGATTCCTAGATTCCCGGGTGGTGCACTTGGTGGTCTCGTTTGCTGCTATAGGTAACACATGGATGGCAGATGAGTTTTATTTGGGAAGCGTTGGGTTTGAGTTGCCTGGGTGTCCAGGATCCAGTGGGAAGTGTGGTTTTGGAGTTTGAGAGAGAGGTCTTAGCTGAAGACAGGGATGGGGGTCACTTGTTTCCAGCAAGCAGTTGAAGACATGACTGTGGATGAGATGTGCAGAGACAAGACACAGAAAGAGAAAAGCAAAAGGCTAAGGGTAGAGCTTGGAAAATCTCAGTGTTTAGGGGTCAGATGCAGGAGGTGAGCACTGAAGGAAGCAGGAGGGGAGAAAGAAGAAAACAAGAGGCTGATGTCCTCCCAGTCAAAGAGCCCAGCAATTTTTAAAAGGAGGGATTGGCTGGGTGCGGTGACTCGTGCATGCAATCCCAGCACTTTGGAAGGCCGAGGTGGGCAGATCACCTGAGGTCAGGAGTTCAGGACCAACCTGGCCAATATGGTACAACCCCATCTCTACTAAAAATACAAAAATTAGCCAGGCATGGTGGCAGGCACCTGTAATCCCAGCTACTTGGGAGGCTGAGGGAGGAGAATCACTTAAGCCTAGTGGGTGGAGGTTGCAGTAAGCCAAGATTGCACCACTGCATTCCAGCCTGGGTGACAGACTGAGACTCCATCTGGGGGAAAAAAAAAAAAAAAAAAAAAAAAAGAGGGATGGACCAACTGTAACAACTGCTCCAAAGAGGTTCATGGAGGCAAGGGCCACCAAGTGTCCCCTGGATGAGCAGCAGGACAGTCTTGGTGACTGCAGCCAAAGCAGTTTTAGGAGGTGGTGGAGTCTGAAGGCAGGATCAACAGGTTGAGTTTGAAAAGGAAAGCATGAAATTGGAATCAGAAAATGTAGGCAATTCTTTCGAAAAGCATGACTGTAGGGGAGGGGAGAGATGAATTGGAAGTTATGAGAGGAGGTAGCACCAAAGGACTACTCAGAGTTTTGCTGTTTGCATTTCAGATGGGTGGGATTTGAACATATGTATAAGGTGAAGGCAGAGACTAAAGAAAAGACAGAAGGTGCAGGAGAAATAGAAGATAGACACAAGTGGTAGAGATGAGAGAGGAGGAGACCCAGAGTGCAAGAGGAGGTTCCAGGTAAAGGAACCAGAAATTAAGGCGTTCCTGTCTGTGTCCTTTCCTTTCTCTGTGAAGTAAGAGAGGGGTCTTCTGCAAAGAACAAGGTAAAGGTTTCAAGATGGGGCTCTTGGACAAAGCTTGGAAGAACCCCTTCTGAAAATAGGAGAGGCGACTCAGGGTGCACAGAAATGATGCTCCCACCTCCCTCACCAGGCAGGGCTCCGGGAAGGTTGGAGAGCAGGACAGGGGCTGGCTCCAGATCTCACAGTGGAATGTGCTTTTCTCCAGCAGATCTGGGACTTCAACATATAGGTGATGGAATAGTGGGCATGTGAACTGATGCAGAGACAGAGAAGAGCAGAGCAACTGAGAGTGATGGCAAGAAGGGGTTGAGGTGTAGGACCGGAGGTTCTGGGCAGAAGAGGGATGGAAGTTGAGCCAGGACAGGGCTTGGTAGGCAGGGAGAAAAATGGAGGAACTCAAAGGCCTGGAAGTGCTGTGAGGTTGAAGGATTGGTGTGCTGGAGCAGGAAGGTGGGCGTGGCCAGAGATTAAGATACTGCAGTTTAGGATAACGATGAAGCCATCTTTAAGATGTGAGGGTACATTATTAATCTTGAAGAGGGCCATTGGTGTGCACCATTTCCTAAACATATTGAGTCTTATATCTGGAGAATCTTGCAGGACTGGTGTTTCATAGAACCCACTTCAATCAACTCCGATAAAAGATCATGGGAGCTGCTAGGTGTAGTGGCTCATGCCTGTAATTCCAACACTGGGAGGACAGGGTGGGCAGATCACTTGAGGCCAGGGGTTTGAGACCAGCCTGGCCAACATGGTGAAACCCCATTTCTACTAAAAATACAAAAATTAGCCAGGTGTGGTGGTGCTTGCCTGTAGTCTCAGCTACTCAGAAGGCTAAGGCAGGAGAATCACTTGAACTAAGGAGGCAGAGATTGCGGTGAGCTGAGATCGCACCACTGCACTCCAGCCTGGGTAATAGAGTGAGACTCTGTCTCAAAAAAACAAACCAAAAAAAAGGTAATGGGAGCCGTGGAAGGTTTTTAAGGAGAACATGACTTGGTCAGATTGCATCTTAGACAGGTCTTGCTGGTGGCCTGTATGGAGGATGGATTGAAGGAGAGTGAGAGCTGATACATGGAAAGGAATGAGGAGTCTACTGCAGTGGTCCAGGCAAGAGATATAGAAGGTTAAAACTTGAGGGGGTATTAGATCTGAGAAATATTTAGAAAGTAAAATATTTCTTTCTAGAAATATTTAAAGTAGGACAAGTAGGACAGATTAGGGGTTGGAAGCGAAGGATAAGGAGAAATAGGTGCTGAGTTTCTAGCTTGGATATGACATGGAAAGTGAGACCAACCCAGATGGTGGTAGACAATTTTGTAAGGAGGATGCTGAGTGCCAGCTTGGATATAATAGCTTTGAGGCTCATGGGGACAAACAGATGGAAGAGTTCAGAGCATGAACTTCAGTGAAGCAACAGGAGGGAGTGTTCTGGAAGGCCTTGAGGATGAGGGAGTCAGTTTGCCACAGTATAGGAACCCTAGAGAATGAACCCTTGGAATGAAGGTGTAGGGTAATGTGAATCACCATGACATTTGAATTTGGGAATACCTAGGCTTCAGAATAGAGCACTGATGGCAGAGCAGGAGGCCTGGGGACAAGAGCATGGAGTGCCAAATGGAATTCTGGTGGTACATGGTCTGGGAGCTTGGCAGTGCCTGCCTGGGTAGTTAAGGACAGGGATCAGACCTTGGGCCCTTACTGCTCAGCCCAAGGAGACTTGACTGGCACTGGCCAGTAGGCAAAGGTGACTTATTGGCTGAACACAGCTACGCAACTGTCAGTTAATTCCATGACTGTAGGATTCTAGCACATTGCAGGGTGTCTTGTGTGTATGGTGCACGCTCAGGCACACATGTGCTTACATTCAGGATCCCCTTATTGTTTTGGCTGGAAAAGCTGATCTTTGAATCTCTGGAACTTGAGGCCAGGGGTTTGAGACCAGCCTGGCCAACATGGCGAAACTCCGTCTCTACTAAAAATACAAAATTTAGCCAGGTGTGGTGGCGGGCGCCTGTAGTACCAGCTACTCCGGAGGCTGAGGCAGAATGATGTGAACCCGGGAGGCGGAGCTTGCAGTGAGCCGAGATCGCACCACTGTACTCTAGCCTGGGTGACAGAGTAAGACTCCGTCTCAAAAAAAAAAAAAAAAAAACCATAAACCAAAACCAAAAATTAGTTGGGTGTGGTCACTTTAGCCTGCAGTCCCAGCTACTAGGGAGGCTGAGGCACGAGAATCACTTGAACTCAGGAAGCAGAAAAGACTTTTTTTTTTTTTGAGATGGAGTTTCACTCTTGTTGCCCAGGTTGGAGTGCAATGGCACGATCTCTGCTCACTGTAACCTCCGCCTCCAGGGTTCAAGCGATTCTCCTGCCTCAGCCTCCCGAGTAGCTGGGACTACAGGTGACTACTACGACACCCAGCTAATTTTGTATTTTTAGTAGAGACAGGGTTTCACCATTTGGCCAGGCTGGTCTCAAACTCCTGACCTCAGGTGATCCACCTGCCTCGGCCTCCCAAAGTGCTGGGATTACAGGCGTGAGCCACTGCACCTGGCAAGACTTCTTAGAATGAAGATCTGTGAGTAGATGCACATACTCACCCACTCACCAAGTTTGGAGGGAATGCTGTGTGTCAGGCATGGGGTTTAAAGGCGAAAGGACATGGCCCAAGAATGGGAACTCACAGGCTGGTAGGGAAGAGAGATGCACCAAGATAAAGTTTGGGACAATGTGGCAGTTGCCACGAAGTGGGAAAGGGGAAGCATTTTGGGAACTCAGGACAGGGCATCTAACCCTGGCAAGTCTGGACTTCCCAGAGAATATGACATTAAGCCTAAGCAGGGCCCTGAAGGACAAACAAGAATTTAACAGGCAGACAAAGGGGAAAGGACATTCTGAGCAGAGGTAACAGCAGGGGCTCAGAAGGGAAGCTGAGCAGGGCCCTGAGGCCTCTCGCAGCTCCAGTGTGGGACAGTCTGTAAGGAACCTTCTGGAGAAGGGACTTCCCTGGCAATCAGGTAACCTCACGTTAGAATCCAGGGACCTCAGTCTGGACCACTCCTTCCTCTCCCCCACCACCCACCCAAAAGGATTTTCTCAGCTGGCTGCAGTTGCCTATAGTGTGTGGCTAGTTCCTGGTATTTCCTCTCCTGATGTGGATTTCTCAAGGGCAGGAGCTCAGGCCTGGGCCCTGTCTCCAAGACCCCTTTGTTCTCTGGCTGGCAACCTAGAGTCTGGCTCCCGCCTTTGCAGACCCCATGTTGCCAGCCCCTCCCAGGCCACTGACCTGCATCCCTGCCTGGGACATTTCTGCTGAGTGTAGCTACTTTTGCCTGGAGGCACGCCAGACCCTCCGCCCCCTAGGGGCCTGCTGGACTGGGGCCCCACGCCCTTAGGCAGGTTGAATTCATGCTGGAAGAATGGGGGTCAGAGTTCAGTCCCCGAAAGCTGGGGACTCTGAAGAGGGTCCCAGTGGGGGTCTTCAGGACAGCTCTTTGTAGTGGGGGCTGGGGCCACCATGCCCAGGACAATCTGGGAGTCAGCAAAACAGGACAAAGAATAGCAGGGTTCCTGGGGAAGAATGGCATTTGGGCTGCACTTGCCCTGCTTGGTGGAGTTCTTTTAGGTTAATGGAGTGGAAAGAGCACTGGATTGGGAGTCAGATGGCAGACAACCAGGATTGAAGGGGTCCTGCGGATCATGGAGTCTCTTAGTAGAATAAAAACAAATAGCTAACATTTATTGAGCTTTCACTATGTGCCAGGCACTGTGGCAAGCGTTCCATGAGTATTCATTCATTTATCCTTTACCAATGTCCTGTGAGGTGGATATTCATTTCTAGATGAGGAAACTGAAGCACAAGAGGCGAGGTACCATGCCAAGGTCACTCAGCTAGTGGGAGCCAGAGCTGGGAGGTAGGCCCAGGTGGGCTGGCCCCAGATTTATGCTGTTAGTTTATTGTACAGAAGGGGACCTGGAGGCCCAGAGAAGGGGTGTCTGGGCTCAGGTCACACAGTAGAGCAGAGAGTATCCCTCTTCTCCTGCCCACCAGCCCCAGGGATCTTGGGCTCATAGGCAGTCTCCAGGGCCTGGGACGTCTGACCACCTGAAGGCTAATGAGAACAACTCTGCTTAAAACCAGGGCCAGGAGAAAGGGTTGGGGCAGATCCATTGCTCTGTCGACCTGGGCTTTAGTCCTGGATTGCCACTGAGTGGCTGTACAACTTGGAGCAGGTCACAACTACTGTGAACCTCAATTTCCGCCTGTGTATTAATAAAGTGGAAGTGAAAATACCAACCATGCCTAATTCAAAAGGTAAAATGAATTAATAAATGTGAAAACAAAGGACCAAACAACTGCTTATTAGAATCTAGGCTCAACTCAGTCCTGGCCTGCCCACCTACTCTTAAATGGGAGCTCTGGCTTCTCCTTTAAGTGACGGTTATACTCATTCATCAAACATTTATTAAGCACTTACTATGTTCCAGGCCCTGTAATCAAATAACTCTATGGGTTTTGTTATTATATCCATTTTATAGACTTAGAAAATGAGGGTCAGAGGTGAACTGACCTACCCAAGGTCACAGAGAAGTAATAGTCAGAGCCAGGATTTGAATCCATGAGTCTCAGTCGAGAGTCTGAGCCTCCTAGAAGCTAATAAGTCAGGCTGGTTCGAGCTAGGATTTGAATCCATGAGTCTCAGTTGAGAGTCTGAGCCTCCTAGAAGCTGGTAAGTGAGGCTGGTTCAAACATCCACGGTGCCACATAATCACCCTATAGCAGGCCCAACGATGAAGGAGTAATCTGAGATGCTTAGGAGCAGGAAGGAGGGAATGACTGTGCCAGGGGCAGTCCAGGAAGACTTCAGAGAAGGGGTGGCCCTTGAGCTAAAGCTAGAAGATTTACAGTTTGCCAGGCAAGTGCTTTGGACAGAGGAAACAGCAAGAGCATAGACCTGGCAGTGGGAAAGGCAGGGAAGTGCAAGAGATGGAGGGAGCCTGGATCCTAGGGTGCAGTGAGGCAAGCAGGGAGCTGGGAACTGACCTTTAAGGGCAGCAAGGAAGAACCCAGGGAGGCTGCCACACCTGCCAGAGGATGCTGCAGCCTGTCACAGGGCATTGCTGCTGCAGGGCAGGAAAGGTGAGCAGCCCAGGTGCAGACGTTGAGTGCAAGAGTTTTGTGAGGTCCACAGTGTTTCTCTAAAATGGTACACCCCACCAATGTTGAAAATCAGATTTCATGTCAATCCATATTTCCGGCTCCTCTTGAAAACCAAATGATCTGCTAACTTGGGGCTGACCTCCTATATCACAATCTGTTATGAATTGGATGGTTCCCCCGCCCCGGCAAATTCACCTGTCGGAGTCCTAATCCCCAGTCCCTCAGAATGGCACCTTATTTGGAGACAGGGTCTCTAGAGAGGTAATCAAGTCAAAATGAGGTCATCAGGGTAGACTTTAATCCAATATGATTGCTGTCCTTATAAGGGGAAATCTGGACCCAGAGACACTTGGAAGAAAGATGATGTGAAAAGATGCAGGGAGAAGACAGCCATCTGCAATCCAAGGAGAGAGGCCTGGTACACAGCCTTCCCTCACAGCCCTCAGAAGGAATCAATCCTGCTGACACCTTGACTTTGAACTTCTGGCCTCCAGAACTGTGAGACAAGAATTTTCTGTTGTTTAAGCCGCCCAGGTTGTTGTGATTTGATACACAGCCCAAGCAAACCAATATGCAATCCCTGGCAAGCCAGGAGGAAATGCCAGTTGAGGGTGCCCTCCTCTAGGCTTCCTCCCCACCCCTCCTTCCAAGTTCCCCTTGCCCCTGCCCCATTTACCACCCTTGCCTGTGCCCTGCTTCCCCCTTGGGCCATGGAGGTAGAGCCTCTGCCATTTCACTCTGCCTGTCTGTCCTACTGTGAGGGGCTCTTTGGTTAGCCCCAGCATAACCTGGTTCATTCTAGCTGCAGGAGGAACAGAAGAACTCATTTGAGCCTGGTTGGTGGGCTGGCAGCTGGCCCTTCATCTTGTTGGGAAGATTTGAACCCAGGAGAACCAGTCAGTCCTTGGGAGGGAGTAAGCTCTGTGAAGGGTCTGAACTGGAAGGGACTTCCTGATTGTCTGGGCCTTGTGGTCTGTGGACCAGCAATATCAGAATCATCTGGGAGCTTGTTAAAATGCAGAACCCCAGGCCCCAGGCTGACTTGCTGAATCAGAATCTGCATTCTAACAAAGTCCCCAGGTGATTCATACTACATTCAAGTTTGAGATGCACTGGATCTTAAACGTCGCTGCACACTGGAACCACCTGGGGATTCCAAGTGACTGCTAATGCCTGGGTACCTTCCCCAGAGATGATGATGTAATTATTCTAGGGTGGAGCTTGGATGTCACAGTTTGAAAAGCTTCCCAGGTGATTGTAATGCACAACCACATTTGGGGACTGCTGGTCTACTGTGGGTATTTACACCAACTCCCCTTCCCATCAGAAAACTTTTATAGCAAATAGCAAAACTAGAGCTAGTGGGTCCAGAAAGAACTGCCCACATCCACCCCCAACCACCCAAATAACTCAGGCTGTCTGGGGAAGGGCCTGTACAGATGACCCCTGACCAGTGAAAGGCATGGTCAGAGCCCTGTTTGAGTAATTAAGAAAGCTTCTAGTTCTTAGTAGTATTTAAATTGTTAAGTGTTCTTTAAGTCCTGGGAGGGACTTGGAATTGTACCCAATGCCCAAAGATGTTAAGTGACTTACCCAAAGTCCCATGGTTCTTCTTGGCAGAGCTAGGACTTGTGAGTGGGTATTTGAGTCCCACTTTGGAGCACTTTGTTGATCGAAGTCAGGGGTATGGTCTGTCCCTTGGGGCATGTGTCCTCCTGTGTCATTAAAAGAGTCATGGCCTGAAAGCATTGGGCTGATTTTGAGTCCCTATTGTGAAATTCAAGATGTACCCAATTCTGATGAACTTTGGAAAAGGCAGACAGGTTACAGCTGACTCTGAGGCCCGATGGTTCTAATGAAGGCTGAAGGGAAACTACTGCTTCTTGGAAACCAGGAAGGGACTAGCAGAGGAAATAGAGGCAGGACCCTGCTCCCAGATGTAATAACCCTCCCCCTGTGCTGGGGTCATAGTCACTGATGATTAGCTAGTGCTTTCAGGGCTCAAATGTTGGACTTGAGGTTGAAGTTGCTTTCTATTTACTTCCATCTTTTTCACTAAGTAGTTGAGAGAGTACACAGTAAGGGGGTATAAGGGAGAGGATGCCCCTAGAGTCCTGGGGACTAAGGTTTGGGACCCCAGCTCCACATTAACTAGTTGTGTGACCTTGGACCAGACACTCAACTTCTCTAAGCCTTGGTTCCACATCTGTGAATTAGGGGAAATTTTTTTTTTTTTTTTTTTTTGAGACGGAGCCTCACTCTGTTGCCCAGGCTGGAGTACAGCGGTGCAATCTTGGCTCACTGCAAGCTCCGCCTCCTGGGTTCACGCCATTCTCCTGCCTCATCCTCCCGAGTAGCTGGGACTATAGGTGCCCGCCACCACACCTGGCTAATTTTTTGTATTTTTAGTAGAGATGGGGTTTCACCATGTTAGCCAGGATGGTCTTGATCTCCTGACCTTGTGATCCGCCCGCCTCAGCCTCCCAAAGTGCTGGGATTACAGGCGTGAGCCACCATGCCTGGCCAAAAATATTTTTTTGAGACAGGGTCTCACTCTGTCACCCAGGCTGGAGTGCAATGGTGCAATCTCAGCTCACTTACTACCTCCACCTCCTGGGTTCAAGCGATTCTCCCACCTCAGTCTCCCGAGTAGCTGGGACTACAGGCATACACCACCATGCCTGGCTCATTTTTATATTTTTAGTAGAAACAGGGTTTCAGCATGTTGGCCAGGCTGGTCTTGAACTCCTGACCTCAAGTGATCCTCTCACCTTGGCCTCCCAAAGTGCTGAAATTACAGGTGTTACCCACCGCGCCTGGCCTGAATTGGAGGAAATATTAACACCCACTGGCCTACTATGAACCTCGAAGGATAACATGCAATAATGTATGCTGAAGTACACTGTTAAGGGCCATGCCTAGGTTGGACAGATGTTCTTGCTTTGTGTACTGTGGAGGGTGATGCCTGTGTTACACCGTTCATGCATGCACAAGCAACTACATACTATCTACCTGAATGCAAATGTGTCCACAGTACCTACATTCTGAAAACAAAACATTTGTTTTGTTGTCGCAAAGGATTCGAATCCTATTGGGCCAGATGTGTTTCAGAATTCTGAGGTTTGCGGAAAAGAAAATAATTTTTTTTTCTTTTTTCTTTTTTTTTTTTTTTTGAGACAGAATTTAGCTCTGTCACCCAGGCTGAAGTGCAGTGGCATCATCTAAGCTCACTGCAAACTCCACCTCTTGGGTTCAAGTGATCCTCCCACCTCAGCCTCCCAAGTAGTTAGGACCATAGGCGCACACCACTATGCCTGGCTAATTTTTGCATTTTTGGCAGAGACGGGGTTTTGCTATGTTGGCCAGGCTGGTCTTGAACTCCTGACCTCAAGTGATCCACCTGCCTAAGCCTCCCAAAGTGCTGAGATTACAGGCATGAGCCACTGCACCCGGCCTGGTTTGCAGATTTTCAAAACTAATGTGATACTCCATAATCAAACACCTTACTATTATCTCAGAGAAACATGTGAATAGTCATGTGAAATTGGGTAAAAAAGAAATGGCCTCATGTCAGTTCTGTTCTGGTTTTGCCCCCTAATAGGAAGAAATGTTTTGTTTTCAGAATGTTCAGAATTTCAGAAAAGGGGTTGTAGACCTATGTCTTAATAGCTTCGGCACCTTGAGCATAATGTCCTGTGTGCCTGGCATCATGCCTGGTGCTTCCCACATTTTACTCACTCTGTCCTTTTCATGGCCCTGTGAAATGGAAGGTGTTGTCAGCTTCATGGGAGTGAGTTGTTCAGGACATTCCCCTGCAGACATGGCTGTGAATAGTGACATTAACCAGCAGAGTCAAGCTAGAGAATGTGCCCTTGCTAGAGGACATCCCAGCCATGGGGCCTCTGCCAGTGTGCCATGTGTCCTTGCCACGGTCTGCTCACTCCCATTCCTCCACTTCCCTGAGTATCTTTAACATCTAAACAAGACCACATCCCATGAGCCCACTGATTCAAAAGGCTGCTTTTACCTTTCTAAAATTGGCTTGCCCTTTGTTTGTTTTAGTGGTTTGAATTTCGGTGTTTTTTTGCTCTGTAGATGTGTGTGTGGCAGCCTTTGTGTGTCTGTGACTGGGTGTGTGTGTGTGTGAGCTTGGGCTCCGGGATGGAATGCAGTGGGTGTGTCTGCCTGCCTTGTGTCTATGCCTCTGTTCTGTGTGTTCCTCGGTGTGTCTCTCCAGGTGTCTAGGGCCTTGGACACATGGAGAGTGTGCCCAGCATGGGCTGTGAGTGATGAAGAGGGTTATCCTAGCCTATGATGGTGACTGCATTTGTGCTGATAACATTGTGTGTGCAGAGGCCTGGGTGTTGGTGCTGTCTTTGTGACTGTGTGTCTCTGAGTTAGGGCGACCAACTGTCCCAGTTTGCCTGGGACTGACAAGTGTTCCCAGGACATGGGACTTTTCCATGGTGAAATGAGAAACCGGGACAAGTTGGTGCCCCTCCTCCCAGGGTAGTCACGCTTTGTGGTTCTGTTTGTGTGCGCCTCTTCTGTGTGTTCTCGCGTATGTCTGCACATTGTGGGTGTGTGCTCTGCATGCCTTTCCTCAGAGAGTGTGTCGTGGATCAGCTTTGCACATTGGTCATGCGCTTCTCTCTGCACGTCTCTCTGTAGCCAACTCCGTGCACGTGCGTACTCTGTGTTGTGTCTGTGTATGCCTGTGTGCGTCAGTTTCCACATGTTTGTCTCTGCATGCTCTGGAATGATCCGAGTGTCTCTGGGTATATCTGTGAATCTCTCTGCCTGTGAGCTCATATCTAAGGGCACATGTGTTTGCTGGAACAGACACTGGGCCTCTCTGCGTGGCCATATCTGGTTCACTGTGTATTCTGCTGTGGTCGAGCTGACCCTTCCCATGGCTCAGCCTCCTCTCCTCTCCATCCCAGTACCCATGGATGCTTCTTTCTGAATCCAGCCCCTCTCTACCCTCACTCCCAGCCCTAGCCAGAACCATTGCAAAAGAGGAGTCCATTCTCCACGTAGTTAGTGCAACATGGTTGGAAACTCCTGCCTGCCCCTGCTGCTGTATCTCAGTGCTCTGCCTTGCAGGCACGCTGTGGCTCCTCCCTACTTCCCAGCTCTTCCCGCTCAGCACTCTCCATCCTCCACACATTCTTTCTCAGTCTCTCTGCCTTTCCCAGTATCCCTGTCTCTCCCCAGCACCCCTCACTTTTCACTAATTCTTGAAGACTGTCGTCAGCATCACCTGCTCTGGGAAGCCTTCCCCTCTCTCCCCCAGGCAGAGTGAGCATTTCTGCCTCTACCCTCCTATAGCCCTAGTGGCTTATCTCCACAGTGGGGTTGTGGGGGGGTCATCCCTAGGCCAGGACTCTCCATTTATTGAGCCCCCTCCAGAAGGTGCCAAGCACTGGGCTGCATTGTCATTTAATCTTTACAACCATCCAGTGAGAGAGGTGTCCTCATGCTGCTTTTCGGATGAGGGAACTAAAGCTCAGAGAGGTCGAGGCACTGGCCCAAGGCCACACAGCTACAAGGTAGTGCAGCTGGTTCCAAAGTCCAGACTCCTGACACCAGGCTACCTCATGACACCCTTTTGTGGGGGTCTGCCTGGTGTGGACCTCTGCCTGTCCACACTGTCCTGTGAGCATTTTCATGCTGAAAGCAGGTTTGATTTGTCTCTGCGTGCCCAGCCCTCAGCACAGACCCAGGTACCTAGCAGGCACTCCATAAAGGTTTACTGAATAAATGCCTGCTCTCGAAAATGACAACCTCAGCTTTCATTAGTCTGATTTATACATGTGCTGGGATCTTCTGGGCTGCAAGGCTGCGGAACGGGTGGCTATAATTTATCAGAAAACGTGGCGATTGTTCCAGCTTCTCTTTCAGTGCAAAAGGAGAAAGTAAATTGATGGCCAACAGCCCTGCACCGGGAAGGGCCTGCGATGGTGGATACCCCGATTCTTGCTAACAGAGCAGGCACATGACTGGGAGGCCCTCCAGCCATCCCCCACGTGGGCTCTCCTATCCACCTGCTGCCTGGAGGTGGCCACAGGGGGGTCAGCTGCCTTTCATCGATCGTCCTGCTCAGGATGCCAAATGGTGCCTTTGAAAGTCCATAAAGAAAGAGACACTCATTCATCCCTGATCAATCACCTTTTGCTGCCCCTTGTGCGGCACGTGCAGGACACAGCACAATGCCGGCTCGTCACGGGTGCTCAATCACCATTTCGGGATTAATGGTTTTTCAGATGGGAGTCACGCCCACCTCCTTCCCCCTCATCCCCAGGCCAGGCATCTCCAGGACAATGCTGCAGTGGCCGGAGAAGCCCCCAGCTCCCTGAGGCCCTCCTTAATCGAGATTGACGGATGTGGGGCGTGTGGTCCATAGAAGCCCCGAGCTCCTGCAGAAGCCAGAGCCAACTCCTTCTGGGATGGATGGGCAAGACAGCTGCCTCAGCCTCCCCAGATGTCCAGGAGAACCCATTCTGTCTCCCGATCAATGTGGCAGCTGGGTGAGCCCCAAAAGCCCCACCTGAGGGGCCCCAAGCCTCAGGCCTCCACCAGGCCTCCACCAAATGGCCTCAGCTCAGGAAGGTCTTTGAGCTTGAGAGCTGGGGGCACTGCCTTGCTTCTCCCTCTGCCCCCCAGTGACAAGCTCCGTGCCCCCCTTTTCCTCCTGAGGCTGTCCCAGACTGGGCTGTGAGTGATGAAGAGGATTATCTTGGCCTACGATGGTGATTGCATTTGTGCTGATAACTTGAAAATTAATCATCATAATAAGGCCTGCCGGGCCGATGAATGAGACGGATGGTCTCCCCACATTCCGGCAGCACCGAGCTTCCTGCTGAGCTGCGATCATGTCGTCATCTTCATGGCTCCCTGAGGCCTGCAGGATGTGAATATTTAATTAGCATCCCTTTCCTGCTCTCTGGGGTGTTTGTAAATATGATTCATGGGCTGTATTGTTACCTCAGCTGAGCACTCCCTGCCCTCCTCTGCCTGCCAGCATCTCGGGCAGAGACAGTGCCCTGGCAGCTTAACCCCCCAAGTCCCACCCAGTGTGCACATCCAGGATTGGCGTCGGGCCTGGACACGGATCACTTCCCTTCTACAGCACCCAGGGTGGAAATCGAACCATGTTTTCACCTTGTGTTTGGACCGCAGGCCCAGCAGTTACTTAACAGGCCTTTGAGGAAGGTCCCCCAGGACAAGAGGCCTGATTCAGGTCAGTTGTTCACAGGGAGTAGGGAATGACCCCAAGGGAAGGCACGACTTCACCCCACCCTCACTTAGATCAAATACACACAGGCAAACCAATCACTGAGCACCTTCCCACCAGTGCAAACCAGGGACCTGCCTTGGCTCTGAGGGAAAGGCCTGGGGCCAGGGAGCAGGATCCTGGGGTCTTGGTCTGGTCGCTGCTACCAGCATGCTTCCTGACCTTGGGTAAGTCATCGGACCTCAGCTTTAACATCTGTACATAGGCCCGATAACATCTATTCTTTTAGGCTCACAGTATGATGGGGGTGCTGGGGAAACCACAAAGTTCCATGCACATTTAAGAAATGGAGCTAGTCAGGAGGCTGAGGTGGGAGGATTGCCTGAGCCTGGGGATGTCGGGGCTGCAGTGAGCTGTGATCGTGCCACTGCATTCCAGCCTGGGCGACAGGATGCCATCTCACACACACACACACACACACAAAGAAATAAAGAAAAAAGAAATGGAACTCAGGGCTGGGAGGGCTTACATCTCTCATGTACAGATGGGGAAACCGAGGCCCCGAGAGGGAAAGGAACTTGCCTAGAAGTGCATTCAGAGCAGGGGCAGACTGTAGGACTGCTGGCTCCCAGCTAGGGGATTTTTCTGCAACAGAGTTTAGAAACAAAACTATTTTATTCTTCCAGCTGTGTTCCTGCATTTGCTTGGTAGTTATTACTACAGGGAAGGAAGGGAGGGCACTTCTCCCTAAGACACAGTGCAGGCTGGGAATGTAGTGGGTTCCCCGCGTGGTGCTGCAGCTGTTGTTGGTCATGTGGTGGGAAACAAAGGCAGCGGGGCTGTCTGGGCACACCCTCCGTCTCAGGGATCTGTCGTGGAGTACTGTTGCAAGCTGCCTCTGCATCTCCCTCAGCGCTCCAGCAGGGTGATCTTGTGGGGCACCCACGCAACGCATACATATGGCCCTGAGACCACTGCAGAAGCTGGGCTTTCGCTGTCCTCACGGGACCCACACCTCCCCTTCGCCCCCTCAGCTGCTGCGGCTCTCCAGGGCCATCTCCACCGTCCTCTTCACCCCTGCCCCCCGCACCAGGTCTCCTGCTCTACAGTCTTTTCTGCCTAAAACCCTTCTGCAGCGGCCCCAGCTTCAGAAATGAGTCCTCTCCCTGGCCTCAAAGACCTTAGTGATTTGGGTCCCTCCATCCCACTTTGCCTCGTTCCCTCCCCCCACCCCCATCCCTACTTGCCCCCCGAAACCACAGGCCTTTGTATACTTCTTTTGCTCTGCACTGCCCTCCCCTCCTTCTGCCTGGCAAAAACTCTCTCTCACAATTCAGAACCCAGCTCACGTCCCCAACTCTAGAAACATCCCTGGTGCTCCAGGCCCTCGCCTCTGCCCCCACCCCCACCTCCACCCCCCGACATACCATCCTCCGAGTGCTCAGCCTCAGGATTTCCAAACCTGTCTCCCTCCAGTTTGAGAGCAGCACTGAGGCAGAGACCAAGTCCTGCTCCTCTCTGTGCCCAGGGCCTAGCCCAGGGCATGGCACAGAGTGGGCTGCAGTGATATCAGTGAATGAGAGGGTTTTCCAGGCAGGTTCTTTGTATGCACGGTCTCAGGTTCACAAGCATGTTGTCTACACAGCAGCTGGTCTAGGGGCCATACTCTTCCCTCCCTCCCCAGGCCTTTGTCTGTTCTACTCATCCAGGCCCGGAGCCAGGGGCCCTGGCAGATGGAGTGGAAGGAATGGGGAGGAGAAGGGCACGGTGGTGGCTGGAGGCGCCATGATGTGGAGCCTGGTCCCCCTCCATGCAGCTTCTTGGAATCGGGTGAGAGGTCCTGGGATCTGAACAGCTTAGCAGGTTCCTTATCCATCCTCTTCCATAGGGGGTGGGGCGGGGGCCTTTGTCTGAGGCCTCTGATCAGACTCTGTGTCCTACCTTTCCCCTGGTGGAGAAAAGCAAAAATAAGATCCTGGGAAGCAGCTGTCTTTGCCAGGTGTTGAGGGTAGAGTTCCTGCCCTCACCCAAACAGGAGGCTCTTCTGGTCCCAGATGACCTCATACCCAGCCCGAGGCCTTTGCCTACCTCCTGTCCCTTCCCCATCTTGAAACGCTCCGATTATTGATTCTGTCTTTGGTCTATTCCTGATGAAGCCTCTGCTCGTACCTGGCGTGGGTGCCTCAGGGATGAGGAGAGTGGGTCTTCTAAGGGCAGTGGGGGCTTTCCTGCCATAGTCATTTTGGGGGCACAAATGAAGAATAGCAGTGGTTGGGCTGCCTGTCTTCAGGGATGCCTGGCCCAGCGGTCATTAGAGCCATTCGCCCCCAGTCCATGAAGGGGGTCAGACTCCCTAACTCATTAACGACCGGCCCATCCATCTTGTCTGTCTGCACTGACACAGCCATCGCCTCTGACAGCTGACACGGCCCTCCTGGAGGCATTACCCTCTGTGTGGGGATGAGGGGTGGGCTTGGCTGGTAGGAGAAGGAAAAGTCTGTTTGGGAAATGTCCTTATTGTTTCAACCACTTTGAAGCCACAATGTGTGTGTGTGTGTGTGTGTGTGTGTGTGTGTGCGCGTGTGCGTGTGTGTGTGTGTGTGGAGGGGAAGTCTGTTGGTGGAATTGTGTGAGCAGACCTGGGTTTGATGTGGGCTGCATCACTGCCCTGCCATGTAGCTTTGGGCAAGTCCCTTCCCTTCTTGTGGATCCCCAGCAACCCCCTCTATACAGTGGAGAGACAAATCTGTCCGTTGATCCATTAGAATACAATGGATGGGGACTGCCAGCACTGCCCACCTTCAAGACACCAGGACTCTTAACCTGAAAATGGCCACCTCCCTGCAGCACACATACTGGGCTCACTTTTAAAAGCAGGCCAGGCTAGCCTGACCTGATGGGTTCACGTCTGAGGCTACAAGTCCCCATGTAAGATTTGTGAAGGGCCTTTGGAAGCCAAACTAGGCATTGTCAACTTTCTGGACAGGGGAAGAAGAAATCAGTCATTAGGGGGCTGTTTTCTATTGCCCAGTTTCCTGTGGTCTGCCTGGATGGGGCTTTGCTTGCTCTCGGGTAGATGTGGGTTGTTGAGCTGTTTATTGAGTTGATCTGTCCTGGACCTCTTCTCCTCTACCCCACAGCAGTGCTCTCTACAGACCCTCTAATGGTCAAGTCCACTCCCAAGTAGCAAGTCATGTGGATGCAGAGGAGTTTCTCTTCTCAGTGTCTGGAGAGAGAGTCACAGGTTCCCAGGCTGGACTGGGCCTGGGCACCTAGGGGAGACCCTCCCATCATGCATGTATTCTGCCTGCACCCCTAGGGATGCCCCAGGCAGCCCCAGCCACTGAAGGCTGGGGTCTCAGTCTGTGAGGCAGTCCTTGCTCAACTGCCTTCTCTGGCTCAACTCTGCCTTTGGGGGCCTCTGGTCTGGACCCAGGGTTCCAATACAGAAATCATCAGAGAGAAACTGTGAATGGCCCATGTCTCCCCCTCCCCAAGGTTCCTGCCTCTGGGGCCTCCAGTCTTTCCTGATGAGACACACTTGAGTTCCATCCTCATGCTAGTGTCCCTTTGGGGAATGTTCATGTTAGCCAATGTCCCTCTTTTTAAAGACATGCATATATTTTAAAAAATAAAATATTGTATAGAAAATGGAACAAAGAAACAAATCCACTGTTTGCCGTTTTGTATTTCCTTTCAATTTCCTCCTCCACATCTGTTAAGGGGTGATCACACAGCATACAATTATGAACTGTGTTATTTTGTCTTGGTTTTATAGCCCAAGCCATTTCCAGTCTGCTATCTGATATTCATTTTTTTGAAGTTCGAAAATAATGCAATGGAATGAGTCAATATCATAAAGTTTTCCATTCACCCCCAAAATACTCTATAAAATTCAAGGCCACGCAAAATATTAACAAGATTTTTCATATTTGACAGGTTGGCTCTAAAATTTATATGGATGAATAAATATATAAGGATAACCAAGACAGTTTATGAAAAGGAAGAGTAAAGAGGAGGAAATTTTTCCACCAGATATAAAAATTATCCTAAAGCTTTAATGTTTTAAAACCATGGAAATTGGCATAGGAGTAAACAAACAGATTGATAGAACAGAATTAAGAGTCCAGGAACATATCATCTGTGCATATATAGAAATGCAGGACGTAAAAAAGGGGCACTTCAAATGTAATGCGTGTGTATAATATTCAAATGTTCCAGAATTAATTAAATACATAAGTCTCCTCCTCCCCTTTCCAGCCAACTTCAGGTCTTTGGTGTGGACAATCCCATCATATGGATGTATACTAATTTACTCAACACGGTCCCTTTCTATTGGACATTTAGGATTTGCCCATTTTTTTTAGCAGTATGAGGGGCACTGCAATGAGCTGTGTCTCTGAAGGTGTTTTTCTTTGTTTTTGGATTCTTTCCTTAAAGAGCTGTTCTAGGAGTGGAACTGCTGAAGCAGAGGGTAGGGTATGCCCATATTGCTTTCCCAAAGAGCTACTGTGGGGTCAGGGAGAAGAGGTCCAGGATGCATAGTTATTTCATTTATTCATTCATTCATTCATTCATTCACTGAGCTCCTGTGCTGGGCTGGGTGTCAGGACTGGGGATCCAGGTCAGGCACAGAACATATGATTCACTGAAGGAGAGGCATGGAAACAGGGATCTTCAAAATCAGGAGAGTGAAATCACCTGGCATGGCAGTGCTCGGAGCAGCACGCTGTGAGTTTCCAGAAGAGGGCTCCCCAGGGTGCTGACATTTAGACTGGGCTGTCTTCCGGAGATGGGTGTGAGAAGGAGCAGAGGCAGATCACAGAGGGCCTCAGATGCCAGGCTGAGAAGCTGGGACTGTGCCCTGTGGCCATGGGGAGCCACAGAAGGTTGATAAGCTGCGGACTGATGTGTTCGCCTGCATTGTAGGAGGCTCATGGGGGCAACCTCGGCGCAGCTCCTGCCATTGCTGGCCCTCCACTTCCCAGCTCTGTTGTGCTGCCAGCCCTGCCTGATTCTCCGAAGCAACAAAGCCTCCTATATTCAGAGGCCTCCTGGCCTCAGGCTCAACCCCTAAAAGTCCAGGAATGAGCAAAAGTCCTGTTTCACCCTTTTCTTGCCCTCAGGAAACTGTACCTTGTCTCAGAGTCATTGAGGGTGTGTTTAGTTGGATCTGCACCAAATAGGGTGGTGGTGACTATGGAATTTTATCACATCAGTTCTTGTCCTGCCCCAGCTGCTGATTCCTGAAACGACCTTGGGTGAGTGAGTGCTTGCTTTTTCAGGCCTGAGGTTCCCCACGGTAGAGTGAGGAGTTTGAATCAGCTCATCCGAGAGCTCTGGCAGCCTGTATTTACACAATGCAAATGGAGCCCTAGCCCCTAAGACCAAGCCTCAGCTTTTATAGGGGAAACACTGGGCTCAGTCAAGCAGAAACCACACCTGACTCGCGTGGCTTTCTGGGACTCCTTCCTGACCGCCTGCCTCCTCTCAGCTGTCTCCGGTTAAGCCTGTCAGATCTGGTTCTGTCTGAAGAGATGCGCACAGGCTGCTTTCCACCCAACGCCCATCCCAAGGTCTGTTCCAGGCCCCTGTTGTCCCCCAGGCAGCAGAGGCCTAGCGACAGGCCTCATTCATCTTCCCACTGAGTCCAGAGACAAAGGGCCTAATGTGTGTGCAGATGGGCCTGCCCCTCCATCATCCCTCACAACCAGTGTCCGATAATGTGCCTCCAATGAGTCCCCCGTGGCCACCCTCTGACCAGGGGGTGGCTGGGCAATGACACATGCAAATACAGGGACTGGATGACAAAGCAAGCCTTGAGGGGGCATGGCGGGGGGCGGGGCATGATCACAGCCCCACAGAGAATCCCATAACTCATTTCTGACATGGATACATTAGGCCTCTCAAAGACCACTTGCCCCTGAACACTGAGCTGCCAAATTAATTGACAAGCGACCTTTAGAAGCAGCTCCTAGAGAGCAGGAACCCCTGTCCCCAGAGGCCCGGCCCAAGAAGCTGTCATTTTCTGGGAGAAAAGAATTGTGCCCTATCTGGCCAGAGCTCAGTGCCCTCCCGGGCTGATTGAGACCCTGGCCATTCCAGAGTGTCGCATGTATGTGTGAACAAGGAAATTGGGTCCCAGAGAGAGCAGTGATGTGCTTTAAGCACGCAGTGCATAGGCGGTGGAGGTAAGGCTGGAACCCAGGTCTCCTGACTGCTCTGCCAAGCCCTTTGCCTCTCTCTTGCAGCCAAACCCCTGAGTGCTGCAGAGGGCTCTGACTGCCTAGTCATACGTCCTCCCCACCCTCATGGCAGGGGTTGTAGGGGCTGGGGGGAGAGTCCTTAGCCCCTGTTCTCCCACAGAGCCTGAGCCTGGCCCTAGTGAAAACACTGATGACCCCCCTCCTGTTTAATTTTTTTAGAAACAGGGTCTCGCCTTGTCACCCAGGCTGGAGTGCAGTGGCAAAATCACGACTCACAGCAGCCTCAAACTCCTGCCTCAGCCTCCCAAGTAGCTAGGACCACAGGTGCATACCACCATGCCTGGCTAATTTTCTTATTTTTTATAGAGACAGGATCTTGCTATGTTGTCCGGGCTGGTGTTGAACTCCTGACCTCAAGCAATCCTTCTGCCTCAGTCTCCCAAAGTTCTGCGATTACAGGCGTGAGCCACCGAGCCAGCCTAAAGCCCTCTTTGAAATGCAGACACAAAGCAGGAAGAGTGGCAGAAAGGATGCAGGGAATGCCAGCAGCCAGGAAGCCATAGCTGACCACTCACGGAAAGCCTGAGCACAGTATTAGAGAGACAGAAGACTGTGGATGGGAGTGGGCATCTGGGGACTAGGCTCATATCCCCACTCTGCCCTGGCCCTCTGGGGGATCTTAGGTCAGCCAAGTCCTTCCCTGAGACCCTACCTTTCAGCAGAATGAAAGACTCAAAACAGGAAGCAATGATCCTATCACTATTCGCTCCCATTTATCAAGCACTCCCTGTGAGCCAAGCACTGCACTAAGTGCTGCTGAGCCCTCGTCTTATTAATCTTCATAACAGCCCCCAAGAAGAAACTGTCTTCGTTTTACAGGTGAGGCTGGGCTCATGGCTCACACCTGTACCCGCAGCATTTTGGAAAGTCGAGGTGGGAGGATCGCCTTAGACCAGAAGTCCAAGACCAGCCTGGGCAACACAGTGAGACCCTGTCTCTACAAAATAAATAAAAAATAAAATTTTTAAAAATACAGATAAGAAAGCTGAGTTTCAACTAGCTAGTTACTTTTCTTACAAGTGGCTGAACCCAGCTTAGAACCCAACCTCTGGGCATGCTCCTGGCTTAGGGACAAGGATAAGAGGGGACCAGAAAACAGACAGAGAATCCCAGGTTCAGCCAGAAAGGGCAGGTCAAAGTGGGTCCCGAGTGGGGAGGCCCATTAGTCACCAGGCCCCTTGGCCCTTGGAGAGAGGCACAGCGCAGAGGGAAACAGCCCACCTCCCAGCAGGTCTTGCTGAAGACCCTCCATTCCCTTCTGAATCTCTACCTCCAGCCCCTCCCACAACTGGGTCCCTTTGGTCCCTCCTATAGGAGTAGCCTCACCCAGGTGGCCTTAATCTGGTGGTCATGGAAATTTCATTTTTTTTTTCCTTTTTTTCTGGGGGTGGTGGGTGGGCAGAATCTTGCTCTGTCGCCCAGTCTGGAGTGCAGTGGTGCGATCTCGGCTCACTGCAAGCTCCGCCTCCTGGGTTCACACCATTCTCCTGCCTCAGCCTCCCGAGTAGCTGGGACTACAGGCGCCCACTACCACGCCCGGCTATTTTTTCTTTCTTTCTTTTTTTTTTTTTTTTTGTATTTTTAGTAGAGAATGGGTTTCACTGTGTTAGCCAGGATGGTCTCAATCTCCTGACCTCGAGATTCGCCCACCTCAGCCTTCCAAAGTGCTGGGATTACAGGCGTGAGCCACCGCGCCCTGCTGGCCATGGAAATTTCAACAGCCCTGGGCCCGGAGCCCAGCTTGCTCTGCCCTGCTCCCCAGAGTCCCTTTCTAGTTACATGTCCTGGAGCTAGGTCATGGGGCTGGGTCACCTCCCTTCAGCATATAGAGACCCTGCTAGTCTGTCACCTGAGTTCATCTAATCCTGAGGCTCCCCCTCCTTCCTCTCAGAGTGGCCTTGTCCATCTCCACTCCAGGACCTGGCAGGAGAAGCACAGAAAGAGCCTGTGAAGAACCCCGGACTGAGATGGCTGAGGGCTCGGAGAAGGATTCCCCGGGCATTGGATGGCCACCTGGATTTGCAGATTCACAAAGGAAGGACATTGTTTGATGGGAGAGGAGCCAGATCATAAGGAGTGTGAGCATTGAGGCCAGAGAGGAGGGCCTCACTCCAGCCCTCAGCCCTCAAAAGCCCATGGGCTGCTGCCTGCATCTTACAGTTGTGCACAGCAGAAGCCCCCAAGATCTGGTTGCTGAGAGGGCAGAGGTACAGGGCAGAGATCCTGGTGTGGGTTGGGTAGATATCAGAGGGTGAAGGAGTCCAGCATTGGAGCTGTCCTGGTTCGAAGGTTCCTTCAGTCTTTTGCAGTCCTCCCGACCACAGCTCAGCAACAGGAGCAGGCTGGTGGTGATGGGTGGCTGGGGCACCACACTGTGCTGCTGGGGCCCACTCTACCAGCCCTGCATTTGGCTGTTCAGCTATGGCTTGTACATCCCTTGGGACTGGAGGCTTATACCTCCAAGGCAGCCCCTACCCCTGTGGGATGGTTCTGCCTGTGAGAAAGACCCTTCTTCCTACGAGTCCAGGTGCTTCTCTGTGGCCTGTCCCTAGGTCCTGGCCCCGTTCGAGGTCAGAAACTATATGCACTCCCTCGGAGCAGCATAGCCCGACTGAGGTCTGCCCAGCAGGCCCAGCACCCACCCCGCCTCCGTCTCCCAGGTCTCTGCAGGCCAAGGATGCTGTTATTTTTTAGCCATTCCATGGAGTATGACCTCCTCATTCACCTGAAGCACTGCCTCTCCTCTAGGACCTCAGTTCGGCAGGATCCCTGTCCTCCTGACTGAGTGCTCAGAGCAGATATTCTGCAGTCTAGGGGCCTCTATTACTTGGTTTCCTGTTCCCCACTGATTCGGCAGAAGCCTGGAATTGAAGTCCGTGGAGGATCTGGGTCAGTTTCTTTACATCTAGAGCTTTTTCAGAGAATAACTCAGTTCTTCAGGCACAAGACGCCCCCAGTAGCAGCTACTCCCTACACCAATGTGATGAGTTCCCATAGACACACCAGCCCACCCAGCACAGGCCCCTCACTGACCTCCCAGCCTCCAATAGGTCCCCTGGTTCCTGGCCTTCTCCCCAGGGCTGCAAAAGTCTCTTTGGAGTATCCCCATTCCAGATCCCTTCTCACCCCTCAATAAATCATCTCTGAAGGCAAGGGAGTGAGAACTTTATTTGCACGACAAAACAAACAAACAAACAAAAAAACAAATTGGCCGAATTTATCAAAACAGTAGATTATTTGCAATCATGGGTACTTGGAAACTGTATCAGCCTGGATTCCCCCTAAAGCAGAGCCTGAGACAAAGAACCCAAGCAGGGAGCTTTCTTAGGAATTCGATCCCAGGGAGCAGGAGTGAGGGGCAGGGGCGAAACAAAGGAAGAAGCAAAAGCCAGATCAAGGATGCATTGCTGCGTTGGCCACCAGCGCTGAAGGGCCTGTGTCAAGCATCTCAGAACTGTCCCTCAGGGGCCAAAGGGGAAATATTTACTCATCAGCTTCAGTCTCCCATTGGTCAAGGCTGTCCCACAGGCAAGAATTCTTCTGGGTGAATGTGGAGTGGTTCCCAGGGCAGGAAGATAGAGGTGAAGACTAGGGGAGGGAAGGTGCTGTCAGCTCATGCTTGAGCAGAGCTGGCTGAAATTTGTGCAGAACGGACCCCAGGGTAGTGGCTGCACTAAGAGAGACGAGGCTGAGAAGATGTGTCGTGATGCACATAAAGTGTCCTATGCAATAGTCAGCTCCATCGCGTGTGACACAGGCAGCTCACAGCTAATGTGACAAGCCTGTGGGAAGGACACTGTGGTCAAGAATAGCTGAAGTGGATCAGAAGGTCAAAACTGGAAGGAAGTTGGGTGTGGTGTCTCACGCCTGTAATCCCAGCACTTTGGGAGGCCGAGGCGGGAGGCTCACTTGAGTTCAGGTGTTTGAGACAAGCGCAGGCAACACAGGGAGACTCTATCTCTACAAAAATAAAAATAAAATAAATTAGCCAGGCATGGTGATGCACACTTGTAGTCTCAGCTACTCAGGAGGCTGAGGTGGGAGGGTTGCTTGAGCCTTAGAGTTTGAGCTGCAGTGCCAGTGATCACGCCACTGCACTCCAGGCTGGGTGACAGAGCAAGACTCTGTCTCAAAACAAAAACTGAAGGAGTCCCAGAGCCAATGGATTCACGGGACAGACAGCTAGGGAAACTGAGGTCCACAGAGGGTTCAGGCAGAGGCAGGCTAGAAAGTCTCCCTTTCAGAGCCAGGGATGGTTCCTGAGGCCATCTGGGTGACTTGCCAGCTTCATGCCTGGCACACATTTAGTGATCAAAAATGGGAATGATGACAACAATGACAATAATAATAATGGCTCCTGATGTGAGGTTCCCTGTTCTGGCCGCTAAGCCCCTTGGCCTCCAGGGGCACTTTTGAGTGTAACTGCACAGCAAGGTCTCCACATTCTTTCATTCTTCTGCTATTAATTTTAGTGCAATGGCAGTCAAGGAGTTAAAGCAGTGCTTTCAGCTGGAGATGCCAGCTCTGGCACCAGGATGCGCTGGAGACTCACATCTAATGGGGGGACTGGACCTCAGCTCCCTCTCTGAGTTAAGGGCTGTGTGTGGAAAGAGCTTTGTGGTGAGGCTGTTCTAAAGTTACCTTTGGCTTCTTGAATTCCCTTTGTCCTTCAGAAGTGCATTTGATGCAGGAGTCCTGGGACTTTCCCAAGCTTTCCAGCTTGGGGCTACCACCTGTTCACCCTGGCAAGAGACCCTGGGCTCAAGCTGTGGCAGGAAGGGATTTCCAGGTTCTGTTGGAAACATCATGGCGGTGAGTTCTCTTCCTAGAGCTCCTTTTGCCCCCTTGCCTCCCGAGTGCTGGCCTCTCTGGGTCAGCACTTCCCTGCTATCCTGCCTTTCCCACCCGGCTCTCAATTCTTTGATCCCCCCACTGACTTTGTAAATAAAAATCCCTATATTTTCAGCTCTTTCATGGTCCCTTATTCCAACCCTGCTGTCACCACAGCTAGCTCTCTGTATAGGACAGTGCTTCCTGGTAGCCTCTGGAGGGAACACTGCAGGTATGCACACCTGGATCGAGAGTGACACCCCCAGCAACATAACAGAACCACTCAAGGGGATGCTGGAGCTGGTACATATCAGCTTACCAGAGCAAATTGTACCTATCAGTCAGCAACTTCCTGTCCGTGGCTTGAAATAGCCCTTGGGGCATGGTGGTGGGGGCCTGTAATCCCAGCTACTCGGGAGGCTGAGGCAGGAGAATCACTTGAACCCAGCAGGCGGAGGTTGCAGTGAGCCAAGGTAGCTCCACTGCACTCCAGCCTGGGCCTGGGCCTGGGCAACACAGTGAGACTCCATTTCAAAAATAAAAGAAATAGCCCACAGGAGCCGTATTTACACTATGGGAATCAGCAAATGCTATAAGCCAGGTTTAGGGTTTTTCTCTGAAGAGCCTGTTGTTAAATACTTACCAGCACACCACTAACCCCTGATTCTCCTCCTTCTGCCCCTTTGAGACTCTCACCATCCAGGTAGACCTCCGGCTATGGTTTGAATGTGTCCCCCAAAGTTCATGTGTTGGAAACTTAATCCCCAAAGTGACAGGGTTAGAGGTGGAACTTTTAAGAGCTGATTAGGACATGAGGACTCCACCCTCATGAATGGATTCGTGCTGTTATAGTGGGAGTGGGTTCCTTATAAAAGGACAAGTTCAACTCCTCTTGCTCTCTCTCTCTTCTCTGTCTCTCCTCTCCTTCCCCTACCATGCTGTCTCTCCTTCTCCCTCCCTTGCCCTTCTGCCTTCTGCCATGGAATGACACAGTAAGAAGGCCCTTACAAGGCACCAGTACCTTGATCTTGGACTTTCCAGCCTTCAGAACTGTGAGAAAAGAAATTTCTTTTCTTTCTAAATTACCCAGTCTTGGCCAGGCACAGTGGTTCATGTCCGTAATCCCAGCACTTTGGGAGGCCGAGGTGGGCGGATCACCTGAGGTCAGGAGTTCAAGACCAGCCTGGCCAACATGGTGAAACCCCATCTCTACTAAAAATAAAAAATTAGCTGGGCATGATGGCACACACCTGTAATTCCAGCTACTGGGGAAGCTGAGGCAGGAGAATCGCTTGAACCTGGGAGGCGGAGGTTGCAGTGAGCTGAGATCACACCACTGCACTCCAGCCTAGGAGACATCATCATCATCATCATCATCATCATCATCATAAATGACCCAGTTTCAGGTGTTCTGTTATAGCAGCACAAAACAGACTAAGACCCACCTCCTTTACTTTCATCATCATGCTCACCTACCAATCTCTTCTATCTCATTCATTGCAGACAGTGGCACTAGCTCACAGCTTCCCAATTCCTGCCACCCTTCAGAGGCTTACAGCCTCCTCCTGGCAGGCCCACCACCCTGGCTTCCTTGGCTCACCCTCCTACACTCTCAAGTGCCTTGGCAGCCATCTTTTTCGGCCCGACTTTGCTGCCTCCTACGTGAGTAGGTAAATGTCACCTATGTCCAGAAAGTGATGGCATGAACCCCAACTACAGCAGAATTTCATGCACAGCTAGGCTTCACGGTCCCTGTCCCCTCCCCCACACATAGGACCTGATTCCCTTCAGTTGTACTTGGGGTCCCCCAGGGGTATGACGCGGTCCCCCAGTGTGGGGTGAGTCTACTCCTGTTCCTGCCCCGTTTTGAAGGATGTGGGCACAGTGGAGGGCTCAGGCCCTGGATTGGCCCATCCTGTCTCTGGGCCATGCCCACAGCCTGCTCAGGGCCGAGAGTCAGGCTGCATGAGGACTCAAGGGGTCTGAGTTCTGCTCCCTACTCCGCCACAGCTTTACCAGGTGCTCTAAATTAACCACGTGCTCTCTCTATGCCAACTTTTCTATAAAATGGGGATACATAATCCCTAGACCTCTTAGTAGGGAGAATCAGAGGAGCTAGGACTTTTTCACTGGAAAGTCGATCTTGGTTGAAGATGACTTAGAGTCCTGGTGAGAAAGAGTCACTGTGAGCTCCTTGAGGGCAGGGATTTCATCCAACTCCTTTGAGTATCCTCAGCCTGGCCCCATAAAGGCCCAGTTGGTGGATGCTGGCAGAATAGCCAAGGACTGAAGGTGACCGCCAACCGCTGGTCAGCAGCTGGTGAATAGAATTGAAACCCCACCCTGAACAGTTGCTGGGTGCAAAGAACTTAGTCCTGCAGGCCATGCTCCCAGGCTGCAGCCCCTCAGTCAGGTATGTACAGAGGATGGGAGGCCTCAGCTGCCCCTGGGCAGGACACTCTCTCCCCGGCTTATTCCTTCTGCTGTAACTCCCTTGGGGATCTCACTTCCAGAACCTACAAGTGTGGTCTGGGAACCACACTTTTGAAAACTACTAGAGATTGAGGCCGTGGTGTTAAGAATTTTGCTTTCAAGGTGAGGAAGGTGAGGTCTAAGTTGCCTTTACTAGGGGTCCCATAATGATTCAAGAGCAGGAATTCACTGCCTCCGGAGTCCGGAGGAGCCCGGGAGGGCAGGTACTTGCTCTCCATCAGCAGGTGCCAGCCAAGTGGCCATGCGTAGGCAGTGACTGCCACCCTCTGGCCAGCCGTGGTAAAGCCCCTGGCTAGTGGCTCCACTGTGGTGGTCTGTGTTCCCGACTGGGAACTGTCAAGGAACCCTGATTGCAGGGTAGGAAGCCAGTTCCAGGAGGTTCCCTGATTCAGTATCGGTAGACCAACTGAAGAAAGAAGTGATGTGTCCCTGTGGGTTTGGATTTGAATCCAGACTCCCGCCTCTGGCCCCATGATTGTCCTGCCCTTACCTTCTCCATACCCCTTTTCTTCCTGTGAGCTCCTGTTTCCGGGCTTTCCCTCCCCAATACTGTGGAATTAGGAACAAAAGATCAGCTACACTCAGTTCAGCTTGGGTTTCCATCCTTACTCTGCCTTGCTGGCTGAATGACCCTGGAGAAGCCACTTTGCCTTTCTCAGGGTCAGTTTCCTTCTCTGTGTGAAATAGCGATATTTATTTCTCAGGGTGTGGCCCAGTCCATACATCCACCATTGGAGCCCTCCCAGTGTTTGAAACTAAACTGAAACTAAAATATGAAGACATTAGTGTCTCCAAAGTGGAATGTGTATGCCCCAGACGGTGAGCAAGACCGTCTGGAGTATGGGAAGAAAATATTAGATCTTCTGATATTTATTTTTATCTTGTCCCTCTTCTATTTTTATATTTGTTTTATAATGTACATAAATATTATAGTAGTATAAATACATATATATTTATAAATAATGTACACATAGAATGCAGATGTAATGGTAATGTTACAGGATCTTTGGAGGGGTATGGGGGCTATTGATTTTCTTCCCGGGGAGCTCCTTTGCCTGAGTTCTTGTCCTGTGTCCAGGAATAATGAGGTACTCAAAGAACTTATTGAGTTTAGCTGTTAAGCAGCTCAGAGAAAACCCACAGTGGGTAGCTCCTCTGAGCAAGTCATCCCATGGAGTGTTCACCTCTCAGCAGACAGGAGGCCTGAAGAGGGTAGCTCCCCTCTGCCCAATGGTCATCCTGCCGCCTGCTGCTCTCAGCAGAAAGAAGACCCAACCCTGAAGAGGGGAGCTGCTCTTAGCAGAGGAAAGACCTGCTCCTGGAGAAGGAGGCTGTTCTGGGGGATCCTCTCCTCAGGTCATTTGGAAGTCTCTACAGGAGGAGGGGGCCTCCTCTCGCAGGTCCTTTGAAAGTCTCCTCAGGTCTCTGCAGCTCTGGCAGACAGTAGCTCCTCTCTACAGCTACTCTTCCTGCTGTGTCTCTGTCCTCTCCTGCAGTTTGGCTGAGCCCAGGGCTTTTATGGACCTCAGACAGGAGGAAGTGTGTGCCGATTGGCCCATTGGCAGCCATGGGTGGGCCTGGAGGAGGCACTACAAGCTCCCACTCAGGTCTGCGGGACTGGCAGCCTGGTCCCCAGTCTTCAGTCCCTCCCTGACCTGAAGATGGGCCTTACTGGAGACCCACCCCCTTCTGCCCAGGAATCAATCTGCCTCCCACTGTCATTCATGGCCTCTGGGGTTTGGCCCCAAGCCCTGTTCCAAGATCAGAGCAGGGATGTCAGCCGAGAGAGGCCAGGCAGCAGGAACAGACACCCCCAAGCGACTGAGGGGGAAGGAGGGGCAGTGGGGTCCTTTCTGGGGTCCACGAGGGTGCAGGCTGCAGAAACTCTCGGGGTCCTGCACCTAGGAGGGCAGATCTTGCCTGCTGCCAGCCCCCTCCAAGAGCACAGGGAGGCTCGGATCCACAGCCGCAGTTTGGGCAGTTGTAGCCTCGCCCAGGAGGGTGGGGATCCTGCCTGCTCCGTAAAGCAGGAGGCCTGAGTCTGCAGCTGCGGTTTGGGCGGCTGCAGCAGCACCCGGGGTGCTCTCCCCAACTCAGAAGGGGCGAGGCATCCACCGGCATGCAGCCCCGGCTGTGCCTCCCCACCACAGCCCTGTGATGGCAGCAGCTACTGCATCAATAGTGTAAACATTGGCCGGACGCGGTGGCTCACGCCTGTAATCCCAACACTTTGGGAGGCCAAGGCGGGTGGATCATGAGGTCAGGAGATCGAGACCATCCTGGCTAACATGGTGAAACCCCGTCTCTACTAAAAGAAATACAAAAAATATTAGCCAGGCGTGGTGGCGGGCGCCTGTAGTCCCAGCTACTTGGGAGGCAGGAGAATGGTGTGAACCCGGGAGGCGGAGCTTGCAGTGAGCCAAGATTGTGCCACTGCCCTCCAGCCTGGGAGATAGAGCGAAACTCCATCTAAAAAAAAAAAAAAAAAAAAAAAAGTGTGAACATTTTGAACTGCATGCATTATTATATCAAGGAGTGGCATATCTTGCATGAATGATCTCTTTTGTGTTTAGGTATTCTAAACACTCTTAATGTGAAAATGAAGTGCATGTAGCAAAGACCTTTTACTATATGAAACTTTACAACACTTGTAAAAAATTAAATTTGGTTTGTGCACAGTGTAACGTTTCTCCTTATATTGTCCAAAATTACACACGCACAAACACAAACCGTTCACCCTAATTAGGCGTTGGCCTCAACCTACGCATCTGGGACTGTTCTATTAAACTGCTGCCAGAATCTTACATCCAGTTACCTCCACTTTCTAGAACGTATTCTGTAATAATGCTATCAAAACCAATTTCTACTCCATACGGACTTTTTTTTTTTTTGCAATAGCAATTAAAATTTTTTCTTCCAAAAGAAAAAAACCCATTGTTCTGAGACAGGATTCATAGACTTCATCAGATGCCTGAGACATCCACAGTTTAAAAAAGGCCAATTATTCTAGCTTTATAGTCCCAGTGCTAAGGTCATGCCAGTGATCCCATATGCCTGGCCCTCTGGGGGGGATGGGGTGAAAGTAGGTACTTATTACATCCTTTTTGAATGAATGGTTTGGAGTTCTTTTCATAATTATAGAATTATAAAGCTAGAAAGTCTTTAGTACTATGATTTTCAAAGTGTTTGGTCATGACTCCTAGCAAGAAATGGATTTTCATTTGTGACCCAGTAACCTCATGCGTGAAACAGTTTTTATAAAACATGATGTAACTTTACTATGTATGAGGTACTCTTATATCTTCTATTCTACTTTTTTCTTAATGTATTCCATTTCTCTTTTTTGAGACGATTAATTGAATTTTTATCCAAAACAACTTGCTTCAATTGAAAATTAATAGTAGCAGATTTGGGAGCAAATAAACAGAAATGGAAAGTCTTAGTATTTGGCTTAATTATTCTACAAGCACGCTGATCACATTTATGCTTTTTTAATTTTAAATTTTAATTAAATTTTAAGTTAAAAGGCATAAATGTGATCAGTGTGCTTTTAGAATAATTTGAAGGTGTGGTATTTATAGTTAATGTGTAGAAAAGAAAAAAACCTCGCATAACCCCAGATCACACAAATTAAAATTCACTTAGTCATACATTTGTGAGCACTTTTGACAGCCAAAATTTCACCATTCTTAAAGTGGGAGTCTTTCAAAAATACTTCTTCATATTCAAAAGCTAAAAGTTAGAGTGAAGATAGCCCAATTATCTTGGTGTGGGAGAAGTTACATAATAATCTATTTCCAAAACCCACAAAAACCCGTAAATGTCACCAACAAAAAACAAAGCAGCGGATTGGCCAAAACCAAGGCAACTGGTTATACCGGAAGGCGGCAGATCACTCATTTAACTGCTAAAAGCCATTGCTTTGTAGTACTAATGTTAATTCCTTCCCGCACTTCGGGAACCCACATCGCAGCCAATGCAGGGTCAGTTTCTGTGTATTTAGCTCTGTGGAATGTGCCAGAACACCAGTCAGCACTTAAGTCAATCTAAAGGAAATTCTCTACGTTTGAAAATCATCTCACTGGCTTCATGATATAATTTGTACATTCTTCCTTAGCTTCAGGGGCACATGCCTGCCCCCTGGTCCAATAGATCCAAAACGGTTACAAGGATATCTTGACTTACAGGAGATGCCACAAAAGAATTTTGACAATTCAGTCTTGAAGTCTGCTCACTTTGACCCAAACTTTCTAAGCCAGTGACATGCAGAGGGTCCACCTGGACCAGATGAAATTTCTGTGGACAGAGATGTCACAGAGCTGGGAAGGAGAGAAATAGCTCTCCAGTCAATGTGAGTGAGAAAAATTAGTCATATCACTTCAAAACATGTGAACTTGAGCGTTAAGGATGCTGGCATGCAGGGAAGTCACGTGCACAACAGAAGAGTTGCAGGATGTCTTCTCTTTTGTGTTAATGTGAGATTACTGAGGACAAGAGAATAGGTCCTGGGAGATGTGGTGTATTTGCCAATTTCTGGTCACACACAGCCTCCTCAAAAAGCCCCTAAAGATGGCCAGGCGCAGTGGCTTACGCCTGTAATCCCAGCAATTTGGGAGGCCGAGGGGGTGGAGCACCTGAGGTCAGGACTTTGAGACCAGCCTAGCCAACATGGTGAAACCCCGTCTCTACTACAAACAAAAAATTAGCCGGGCGTGCGTGCCTGTAAAAATGGTGGTGCGTGCCTGTAATCCCAGCTACTGGGGAGGCTGAGGCAGGAGAATCACTTGAACCCAGGAGGCAGAGGTTGCAGTGAGCCGAGATTGCACCACTGCACTCCAGCCTCGGCAACACAGCGAGACTCTGTCTTAAAAGAAAAAAAAAGCCCCCAAAGATGAACTTCACCTATTTGTAAGTGGTCTAATAGTCCTCCATCTCTCTTTATATTTATATTTTTGAACTTTAAAACTAGTTTTTTTGAAAAATATTTTTTAGAACCAGGGTCTCACTCTGTTACCCAGGCTAGAGTGCAGTGGCCCAATCATAGGGCAGTCTCAAACTCCTGGGCTCAAGTGATCCTTACCCCTGCCTCCCGAGTAGCTAGGTCTACAAGTGCACACCACTGCGTCTGCAATTTTAAAATTTTTGTAGAGATTGGGTCTCACCATGTTGCCCATACTGGTCTTGAAATCATGGCCAGAAGCAATCCTCCCACCTTGGTCTCCCTAAGTGCTGGGATTGCAGGAGTGAGCCACCACATCTGAGCCACAGGGCGGCCTCGAAAATGGGGCATGAGCCTCTTCCCATCTCTTTTTTTGTTGTTGCTGTTCAAGACAGAGTCTCACTCTTTTGCCCAGGCTGGAGTGCAGTCGTGTGATCTAGGCTCACTGCAACTTCTGCCTCCCGGGTTCAAGCGATTCTCCTGCCTCAGCCTCCCAAGTAGCTGGGACTACAGGCATGTGCCACCACACCCGGCTAATTTTGTTTTTGTTTCTGTTTTTTCACTTCAGATGGGGTTTCACCACGTTGGCCAGGTTGGTTTCAAACTCCTGACCTCAAGTGATCCACCCACCTCCGACTCCCAAAATCCTGGGATTACAGGCATGAACCACCACACCCAGCCCCATCTGTTTTTTTTTTTTTTCTTTTTTTGAGACGAGGTCTAGCTCTACCCCCCAGGCTGGAGTGCAGTGGTGTGATCACGGCTCAATGTAGCCTCAACCTCCAGGGCTTAAGGGATCCTCCTGCCTCAGCCTCCCAAGTAACTGGAACTACAGGCATGTGCTAATTTTTTGGAATTTTAGTGGACACGAGGTCTCTCGCTATGTTGCCCAAGCTGGTCTGGAAATCAGGAGCTCAAGCGATCCTCTCACCTCGGCTCCCAAAGTGCTGGGATTACAGGCGTGAGCCACTCTGCCTGGCCCTCCAAAAAAAAAAATGCCAGTGACAACCTATTAAACTGATATCTGTCACGCTAATGGGTCATGACTAGCAGTTTGAAAGACAAAGCTCGATTTCACTGAATTTATTTTAGCAACAAATTTATTTTGCAATGAAATTGCAACACAAGCCCCTAAACCTGCAGTTGCCGGAAGCTAAACGTCTGCGCTTCCGGGAGCAAATTTCCAGCTACCACGCCTCTGGAAGCAGGGCGTGGCTTCCTCCCTCCTCTCTCCGCCCACTCGCCCTCGGCATCTTCCCCGCACCCGGCGTAGCGACGGCAGGGGGCGCTGCGGCGTGCTCCGCGCCGTGGGGGCGGGGCCGGCGTAATGCCCCGCCCCCTCGTTAGCTCATCTTTGCGCGTCGCAGTCGCGCTGAGCCCGGCTTCCGACTTGCAGGCTGGCAGTGCAGTGGTGAGTTGGAGCGCAGGGCCGTTGGCGATGGCTGTCATTAGGGCAGTTGACGGTCCAGGCCAGAGGGCGGGTGAGCGAGGTTGGGCCCGACGCTGCCTGTAAGCAGGTCCGTTCAGGGATGCTGCAGGCCCTGGGACCTGAGGGTGGCTTCCGTGACTCCATTTGCCCTGGCTGTCCCTCGGTGTACGGGGCCTGAGGGGAGAGGGGGAGGCCCGTAGGTGGCCTCCTTTTGCGTCCTGAGGATGTTCTGGGCAGCACCGAGATTAGGGCTGGTTTCTCTGCGGAGGAGATCAGTTATCCGTAGGTGGGAGGACGGTATTAACCGAAGTTTTCCAGTAGTGGGCCACGCTTGTCTTCTTAGGTAGCGTGCTGGACAGATACAGACATCACTGGACGGGTACAGACAGAGGCTGGGTTCGCTTTACGCCAAGTACCGTGCAATACTGTGGGCTGTTGACTTGCCTGAGTAGTTTCATCGAGGTATCTGTAGTGTTCCTTGGAAACACTGAGCCAGTGATGAATTCTGCCTGGGAAAATTAGGGAAAAGTTTCCCAAAGAGAGAAGATGGCAGGAGAGGGCTAAGGTCTAAAGTCTCTTAGCTCTGACCTTCATAAGACCCTGAAGTAAGAGGTAGTGTATCTTGGTAGCATATACTATAGATTGTATCCACCTTATAGTGTCCCTTGGGGGCTTCCTTAACCGCTTCTAAGCTTCCATTTTCTTATTAGAAAAGTGGAACTGATAATAAGAAAATAGTGCGAGGTGTACGTTCCAGTGGATGTTTGAAATCTTGGATAGTGAAGGACCCTGACTGACTTACCGTGGACCCTGACCACTTACCGTGGTTTACCTATGTAAAATTTTTCAACTTTACATAGGTTTATTGGGAAGTAGCCCCATTGTAAGTTGAGAAGCATCTATACTGTGTTTTTTCTCATACAGGTTACACATACATACCTATGATTACTTAGTTTAATTCGTAAATTAGGCACAGTAAGAGATTAACAACAATAATAAAATAGAATTATAACAGTGTAATAAAATGTATGTGAATGTGGTCTCTCTCAAAATATCTTACTGCACACTACTCACCTATTTTTGAACTATGGTTGACCTCTGGAACTGTGGAAATCAAAACCTCAGCTAAAGAACTACTGTACCTAGTAAATGGGGTTATGAGGTTTCAGTGAGCTAATCTTTGTGCGTTACTTAAAATAGGACCGGATTCATTGTACATCCTCAAATGTGCACTCATTGATAGAATCATACCCTTGTCTTTTGGAACCCGGGTTTTTGGAGGTTGACTTACCGCAAGCCTTACTTCTTTTTTTGTTTCTATCCATTGCCAAATGTGAGGCCCAGAATGACAGGGAAGAGGACAAGCCTGTGCTTCAGCAGGCAGAAGGCTGTGCTCAAGCAGAGGTTGAATACCATTCCCATTAGCCAAACTGGCTCGAGCGCTTTCCTGTCTTTCCTACCCTGGGCAGAAAGAACCCTGTTCATGGGTCACAAATGAATAAAACACTACCAATCTGTCTGTAATCCCAGCACTTTGGAAGGCCAAGACAAGAGGATAGCTTGAGGCCAGGAGTTCGATACCAGCCTGGGCGACATAATAAGACCTTGTCTTTACAAAACCAAAACAAAACATTACCAATTTGAGATCTTCATAGGCAAGGATTAGTTATAAATTGTTTGTTTGATTTTCTGTTATTGGAAAACCTTCGGCAGCTTTTTGGGCTGGCAGATTTAAAGAAAGTAACCTGAACCTGGATGCCTTAACTGTATGGTCCCTTAAACTGACAGTGGGTAGAACTGCGAGGGCCGTGAACTTGGATGAGAGGAAAAATTGCATCTTTGTTTCCTAACCTCCAACTGAAATTTAGCATTTTCTTCCACTATGAATGTAGGCAATAAATCACATTATTAGCAGTGTGACTTTGTTATGAATATAAATTACAGATATTTTCATATCACGGTATTGTGTAAGCTCACTTACAACTTTGAAATTAGGGTAGTTATTAAATTTGCTTCTAGATTGCATATATAATGAGCCAATAAAGAAGCACATATGTTTTTGTATTTTAATAAAATTTTAGTATATAGTCTATCCTCATTATTTGTGGATTCTGTATTTATGAATTCACCTACTCACTAAAATTTATCTGTAGCCCCCACATTAATACTTAAAATGCTTTTGTGGTCTTTGGAAGACATGACTTTTTTTCACATAAAAATTTTAGTCGCTTGATGCGCATGTTCTCAGCTGAAGTCAAACAAGGTGACACTGCCTTCTTGTCAGCTCTCATATTGTAAGCAAATGTCATTTTTGCAGTCTTTGGTGCTACGTTTTTCTCTGTGCTTTTTGTTGGTGATTCCACTGTTTGAGATAGCCCCCAAGCATTGTGCTGAAGTGTTTCTAAATGCAAGAAGTCTGTGATTTGTCTTAAGGAGAAAATATGTGTGTTAGATAAGCTTTGCTTAGGTATGAGTTCAATATTAATGAATTACTAATGTATATTCAGTAAGTGCCTTTAGACATAAACACACATAAAACATGATTATATATTGATTGGTTGACAAGAATGTGCCCAGAGGCTTTCAGGAACCGGTTTCCCAAGGAACAGTGGTTCTCTATTGGATAATTTAGTGTTGGTAGCAACTTCTTAGAACATAATTGTTGTGAATAATGAGAACCTACTGTAATTGGTTTCATTTCTAAACCTGTGTATTTTCTGTAAAGACATCCTGAGCCAGAGTCTGGTGGCTCACACCTGTAATCCCAGCACTTTGGGAGGCCCAGACAGGAGGATCGCTTGAGCCCAGGAGTTCAAGACCAGCCTAGACAACATAGGGAGACCCCCATCTCTATAAAAAATTAAAATATCCAGGCATGGCATGCACCTGTAGTCCCAGCCACTCAAGGGGCTGAGGTGGGAGAGGACTTGGCCTGGGAGGTTGAAGCTGCAATGAGCCATGATTGCACCACTGCACTCCAGTCTGGATGATGGAGCGAGACCCTATCTTGAAAAAAAGAAAGAAAAGGCCACTAAAGGGGGTCTATGGCACACACAAAGAAATAAGAACCATTAGCCCTTAATGTAGCCTGAGAAATTAGATCTTTTTTTTTTTTTTTTTTTTTTTTTTTTTGAGACAGAGTCTTGCTGTGTCACCCAGGCTGGAGTGCAGTGGCGCAATCTTGGCTCACTGCAAGCTCCACCTCCTGGGTTCACGCCATTCTCCTGCCTCAGCCTCCCGAGTAGCTGGGACTATAGGCGCCCACTACCACGCCCGGCTAATTTTTTTTTTTTCTTCTGTATTTTTAGTAGAGATGGGGTTTCACTGTGTTAGCCAGAATGGTCTTGATCTCCTGACCTCGTGATCCGCCCACCTCGGCCTCCCAAAGTGCTGGGATTACAAACGGGAGCCACCGTGCCCGGCTTTTTTTTTTTTTTTTTTTTTTTTTGAAACGGACTCTCGCTCTGTCACCCAGGCTGGAGTGCAGTAGCACAATCTTGGCTCACTGCAACCTCCGCCTCCTAGGTTCAAGTGATTCTCCTGCCTCAGCCTCCCAAGTAGCTGGTACTACAGGTGCGCGCCACTACGCCCAGCTAATTTTTGTATTTTTAGTAGAGTCATGGTTTCACCATGTTGGCCAGGATGGTCTCAATCTCTTGACACCGTGTCTCCCTCCAGCCTCTGCCCTTATTTACCTGACTATTGGCTCTTAAAGGCATTTTTGGTTGAGACCTTTGCGTGTAACATAAGAACTTTACCATCTTTGGATTTCCCCTTGTTTGTTTTTAATAAATAATATTTAATATTAAAAGGAGAAGTGGTTTTCTTCTCTCTAAAAAGCAGCAAAGGACAGAGACTGGTTACTCTCTGTAGTCACACTTGAGGTGAAGAAACCATGGGATGGCGTTAGCTGTTAGTTGAGTCCCTAGGTTCAGAGGAAGAAAAAAGACCATACCACCTGGTAGGGAGTGTGAAGGAGGTTCCAGGGACTGATCCATAGAAGGGTGTCAGAACAACTTCATAATAAGGGGTTGCCTTATTTTCTTGGTCAAGGGGAACTTCCTGTGTGCCCTTCTATCCTGATGACACCCCTCACTGAAATCCTGGTGTTGTTTCCACAGAACTGTCTGGCCTTTTGCCCTTGATCCTTGGTTAAGGAAATGACCAACCAGGTAAGGCCCGTGTTGAAGGGAAGAACATCAGTTGGTCTCTTTGCCAAGTTCAAGTCCAGTAGGTTTTCTGGATGTGTAGTCAAGAAAGTAGCATCTTATTCTTGCCCTGCTCCTAAAGAGCTCAATGACCCTGGGTACCTAGTCGCCTAGTTACCACAGTGTTAGGTGGGACTAGTAAAATGCAAATACTAAGAGGAGGACTGGTTCCTCTAAGTCTTTACCACAGTTTAGTGAGTAATAGAAGAAGCTTAAAAGATGTTGTACAAAAGAAAAAAACAGCAAGATCAGAATAGAAGATAGAACAGGAGAAACAGATCTTTGTAATAAGATTAGGGACAAAGTTAATAGACTGTTATGCATGCTGTGTGCCCTTATGCAGCTGCAAAATTTAAGCTGCAAACTGGACTCTGAGCTTCCTTGGTGAGCAGAACAGAAAAAGAAAACATAATTTATTGGTCTCTTGTTGGGTGAGTGTGGATAGTAGGAAGAGGGAGAGAGTGTCAGTTTTTTTAATACTTTTTTTCTGATAGGACTGTACAAATCTTGCATAAGTGGGGATCAAGGAGCTTGTAGGACGGCCAGGTTGACAGCAGAGGAAGTAACTAACACTGTAGTGACTCTATCTACTTGGGGAGGAGTGCTTTCTGGAGGCAATATGAGACATCTGAAATCTGACCATGGGTTTAATGTGGCTTCTGTTCTTTTTTTAGTATGGTATTCTCTTCAAACAAGAGCAAGGTAAGTAGCCTGCCTGTTTAAGCAATTCATCTGTGAAAAAAACTGTTGTCCCTGGTTTCTTTAAGACTTTTGTCATGCTGACCAGACATGCAGTTTTCAAGTATACTCACTTTGCGGAAGAATTGGCAGCTGAAAACAAATACTCTTAAAAAACAAACAACAACAACAAAAACCTGAACAACCAACTAAAAAAAAAAAGCAGTCATCATGATAGGTTGGAGGCTTCCAGGCTGAGGAAAATTTTCCCACCTGAGGAAGACATGACCGAGCTTCCCAGCTGGCGAGGTGGAAGAAGGAAATGCTTTGAGCCTCAAAACTCTGTTAATGCCGGCTCATCCAGGGAGGTGAACGTGAGCCTTTTTCTGAACTCAGAACTTGCTTTGGCCCTTAATGAAAGTGATGCCTATAATAGTGAGATGAATTTCTTTTGAGGCCACTGAGTGCATGGGGAGGGCTGGGAGCTGTGCAGCAGTGGCAGTGGCAGGGATGGGAGAGCAGGCCGCAGGTCAGAGTGGGCTGGGATTGTAGCTAACCAGTGGTCCAGAGCTTTGTACCCAAAAAGGAGTCATGTCTGTGCATGGGCTACTCACCCATCTCATTTCTTCACTATAGCCTCGATGAGTTTAGGAAGGCCTAAGGAATTTGTGGAATGCCTAATCAAAGCTCTTCCTCTCTAAGTAGTGACATGTAGGTAGTTTGACATTTAAGCCAACAGCATCATCCAGGTTAGCTAGTGTAAGTAACTAGTAGGCTAATTGGGCATGCCAGTCAACTACCTTATATGTAGCTATTGTCATCCAGGTGGCAAGTTAGCAGGCTTGAATTAGGTGGGGTTTGAAATAGAAGCCACAACTCTGTCTGTAATGCACAGCTGTTTAAGTTTAATGCCTTTATATTCATATTTTGGGAAGGTATCACTGGAGAATTGTTGCCAGGCAGGGGTAAAGCCTCCATGTGCACTTTGCACATTTTTACATCCACACCAGGTCTGCACATACAACGGTGTGGCCTACCAAACCTGCAGCTTACAGACTTAGATTTAAGGTAGACTTTAATTAATAGAGATTGGATTTGAATGCTAGCACCTCTCATTCCTTGTCTATAAAATGAGGATATTAATAGTACCCACTTCTTAGGATTGTTGTAATAATTGGCCCATTAACCATAATAAAGATACTTGTGGGGAAAGGCAACTTAATATATGGAGGCTATATTAGGTATTTTCTTTTAGATCTATACTGTTTAGAATTGAACTGCCTACTCGTTTCCAAAGATCTTTACGGAGTATCTGTTACTGGGTTTAGGTCTTTTCTTGGTAGGAGGGGGTCTTTCCCACTGGTTTTACTTGTTTTAGCCAAGTGATAGCCATTGTAGACTCCTATATACCAGATAGCATGCTAAAAGAAAGGGCACTGGATTTAGAGTCCAAAGTACTACCATCCCATCTGGTAAGCATGAGATTTAGGGCAAGTAGCTTCTTCAGAACCTCCAATTTTCATATGTGGCCCCAAAATTTCAATAAAAGCTATATAGGAAAGCACTTTGTAAAATAGTAAAGCAAATACAAATAAACGTTACCTTACAATTGTTGAACAGTATTTCAGCTTCATTAAGTCATATGCAAGAAGACTTTACTTTCCATTCTAGCCCATGATGATGCCATTTGGTCAGTTGCTTGGGGGACAAACAAGAAGGAAAACTCTGAGACAGTGGTCACAGGCTCCCTGGATGACCTGGTGAAGGTCTGGAAATGGTGAGTACCTCTCCCCTAACATACAGCCTTGGAAAATTGGGGGCTGAGGTTTTGCTTCTGAACTCGCCAGTTGCAGTCTGGGAAATACTTTTTTCTAGGCAAGAAATCTATAGCAATCTGGTGGTATAAAACAGCAGCTTCTTTTTCCCACTTGTTTTCCTGTTACTCTGTATTAAAGCCCTAAAGTTTAAAAAAAAATCTTAAAGTCCTACATTGAAAACCTGGCAGCATTTGGTGTTCTGTAGCTCATTAACTCTTCTCTGATTCTGTATTTCATAGACCATTGGTATTGCATAGTCACAGGGACCCAGAATTTCAGATGCCAGGTAAAGTGTGTTCTGTGTGAAGAAATCCATTTCTCTGTCCCCTGTTGAAGGCGTGATGAGAGGCTGGACCTACAGTGGAGTCTGGAGGGACATCAGCTGGGAGTGGTGTCTGTGGACATCAGCCACACCCTGCCCATTGCTGCATCCAGCTCTCTTGATGCTCATATTCGTCTTTGGGACTTGGAAAATGGCAAACAGATAAAGTCCATAGATGCAGGACCTGGTAAGAGTTTTACTTGTAGGGGAGATAATGGAGGCTCATGATTTCTTTTCCAAAATCTTTAGGGATAGGTGTGTTTTATAGCTCAGAATTTTTTGGTTTTGAGAGGGATGATAATGGGTGCATGAACTGTATTTCACATAATACCTTCAGTGGGGCTGGAAACAGCACTCTAATGAAACAGTCTGCAACTAAACGTGAGTATTTACACTAAGTGAGATAAATAAAGGCTATAAATAGCCCTGTGTCAATTCAGCTTAGATTTTGCTGCCAAATGAATTTTGGTAGTAAACCTGTGGAAAAAGCTAGTAGTTTCCAGAGCTTTTTGGATTTCAGAACTGCTGGTTTGGGGTTGTTGACCTGTATTTTGTGTTTTCCAGAGGTTCTCTATTTACCATATTCTGAGCTGATTCATTCACTGCCTTATGGAAGCCTAGAATGTAAAGCATGGGGTCCTTATAGATGTGTATCATGGTCATCTCTACTCATTTTGATTAAAGGGTGTGATTCCTGGTATGTGATACATATGAAACTTTTAAGAAACATCGATTTTTTTGTTTTAAGTACTGTCCATAATCTTGTCCATCAGCCTTGGTAAACATCATCTGAGATGACGGAAGTCAATGATGTCATAGGCTGACTAATGTGGAGCACAGAGGACATTTCAGGATTCTTTTGAGCTTCACATTTACTTATAAATGGCTGCACAACTTTCCCCAGCAGAACTTGGTGTGCCAGAACGGGTGGTAACCACTAGAGGGTGCGAATAGCCTGGCATTCTGTGGCACACCCCTTTGTGGGTTGATGATAGAAGGGCTGCTTAGGTGTTCCATGAACACAGTTCCCTGATTGATGCCCTGGATGGATTCACCTCCCACGAGTTATGCTCAGTAGCCACTCTAGGCTTTTCCTGTATTGGAAATAATGATGGTTCCAGAGTTTTTAAAGAGGCTGGGTTGTCTGGAAACTGAGTGCATTTTCCCTCAGAAGCAATATTTCTTGTCTGTAATTCTTACCACTGGAGCTCTTTTAAGAATATGCATACCCAGTCCATATTTTGGATCCACTGAATCATAGTGTTCGGAGTACGTGCGGTGGGATATATATTTGGAAAAAGCTACCCAGACGCACCCTGACTCCCCAGATGGTTGTCTTTACATGTGCCCTTACTCTGCTTACGTTACTTACAGAGGACTTGGGTCCCCAAACTATCCTGCAAAGTCCATTAAAACTCTAATATATAAGTATGGTCTTAAGAAAAGAGGAAGAGGCAGAACTGTTTCTACCTTTTCATCTTGGGCACCTAAGCTTTCCTAGGGGTCATAATGCTGGTGTCATTGCATGCTGGTTGCAGCCCTGGGCACGAGGCAGCTGAAGAAATCATTGCTGAATTGGTTCCAAGTAAAAGGATGGCGTATGTATCCAGCTCACTTTCCCTGATAAACAGTACCTTTTACTGGGTGTTGTCCAAGTGTGGCAAGGTTTTAAAAGTTACTGTTATGAATGAAAAAGACAGAAGAGGCCAGGCGTGGTGGTGGTGGCTCATGCCTGTAATCCCAGCACTTTGAGGGGCTGAGGCGGGTGGATCACTTGAGATCAGGAATTCAAGATCAGCCTGGCCAACATGGTGAAACCCCATTTCTACTAAAACATACAAAAAATTAGCTGGACATCTGGACGTGGTCGTGTGCACCTGTAGTCCCAGCTACTCGGGAAACTGAGGCAGGAGAATAGCTTGAACTCAAGATTATACCACCGCATTCTGGCCTGGGTGACAGAGCGAGACTCAATCTCAAAAAAAAAAAAAAAAAAAAGATAGAAGAATGGAGTCTGAAAGTTGGGTTTATTTTCTTTTTGGATAGGACTCTGCATAAAACTAGACAAGGCCATTAAACAGCCAACAGTTATTTGGTCCAGTAACAAAAGCAAGCATTGCTATTGACAGCTGAAGAGCAGCTAAATTCATCTGAAGGTAAAACTCCTCAGATGAGTTTGGGTCTGATGAATGTAGGGAAAATGAACACTTAGTTTCTACCTATCTTGAAAATATGCATGGAGAATCTGAACCACCACAAAGGAAGAGAAAAAAAGAAGAGAGACAATCCCCGGTCATGGAGAAGTGAGAAAGTAGGAGGAAGCGAAGACCATGAGTGTACCAGTCTTTGTGTGGACATATGTTTTCATTAGGAGTAGAATTACTGGATATTATGGTGTTTGTTTTCACTTAAACTGTCAAACCGGTTTTCAAAGTGGCTGTGCCATTTTACATTCCCACCAGTGTATGAAGGTTCTGGTTTCTCCACATCCTTGCTAACACTTAATGTTGTCCTATTCTTATTAAAAAATTAAGAAACCCTTAAACTAAATCTAAACTTGATAAAGAATTAGCATCTTTACAACATAATTTTCTGAATCAGGACACTGCTACTCCAATTTAAAAAGATGTGTCTTTTGGTAAAACTTTAGTTTTTAAAATTAAGGCCAAATCTTTTCACACTGTATTTTTGTCCTTCTTTTTTCTGTTCAGTGGATGCCTGGACTTTGGCCTTTTCTCCTGATTCCCAGTATCTGGCCACAGGAACTCATGTCGGGAAAGTGAACATTTTTGGTGTGGAAAGTGGGAAAAAGGAGTATTCTTTGGACACAAGAGGAAAATTCATTCTTAGTATTGCATATGTAAGGAAACATTGCTCTCTTTTCTCCTTCTGATTCTTTCAGTTTGCCCTTCCAGCCTGTTGCAGTCCTTGGCACAGATTCTGCCTTGGTCTGGTCAGGCAGCTGCTATCTCACTGGTGTGGTTTGCCAGGTTGCTGGTTAGACCTGTAGATAGCAGGAGGTTTGCTTGAGTTTGGTAGGGATAGCTTAACAACATGGGGTCTGAAAGTGCTAATTTTTTCCATATGTTCTCTGAACAGAGTCCTGATGGGAAATACCTAGCCAGTGGAGCCATAGATGGAATCATCAATATTTTTGATATTGCAACTGGAAAACTTCTGCATACGCTGGAAGGTATATATCATCATCTTATTTTTATAAACTTGGTTATCAAATCACAAAAGAAGAATTATTCTTTCATTAAAATGCCATTAAATGGCAAACGGGCATTAGATTTACAAAATATCAATCTCAGTTGGAAAACTGAAATGCCTCCAGGTTTTACTCTTGTCACTATAGGTTTGTTTTTTTGTTTTTCCTTTTAGAGACAGGGTCTTGCTCCCAGACCAGAGTGCATTGGTGTGATCATAGCTCACTATAGCCTTGAACTCCTGGGCTCAAGGGGTCGTCCCACCTCAGCCTCCTGGGTAGCTGGGACTACAGGTGCACACCATGCTGTCTGGCTAGTTTTTAAATTTTTTGAGGAGATGGGGTCTTGTTATGTTTCCCAGACTGGTCTCCAACTCCTGGCTTCAAAAGATCATCCCGCTTTGGCCTCCCAAAATGCTGGGATTACAGACATGAGCCACCATACCTGGCCTGTCACTGTAGTTTTAACCTAGACATACTAATTCTTGTAACAGTGTTAAATGCTTGTTTGGGTGAACAGACTTACTTTTTATTGATTATATCATAATCTATCACATTATATATATATGTGTGTGTTAATATTTATTTGCTATATGAATGTCTCATTTCTGTCATTTTGGATTCTGACGAACTTTGTGATTGAAAACAACTTTTTGTTGATAATTTGAAGGTGGATGAAAGTATTGTGCCCACTGTCCACACTGGTGGCCTCTGGAAAGGAGGACTGGGTAGCTAAAGAACAGGGGTAGATTGGAGGGAGACCTTATTACACATACTTTCGTGCGGTTTTGAATTCTAATCAAGTGACTTTATTACCTCCTCACATTGCTATAGTTTATCCTTTACACTGTAATAAAGGATTTGATAGGGAAATAACATCTTAATTTGTTCAACCTTACAAATCAGGAGCAATGTATATTTCCTTGTGTGGCCATATTTGTAGTAGAGAAGTTCTTTAAAGCAATGCATGCTGAGGGCAGGGAAGGGAACTAAAGAGAAATGGCTCCAGGAGGAGAGACTGGGGTTATGTGGATGTTTTGAGAACATTAAGATGAAAGGCCCAGTCAGAACTCTTGCTTTTCTGCCTGAAGCACCTGGGTATTTCAACTCAGTGGCTTGTAATCATTAAAAGGGACATTGTCAGTGGGAAGCTGAGTGAGGAGGCAGTGGTTCACCAGATTAACAAGGGCTTTTATGAATTTCAGGCCATGCCATGCCCATTCGCTCCTTGACCTTTTCCCCGGACTCCCAGCTCCTTGTCACTGCTTCAGATGATGGCTACATCAAGATCTATGATGTGTAAGTTACCTGTCGAGATTCAAGGTGTCTCCCTTACTACTGATGTCCGTCTTGTCCCCTTATTGTTACAAGGAGCCCTAGGGAGCAGCCCTAGTAAAGACCTGTGCTCAAGTCACATCGAACACCTTGACTCCCCAGGTGGTCCTCCCCCATTCAGCGCCCATTTTTAGTGTGTGTCCTCAAGGGCTGCTTGGAGGAGGATGTGCATGGGTTCCCTGGTAGGATCAGATACTTGCTACTTTTTCTTAGGCAGCCTGATGTTTGTGAGCTTACTGATTTCAAATTCTTTGGGATAGGTAAGTAATATACAGATGAGGAAATGGAGCCATGGGCTGTAGCTGGCCCCTGGGGACAGGAAAAAATTAGAGCATCTATTTTCAAGGGTAGGGCTGTTCTAGCAGACATGCCTCTGCCCTAGTTAGGGAGCAGTCAGTTTATAAGCCTGCTACAGGTCTAGATGGGAGTGTTTTTGGTTTTGGCCTTTGACTATGAGTCCTATGAGTCCTTTGGCCTTTGACTTTGACTATAGAAGCAAGTTAATCATCCTCTTTCATTCACAGCCATCATTGTAAACCTGTGCAGACCCCCTTGTCTTCTTGTTTTCCCCCATCATCTTTAGCCCTAACTCCTATTCCCTACTGAGGTATCCCCTGTAATGTGTTGGATCTGTGTTCTTGATACTGTGACTCAGTGCTGTGGTCAGCTCTCCCTGCCAGGCGTGCCTCTGGCTCATTGCTCCTGAACGTGGCATTCTAATCCACTGCAGGTACATATCACACTCCGACCCTAGCCATGGTGCCAAGACCTCCTCCACCTGCACGTACTGCAACCCTGACCATCCGTGTGTGTTCTTTCAGGGGCCTGTGATAGTTGCTTGCGAGTTTAAACCTCACAGTAGGAACACTGCTCCTTCTAGCCACTTCTGGTTAAAATGCAGTTTTTTATGGCAAAAGATTATCAGCTAGACATAGAATTCTAACTGCAGTTTTTGGAATTAGAACTGAATGAGAGTGCTACAGCCGAGAGGGAAAGATATCTCTGTAGAGTTGTACTTGCCTGATAGTGGCAGAGGCAGTATAAATGCAGCAGTTCCTTACATTTGTGACTTTATGATTTCCATTGCCACTGTTTTATTGATCCTCCCGGCAACCAATGAGGTAGCAGCACAGATGAGTGTCCCCATTTTGCACATGAGAAACCCAAGCTGAGGTGGTGATTTGCCGAAGGAGGTGGTACTGAATGAAGACCCAAGACTGGTTTTTTTCACCCAATATTGATGCATTATTATTAATTAAAGTCCATATTTTACATTAGGGTTTACTCTTTGTGTTGTACATTCCATGAGTTTTAACAAATATATAATGATGTGTAGTCACCACTAACTACAGTATCACGCAGAATAGTTTCACTGCCCTGAAAATCCCATGCTCTACCAGATCATCCCTTCCTCCCACCTTGAGCCCCTAGCAACTACTGATCTTTTTACTAAGGCCCAGGACTTCTTATCCTCCCATGGTCCCACTGTATCCCACTGAGACTGCCTCCTGGCCCCTAACTGAGGTCTGCTCCACTCTGCTGGGTTCTGTGTTCAGGGGTAAAATTGCTGACCTCAGTTAGGCCTTATGGTGGTTCTCTTGCCAGAGGTGATTGGGTTTCATTTTTATTAAAAAAGTGAAAATAGCTGTTGTAATTAGACCTGTCTTGTTCTTGATTAGGTTTAAAATAGTCTCTCCAAGCTGCATCTGTCATAATGAATACATCTTGACGCTCTCCTTGGACTGGGAGCACTGGCTCCATATGGAAAGGCTGCCGGTGCAGGCAGGAGTCTGAACCTGCCCTTCTCCTGAGACGGCTTCCTTGCCCCGTTGGTTCTCAATTTCCTCATCTTAGGGGTTGGCTTGCGAAGCCTCTATAGTGTAGTTCTTTGTTCATTTTGAGCTTCAGCTCTTTGCTTGTTAAAGATTTTATTCTTGGCTCTTAGTAGCATCAACACATTATGGGTTAATGCTGCTATTAAAATTTGTCTCTAATGCATGATGCTACTTCATTGAAAGGGGAATTTGTGATATAGTATTCATGGTCATTATAAGGATAGCAGATTTGGTCCAGTTTATGGGCAGAGTTAATAATAAACTTTCTACTTCGGTGATTATACTCTAAAAATAAACATCTCAATTTTGTTTGAACCTTTCCCATTTCAGACAACATGCCAATTTGGCTGGCACGCTGAGCGGCCATGCCTCCTGGGTGCTGAACGTTGCGTTCTGTCCTGATGACACTCACTTTGTTTCCAGGTACTTAATGATTCTTAGCAGTTTCTAAAATGCTGGGGAGATGAGGGCAGTCTTCCTGTATAGATTGCCTTAACATTTAAAGATGTTTGACTCTTTTTTATTCAGTTAGCCTTTGTTTTCTGCAGTTCTTAAAATTTTTACTTAGTGAAGTTAGTTGACCTTAGCTGGAACAAAAGTCAACAAGGAATCCTTTTAAACAGTTAAACTCTTAGTTTTTTCATTATAAATTGAGGCTTCTACCAAAGTGACTCTAAGGTAGACTTGTGTTCCAATGGTAACTTAAAATATGTAAATGTTTGTAAAATGTTGTTTATAGATCTCAGTGTTGGTCAGCCCTGGGATGGCCAAGACAGTTGGAAAGCAGGAGATGGACAACTTGAAGGCATTGCACAGTGCTTTAGAGGCCTCCTGCGAGCCTTGGTTTTGAAGTTTTAACAGGCCTCCCTCCCATCTGGAAATAGGTAGCTGTGTCTGAGACTCCTGGAGAACAATTAAAATGAGGGCCAGGCAGATCAGAATTTCAGGAAAACGGCTACCCTGTGAGGAGGGAAAGCCACCCAGTGATGATGCAATACCTGTCCATTTCCTGTACTGAGGCGTGGGGGCTGGGGGGTCTGAAGTTAGAAGAATGTAAGTCATCAAAGGATTTTTGGTCGAAGTCCTTCCAACTTCAAACCGATACTAATGTTCACTTTTTAAAATAGTTCGTCTGACAAAAGTGTAAAAGTTTGGGATGTTGGAACCAGGACGTGTGTTCACACTTTCTTTGATCACCAGGATCAGGTATGGCATTACTATTTCCTCTTTAGATAGCTGGGGTTGTTTGACCATTGTACCAAAGAGGTTTTCTTTTCCTAACCTTGTTGCTTGAGCTGTAGATACCAGTAGATGCCTGGGCCTGAGCTGCTGTGTCTGCTCAGTCATCCATGTAGCCAGAGTTCCTGTGCACAGTCTGGGGTGCAGAGGCTGGGATGTGCTGTCAGCCTAGCAACTCACGAGGCATATCCCCACACAGGCCGGAAGACATTGTGTTAGCCCCACAGCCTTTAAATGCCATCTTTGGAAATTGCTGCAGCTGGTGTCTGGGGCCCTCTCCTGGGGGCTGCTGGGCCATGGCAGGTTCACCAACGACCTTCGTCTTCAGGAGATTCCATTGCTTATCACTTGTCATTTTTGGAACTGTCCAAAGAAGAGATGTGATTTTTTTTTTTTTTTTTTTTTTTTTAAATATAGAAGCTGGAAATTCTTACAAGTTTTTTGGCTTTAGTGGTATTGATAACTTTTGTTTCAGTCTTTAAAAGGAAACTGTTCTCACAAGCCTCTTTGTCTTTGCCAAGGTGACTATGTGAAATAAGGTGTTCTAGTGCAATACTGCTCAGTCTTTCATGTGTGCTTGTATCCCCTGGGAACCTAGTTAAAATGCAGATGCTGCTTCACTAGGTCTGGCACAGGGCCTAGGATTCTGCATTTCTAACAGGCTCCCAGGTGAGGCCAAGGCTGCTGGTCCTAACCACACTGTAAGGTCTTAGGGAACTAAGCATAAAAAAATAAAACGTCCATGGCAGTATAAAATTGGCTTTTAATACATTTTAAATATTTTTAGATGGTCCTATAGATTTCTCCTCTTTGAAATGAAACTTAAAGTTAACTAACATTGTTCATGCTTTTTACTTTTCACCTTAAATTGTTTCCAACAAAATTGAGGGGGTTGAATCTTGATATTCCACTCCTGGATTTAAACATCTTACTCAAGGAGTAAGTCCTGGCTAGCTGTGTTGCCTTGTATGCATGGATTATTGCAGTGCTGTTTCAGAGGCTGGAGTGAAAGGCCATCATGCAGCCCAATCCCAACACTAAAATCAGAGTAGGGTGACAGGCTTACCACCCAAAATCACCTCCTAATAATCAGGAAGTTATTCCTGACTAGAGAAACTCCAACCACATCAATTCTGTCTGGGAAAGAGGTGTGAATCAGTTAATTCAACACATAGCAAATAAAAATCTATGGTCCACAGTAATATGTTGTCTAGCTCCTGGGAACAAGCAGGCTCCATAGGCCACTCATAACAGAGTGAGAATTATTGACCGTGGGGGGTGGACACAAGGGGCCAGCTGAGGAGCACAGTTTGTGATTTCCCCTATAGGCAGTGATCTCGGGGTAGTTGTGGGGCCTCTTTCTTCCTGGAAGCATAAATGTTGGTCTCTTATGACTTCCATCTTCCTGGCACTAGGTTACCTCGGGATTCTGACTCTTTGAAAGGGTTATAGATAATCTTGATTAGTACTGTATTTAAAAATGATTTTTTTTTTTTGTTTTTTTGGAGTATGGGAAGGGACAGGAATGCTAATTAAATAGCAATACTGGCAGGTGCTTGGTTAAAGCCTCCATTCTCACTGATTTAGAAAGTACAAGAATATCCTCATCTCAGTTTTTGTAGATTCAGAATAACGAGAAAATAAGGACGTTCATTTCATAAATATTATAAAGAATAAAGGCATTTGTAGAACTTTTTTTTTTTTCTTTTTTTTTTTAATTTACAGGTCTGGGGAGTAAAATACAATGGAAATGGTTCAAAAATTGTGTCTGTTGGAGATGACCAGGAAATTCACATCTATGATTGTCCAATTTAAACATCAAAGTCTCCAGGCTTATGCTGCAAAGAGAATGTACGGATTGATCATGACATTCCTTACCTTTTTAGGCTTGTTTAAAAGAAATATAGCATTTATTGTAGCAAAGACTTAAATTTTGTAGATACAATATAAATCTTTTCATGTTTTATTGGGAATGCTGTTCATACTTTAACATAAAGCTTTCTTAATGCAAACACCAGTGTCCTTGAACATGCTTCTTTTTTCAGTTACCCTATTACCAGTGAAACAGTAAGAGGGATTGGCATTAAGAGCAAATCTCTGCCTTAGCCATCAAGAGATCCAGGCACTTCTTTAACTTTCCGGCTTAGAAATACAGGCTCTTCCAGGGAATTGACTCATGCAGTGAGATACAGCAGCGAGCTCCCCAGAGCTGTGATAAAGAAGCTAATCTATTATAGAATGGAGTCCTGAAGGAAAGAGTATATTTGACTGCATAGGAACATTATGTACTCCCGTCTATCTGGGCATCCTTCTACTTGATGTATTAAAGATGTCCCCTGCCAAGCCCTCCTTCCCCTTATTAATTTCAGAGAGGTCTCTAACTCACTAGGTGGGTATTGGAAGGCAGGCTGCTATTCTTGCTGCCTTAATAATGCCTAGGCTCAAGCCTGTGGCTCATTCCGTAGAACAGTAGCTCTGCCTTAGTTATTTCAGAGTATCTGTACCTCAGAGTTTCCTCCTCATCAGCCCCCTTTAGACTCACGTTAGTGAGAAAGATGTAAGTAGCTAAACACTTGGAAGAGTGTTGCTTTTTATTGATAACTTAATATGCTTATGAGTCAGGTCATGTGCTTTTCCCCAGACGACTCACTGCCCTCAGAATAAAGCTCACCCTTTTTATCATAGCCCCCTGCTTCTTCCTCCTGCTTGCCTTGCTCACCCTCCTGTAACCACATCATCATTGCCATTCTTCTGCTTGGAATGTTTTCCCTCCAGACCTTCGGACGTCTGCTCCCCAACTGCATCCAGGATTCTGCCTAGATGCCAGCTCCTGGTAGAGGCCTTCTTCCCTTTCCCTTCTACTTACTCCCATTCCTCTTGTTCTTCATAGCAGTTACCACTTTTTGTTTGCATTCACCCCCATCCCCAAAATAAAGCTCCATGAGGGTGGAAACTTCATTCCATTATATCAACCAATGAGAGGCAAGCTGGCACTTAACACTGTTTGAGCTCTCGAAAAAATGAAAAAGCAAAGCCACTTGTCTCTCATACCAGCTCAATTTTAATTTAAAGTGACAAATGTACAGGTGGAATAAAATTTTAAGCAACACCCTCCAAATTCCTCTTATATGACAAGAAGGAGCTGAATGTAATTTTACTCCATCACCAACGAAACAGTAGTTCTTTAGCAATAGTTAGGAAGTCACAGCACAGAAACAACACCCCGGAGTTGTGGTCCATTTACAAATAGATTTTTCACTTAGGCTTCGTTGGAAGAAGTGATTTTATATCTGTCCTGACCCATGGTCAAAGTGGGCATAGGTGGGCTGCTTCTATACTTTGAGCAAATTATGCCTCACTAGCTAGCAATGTTCTGCGGGAACCTGGTCCGTGCAGCTGGTTCGCCCTACTTCTGCATGGTCTGATCTGCTTTTTGACCCTCCTAAGGAAGATCCCTGGTCTGAGTGAAACTCTCAGGTGCCATGTAACCAAATAAGGGTAGGGTAGATCTGACAGGCGGCCTCTGCTTTAACCCAACAGCTTACAAGTTTTTTGTGACTTGGGGGCAAGAAATAAGCAGTAATGGCTAAAGACTGAGGTAACCCTAAGTTCGAATTGTAGTCTACCTGTCAGGAATAAAATAATGACTGATACCCCTCCAAACAAGCTATAATTTACAGTAGTAGTCCATACAAACTGTAATCCACAGTGGAACTCAGAGCAGTTCTTACCAAAACATCACTTGAGCAGGAAGCCCTTTGTAATACGGCTGTGCAATGAGAGGAACAATCCTTTGGAAGGGAGCTGAATCTGGGAGAATGAGGTGGAAAACACTGGGGAGTTCTATGCCTTTGCAGACCCTCAAGTCACCCCAGATTACTGGTCAGAGAAGCTGGCTGTGCCATGGGCCAAACCAGCAGCATTCTCCCTCAGCTTCCGTTGCTGCACTGAGGCTGCCGGGGACACAGAACGATTTAGTTTTCTTTACAGGTAAGCACTTTGGTGGGAAAGCACTGCAAAAGTTGTCAACAGAAAATCATTAAAACCATGAAGAACAAGGTGTGAGGGTCACGGCAAACAGTTATCAGCATATGATTCAAAACACTGGTTTGTCCTCACCACAGAGCTTGGAAGGTTCAGAAAACTTCCAAGAGAGATGATCAGACACACTCACATTCCATCCACTGAAGGGCACAGAACAGTAGGAACTAAGTTGGCCCTGTTAAGCAGGCACAGGCAGCCATGTCCGATCCATGGATGTGCTTTTGTTCTTTAAGAGGATCATCTAGAATCCTCAGAAATGTTACCTTAGCAGCCCTGAGATCATGCCCTCAATAACTCTGCCAAGGGAGGGGGGAGAAACCACAGACCTAGAGATGGGCCAGGATGCCCACTTTGTGCCTTGGGGTTTGCTAGGGGGCTGAGCTGCTAACTGGGCTGTGCTTTATTGGTGACACTGAATTATGGCAAAGCCACTAGAAGCACAAAGTGTTGGTGCAATCACTGACATCTCAAAAAGTATATCCTGAAAATAGAAATGAACAGATTCCATGTACAGACTAGAGGTGATTTACACTTAAAACATTTAAATATAAATTAAGTTATAACTTAAGTTACAACCAAAATAAAAACCAAAAAGACACTCAGCAATTAAGAATGCTGAACACGTACACAGGACATCCCAAACATGAGGCCATTAAAGCGATCCATTTTCATTGTGCCAACTTTACATTCATCATGTGCTAGTCCGGCGGGGCCACGCTGCCCCGCACCACGTCATGCTGTCTGGCACTGCACTCCAGCCCGGGGCCCGTCTTCGTCCTCCTCATAGGCCTCCCTGTGCTGACGCCAGTTCTGCTCATTGGGAGAAAACTCCTTCAGCTCCACCTGATCCATGTCATCTGTAATCCTCACTTTCTGTCGAGGAGGCAGTAAAGCTTCCAGCTGAGGAAGCTTTTCCAGAGAAAGCCAGTGTTTTTCAGGGAAGATTACCTGTAAAGGGTGAGGTGGGAAAGAAAGGTGGCTGTTTTTTCCCCTTCCAATTAAGGCATTTAATAATATGTCCACGACAATGAAACACAGTGAACTTACTAAAAATTGTATGATTAGAATCCCTTTTTCCAGGGGTGCTTTGTAGATGGGCATTCCTTCATCACGCACACATTTCAGGTCCCCGTGCTTTATCACCTCACCTGCCAGAGAAAGGGTCAGTTATGAAGCAGAAAGGCAGAGGGGCCTGCAGAGGTCGTTCTCCCTCACGGGAGAGCCTGAGGCAGGTCCTAGCACCCCGTGGCACTGGGCAAAAGCAGCGTGGCATCTGACTGGAAAGCTGGTCCCAATCCCAGGTATCCTTGTCAGGTACTGCCTGGGGGTGGGGCTCGGGCTGGGACTCTGGCCCGTGCTCCCCCGGCCCGTGCTCTGAGCTCCAGCAGTGTGTCAAGGGGGCAGCATGCTGCAGCCACCATCACAGGTAGGCTTGAAACAAGTGAACCAAAGTCATGACACCCAAGTCTGCATAAAATGGGGCCAACAACCATCACTCTGCCCCTTCGTGGGGTGACAGGTATTCCTACCACAAGGGGAACAGGAATGCTCCTCACAGACAGGAAGAAGCCTCAAGAGTCCAACCAGAGCCTGGCATAAAAACTGGCTCTCAACCACCTGTAGGTGACACCCAGGTTCCTTGGTAGGGAGCTCACTAGGTGGCTTGGCCACAGGCAATCTCCTTCATGGTCACAATGCACTTCCATACACGCTGCTGAGCTGGAGTCACCCTCCCGGCTGGCACCCGCTGGGTCTTACAGCTACGTGACTTTGCAAGGCATCAGGGGAGTTCAGACCCCAAGAACTCTGAGGCATTCTCCCAAGTCAGAAACTTCCCTCTAAGCATGGAAAAGGAAAGGGACAAAAGGGTTTCTGATAAAGTATACTCTTCAGCTCAGCAATGAATATGGACAAAGACAGAAAGAAATGTTTGGAAAAAATGGGGGAGACGGTGGAGGGGAATCGAAACACTAATTTATTCAGCAGTCCACTTCCATATGGAACTATCTAGAAAGTGAGCTCTCTCTTCAAGAGGAAATCTTTAAAGAGGAGGTTTTAAAAATAAAGTAAGCCAATGACTATCCTTGAGGTTCATTCACGGGCAGGGCTGTGCCTCAGACATGGCCTTCAGAGCCTACTGACTGTGCAGGACAGCAACCCCTTAGCTAAACTGCTCCGGACTGCTGGCTTTTTGTGTTCCTGTTTATTCTTTTTCTGAAATACAGTCATGGCCAGGCGCAGTGGCTCACGCCTGTAATTCCAGCACTTTGGGAGGCCGAGGCGGGCAGATCACGAGGTCAGGAGTTCGAGACCAGCCTGACCAACATAGTGAAACCCCCATCTCTACTAAAAAAAAAATAGAAAAATTCGCTGGGCATGATGGGGTGTGCCTATAATCCCAGCTACTCGGGACGCTGAGGCAGAATGGCGTGAACCCGGGAGGCGGAGCTTACAGTGAGCCAAGATTGCGCCACTGCACTCCAGCCTAGACAACAGAACAAGACTCCGTCTCAAAAAAGAAAAAAGAAAAAAGAAATACAGTCATGCACAGCATAGTGACCTTTCAGTCAACAACATTTATGAAGATGGTTGCAAAGATTACACCAAACTTTTACTGCACCTTTCCTACGTTCAGATACCCACATACTCAGCATCATATTACAACTGCCAATAGTATTCAGTACAGCAACCTGCTATGCAGGTTTCGGCCCAGGAGCAACAGGCTATGCCACACAGCCTAGGGTGTAGCAGCCTACGCCATCTAGGTCTGTGCAAGTGTATTCTATGATGTTCACACCACGACAACATCGCCAAACAATGCATTTCTCAGAACGTAGCCCCATCATTAAGTGACACATGACTGGTTTTTCTGTCTCCCCATTCCTATCAGGTGTCACTTCTTGCTGCTCTCAAGCTCTACTCCCCCATGCTTCTGCTTCTAGCTTACCGGGAGGTGGGAAACTGACCAAGCATGGAAAACTACAGGTAGAACACCACCACAATTTCGGCTCTCCTGGCAGGTAAATACCTGCCTGCAGGCAGGGCCATCACACCCTTGTGTGGCTCCAAAATCACTTTTTTAATTAATCCAATCCTCAGCAATGCTCATAACAGGCTAAAGGGCTCTAGGGAAGAAGGCATTTCAACAGCGGAAGAGGGAGGAGAGAAGATGGAGAAACAAGAAATAAGCCAACACAAAAGAGGGGTGAAGAAAAAAGGAGAGGGTGCAAACGAGAACAAAGTAAAAGCAAAAACAAAACAAAAAGGAAAACAAATCCCCAAAGAACTCTCCAACAGCAGGTTTCCTGGATGCTCCACCCTTCCTTATAATAAAGAAGGAAATAGGTTTCTTAGGATTTGCCACTTCCTTCCCTCTGGGGCTTTTTCTCCGCCACTCTCACTCCATTTGGCTCCCGGTTCCCTAGGCTGGGGTCAGCTAAGGCAGCAAGGAACACTGGGCTCTGACCCTTGGCAGGGCCCAAGCCTCAAACAGTCCATCCCTGGACAGGATGGTCTTTCGCAAAGAAGTTACATACAGATGCCGCCCAGCCCCGGCTCAGGACGGCTAGGATCTGGGCTGTGACCATGTAAGGGTGTCTTGGACACAGTGCCAGGGTGTTGAGCTCACAACCAGTGGTCTGGGGCTTCATGTAAACTGTGATCTTCAAACTCCTTCTTGAGGGAAGAAATGGGTGCCTTGGGAGGTCTATGAAAGCCTAAGGGTAGGTGTTTTATTTTAAATTTTCATGCAAATTTTGCATTATACTGCAGTGCTTCCCCCAATCCTTGATTATGTATAAAAACACAAGTCTGGGCAACATGGCAAAACCCCATCTCTACAAAAAATATAAAAATTAGATGGGCGTGGTGGCATGTGGCTGTAGCACTAGCTACTCCGGAGGCTGAGGTGGAGGGTACAGTGAGCTGAGATCATGCCACTACACTTCAGCCTGAGGACAGAGCGAGACCCCTGTCTCAAAAAATAAATGAACAAATTTTAAAAATAAATAAAAACAGACACAGAGCAAATGACAAACCAAATGGGGTAAAATGTTAACATCAGACAAATCATATATGGGTGGACCTCGGACTATTTTTGTATTTACAACTTTTTGTAAGCTTGAAATTGTTTCCAAATAAGTTTGTTTTAAAATCCCAAAAACTGATCAAGCCTTGGATATATAATTCTGCTTCCTATTATCCCCAGGAAAGGAGGAACCTGAAAGAATCCAAGAGAGGAAACAGAAAAAGAGCACGGGAAGAGGAAAGCAGGCAAGGAGGGGAAGGGGGAGAGGGACAGGGAGGGAACAGAAGCCCAGGCCTCAGTCACCCCACTGGACTTGAGTCTTATCTCCAGCTGCCACTGCCCTGGGGGCAGGCTTATTGGCTGGTTACCTCCGTGCCTGCCCTGAACCTACCCCTTTTGCCCCAAACCTCAAGTGGCCATAGGAAAAGGTAATCCCAGCCCCACGGCCAGTGAGGGGACTACAGCAACACTGCAAATGGCTGGTGCTGGGGCCCAGGCTGCTTCGGTGGCGTAGCCACCACCACACCCATCCAGACATTCTTTGCTATGCACAGCTGACCTTAGTGCTATTCAGAAGCAGCTTCAAGTCAAGGTCTCTGGCCTGGCCTCTCTCCTTTCTCAGCCCCTTCTAGGCAGGTGCTCTGGTGCCCACACAGACCCTCACTGCAGTGAACACAGAAACCCTCCTGGGAGATGAGTCCCCTAGTGTCTACAAGGGGGTTGGGGGCTGAGCTCAGGCCCTCAGGAACCCTTTCAGCCCAGAGGCATCTCCCTCTGGCTCCCATGGGTGTGTGCAGACCAGCAATTCCTGTGGAAACCTCCAAGGATAAGCTGATAGGCAAAGTCTTTCTTACAGGAAAATTCTCCTTTAAAATGTAACTCATGTAATGAACAACAGAGGCTACAGGAACATGTGGATGAATCAGCACAAATCACCACTTGATAGAAAAACACCACCTATTAAGCTGTTTTCTTATACAAAAATAAATTTTTAAAAATTTAAGTTTAATTGGCAGACTTCATCTAAACTTTCAGAGCCCCAAGATTCTTATTTGAGACTTTTCCCCCCAACCGAATATTTTTTCTAGGGGAATATAAAAGGACTTTATAAATTATCCAGAGTCATTAGGGATAACTTTAAATTTAGAGAAAATCACGTCATACTAATTTGTGTAACAGAATTTGACTTTAAATGTGAAATCAGGTGAACTATTCCCAACACAAATAAGAAATACTCAAGGCGACAGATGCCCTAAACACCTGGCTTGATCATTACCCATTTTATGCATGGGACAAAGTATTACATGCACCCCATCAATATGTAAAATATTATGTAGCAATAAAAAAAATCAGGCTAACTTGCTATAATTATGCCAAACATACAGAACGTCAATGGAAACACACATTTGAAACGTTACCTGATTTGGATGTAATAACAAGAATTCGATTGTCCAGTGTTTTTATCGTCTTCTTGAAGCCACAAAGAGCTTCAGAAAGCTGAATTTTCATTTTCATGATCAAGTCATGGCCTCGTCTCTGAAAGACACTATGATCCTTCTGATCAAGCACAATTATGACATCACCAGGCTCCAGCTCAGGCTCCTGATCTCCTTCTCCATGAAATAGTATCTTTTGCCCATCTTTCATACCTATGAAACATCATCCCTTTCTGATTAGCCATTTCTCATACAAACCATGCTTCCTTAAAGCTTCTGAAGAAGGAACAGAGTCCTTCAGGGGTTCTTTATTCATCAAGCCTCCCAATCTCATGCAGGCACAAGGCAGGGAGGGGTGGCTAGGATGGCCAATGAGAAAAGAGGTCCCGCTTCCCTTGGCATAATGTGGGGCCAAGCCCAGCATGCACAGGGAGAGGGGGAATGCGGCTCTACATCCCAGGTTTCCACAGCACTCCCTTCCCCGGGCCTGTGATGCCACACTGCCAGCATGGGGTCACCACCCACTTCCCAGGGCACAGGGTGCATGACTAAGGACTGATGGGGGTCAGCCAGCCCTGTCCTTTTCTAATAAGTCATTATGCACACTCAAGGCACAGGGTTCAGGCATGTTTAAACAGTAAGTCCTTTCATAACACCTGTGTCGGTTTGGGTGTTAATTCTTTTACTTTTGGTCTCGTATCTGATCTAGGATATATTCACTGGATTGGAAAGCCACAGAATCATCAGGGAGTACTTGGAGGACAGCTAAAATGGGAAAAGGCCTTAAAATGATGGCATCAGGCAAAATGAATAGCAGGAGAAGGTGCTGTATTTGGGGGAATCTGATGCACCAGATGGGGAAATGTGGAGAGAAAGGGAACATGCAGCCACAAACACTTAAGCCCTTACGGCCAATGAGCATTGGAAGCGACCAGGAAGACAATCCTAAAGATTCTAGAGGAATGGCTTGAGAATATCAGGAGATGGCAACTAACCAAAACCAAGGCCAAGTAAGACTTTCAGAGCATTAGAAAATCTCATAAAGAGGCTGTCTGTGATCTCAAGGAAGTAAACCTCGGCAAGAACACTTTGGCAGGTGACATGGAATGGAAATAAGGCCAGGAAGGGTGGAGAGAAGATGACCGGGACACAAGAGGAATTCATGGCACACCCAATACATGTTGTGATACAGCTCACTTCCCTGACATCTAGCCTGTGTATCCCACGATTAGCACCCAGACAGCATTTCCAGCCAGTGTGGAGCACCAGCTCTGCGCAGCCTCACCTTTTTCAACATGTACCTCGATAATCTTCTTCTCACGGATCACCTTGGCACCGCTGCAGCTCTCGCAGCGGTCCTTGGGGTTGATGCGCTCGCCCTGGCCCTTGCACTCAACGCACACGGTCTGGATCTGCTGCACCATGCCCGGCCCGATCTGCTGGATGTGGATCTGCATCCCCCGCCCCTTGCACAGCGGGCACTTCTCCACCGATCCCTTCTTCCCGCCAACACCTGCAGGGTCAGGGGAGGCAGGAGTGAGGGCCATGCTCTTCCCTTACCAGTGTCCCTGCTGGGCGCCACAGCAGAAGGGTAGGGAACCCTCACATCAGACATTGGGCTTAGAATTCTATTTACAATCAAAAAACAATGCAGAAGAGCCTGGAGGAGTCCAGCCAAGCAGATAACATCCAGATGTTAACATCTGACCTCAAATGTTTGTGATTTTGGCTGCATCAATCCAAATTTATTACTTTAGCTTCATCAAATGTGTTTTCTTCCACCCCAGGTGGAACCTGCATAGGCCCACAGATGAATGAGGAGGCTGGGGCTATGGAGATCTAGAGAACAAAAGCTCTGTCAATAGCAGCAGCTACCCAGCTCAGCCAATTCTCTCTGTGGGACAATGTGAGGCTGGGGTCACCAGACATGGCTTTTCTGGAAAACTCAGATTTTTAAAAAATTACAATAATTATATGTACATTTAAGTCAGGGGTCAAGAAACCATGGCCAGACTGCTTGGGTTTGTAAATAAAGCTTTACTGGAACACAGGCATGCTCATTCATTTATGTAACATGATGGCAGAGTGAACTAGTTACAAAAGACTCCATGGCCCGGAAAGCCTAAACTCTGGCTCTTTACAGAAAAAGTCTGCCAGCCAACCCCTAGATGGGGTCAAGTGTCTGATTCTTAATTTTTAAAAATAGTCGTCAACATGTCAAACAGAGGTGCAGCCCAAAGAAAACATTCATTCAGGCAAAGAGATGTGGTCCTCAGGCCACCTGTCTGTAATCTCTGCTTGACCCTTGCATTTGAAATAAGATAACTTATTTTCCCTGAACTAAAACAAGTATTGTTTCTGAATCTAAGGGATCAGAACTGTGAGGTTCAGTCAAAAATTAATTTTTACCTTCACATTTCTCACAAATTACATTTTTCTGGAGGGCCAATTTCTTCGTGACTCCATTATATAAATCTTCAAGAGTTACAGATAACTGGTGTACAACATTCTTGCCTTAGCAAGGGAGAAAAAAAATTAGTGGCGTTGAATGAAATATACCACTGTATTAAATACCACCCATATGACCCTTAGTTGTATGAAGTCTCCAGAGATTCAAGACTGTGGATGGGTCATGTGCTCCCTTCCCTGCAGGAAGCAATGCTTCTATTACCCCAGCCCATCCTTCTAGCCCTCAGCCAATAACAAGAGCTAATACCTTCTCTAGCTATGAGCTAATTAATCATTTATAGAGGCCAACAAAAAGACTTTCCACCTTTATTTTTGGAGAACAAATCTGAGGACAGGGAGAGTACTAATTGAGAAACCAAAAGCAGTATGAACCCACGAAGTTGGTTAAGTTTCCCCATGAAAGGAGTTCTTTCTATACATAAATCTGTGACAGCCAAAGTCTCTGGATCTTTTCAAACTCTTCCTTGGGCATAAAGCACTTTACTTTCTGAGCCCTTCTGTAACTGGTGGCCAAATGGGAATTCCTTCCTCTGCCAAAATCTTGCTTCTGCACTCAGGACGGTGGGTGTTTGGTCCTGAGGGTGGGCGTGTGCTCCAGCGCCTGCCAGCCTGTCAAGACTGACAGCATCAAGACCCTCCCTGCTGCCCGTGGAGCTCCCGCAGTCACTGAGACGAGCTGTCCTGGTTTACTGGCTGCCAACTTTGAGAGATGACTTAATTAAGGGCATGAAGTTTTTCATCTCAAGACAGTGAGGGAGCTGGACAAGAGAATACCCAAAGTTTTAATTACGTGCACACCATCAATTATATGAGCAGGCAATATGCTCAAAGGACAGGGGAAGGATTTTTCCCTAATAAACACTTTGTGATTTTCAGCACTCTGTGTTCACAGAATTGACACCCAAGCTTTTTAAAGCTCAAAGTCAATTACAATGTGATAACAGGTGCTGCTTCATTTATCTAGGGGTCTCTCAAAAACCACACTTCTTAAACCCCAAGGCAGAGCTCATTTCTTCTGACTTTATTCAGAATTATAAAAAGCCTGCTTATCTTTCTGGTTTCAAGATTCAAAGCAGCCTGACAACAGTAAACTAAACAGGGGGAATGGGAACTAGTCTATTGGCAACTACTAACATTAGCAACTACTAACAACAGAGGTAATAGCCTGTAGTCTGGCAGAAGGTGAGATGCAGAAAAATTAGGAAGAGCAAACCTCCAAAGTCAAAACAGTGGCCTGGGGCCACTGAGCTAAGGGCTAAGTTCCTCATTCACCTGGGGATGAAGTTGCTACTACTCATAAAGCATTCTGAAAAGAAAGACAGGTCATTTACAAAGATTTCAAACATAAAGAGGTAAAATTTGTTACCTAGAAAATCCCCTGAGCAGGCTGGGAAATGAGGCCATACTGAACATGGCAAGGGTACCCACCTACAATTAGAGAGCCTGCAGCCCAGGCCCAGGTCAGGGAAAATGGAAGGCCACAAAGGGAGGGTGGGCAAGAGAGGAGAGGAACACTCTCCGTAAAGGATCCCTGACAACCACAGGAGGCGTCATTTACATCCCTCAACACACTCTGGTGCCTGACCCCAACAACAGAGGAAAAGAAGGCACAATGAACTTGACCACCTTCTTTTCTATCCACCAGTCCATTTGCTCCTTCATATAGTATTGGAGGATGTCAGATAATTACTAAATTTACCAGGAGTTTCCAGGTAGCCTGAGCACTAGACAAGTGATAAACTCTTGAAAGTTAATGATCCCAAAACATGGCAACAGTACCTTGTTTTTTTGTTTGTTTGTTTGTTTTAAGACAGGGCCCCACCCTGTCATGCAGGCTGGATTGCTCACTGCAGCCTTGACTTCCTGGGCTCAAGTCATCCTCCTGCCTCAGCCTCTCAAGAAGTAGCTGAGACTACAGGCATGAGTCACCAGGCCTGGCTAATTTTTTTATTTTTATTTTTTTGAGATGGGGGGGTCTCACTATGTTGCCCCAGTTGGTCTTGAAATCCTGGCCCAAAACGATCCTCCCACCTTGGCCTCCCAAAGTGCTGAGATTACAGACATGAACCACTACACCTGGTCCAATCATATCCTTTTAAAGCATGATCTATCCTGATTCCAAAAACACGTACAATTGTGGAAACCATACAACTTATTTATGTTTCTTTAAAAGCATTTACCTCTTCTCTCTCTAGCCATCCGTCCACCACCACCAAAGAACATGTCAAAGATGTCCATGGGTGAAGAGAAGCTGGGGCTGCCTGAGCCTCCTTCTTTAATTGCCTGCTCTCCGCCTTGGTCATAAATATCCCTTTTCTTTGGATCTGAAAGCACTTCATATGCCTGGGATATGAGTTTAAACTTTAAAAGAAAGAGAGAGAGAGAGATTTTTAAAAAGAGAGAAGTTTCAGTTGTTTTATTAAGCAAACCCGCCATATAAACATACAACGTAATAGAGGTATTCTGCCCCAAACCCTTGAACTAGCCAGTCTATACATCCTCTACCTGGAACCTGACTTGCCTGTCTACTTACTCCTTTGGTAAAGTGGGAAACACAGGGCAAACATATTAAGCGACTGGTGAAAGGGACATGACAAGAATAAGGAAGAGAAGGCAGTAGAGAAGGAAAGTTTCTCCCTAATCTGGCTGCACCAGACAGGAAGTCGAGTCCAGCCAGGATACCATGAGATAGTGCCAGGGCTGAATCTCTAACCAGATAAAGCAAGGACTCTGGGCACTACCACTGGCTCACCTCCTCATGGGAATCATTTCATTAGTTTACTAGCATGAAATTCAACTACAGGCATCTGTGAGTACCTAACCACGTGCCAGACATTGTATACAAACCTATACTCCTGATCCTCCCCCAAAAGCCCCATCCTGCCCATAGTCTTCCCCATATCACAGTTATTGGCAATGCCAATCTCACCTGTCAACAAATCCCACTGACGCTACCTTCACATTTGCATCTCCAGTACCCTGAGACACACACAATATCCCATGTGTAGCATTCCTGCCAAAGAGTTACCATTGGAACCCAATTGTATGAAAGAATCAGAAAAGCCAAATTGAGAGATACTCTAAAATTAAAAGATAGGAAAAAACGAATACAATGTGTGATCCTGGATCAGATCCTGCACTGGGGGAAAAAAAAAATGGCTACAAAGGACATTATTGGAACAATGGGAGAAATGTGAATCTTTGTTCTCAATGTTAAACTTCTTGAATTTGATAACTGCACTATGGTTATGTACAAGGATGTCCTTGTGCCTAAGAGAAACATGCAGCACTTAGGGCTGAAAAGTTACGCTACAGGTAGCTTCCTCCCAAAACCTTTAGCCAACAGTAATAATAATAATAATAATAATAGATAAAACAAATGTGACAATTTATTTACAACTGGTAAAGCTAGGTGAAGAATACATAGGTGTTCATTGTACCACTCATGTTTTCTGCAGGTATATGGAAATTTAAAAAATAAAATCAGAATGCTAAAACACGCAAGATCTGTTCCTTCTCACCACACCACATCCACTCTGGCAGAAAGCACCATCTCAGGCCTGGACTACTGAAGTGGCCTCCTCCCTGGTCTTCCATGTTCCCTTCTTGCCCCAGCTTTCAGTGTGTTCTCCATTTGAGCCCACTAATTGGGTCAATCCTCTGCTCAAACCTCTACAAGGTGGCCCATGTCACTGGGAGTAAAAGCCAGTCCTAACTTTCATCTATAAGCTCAACCTGGCACCTCTACTTTCTTCTCCTCCTGTGCTTTCCCACCTCAATTCTGTGCCAGCTTCACCAGGCTCCCTGCTGTTCCTCAATTCTGCAGCCTGAGCCTCAGAGGCACCTCAGCCTGGTGTGGCCTCCCCACTCACCTCTTTCCAGCCTTAGCTCACAGACCACCTTCTCAGGGATGCCTCCTGGTGATCCAGCTTTAACACTGCAAACCCACCTCAGACCCTCCCACCCCCCACCCCTGCTGCATATTTCTCCATAGCATTAACCAACTTCCAACAAGCTGTATCATGTATTGCTTAGCTTACGTAATCCTCACTGCAACATAAGCTCCGTGAAGATGGGGGGTTTTGTCTACTGCTGTCTAACTGAGCCTGGAACCATGCCTGGCATGTAGAAGGCACCTGTTAGATGAATGGTTCGATTCTGGGAACTCAGACATAAATAAATGAGGTAGGGTCTTGGCCCTCCAGAGGCTACAGTTTAGTCAGAGAGACATATATGGATATATAGATATACAGATCCTATAATGCAGCTGGCTTCACAAAATATTCAGGGAAAAAAAGTGCCATGAAATAAGGAATTTGAGAGACAGAACAAGGGAATTTGAGGCATTAATTCCCTTGTTCTACAAATCCCTGATTGAAATCTAATAAGTAACTAATAATAATAGCTAATAAATAATAGCTAAAAAACTGTACAATTTAGAAAAGTATTAAAAAGACGTCAGCATCATATATAAGTCAGCTAGATCTTTTGATATGTTGATTCTCATACCATTTCTGCGAAGAAGTAAGTACCATTCACTACTACCCCTTTCCTCAGCAGAAAACCTGAGATACAGTGTAAGGATTGGGTGCCTGGTACAGATCAGAAAGCATCTAGGCCAGGCTGCCCCTAGAGAGTTTCTGCATCTATCTGCAGGTCAGGACTAGGTAAATAAGCTTCATGGGAATGTCCACCGGAAACACTCAACAAATACCCTGGATACTCACATGACATTTATACTTACTAGAATTATCTAAGAATGGAAAAGGAGTACCCAGTTGCTTGGGACATTCAATCAGAGGCCAGACCTCACATGGGATGAGGGTTCCAACTACCAGTAGGGAGTCCATCCTCTAGGGTCCCAGGACTCCAAAGTCTAATTCAGTTCCCAGCCTGGACCCCCTTCTCCCAGTGGGAGACAAGTGCTATGACCAGCTTGCCTTTCAGGCCATGATCATTTGTCACAGAACCTTAACAGGATTACTATACAGCTGAGGGAAAAATGGCTTTGAAGACTATGTAACAACTTGGGAAAAGTACTTATAATAAAGTATTAAGTGGAAACAAGAAAACAAAATGTCTATGTATCAGGATGGCCATGTATGATCATGCTGGGGGAAGCCTGGAAAGAAGCACGGAGTGGTGAGGATAATGTGTGCTTAGTAGGTTTTCCTCTGTGTTCTAAAATTTTCTGCACAGTTTGCTATCTTTTGATTTTTGAACTTGAAAATCTATCATTCAAACTAAAAGTTACAATGAAATTGACCAAAAGATCAAACTCATCTCAACAGGGTAGTAGCCAAGAATATACCCCACATCATTGCCCCTGAAAGGGACTATCTTGGTGACCCACTACCTACCACCCAGGCGTCTTGCGAAAAAAACCAGCCGCAGATAAGTACAGACTCCATACAGAGTGCCCGACAAACACAAGCTGCCCCAACGCTTAGCAACAGGGGACAACAGGGCAAAAAACAAAGACCAACACCCCAACGGCCTTCTCAGTTGTCCCAGCAAGGGCTAAAAAACTGGCATAGTCTATTTTTGAAGAGACATTAATAATACAGTGACAAACTTAGGAGGAAAAAAAATTTAAATGTTCTGCCTGTGATAAAGTGGAAAAGAACTACACACAGACTCACATACACACTCACAAAAGGCCTGCACAGTGCACCCAGCACACAGTGGGGACCAGAAGAGGAGGTATTTGTTGAATGAATGAACAAATGAACGAATGAGCTCTCTCTGGGGAACTTTACAGCAGTTTCTATAAATTGTGTCCCCAGTCTCCTCATCCTCTTTGATTTCCAATCTAAATTGCCACTCTCCTCCCAATATTCCTTCACTGCAATTTCCCTTCCAATTTGTGCCTTTATAGAGCCCTCTTCTCCTACATACAATTTTTTAAAGTGCATTCACTCAGCCAGCTAACAAACATTTTAGCACCTACCCTGCACAGCTAGCTACTCACCCCATAAGTGGCCATGGGGGCAAAGTCACTGCCCTGCTTATATTATGGCAGAGAATACAGTTATCAAACAAGTAATCACCTTTAAAGGAATACAGTTAATCAAACAAGTAATCACCATTAAAGTAGGATGCATGTTGGGCCTGTGGTTCAGTCTACGAGGCAGAGGCAGCCTCCTGGAAGATGTTTTAGCGAGAACTAAGGAGTTTTATCCCCTTCCGTGAAGGTAGGGGAAGGAAAGTATTCCTGGCAACAGGCACATCACAGAACCCCTCCCTCCAAGCTGAGATGGGCTTGCCAGACCTCACTGCCAAGGGCCTCATTTATGCGACACTAACTCAGTGCCTGGCTATAAATAAATATTAGTTTAAAACAAACCAAACAACCTGCCCAGACAGGTATTGACAGGGTGAAACCTACATATATGTAGTACAGGTCAAGTCTAATGTTTTAAAAATAAAAGCTTCAGAACAACAAAAGCACATTCAGCTCTAACTGTATACACAGAGGCATGAACTTACTCTTCTGAGTGCTGAGGTTTGACCTGAAACCAGGGTCAGAAGACTTTCCCACGTCTTTAGCCAGCCTGCTGAAATATGAAATTACAAGCCTAGAAGCTCTCCTTAAAGGAGACTGTCAGAAGCAGACTACAATCAATGTAGGGAGCAGGTGGATGAATCACTAGCACCATGTAAAACGCCAGTGCCTTTAAAAGCTACAGTAAGCCATCTAAATATAGATGAGAAAGAACGCAAGTGAGTAACAGACAAATGGTCTTACACGAAAGCATTTTAAACTTGTGACAGCCACATTCAGCACATGTGGCTAAATATAAATATTCCATCACTGTTGCCGTTCAGCCAAACCGTCCTGAAGTAGCTTTCTCCAGTTTGGAATAACTAATGCAGACAGGTATTTTGATTCCAGTGTCGTTTCCAAAGGTCTTAAATGCTACATGGGTGATCAGTGTGGCTTCAAAAGTGGCCCAGGTGACACTGCCATCAGCTACTATAACGGCCCCATCTCCCAAGACCCATGCGGGACAATCAAAGTTTTACAAGAAAATGGCAAGAAGTGAAAAGAGGAATGGGAGGGCCAGCAGCCTTTCCTTGCAACGCCTCATTCCTTCAATTCACGTATTCAGGTGGGTCATGAGCCTCTTTAGAGATAAAAAACAAACTTTCTGTAAACAGGATGGAAAAGCTTTTAACTTCTGTCTCTAAAATGCAGAGCATTTTCAGTCTATGATTGGTACTTATGATCAACTGTGTGTCACCTGTCACCGAAAACCCAGAATATGAGTACAAGCTAATGTCAGGCTGCACATGTCCATGTCCCTGTTTAATAAAGAAAATGGAATTATTCACTATCTGACACTTTTATCAGGTAGGAAGTAGGTGCACAGAACAAATCCAGCTAGTCATTCTCAAGAGAGACACGGCGTTTGTCCAAGGTACCAGCTCAGATTAAAGACACTCATCCCTAGGGTTTATGCATCAACAGAGAACATGAGCCAGTCGTTCCCAGCAAGTACACAACTGTTTGTGCGTGCCTCAGTTTCCCGATTTCCATGCCGCCTCTCCCACAGGAACGCCAACACACCCCTATGTGAACTGGGTTCAGCCCCTGCGCCTCCCTGACGCCGGACTCCAGCGCGCACTGCAGGGGCTACCCAAACACTTGTGGAGCGAATGGAGGAATGAATGGGTTCGGCACGGACTCGCGAGAGGCCCCAGCCCACACCACATGCCTCCTCCGCGGGCGAAGCGCCCTCCACCGACCGCGCCACCTCTGCCCCGGCCTGGCCCCGAGGCGCCTGGCGACGGCCTCCCCAACAAACGCGGCTCAGGTTTCCCGCCGCCTTCAGTGCTCCTGGCTTAATAACGCTCGGGAGCCCGCCCCGCGCCCCGCGCCGCCCCGCACCTTCTCGCCCTCATCCGGGTTCTTGTCCGGGTGGTACTTGAGAGCCAGCTTCCGATAGGCCTTCTTGATCTCCTCCGGGGACGCGCTGGGCTTCACGCCCAGGATGTCATAGTACTGGGTCTCCTTCACCATCTTGTCTCTGCGGGCGGGCGGGCGAGGCCGGTCAGAGTGCCCCGGACGCCCCTGCCGGGACCCTGGCCCGCGCCCCCGCCGCCCTCCCGCGCGTCACGGTCACGGTCACCGCTGCCACCGCCCTCGCCGCCGCCTGTGGCTCCCGCCCGCTCCCCGCGCTGGGCCGACTTTCACGCCGGGCACCGCCGCACTAGAGCCACCGGCTCCTCCGCGGCGGGTTTTATTCGGCACCGGCGGAAGCTTCCGCAAGGAGACAGTGACGCCACAAAGACCTAGAACCTTCGCGGAGGTTCCGGGCGGCGCCGCGGCAGGTTCGCGGACCAGACCCCCGACGGCCGTCCAGCGCGGCCCAGCAGCTCACCCGGGCTTCTCGGGCGTTTGCTCCTCTGGCTGCCCGTCCGACTCCTCGGAGCTCCAGCTCTGACTGCCGCCCCGGGCCATGGCGGGGGCCGGAGAAGGCGGCTTGGGCCTGGAGGGCGCCCTCCGACGACCGTCCCGCCGCCCCGACGCCGCCCCCTTGCCCTTCCGTGGGTCCGTGGAGCCGGCTGGCTGGAGAGTAGGCGGCCTGGAGGGCTGTGTCGGCAGGAGCCCTGCGCCGAAGGGTGGGACTGGCAGAGCTGCGCCCTGCGGTCCCAACCCGGCCTCTCCCCGGGGGTGTGGTCGCGCTTTGTTCGGTCACAGCCAGGCTGTGGCCTAAGGTGTGCCTGGGATTGTTGCATTTTTAGGGGGTTGGAGTGGGTAGGGGTCCTCTGCCCCCTCATGACCGCAAGGCTGAGGTGAAGCTCTCGCCTTCCAGTTGAGGTACAGGGGTCCTTTGCTGGCCCCAGATGTGGACAGTATCCTGTCGACTGCCCACCACTGGGAACCCTTAAGACCCCCAGGGGTAAGCAGTGACGTCCCCCACATGTGGGCAGTGACGCCCCCCCAAGTCTACCAAGCGCGGACAGTGCCCTCTTTTCTCCCAGAGGTGGGAAACCGCCCCCTCCCCTCTGCATATCATCAGTGAGCAAACGTCAGGGCCGGAACAGGCTGGCGGGCCCAGGGTTATGCACAGGGGGTCCCATGGCCTGGACCCTGACAAGGCTAGGTGGCCAGGGACGCTTGCCTGGAAGGATACAGGAATAGGTCCCGACTTCCCTAGGCTGCCCCCAGCTCCCCACGGGTGCTCAGGGAGTCCAGATCACAAACCGTTGCAGAAAAGTGGGCGTGGAAAGCAGGCTGCAGCGCTATCACAGAATTGCAGGCCCCTGTCCCCTAGCCCTCCCTTGGCTACTGCCAGGGGAACACTTTGTCAGGAAGGGGGTCACTGCTCACCTCCCTGGGATCCCCTGGCCTTGTTTTGGGTACTATGGCTGAAGCAGGCACTACCTCTCCTCCGTGTGTTCAATGGGGGCGAGAAATGACTTTTACTGTACAAGAGAAATTAAGCTGCTGTTCTTGGAGATGTTGCTTTTTTTTCTTCTTAATTATGCCTTGTAGAGCAGAACCTTTAGGCAGAGAACTCAGAGCTAGAGGTCAGAAATGTTGCTTTCTGTCCAGATATTACTCTCTGAGCCTTAGCCTCTCAACAGTTTTCTTCGTCAGCAGGACATGGGCATTGCCACTTGCCTGCCTTTCTCAGAGGGCTCTTGTAAGGATCATATGGGATGACAACTGTGAAGGCTTCTAGCACAGTGGGTCTCAAACCTGGCTCCTGACAGAAATCACCTGGAATCTTCTAAAAATCCCTGTGGGTTGCACTCCACACCTGTTACTTAGAGCTTCTAGGGGTGAGGTCCAGGCATCAGTATTTTTAAAGCTCCCCAGGTGGTGCAGCCAGAGCCAAGATCCACAGGGCCACATACTTGTCCAGACTCAATACTCGGGACCAGTGGCATTCATAAAATGGGCATGTGCAAGAGAGGGATGGCTTATAGAGCCTAGAAACAGAATGGAGCTATGCACTTTGGACGACAGTGAATTCTGGAACCAGTGAGACCTAGACCTAGGTTCAAATCTCAGCACTGCTACTTCTGGCTGTGGAACCTTGGGCAGGCAACCTTTCTGAGCCTCAGTTTTCTCAACCTTTTAATGAGGATATTAATTATGACTACTTCATAACTTTGTGAAACACCTGGTATGTAGTCACAATATTGATGCTTTTATTGGGAGAGGCAGGGGCTAAGGTAAAGAAGCCGATAGTGATTCTTTTCTTGATGGAACCTAGCCAAGCTCCTCTGAGTCCTCTTCTCAACTAGGCTTCAATCTTGGCCTATAAAGACTGAACAGAACACAGTTTCTAATAACAGCGTCACATCCTTAAGATCACCAATTCCCAGGCTTTTAGGCACCAGAGACAAGTTTCATGGAAAACAATGTTGTCACAGACAGGGTGGTGGGGATGGGCAATAATTCTATGATGAAGGCCTGGCGTGGTGGCTCACACCTGTAATCCCAGCACTTTGGGAGGCCAAGGTGGGCAGATCACTTGAGGCCAGGAGTTCAAGACCAGCCTGGCCATCTTGGTGAAACTCTATCTCTACTAAAAATACAAAAATTAGCCGGGCATGGTGGTGCTAGCCTGTAATCTCAGCTACTCAGGAGGCTGAGGCACAAGAATTGCTCAAACCTGGGAGGTGGAGGCTGTAGTGAGCTGAGATCACACCATTGCACTCCAGCTTGGGTGACAGAGCAAGACTCTGTCTCAAAAAATAAATAAATAACAATAGGATTGCCTAGTAAAATGAGCCATTTTTGGCCAGGTGCGGTGGCTCAGGCGTGTAATCCCAGCACTTTGGGAGGTCGAGGTGGGCAGATCACTTGAGCTCAGGAGTTTGAGACCAGCCTGGTCAACATGGTGAAACCCTGTCTCTACTAAAAATATAAAAATTGGCCAGGTGTGGTGGCATGGGCCTGTAATCCCAGCTACTCAGGAGGCTGAAATAGGAGAATCGCTTAAACCCAGGAGGCAGAGGTTGCAGTGAGCTGAGACTGTGCCACTGCATGCCAGCCTGGGCAACAGAGAAACTCCATCTCAAAAAAAAAAAAAAAAAAAAATGGGGGATGAAACTGTTTCACCTTAGATCATCAGGCATTAGATTCTTAAAAGAAGCATGCAACCTAGATCCCCCGCATGTACAGTTCACAGCAGGTTTTGAGCTCCTATGAGAATCTAATGCCACTGCTTGGTTCCTAACAGGCCACAGACCAGTACTGGTCCACAGCCCAGGGGTTGGTGGCCCCTACCTAAGGTGACACTGGCCCCACCACCCCCTCTTAAAGTGCCTACCTGAGAAAACTCAAGGCTGCCAAAATATTTACTGTTTTGTTTCATCCAACACCTGAGGATAGAGTTTCTGTCTCCCAGTCTCTTTGGGAGGATGGCATCCTAACTTTGGTAATTGGTAGCTAGCAGACACAGCTGGCCTAATGTCACTTACACTGATCAACCCTTTGTCATTTTTCACTTCCCTGATTCTGTTAAACTGCTGCTTGTCCTTCTCCCTATTCCCTCATCCTCTTTTTAAAATGCCCATTTACTTTTCGTACAAATCAATGTTGAGCTCAGTTCATACTGGATTGTTTTCCCTATTGCAGTAGTTACGACTGATTAAATTCTGTCCTTACAGTTTTAGCTAGTGTTCAGCTTTGTTTATCTTAGACAAAGCCTCTGACAATCTAGTAGATTATTTCCCAGAATTGTGGATGGGAAGATTGGAGGCATTACACAGACATTTCTTATTTTGTCAGTTACGTGTTTATTTTCATGATGACGTTTTCATTACTGCAACTTTTATCAAAAGTGACATTGGCTTTCCACTCACAGTAAGCAATTTTAGGTTTCCTTTTTAAATTATTTTTAAAAAGAGTGGATACATAGTAAGTGTATGATAGTACCTGTAGTACAAGAATAAAGCAACAGTGGTGGTACTTGAATGACAGAAATTTGAGAAATGCTGATCCAGTTTCACCATCTCATTCTGCAGTTGGGGAGATTCTTAAAGAAGCCAAATTATACAGAACAGCCATTGTCCCCTGATGCTGTGTGGGGCTTCCTTTCTGACCCAGCGTAGGAGAGTCAAAGCAAGCACGGAAGTAGGTTTTACCCAGGGAATGCTGGGATGGGGTCTTCAAGGAGTTTCCTGAAGAGGGAGAAGCCACACCTACCTGGGGAGGGGGATCAGGAAGGACTTCATGGACGAGGAGCTTGTGCCATAGTCCAGGAAGTTAGAGCTCCCTTGAGCAGCAGGGAAAGGGAGGGCAGCCATGCTGAATGGACAGCAGGATAAAGGCAGCGAGCACAGATGAATGAAGGCTGTGAGTTGGGAGGGAAACAGGGACAGGTGTGCTAGAGCCTTGAATGCCTTGAGGAGTTGTTTGCTGCTCTGATGGGCCCTGGGGAGCCATTGAAGGTTTCAGAGCAGGACCTGCATTCTGAGAGGAGTAACTAGCAGCAGTCTTCGGGGGCTGGATGGATCTGGACCTCCTGGGAGAGGTCTGAGCTGGGCATGCAGGTTTGAGAGGCGAGCCAGAGAGAGGGCTGGAAGGAAAAAGAGAGCTCCAAGGAAAAGTGTTGGGCAGCACCGGCCTTTAGGAAGTGGAAAGAAGAACAGCCATCAGAGAAGCAAGAGGAGAACCCAGAAAGTGGAGAGGACCGAAATCATGCAAGGCCAGAGCAGCGAGGGGTAGAGGAGACAGTGCCTGGGTGGCAGAGAGGCTGGGAATGGGGGACGAGTACTTTAAGGGGAGGACGTTAATTTATTGGCCCCCGAAACAGCAGTTGTCATTTCAGGCCATTGTTTTAATATTGGGAGGGATTTCCACTTGGAGAGGCCTTGCCTCTCACTGGCTGTGTGACCCTGACCCTGGGCAAATTACCTTTCTCTGAACCTCCATTTCCTCCTTTGCAAAATGGGGATAAGAACATCTGCTTCACAGAATTATTGTACTGAAGAATGGAGACAATGCGTAAAGGGCTTACCGTGTGCAGAAAGCACGTGTTCTCACAGTGGAATTTATTGATTTCTTCACAGCAGGATTAGTGCACACCTGCTATGTGTCTGGCTCTGTGCTGGAAACCAACAATACAGTACTAGTTAAGGTTATGCTTAATCCTCAAAGAGCTCAGAGACTAGCTGTGCCTGAACACCTGACTCCAACCACTTTGGGTGACCCGTAGCACGAGCTGATTTTGCTAGCATTCCAACCCATAGAATTTTCTAAGAACTCACACTGAAATAGTTAACCATTGCCACCTTGCTTGAACAGATAAAACCTGAGCCTCTGGCTACGTTCCTATGGGTTAGGGCCTGGTCTCTGAGAAGTCACTTCCTTCTGGAACTTGGCGTTTACCCAGAGCTGCTGCCACCAGAGGTGGGGCTGCTCTGTTTGGGGAGAAAAAAACTAAGAAAGTGAGGGAGTGGTCATCCTGCCACATATTTGGACTTTAGAGACAAAATTCTGAGTTCTTCTCATCAGGGCACCCATCTTTTGAGGTCCCAGAGTCCAGCGAGAAGACATCCCTCCATCCTTCCCACACGTTTGTAAAGTGCATTTTGTGTCCAGTGTTGCAAGAGGCTTTGGAGCACACCGCGGAACACATCCTGTCTCCCCCACACAGAGGACAAGAACAAATCTAGAAATAAAGCTCTAACTGTAGGAGTGAAGGAAAAGTGTCCTTTTGAATTCTGGGTGGTCAGAAGGAGGAGACGACCTTCGCGTGAATCCTGGAGGTTGAGAAGAAACCAGGCATGCGGGACTTGGGTTAGAGAGTTCTAGGCACAGGCAACAGCACGTGTGAAGGCCCCAAGGTGTGAAGAACCAGAAAGGAACCACTGTTTCTGGAACGGTGATGGAGGAGGGGCATGGCCTTCAGGGCAGAGTGGGATTTTATCCTTAGGGCAGCAAAGGTGGGGGGGGGTGTACTTTAAAAATTTGGTTGCATATTCATAAATTTTATTTTTTTTACTTTATTTCAGCAATATCGCTATGTTGTTACAGACAAAATCTTTGCATACTTTGTGTTCTATTTTCAGTAATGCCAGATTATAAAACATTTCTTGAGTCATTGTAGCTCTCAGTTTGAATTTGGAGACATTTTGCTCCTCTGAGGCATAGCAAAATCCTCAAAGCAATCCTTAGATTCAAAAATGAACCATGGATTTTATATATCATGCTTGAACATCATAATGGAGTCTCATAAGATAATTGAGAGTTACTATAGAAGTATTACAAATATTTTAATTCCATCACATAATTGCTATCCATTTTTTTAAAAAAGTTTATAAAAACAGCTGACACGCAATGAATTGCACCTATTTAAAGTGTACTGCTTGATCAGTTTCGATATATGTATATACCCATGAAACCACAATCTTAATCAAGACATGAGCGTATCTATTGCTCCCAAAACTGTCCTCATGAAAGAGTATTTTTTAAAAGCCTGCTCAAGCTTGTATTGGTCAGCAGTTAAGCTGGGGCCACAGGCCTGTTCTGCTGTCTCCTAGTTTGTTTTTTTCCAGAAAATAAACCCATCAGCACTTTGGTTGTGATACTGGCTCCATCACTTCTTAGCTGCGTGACCTTGGGCAAGTTACTTAACTTCTCTGCGTCAATTTCTTATCTATAAAAAAAATACCTACCTCATGGGGTTGTGAGGAACAGAAAAGGTTACGTGTGTATATAAATTATAGGACGAAAAGCTCTTGGACAGGGCTTGGCACAGTGTTCAATAAATACTGGCCATTGTTGTTATGTGATACAAAGAGCTCCATACATGCATCTGCATAGAAGGATTCTATTTGGAAATAAAAAAGCCAAATAGGGTGGGAGGCTGAAAAACCTGCAGGGGAACTGGGCTGAGACACTTACCTTAATAGCGCCACTGTTACAGGGTGCCTTGTGTGTGTGTCCAGTAAAAGCTACACTTAATGATTTTTTCACATCTTTCCTCAGCCTTGGCCAGTCCTATCTCAGCAGTAATGGCCTGTGTTAAGTATGGTGCCTAGAAAATTACAGACTATTCCAGACCAGGAAGGAAAGGAAAGTTGACTTCATCTTCAGATACTCAGGCTGCAGCCTGGAGACATCTCATCTCTCCTCTGTCACTCCTTCCCCATCATTAAAGTTTGTGGATGTTCCTTAGAGTCTCTCAGACCTGTCTTGGCTTTAAGACGAGCCCTCATCATCCTCTGCCTAGCCCCCTCCAGTCACCCTCCTTCCATTCCAGAAGCTTTGATGGATCCTTAAGTAGAATAATCAAATCCAAATCCTTCCCCTGGCATTGAAGTTTTTCCATGGGCTGAACTCAGTTTACCCTTCTTGGCTCCAAGTCCTCAGAGTGCCGTTTGCACGGCCAGAGTAGCGTGGTGCGATTCACCAGCTTGGAAGGTTGAGAGAAGTAGCCTGAAATCTGTTCAGAAGCAGAAAAACACTGCAATTCTATTATGATGATGGTGGAGTCACATTTTCAAATGTGCATCTGAATAGCTGGCATTCAATTGTTCTTAGAATGGGAACTATCTTTGGAAAAAATACATTGATAAGGTATTTGAGATTCTAAGGCCAGGGCCTTAAAAGATGATGGTGAAACTTCCTGGCATGGCACGGGAAAGGAATTTGTTAGGCTCTCAAGACGGAGAAAAATGAGAAGCAAGGAGGGAGAGGGGGCTGGGCGCAGTAGCTCATGCCTGTAATTCCAGCACTTTGGGAGGCCAAGGCAGGCAGATCACCTGAGGTCAGGAATTCGGGACCAGCTTGGCCAACATGGCGAAACCTTGTCTCTACCAAAAATACAAAAATTAGCTGGGTGTGGAGGCGCACGCCTGCAATCCCAGCTACTCAGGAGACCGAGGTAGAAGAATCACTTGAACCTGGGAGGTGGAGGTTACAGTGAGCCAAGATAGTACCATTGCACTCCAGCCTGGGCGACAGAGAAAGACTATGTCTTAAAAAAAAAAAAAAAAAAAAAAATGGAGGGAGAGGGAAGAGAGAAGAGCCTGCAGGATGAAGATAGGCTTGAATCAGGTGAGCCTGCTAGGCTCTCCTGTCTCCTCACCACCCCAGCCCATCTTCAGTGTGCTAAACTCACAAATATTTGGTGCTTGTGTGTGTGTGCAGGGTAGAGTGAACGTGGAAGGAGGGGGTGAACACATGCAGAGGAGGCCATGGAACCCTCCACCCTGGAGAATGCACAGGATTGTGAGGAAAGCCTTGGAGTGCTGTAGGCTGTCAAATTTGAGGGATTCAAGCCAATTTTACTGAGTCTGGAGGAGCAGATGGTTCTATTTTTTATTGTTACTGTCATTGTTGTCACAAAAAATTACCCCTCAAAAAGATACTCCCTCCTAGGAAAAGCACAGAAGAAAGAAGAACAGAATCTTGTTGCAAAAAATACATATATATCCTTTAGAAATGCTTGCTTGGCAAAAATATATCTTTCCTTTCTTTTTCACTGTTTTTTTTTTTTTTTTTTTGAGGCGGAGTCTCGCTCTGTCACCCAGGCTGGAGTGCAGTGGCGCGATCTCGGCTCACTGCAAGCTCCGCCTCCCGGGTTCCCGCCGTTCTCCTGCCTCAGCCTCCCGAGTAGCTGGGACTACAGGCGCCGCCACCACGCCCGGCTAATTTTTTTGTATTTTTAGTGGAGACGGGGTTTCATTGTGTTAGCCAGGATGGTCTCGATCTCCTGACCTCGTGATCCGCCCGTCTCGGCCTCCCAAAGTGCTGGGATTACAGGCTTGAGCCACCGCGCCCGGCCATTCACTGTTAACCATTATGTGGAACGAGTCCCGGGAAAATATCAGGCTCTGGTCAGGCGTGGTGGCTGTCACCTATAATCCCAGCACTTTGGGAGGTCAAGGCAGGAGGATTACTTGAGTCCTGAAGTTTGAGACCAGCCCGGGCGGCATAGTGACACCTTATCTCTACAAAAATAGAAAAAATTACCCAGATGTGGTGGTGTGCGCCTGCAGTTTCAGCTACTTGGGAGGCTGAGGTGGGAGGATTGCTTGAGTGAGCTGGGGAGGTTGAGGCTGCAGTGAGCCCTGAATGTACCACTGCACTTCAGCCTGAGCAACAGAGTGAGATGTTGTCAAAAAAAAAAAAAAAAAGAAAAAAAAGAAAATGTCAGGCTCTGAATAAACAGATAAAGATGTCCAGTAACCATATTTTAGAAGCTCAACCTCACTACTATCACTACTAATCCAAGAAATGCCAATTAAGACAATACATGATACCATTATTTGCCAGTGAGGACTGAGGAACAGCTGAATCAATAAGGGAACGATGGGTCCCTGTGTAGTGGAGAGAAAGAATGCCCCATGTTCACCTGCTGCAGGCCTCACCGAGCAGGCCATCAGGGCCAACTGGGACTAGGTGACAGGTGTCCCCACCTTGGGTGGTCCAGCATCCAGGAAGAAACAGTCAATCCTCCTACACAAGAACCAGAGGGCAGACCTGGGGAGCCAGGCCTGGGACAGGTAAGCATTCACTGAAAGCGACCATTGTAACCTGAAAGGGGACCAGCCATATTAATTTTTAAATTTTCATAGTACTTTATGTATAAATCACATACAGTAAAATGCACAAAACTTAAGTGGGCTGCTCACATGTGTAGACCTGTGTGACCACCTGGATCAAGATACAGGTACTTCTGTCACCCCAGAAAGTTTCCACATTCTTTTGAGTTGTCACCACAGACTATATTTGTCTGTTCTTGAGTTCCATATAAATGGAACCATATGGTAGGAGATGTTTTTAGTCTGGTTCCTTTTGTTCATTACACCTTTTTGAGATTTGTCCACGGCCCTACATGTCTGTCTCATTAGTCCATTTGTCCCGATGAGAAGTATTCTATTGCGTGGATATACCACGATGTGTTGTTTATTCATTATCCTGATGATGGGCATTTGGGTTGCTTACTGCTTCAGTCTACCATGTATAAAGCCGCTTGCATGAATCTTTGTGTGGATGTGTGGTTTCATTTCTCATCCACTCTCATACCTGAGAGTGGATTTACCAGGTCACAGAATAGGTGTCTGTGTTACTGCTGCATGAGGTCTTGCCTCACTGACAAGCAAGCAAGCTGTTCTACAGTGGACATCAGCTGGGTGTCCTCTAACTCTCCTCAATTCTGACTCTGCCTGCCTGGAGATAGCCTCAGACCCCACAGGTCAGTATCACAAGACTTTACATGCCCTCCACTTTAGATCCCAATCACAACCTGTGCCTCTGGCCTGCTATGAATTGGGGTTTCCACAATCCCCTCCTTGGGTTCAATTAATTTGCTAGAGAGCTCACAGAACTCTGGAAACACTTTAGTTATGTTTACCGGTTTATTATACAGGCTGTTACAAAGAATGCAGATGAACAGCCAGGTGGAAGAGATGCACGGGGTGAGGCCTGTGGGAAGGGGACGCGGAGCTTCCATGCCCTCCCTGCATGCACCACTCCAGGGACCTCCACGTGTTCAGCTCTCTGGAAGCTCCTCTGCACCCTGTCCATTTGAGCTGTTATGGAGGCTTAATTACATAGGTATGATGGATTACATCATTGGCCTCAGTGATTAACTCAATCTCCAGCCCTTCTCTCCTCCACCAGGGTGGTCAGGGAGGCAGGGCTGGGAGTTCCTCTTTTTTTTTTTTTGAGACAGAGTCTTGCTCTGTTGCCCAGACTTGAGTGCAGTGGCTCAATCATAGTTATTGCAACCTCAAACTCCCAGGCTCAAGTGATCCTCCTGCCTCAGCCTCCTGAGCAGCTGGGACTAGAGGTGCATGCCACCATACACAGCCAATTTTTTACTTTTAGTAGAGACAAGGTCTCACTCACTACGTTGCCCAGGCTGGTCTTGAACTCCTGTGCTCAAGCAATCCTCCCACCTCAGCCTCCCAAAATGCTGGGATTATAGGAATGGGCCACCACACTGGCTGGCCGAGTTCCAATTCTTTTTTTTTTTTTTTTTTTTTTGAGACTGAGTCTGGCTCTGTCGCCCAGGCTGGAGTGCAGTGGCCGGATCTCAGCTCACTGCAAGCTCCGCCTCCCGGGTTTACGCCATTCTCCTGCCTCAGCCTCCGGAGTAGCTGGGACCACAGGCGCCCGCCACCTCGCCCGGCTAGTTTTTTGTATTTTTTAGTAGAGACGGGGTTTCACCGTGTTAGCCAGGATGGTCTCGATCTCCTGACCTTGTGATCCGCCCGTCTCAGCCTCCCAAAGTGCTGGGATTACAGGCTTGAGCCACCGTGCCCAGCTGAGTTCCAATTCTTTAATCACATGGTTGGTTCCCCGGGCAACCAGTTCTCATCTTGAGGCTATTCAGGAGCCCACCAGGAGTCACCTTATTAGAACAAAAGATGGTCCTATCACCCAGGACATTCCCAGGGATATAGGAACTCTGTGTTAGAAATCTGGGTCAAAGACTAAATATTAGAACAAAAGATCCTCCTAGCACTCCTGTTTTCCTAAGGAAATTACAAGAGTTTTAGTAGTTCTGTGCCAGGAACTGGGGGCAGAAACCAATATGTGTATTTCTTCTTATTTCACAACTGCTAAGCAGTTTTTCAAAATGGTTATTGCATTGTATACAATGGAATATGTATGCAATGTAGATGAGTTCCAGTTGCTCTGAATATTTGGCAGCACTATAGAGTATCTTTTATTTATTTATTTATCGAGATTATTTATTAAGACAAGGCCTCATTCTGTCACCCAGGCTGGGATGCCTCCATCTCCCAGGCTTAAGTTATCCTCCCACCTCAGCCTCTCAAGTAACTGGGAACACAGGTGCATGCCACCATGCCTGGATAATTGTTTTTTTAGAGATGGGATCTTGCTATGTTGCCCAGGCTGGTCTTGAACTACTGGGCTAGTGTAATCCTCCTGCCTCAGCCTCTCAAGTAACTGGGACCACAGGTGCATGCCGCCATGCCTGGATAATTTGTTTTTTCTTTTTTTTGAGAATGAGTCTTGCTTTGTCACCCAGGCTGGAGTGCCATGGTGCGATCTTGGCTCACTGCAACTTCTGCCTGGGTTCAAGCAGTTCTCGTGCCTCAGCCTCCTGAGTAGTTGAGATTACAGGCGTGCACCACCAAGCCTGGCTAATTTTTGTATTTTTAATAGAGACAGGGTTTCACCATGTTGGCCAGGCTGGTCTTAAACTCCTGACCTCAAGTGACCTGCCTGCCTCAGCCTCCCAAAGTGTTGGAATTACAGGCGTGAGCCATCACACCTGGCCTTTTTTTTTTTTTTTTTTTTTTTTTTTTTTTTTACAGATGGGGTCTCCCTGTGTTGCCCAGGCTGGTCTTGAACTCCTGGGCTTGTGCAATCCTCCTGCCTCGGCCTCCCAAAATGCTGGGATTACAGGTGTGAGCCACTGGACCAGGTCATCTGTCTTTAATTCTGCCCGTTTCTGGTGAATGTGTAGTCATATCTCATGTTTTTAAATTTGCATTTTCCTAGGAACCAACAATGTTGAGTATCTTTTTGCGCACTTATTGTTTCAAACAGTGATTCGGAGTGTGTCAAGGACCCGGTTAATCATGGAATGAGGTTCCCTAAAGACAAAACACCTCAGGCCAGGCATAGTGGCTCACACCTATAATCTCAGCACTTTGGGAGGCCAAGGCAGGAGGATTGCTTGAGGCTAGGACTTCAAGACCAGCCTGGGCAACATAGTAAGACCCTGCCTCTACCAAAAAAAAAAAAAAAGACAAAACACCTCCAAACTGAAATTTGCATTTGTAGGCTTTCTCTTCCTATTCCTCTCACAGCTTTTTGTTGGTCATGGGTTGCGTTGGTGATTGAGAGGGCTGGGCAAATCGTCCTGGTGTATTTGAGGGCTTAACATGGAAACCTTGGTGGGACATTACAGCTTTGAGCCACCTTGGACTCCACATGGCTCCTTTCCATGAGGCTTCTGGGCAATTCCATTTCCCAGGCGCTCTGACTTCTCCCTGTGGCTGTAGAAACCCAGGACAGCTGTGGCCACTCAGCAGGTGCATGGGTGGGTGGGGGCACTGGCAGAATGGGCAGGATCCCAGGCCCAATAACACAGTATAGTGAGATAATAGAAAACATTGTTATTTTTGACTGTCCAGAACCAACGCTCTTTCTCAACAGGCCATCAGAAAATTGTCTCTTTGTCAGTATTGACAACCACTGCTTTAACTCACTTATATGTGGAATCTTAAAAAGTCATACTCATAGCAGAGAGTAGAATGGTGGTTGCCGGAGTGAGGGGTGGGGGGCGGGAAAGGGGAGATGTTGGTCAAAGGGTACAAAGCTTCAGTCTTAAGAGGAATAAGTTTTGGGGATCTAAGGAACAGAATGGTGACTATAGTTAATAATAGCGTGTTGCATACTTGAAATTTGCTAAGAGTAGATCTTAAGTGTCCTCACCACACAAAGTAACTATGTGAGGGGATGGATGTGTTCATTAGCTTGATTGTGGCGATCACTTTACAGTGTATACATATATCAAATTATCACATTGTACACCTTAAATATATATACATTTTTTTGTCAATTCTACTGCAATAAAACCAGAAGAAAAGGGAAATTATCTCTCCTGGGGAGGGAGAGGGGTAAGCCCAGCCACAGGAAATGCCTGCCTCCCATGACAAGGTTCAGGGACCAGATCCAGCCTCTCCTGGTCCTGGTGCAGCCAGGGATGAGGGCATGAGCTGGGGATTCCTAACAAGATAGATGCGTTCTTATAGAACACTGAATCCCGAGAGAGTGACACCAAGAGGAATTGGAGGAGCCAAGTGACAGGTGGGCCCTGCCTGGCCGACGAGGTGGTCACCATGTGTATTGCTTCCTGCTTCCTGACTCCCTGGAGCTCCCTCGAAACTGCTCAATCTCAAGCCTGGTGCCCCAACCTCCCGTCGATTCTGCGAGTCCTCCAACAGCCTTTCTGTTAGGTATGGCTAGGTGGCTGAATTCTGGCCAATGGAAAGAAAAGGAACAGTACGGACACCCTTCAGGTCTGCAGAATCCTCTGCATGCTCTCTTCCCCCACCTGCTAGCTGCATGTTGGCTGGTCACCTAGGAAGCCAGGCATTGAATGGGTGGGGCCACCCTTGGCCTGGGTCCTGTACTGAGTGACTGTGATCCAGAGCTGCCTCCATCCCCTCTACCCAGCAGGAACCACTGTGTTGGGCTTTATGTGAGCAAGAAATACATTTGTGTTGTATAAAGCGACTGTTATTTGGAGATTTTCCTAGTACAGCAGCCAATTCTGCCTTAACTAATGTAGCTAGCCAGAGCCAGTTTCTGTTGCCTGCAACCAAACACCCTGGCTGATCAAATATACCTGGTGATCACATATATAAATCTGAAGGATATACACAAAAATGTTAACAATAGCGATCTCCAGATGATGAAATGATGAGTGAGTCTTTTCTTTTTCTTTTCTTTTGAAACAGGTCTTGGTCTGTCACCCAGGCTGGAGTGCAGTGGTGCGGTCATGGCTTACTGCAACCTCAATCTCCCAGACTCAAGTGATCCTATCGCCTCAGCTTCCCTAGTAGCTGGAACTGAAGTCTTGCTTCACCCTACCTAGCTAATTTTTAAAAAATTTTTTTGTAGAGACAGCGTCTTGCCATGTTGCCCAGGCTGGTCTCGAACTCCTGGACTCGTACTACCCTCCCACCTTGGCTTCTCAAAGTATTGAGATTACAAGCGTGAATCATTGCACCTGGCCAGTCTTACTTTCTTTTTCTTTTTTTTTCATGAGATGGAGTCTTGCTCTGTCGCCCAGTCTGGAGTGCAATGGCACAATCTTGGCTCACTGCAACCTCTGCTTCCCCAGTTCAAGTGATTCTCCTGCCTCAGCCTCCCGAGTAGCTGGGATTACAGGCACACACCACCACACCTAGCTAATTTTTGTATTTTTAGTAGAAGTGGGGTTTCGCCATGTTGGCCAGGCTGGTCTCGAACTCCTGCTCTCAGGTGATCCACCCACCTCAGCCTCCCAAAGTGCTGGGATTACAGGCATGAGCCACCACACCCAGCCTTATTTCTTATTTTGCTTTTCTATGCGTTTCAATTTTTTTTTTTTTTTTGCAGGAACATATGTGCCTTATATAGTTAGAAAAGAAAACCATTTAAAATAAGCAGATTTGGATTCTCTGAAAACAAATCAGAGATGAAGAAACACTAGCCTCCACACAAAAGACCAGAAAATCCAGAGAGCCCATTGGATTTGCAAAAGCATGGCCCATGGCCCCTGGGTCTTCTCCGAGCGACTTGGCTTCAACTCCAGCAGTTTATCCAGCTGTTTCTCACGTGTCAAGATCCTTACCCATTTCCCATGTCCTCTCATACTGAGCTGAGCGCGGTGTGAAAGGCTGGACCTCCATTCAGCTCAGCAAGGCTCTCCTGGCACCTGCTGTTCATGCGAGGCAGTGGGAAACCACATGGGAGGGATGACAGGCCCCCAGGGCATTAGCCCAGGCCCCTCGCCAGGGGGCCATAGAGCAGCCCCCTCATGCTGCAATCCCTCCCCAACCCCCACTCTCTGGGCCTCATGGGCAGGGGCAGGCCTGAGGCCCCCCGCAGTCAGGTGAGGCTCTCAGGATACCGTCCCTGTGACCTGTAAAGGTGGGGTCTGCTTTCCCGGGGCTCCCTGCTTCCAACAGCTGGGGGCACTTTTCACTTCATCTTCCCATCCGCCCAGTAGGGTGGGCTTGGCCGCCTGCACTTTACTAGTAACAGAAGGAAGAGTGCGGGAGGTGCACTAACTTGCCCAAGTTCACCAACAACTAAAATGGGGACCTTGCCAGAATTCTAACCTGGACTGAGTGCTCCCAAGCCCACCATGTTCTTTCCAGTCCACCACACACATGTCGCTGAGGCCAAGGTCAGATAATTGGGCCATTAGTAATGGAGCCAAATCATCGCATGACCACTCTAACAAGGAAGCAGGAAAACGTCTCCAGTTCCAACAAAGTCCTGGGCTCTCTCTCTTTCTGTCTTTCTCTTTAAAATAAGGACTCAGGTTAGCTACAGTTCCAGCATTCTGCTGAATTTCTGCAAAAATCATATAACTCACATATACACCCTTCCAATTCATGGATAGAGGAAACTGAGACCCAAAAACGGGCCACAACTTGCCCAGTGTGCACAGCATCATAGTCCAGGCACATTAAGGCTAGAACCTGGGCCTTCTAACACTAAGCCAATGCCTCCTACATCACATAGCCACCAAAATAACCCCCAACACTGTAGTACATTCATTAGTGATTTAAAAAATAAACATCACAATATAAGGTACCCAAAGAAAATGCACAATCCATATGTGTGTTGTACAATAAATTATTACAAAGCAGACACTCCTATTTAACCCCTGCCCTGAATCAGAAAGAAAACATTGCCAGCACTCCAGAAGGCCCCGTGCCATCTCCCAATCACTATGCCCTCCACCACCCCAGGGGAACCCTATCCCGACTTCCAGCATGCAGATTCATTTTGCCTCTTTGTGAACAATAAGTACACGGAGCCATGTAATAGATCTTTTGTATCTGGCTTCATTTGTTCAATATCAAGTTGGTGAGAATTATCAATGTTGCTGGGTTTCACGATGGCTCATTCATTCTCATTGCTGTTCAGCGTTCCCTTGTAGGAACATACCACACTTTAGCCACCCGTTCTCCTCTTGGTGGACATTGGGGTTGCTTCTAGTTTGAGGCTATTATGGCTCTGCCACAAACATTCTGGGGTGTATATTTTAGCACATGTATGTTTATACTTCTCTTGGATATACTCCTGGGAGTGGAACTGGGGTATGGGCTGGGGGTGGCGCCTCTTACCTTCTCCCAGCACACTCCTCCCACCAGTGGAGAATCCTGCTTGGTGCTCTGAGAAACCCCAGGTGGCCCCCCACCCCTCACTCCTACGAGACCCTCAGGCAGCCCTGCTGAGAAGGGGCAGTGGACAGCCATAGCATAAATTTGCTGTAGCCACGTGGCTGCTGGGCTGGCTCTGGCACAGCTGTTGAAAAGTGCTCGCCTCTGAGCCCTTCAGATAAGTCTTTTCTCAATTATAAACAAGAGCTCTGCAGCTGCTGGTTAGGAACTGCTTCTGTTCAGGCTGCCAGTTAGTGATAATCTGCTCATCCTGCACCGTCCTCTATCCAGCATGGCAGTTGGAGTGGCCTCCAATGATGCTATAGCCCCACCCAAGGCAGGGGCTGCACCTCTCTTTTGCACTATCTCCCCTTGGCCTAGCATGGTCCTGGCATGTAGAAAGCTTGGTAAATATTTGAATCCAACTTTCTAAAATGCCAGTCGTACAATGTTGCTTGAAGCCCCATTGCCCACATGGTGCTCAGGTAAAAGTGCTGTGTTAATTTCCTGTAACTGCTCTAGCAAATGACCACACTTAGTGGTTTGAAACAACACACACTTATCACACAGGTCAGAAATCCAAAGCAAGTCTCATTGAGCTAAAAATCAAGGTGTTCACAGGGCTGTGTTCCTCCTGTAGGATCTAGGGGATAGATAATCTGTCTCCTTGCTTTTTCAGCTTCTAGAAGCCACCTGCATTCCTTGGCTTATGGCCTCCTCCCTCCCTCCCTCCCTCCCTCCCTCCCTCCCTCCCTTCCTTCCTTCCTTCCTTCCTTCCTTCCTTCCTTCCTTCCTTCCCTCCCTCCCTTCTTCCTTCCTTCCCTCCCTCCCTCCCTCCCTTCGAGGTGGAGTCTCGCTCTGTCACCCAGGTTGGAGTGCAGTGATGTGGTCTAGTCTCACTGAAACCTCTGCCTCCCAACTTCAAGTGATTCTCCTGTCTCAGCCTCCCAAGTAGCCGAGATTACAGGCGTGCATCACCACACCCAGCTAATTTTCTTTGTATTTTTAGTAGAGACAGGGTTTCACCATGTTGGTCAGGCTGGTCTCGAACTCCTGACCTCAAATGATGTGCCTACCTCAGCCTCCAAAGTGCTGGGATTAGAGGCGTGAGCCACCGTGCCCAGTCACTCTTCTCCATCTTTAAAGTCAGCAATGTGGCATCTCCAAGTCTCCCTCTCTAACTCTGTGTTCATTGTCACATCTTCTCTCACTCTGAGCCTCCTGCCTCTGTTTTGTAAGGACTCTAGTGATTACCTTGTGCCCCACTGACAATCTAGGATACTCTTCCCGTATCAAAATCTTTAATCATACCTGCAAAATCTCTTTTGACACATAAGCTAACACATGCTCGAGTTTCTTCTTTTCCTTTGTTTCTCTTTTTTTTTTTTTTTTTTTTTTTTTTTTTTGAGACAGGGTCTCACTCTATCACCCAGGCTGGAGTGCAGTGGGGTGATCGTGGCTCAAGCGATCCTCCCACCTCACCCTTCCAAATACCTGGGACTACAGGTGCGCGCTATCACACCCAGCTCATTTTCTTTTCAAATTTTTTTGTTAAGACGGGGTCTCACTATATTTCCCCGCCTGGTCTTTAATTCCTGGGCTCAATCAATCTTCCCACCCTGGCCTCCCAAAGTGCTGGGATTACAGGTGTGAGCCACTGCACCCAGCCAAACATGGACATCTTTGGGGCCATAATTCTGCCTACCACAAGCCCCAAACTTTAGCCTGGCAGCAAGGCCTCAAGCCTATGAAACTGCGTTTCCCTCCACTCAATCCAGGTCTACACCCTCCTCTCCTGGCCTGGCACTGTCCTCCTTAGTCACTCTATGTGCCTTGCACTTTTCTACCTTTTCTCCTGAGTCCGCAGAGAGGGCTGATCAAAGCTAGAATTATCATGGCCCAAAACTCAGTGCCTTCAGTCTTGGCACCACTGACAAGTCACCTTCACCAGGAAGCCACTCCCAATCCTGCTGGTGAGAGTGGCCTCTTCTCAGTCCCACACACGGCTGGTGGCTCTGACAGGTGGTGTTGCTTGGGTGCAAAGCCTGGCTCTGTCATTTGCTGCCCCTGTGGCCACCTTAGGCAAGTTAATATCTGTGTGTCTTAGTGTCCTGGTCTATAAAAAATGATAATAGTAGTTTTGATAAGGTTGCATGAGGATTGAATGAGAGAATGTGTATAAAATGCTTTAGCACAGAGCCTGGGACACAAGAAAAACTTGATATACAAAACAGTATTGTTTCATTCGCTGTTGATGTCTAAGGCTCACTTCCTAGCTGGAGTTCCTAGTAACTGCTTATAAGTACACCTGTATTATTCATCCCTGTGCCCCCAAGGTGTTCCCTGCAAATCATAGGTGCTTGTTAATTTGTGTTAGAGGGATGGAGGGATGGATGCATGGTCACATTTATTTTCATGCTCATCTATCTGAGTGTGGTCAGACCACGAGGTCAGCAGAGAAGCCAGGCTCCTGTGGCCCCAAGCTGAGCAGAAGTGGCAGTTTAGCTGAGAGTAGCAGGCAGTGAGGGAGTCTCCATGGACTATGTGAGGAAGTTGGGGGATGCAGGGATGTCTAGAAAGGCTTCCCAGAGGAGATAAATGTGGGAAGTTGGAGTGGGAGGAGGCAGTGGGGCGTCTGCCATCTCTACCTGGGCCTAGCCCTCAAAAGTAGCAACTCAAGGGCTCTCCCCACCCCCTCTCTCTCTCTGTGTCGCTCTCTTCAGCCTCCATGGCCCTGCAGTGTGAATGCTCTTTAACCGAGGTGGTGAGGCCCTGAAGGACGTCAGTTAGAGATGCTGATGGTTCCTGGGGATGGGACGACTCTTCTTGCCAAGGACCCTCCTGAGTCCACAGAGAGGGCTGATCAAAGCTGACCCCAGCTGTTCCCAAGCAGCCAGGATGGCCGCTCTTCTCCCACTTGTGATAAGGGTTTTGCTCTACCTTCCTGGGAGTGGGGGCAGGGTCTGTCTGGGTTCTGCCTGAGAGAGACCCTCATAAAGAATGAAGCTCCCAAAGTCCTACCAGGCAAGGGTGGTCTATTGAAGTGATCAGATTCCTGTTTGGGAAAAGGGAAAAAAAAAAAAAAAGCTTTTTTAGAGCCTTGGGTAACATGACAGAAGAGAGCACGAATTCATTCAGCTGTAACTGTGCCCTGCACAATGAGTTCCTCTGGGCTTCTCGAGAACAAGCAGAGAAAGCCCCATTCCCACGGTCAATGCAACCACCATGCACTCATCACCCTACGGCTGCACAGCCCTCCTCTGAGCTCCTGCCCCACCCTTGGCCCTGGAGGTAGAGGCCTGGGTCAGAGATCAGCCTGTGTAGGTTCTGAAACTGACTTACTATGGGACATTGGCATGCCCCAGCCCTCTCAGTGTCCCTATTTGCACAATGGAGGGTTATAATAATGCCTCCTGGCAGGACTGTCATGAAGCACACATGAAGCCTTGGAGGTGAATGTCTGGCATGGCTCTGGACACCAGTGTCACCTCCTTCCCCTCTCCTCCTTTGTTTTGAAAGTCCAGGAAGCAGCTCTCACACCTGAGTGCAAACTCACCTGGACACTCCTTTCTTCCCAGCAATTGCCCTCTGGACATCAACAAGGAGGGTGAGGGGAACACTCAGCTAGAATCTCAGAGGGCCCCATCCTGGCTCAGCTGAAGATGCTCCCCTAGCCTCCCATTTCCTGGCCTTAGAAGTCTGTCATTAAGACATGGGGTTTGAGCAGGGGATCAAGTTCTTCATGTTTGGCTGTTCAGCCCCTCAGTGAGCAGCACTGATCCGCCGCAGCCTGTGCTGGCCCTGGCTTCTGGCTGTCTGGGCCATTTGCCAGGACTCCTGGGCCTTGGCTCCCCATTTCTAGCCACATCCGCTGCCCCAGGCAGAGGCTGGAGGGGTCCCCAGACTCAGAAAAGATACTGCTTTCTGAGGTTCCTGATGTTGGGTGTCTGTGCCAGAGGAAGCTATTCCCAAGTGTTCCCAGGCCAGCTCTCAGGCGCTGAGAAAGGAATTTGTATATCTCCTCCCCCTGCCACACCTCCTCTGTCCCTGTCTAATCCACAAGCCCTCTCCCTCGCCCTGGCCAAGTTATTTCCTCTCTCAGGGCCCCAGTTTTCTCATGTGTAAAAGGAAGGCAGAAGGCTAGAATTGTCTCTAAGCCCTTCCAGGTGTGATATTCACAGATCCCATCTGGGCTAAGTGCTCACTGGGTTTGTGTTCAATCAATGTAGTCATTTACAGGTGAGGAGACTGGGCTTCTGAGATGTGGAGGCCTCCCCCAGGGTCATGCAAGCTGGAACCAAGTCCTGTTGACTCTCAATCCAGTGTTCCTTCCCCAGCCTCAGGCCACTGCCCCAAGGTCAGGGGCAGCCAGCATGGGAGGTGCAGCCTGGGTAGCTGCGTGGCTCTGTCATTGATGAGAACCCTGGAGAAAGTCATTCAAATCTCCGTTTTTTTCCCGATGAGCTGCCTCTGTCCCGATATCCAGAACATTCTCAGGCCCCAGGGTACTAAAAACAGTGAACACTTTTTTTTTTCTTTTCTTTCTTTTCTTTTTTTTTTTTTTGAAATGGGGTCTTACTCTGTCATCCAGGCTGAGTGCAGTGGCACAATCTCGGCTCACTGCAGCCTAAAACTCCCAGGCTCAAGCAATCTTTTCTCTTTCAACCTCCTGAGTAGCTGGGATTATTGGCACATGAAACCATGCCCAACTAATTTTTTTTTTTTTTTTTTTTTTTTTTTTTGGTAGAGGCGAGGTCTCACTATGCTGCCTAGGCTGGTCTCAAGTTCCTGGACTCAAGGAAGTGCCAGGACTCCCAAAGTGCCAGGATTACAGGTGTGAGCTACTGCACCCGACAATGAATTCTAACTTAATGCTTACCTACTGCTCTAAGTGCCTTCAGTAGACTTAACTCACTGCAACCTCATGAGCTAGGAATCATTATGACTCCATTTTACAAATGAGAAAACTAAAGCACAGAGAGGTTAAGTCATGTATCCAAGGTCAAACAGCTTCTAAGCGTCTATCTCATCCCAGATGCTCTAGAAAACAGAGCCCAAGGCAAAGCTTATGTCCTAAGGCTTTACTGGAAGTGGAATTCTAGGGCACAAGAGTCAGGAAAAAAAAAAAAAGGAAATGAGGCAGAAAAGGAAGGAAAGCAAATAGAAGCTAGTTGCATTTCTGAGCTGTTCACAGTTGCACAAGGAAACATAGCTCTTTTCTATGTCATGTAGGTGACCCAGACAGGTCCTGTGCGCTGAACTTTGGACGATTCTGTTGAGGGGAGAAAGCCGGGGAACTTACCGGCTGTCTCCTTCCTATCCCCGGTCTCTCCACAGGAGGGAGTCAGTGCAGAGTGAGCTGTGAGATTCACTCCCTCATAAGGGAGGTGGAGAGAGGGTATCCTTCCCAGTGGCAGAGCACCCCGCCCCTTCCTATTTAGTTGTTAACCCTGTCCTGCATTGCACCCGTCATCTCATGGTCCGTTTTGTCTCTGCTGGTTTCAGTTAGGAGTTCTGCCCCCTGGCAATCGTGACTCTCCATTTTATAGAGGAGGAAACTGAGACTCAGGTGACTTGGCCTGGGTCATGGAGCTAATCCAAAAACGAGTGTGTTCCACCCCTGCCCTATATGGTGCAGATCTGGAGAATACGTGTCACGTGGCCCTTCATCCAGGTCTTTCCAGGTAAGAAAAGAAGGTGCCTCCTCTGCAGAGGTTGCCCAGACATCTGGGTTCCCTCCCTTCCTCCTTCTTCCCTAATGCTCCAAAGGGCTCCATCCTCCGTGATTTCCATTGCCCACTCCCAGTTCAGTCCTGGCACGTTAGACTCCTCTATGTGCTACATTCTTCTGCCCCTGCGCTCAGGAAAGCTCTGCCCTGGTGACCTATAGCTCAGAGAATCTGAGTCCCTGGGAGAAGAGTTTGAATCTCCAAAAATCTCTGGGTTTTACCTATTTTATTTTATTTTATTTTATTTATTTTTGAGACAGAGTCTCACTCTGTCACCCAGGCTGGAGTGCAGTGGCGTAACCTTGGCTCACTGCAATCTCCACCCCGCCCAGGTTCAAGCGATTCTCCTGCCTCAGCCTCCCAAGTAGCTTGGACTACAGGCACCCACCACCATGCCCAGCTAATTTTTGTATTTTTAGTAGACACAGGGCTTAACCACGTTGGTCAGACTGGCCTCGAACTCCTGACCTCAGGTTATCCTCCCACCTTGGCCTCCCAAAGTCGGGTTTTATCTAAAGCTGGTGGACACTCTGATCCCAGGACTCAAACCCCACCCACTCAATGTAGACAGGGCTGGAGGGGACACAAATGCAGCCCAGAGCCTCAGCGCCTTCCGGAGCACAAGGGTCTCCTAACCAGGCCCCAGACCCGATGTCCAGAGCACACTGCAGTGGCTGACGGAGGCCTTCTAGGGGCAGAGGAGGAAAGTTGGCTGTTTCTGGGGATGGAGGTGGTGGCGCAAGACCCCCGTCCTGTGGAGACCAGGGCGGGTGGGAGGCACTGCGGCCAGCAGGGGTCAGCAGAGGCCCATTGTTCTCCTGCTCCTCCTGCACCCAGAGACGACTGCAAGGCCTCAAGCCAGAGCCCCGGGTGCCCTATTTCGTAATTTAAAAAGAAAAAAAAAATTGTCTCCTGGTAATACATACATATGATAACAATAAAGTGGCCCAGAAAAGCTAATGCTGAAAACATACAGCAATGACGCTCCCACCCAAGCCTCCGGGATTTTTTTTTTTTTTTTGAGACGGAGTCTCGCTCTGTCGCCCAGGCTGGAGTGCAGTGGCGCGATCTCGGCTCACTGCAAACTCCGCCTCCCGGGTTCACGCTCCCGGCACATTTTAAAAACAAAAACAAAACACTTAATATCTCTTTGTTGTGGGAGGCAGGCTAATTGCTTGACCCCAGGAGTTGAAGACCAGCCCCAGAAACAAGATGAGCGCCAGCCAATCTCAGAAAGACAGGAAGGGAGGGAGGGAGGAAGGGAAGAAAAGGTAGTTTCATATTAATTTTGACATGCATTGGGAAATATCTATATTTATATAACAAATCCTTCAATTGCTTAGAATAAAGCTATTTCATTTTTAAATTATAAAAGGGAGTTGAAAAATAGTAAATAATGTACAATACCCCAGAGGAAAGCAAATATGGCAAAACTCATGAAGGTGATAAAGAAATTGATTGGAAAATAGTGGTCTTGATTCTTTTTTTTTTTTTTTTTTTTTTTTAAAGAGATGGAGTCTTACGCTGTCGCCCAGGCTGGATCACAGTGGCGTGATCTTGGCTCACTGCAACCTCCACCTCCTGGGTTCTAGCAATTCTCCTTCCTCAGCCTCCCGAGTAGCTAGGATTACAGGTGCACAGCACCATACCGGCTAATTTTTTGTATTTTAGTAGAGATGGGGTTTCACCGTGTTGCCCAGGCTGGTGTCAAATTCCTGAGCTCAGGCAGTCAACCTGCCTCGGCCTCCCAAAGTGCTAGGTGTGAGCCACTGCACCCGGCCAATTCTTGAAGTTGAAAACCAGTGAGGGTAGCAATCACTTCTATGATGGTAGAGGCTGGTGCAGAGGCATTTGGCCTTACACGCATAACAGGCACAAACTTCCACAATGAACAAACTCACGTGGGCAAAACTGCAGTTTTATTTTCTGTAACTCAATGAAAAAAAATTTTTTTACAGCTCTCCACCCTTCCTCCTAATGGCAGGACATTTAATCTGTTCATTTTGAGAGACAGGACCTGCTGGATTTCCTAGGCCGACTAAGAATCCCTAAATCTAGCTGGGAAGGTGACCACATCCACTGTTAAGCACGGGGCTTGCAACTTAACTCACACCCCACCAATCAGGTAATAAAGAGAGCTCACTAAAATGCTAATTAGACAAAACAGGAGGTAAAGAAATAGCCAATCATCTATCGCCTGAGAGCACAGCAGGAGGGACAATGATCGGGATATAAACCCAGGCATTGGAGCCAACAACAGCTACCCTCTTTGGGTCCCCTCCCTTTGTATGGGAGCTCTGTTTTCACTCTATTAAATTTTGCAATTGCACTCTCTTCTAGTCTGTGTTTGTTAGGGCCGTCCATGCCATCCCTCCGGATCCGGCAGGGTGTCCGCTGTGCTCCTGATCCAGCAAGGTGCCCATTGCCACCCCCGATAGGGCTAAAGGCTTGCTATTGTTTCTGCATGGCTAAGTGTCCAGGTTCATCCTAATTGAGCTGAACACTAGTCAGTGGGTTCCATGGTTCTCTTCCATGACCCACAGCTTCTAATAGAGCTATAACCCTCACCGCATGGCCCCAGATTCCATTCCTTGGAATCCGTGAGGCTGAGAACACCAGGTCAGAAAACACGAGGCTTGCCACCATCTTCGAAGCTCTGGGAGCAAGGACTCCCCGCCCCCACCATAACATTTTGGCGACCACAAAGGGACCTCCAAAGCGGTGAGTAATATTGGACCACTTTCACTTGCTATTCTGTCCTATCCTTCCTTAGAATTTGGAGGAGAATACCAGGCATATGTCGGCCGGTTAAAAATGATTATTGTGGCCACCAGACTTAAGACTCAGTTGTGAGGCTATCTGGGGAAGGGCTTTCTAACAACCCCCAATCCTTCTGGGTTGGGAACGTTGGTCTGCCTGGAACAAGCTTCCACTTTCAATTTTCTTGGGGAAGCCGAGGGCCGACTAGAGGCAGAAAGCTGTCGTCCTGAACTCCCGGCATTAGCCAGTTGAGATCATGGCGCAGCCAGAAGTCTATTTGACAGTCACCCATGAGTGCACCCCTACCTTTTCTTCTGACCCATACCTCCTGGGTCCCCACCACAACTTTCTTGAAAGTGTAGCACCAAAATTCTCCTTACCTCTGAATCTACTTCCTCTGATCCCTGCCTCTTAGGTAGTAATGGTTCAGGCTTTCATTTCCCTCTAGCAAGTTGTATCTCCAAAGGGATCTAAGGAAGCTCTATGCTGCATCCTTAGGCATCTAGGCTATAAACCCAGGGAGTCTTATCCCTGGTGTCCCTCCCGATTTAGGTATACAGCTCTCAACATGGGCAGTTATGTGGTACCCATTCCCCACCACCCTTGCCAGGGCCCCAAGTTTGTAATGGCTAAGAAGAGGAGAGAGAGAGACCGAGGAGAGAGACAGAAGAGAGAGAGAGAGAAACACGGAGGAGAGAGAGACACACACATGGAGGAGAAAGAGAGACACACACATGGAGGAGAGAGAGAGAGGCATGGAGGAGAGAGAGAGACACACACACATGGAGGAGAGAGAGAGAGGCACGGAGGAGAGAGAGAGAGATAACAAGGAAGTCAAAGAGAAAAAGATAGAAATAGTAAAAAAAAAGAAAAAAAGTGCCCTATTCCTTTAAAAGCCAGGGTAAATTTAAAACCTACAACTGATAATGAAGGTCCTCTCCGTTACCCTATAACACTCCAATACTGCCTTGTTCTCACTGTAAACAAGGGCATAACCTAAAAACACTGAGAGCACTGACAACCCATAGCTTTCCTATCAAAAATCCTTAACCCAGTAACCAGCAGATGCATTCAATCTGTAGCGGCAACTGCTCTGCTAACAAAAGAAAGTAAAAAAGTAACTTTTAGAGGAAACCTCATTGTGAGCATACGGCACCAGCTCAGAATTATTCTAAGTCAAAAAAGCAAAAAGGTAGCTTACTAACTCAAAAATCTTAAAGTGTGGGGCTATTCTGTTAGAAAAAGGTAATTTAATACCAACCACTGATAATTCCCTTAACCCAGCAGATTTCCTAACATGGGATTTAAATCTTATTTACCACACAGAGGTCCAACCAGACCTAGGAGGAACTCCCTTCAGGACAGGACCATAGATGGTTCCTCCCAGGTGATTGAGGAAAAAAACCACAGTGGGTATTCAGTAATTGATACGGAGACTCCTGTGGAAGCAGAGTTAGAAATATTGCCTAATAATTGGTCTGCTCAAAAGTGCGAGCTGTTGGCACTCAGCCAAGCCTTAAAGTACTTATAAAATCAAAAAGACTATCTCAACCTTGACTCAAAAAGTTACCTACACCCTTTCTGAAGTGAATTTGCATCAGAACTGTTTATGGGAATGCATCTTGATGGGGCAGCTGGGTTGTTATGAAATACTCAGGAACCCAGCCCAGCTCTAGGACTCACCCCTGAGCACAAAGGCAATGTTGGGTATTCTGGTGAAGGACCACTGGAATCCAGCAGCCTGGACCACTTTCTTTGTGGTCAGATAAGGTGGGAAAAGGGGTGCAGGACTGCTACATCGGTGAGTGTAACTAATCCGATAAGCAGAGGTCCACAGGTGGTTACATACCCTGGAAAGAAATAAGCATTAGGACCATAGAGGACGCTCTAGGAGTAATGCTCATTGGAAAATGACTAGGGGTGCTGGCATCCCTATGTTCTTTTTTCAGATGGGAAATGTTCTCCCCAAGGCAAAAACACCCCTAGAATTGGGACCAATTTGACCCTCAGACGCTAAGAAACGACTTATATTCTTCTGCAGTACTGCCTGGCCACGATATCCTCTTCAAGGGGGAGAAACCTGGCCTCCTGAGGGAAGTATAAATTAATAACACCATCTTACAACTAGACCTCTTTTGTAGAAAAGAAGGCAAATGGATTGAAGTGCCATATGTACAATCTTTCTTTTCATTAAGAGACAACTTGCAATTATGTAAAAATGTGATTTATGCCCTACAGGAAGCCCTCAGAGTCTACCTCCCTACCATAGCGCCCCCCTGACTCCTTCCCCAACTAATAAGGACCCCCCTTCAACCCAAACGGTCCAAAAGGAGATAGTCAAAGGGGTAAACAGTGAACCCAAGAGTGCCAATATTCCCCGATTATGCCCCCTCCAAGCAGTGGGAGGAGGAGAATTCGGCCCAGAGTGCATGTACCTTTTTCTCTCTCAAACTTAAAGCAAATTAAAATAGGCCTAGGTAAATTATCAGATAACCCTGATGGCTATATTGATGTTTCACAAGGGTTAGGACAATCCTTTGATCTGACATGGAGAGATACAACGTTACTGCTAGATCAGACACTAACCCCAAATGAGAGAAGTGCCGCCATAATTGCAGCCTGAGAGTTTGGCGATCTCTGGTATCTCAGGTCAATGACAAGATGACAACAGAGGAAAGAGAACAGTTCCCCACAGGCCAGGAGGCAGTTCCCAGTGTAGATCCTCACTGGGACACAGAATCAGAACAGGGAGATTGGTGCCGGAGACATTTGCTAAGTTGCGTGCTAGAAGGACTAAGGAAAACTAGGAAGAAGCCTATGAATTATTCAGTGATGTCCACTGTAACACAGGGAAAGGAAGAAAATCCTCCTGCCTTTCTGGAGAGACTAAGGAAGCTATTGAGGAAGCACACCTCCTTCTCACCTGACTCTATTGAAGGCCAACGAATCTTAAAGGTAAATTTATCACCCAGTCAGCTGCAGACATTAGAAAAACACTTCAAAAGTCCGCCTTAGGCCCAGAGCAAAACTTAGGAACCCTATTGAACTTGGCAACCTCAGTTTTTTATAACAGAGATTAGGAGGAGCAGACAGAACGGGACGAACGGGATAAGAAAAGGCCACCGCTTTAGTCACGGCCCTCAGGCAAGCAGACTTTGGAGGCTCTGGAAAAGGGAAAAGCTGGGCAAATCAAATGCCTAATAGGACTTGCTTCCAGTGCAGTCTACAAGGACACTTTAAAAAAAGGGTTGTCCACGTAGAAGTAAGCTGTACCCTTATCCATGCCCCTTATGTCAAGGGAATCACTGGAAGGCCCACTGCCCCAGGGGATGAAGGTCCTCTGAGCCAGAAGTCACTAAAAGTCCAGCAGCAGGACTGAGGGTGCCCAGGGCAAGTGCCAGCCCATGCCATCACCCTCACAGAGCCCCAGGTATGCTTGACCATTGAGGACCAGGAGGTTAACTGTCTCCTGGACACTGGCGTGGCCTTTTCAGTCCTACTCTCCTGTCCCGGACAACCGTGCTACAGATCTGTCACTATCCGAGGAGTCCTATGACAGCCAGTCACTAGATACTTCTCCCAGACACTAAGGTGTGACTGGGGAATTTTACTCTTCTCACATGCTTTTCTAATTATTTCCGAAAGCATGTTTAGAAATGTCACTCCCTTGTTAGGGAGAGACATTCTAGCAAAAGCAGAGGCCATTGTACAACTGAACATAGGAGAAGGAACATCCATTTGTTGTCCCCTGTTTGAGGAAGAAATTAATCCTGAAGTCTGGGCAACAGAAGGACAATATGGACAAGCAAAGAATGCCCGTCCTGTTCAAGTTAAACTAAAAGATTCTGCCTCCTTTCCCTACCAAAGGCAGTACCCCCTTAGACCTGAGGCCCAATAAAGACTCCAAAAGACTGTTAAGGACCTAAAAGTCCAAGGCCTAGTAAAACCATGCAATAGCCCCTGCAATACTCCAATATTAGGAGTACAGAAACCCAATGGACAGTGGAGGTTAGTGCAAGATCTCAGGACTATCAATGAGGCCGTTGTCCCTCTATACCCAGCTGTATCTAACCCTTATGTTCTGCTTTCCCAAATACCAGAGGAAGCAGAGTGGTTTACAGTCCTGGACCTTAAGGATGCCTTTTTCTGCATCCCTGTACATCCTGACTCTCAATTCCTGTTTGCCTTTGAAGATCCTTCGAACCCAACGTCTCAACTCACCTGGACTGTTTTACCCCAAGGGTTCAGGGATTGCCCCCATCTGTTTGGCCAGGCATTAGCCCAACACTTGAGCCAATTTTCATACCTGGACACTCTTGTCCTTCGGTACGTGGATGATTTACTTTTCGCCACCTGTTCAGAAACCTTGTGCCATCAAGCCACCCAAGCATTCTTAAATTTCCTCGCTACCTGTGGCTACAAGGTTTCCAAACCAAAGGCTCAGCTCTGCTCACAGCAGGTTAAATACTTAGGGCTAAAATTATCCAAAGGCACCAGGGCCCTCAGTGAGGAACGTATCCAGCCTATACTGGCTTATCCTTATCCCAAAACTCTAAAGCAACTAAGAGGGTTCCTTGGCATAACAGGTTTCTGCCGAATATGGATTCCCAGGTACGGCGAAATAGCCATGCCATTATATACACTAGTTAAGAAAACTCAGAAAGCCAATGCCCATTTAGTAAGATGGACGCCTGAAGCAGAAGCAGCTTTCCAGGCCCTAAAGAAGGCCCTAACCCAAGCCCCAGTGTTAAGCTTGCCAATGGGGCAAGACTTTTCTTTATATGTCACAAAAAACAAAAACAAAAACAAAAAAAACAGGAATAGCTCTAGGAGTCCTTACACAGGTCCAAGGGATGAGCTTGCAACCCGTGGCATACCTGAGTAAGGAAACTGATGTAGTGGCAAAGGGTGGCCTCACTGTTTATGGGTAGTGGTGGCAGTAGCAGTCTTCATATCTGAAGCAGTTAAAATAATACAGGGAAGAGATCTTACTGTGTGGACATCTCATGATGTAAACGGCATACTCGCTGCTAAAGGAGACTTGTGGCTGTCAGACAACCGTTTACTTAAATATCAGGCTCTATTACTTGAAGGGTCAGTGCTGTGACTGTGCACTTATGCAACTCTTTTTTTTTTTTTTGAAATGGAGTCTCGCTCTGTCGCCCAGGCTGGAGTCCACTGGCACGATCTCGGCTCACTGCAAGCTCCATCTCCCAGGTTCATGCCATTCTCCTGCCTCAGCCTCCCGAGTAGCTGGCAATTCTTAACCCAACCACATTTCGTCCAGACAATAAAGAAAAGATAGAACATAACTGTCAACAGGTAGTTGCTCAAAGCTATGGCACTCGAGGGGACCTTTTAGAGGTTCCCTTGACTGATCCCGACCTCAGCTTGTATACTGACGAAAGTTCCTTTGTAGAAAAAAGACTTCAAGAAACAGGGTATGCAGTGGTCAGTGATAATGAAATACTTGAAAGTAATCCCCTTACTCCAGGAACTAGTGCTTAGCTGTCTGAACTAATAGCCCTCACTCGGGCACCAAAATTAGGAAAAGGAAAAAGGGTAAATATATATACAGACTCTAAGTATGCTTACCTAGTCCTCCATGCCCATGCAGCAATATGGAGAGAAAGAGAATTCCTAACTTCCGAGGAAACACCTATCAAACATCAAAAAGCCATTAGGAGATTATTATTGGCTGTACATAAACCCAAAGAGGTGGCAGTCTTACACTGCGGGTTCATCAGAAAGGAAAGGGAAATAGAAGGGAACCGCCAAGTGGATATTGAAGCAAAAAGAGCCACAAGGCAGGACCTTCCATTAGAAATGCTTATAGAAGGACCCCTAGAATGGAGTAATCCCCTCTGGGAAACCAGGCCCAGTACTCAGAAGAAGAAATAGAATGGGGAACCTCATGAGGACATAGTTTCCTCCTCTCAGGATGGCTAGCCACCAAGGAAGGAAAAATACTTTTGCCTGCAGCTAAACAATGAAGATTACTTAAAACTCTTCACCAAACCTTTCACTTAGGCATAAATAGCACCCATCAGATGGCCAAATCATTATTTACTGGACCAGGCCTTTTCAGAACTATCAAGCAGAGAGTCAGGGCCTGTGAAGTGTGCCAAAAAAATAACCCCCTGCCTTATTGCCAAGCTCCTTCAGGAGAACAAAGAACAGGCATTACCCAGGAGAAGACTGACAACTCGATTTTACCCACATGCCCAAATCTCAGGGATTTCAGTATCTACTAGTTTGGGTAGATACTTTCACTGGTTGGGCAGAGGCCTTCCCCTGTAGGACAGAAAAGGCCCAAGAGGTAATAAAGGCACTAGTTCATGAAATAATTCCCAGATTCGGACTTCCCCGAGGCTTACAGAGTGTCAATGGCCTCGCTTTCAAGGCTACAGTAACCCAGGGAGTATCCCAGACATTAGGTATACAATATCACTTACACTGGACCTAGAGGCCACAGTCCTCAGGGAAGGACAAAAAAATGAACAAAACACTCAAACGACATCTAAAAAAGCTAACTCAGGAAACCCACCTTGCATGGCCTGCTCTGTTGCCTATAGCCTTTACTAAGAATACAAAACTCTCCCCAAAAAGTAGGACTTAGCCCATACAAAATGCCATATGGATGGCCCTTCCTAACCCATGACCTGGTGCTTGACTGAGAGATGGCCAACTTAGTTGCAGACATCACCTCCTTAGCTAAATATCAACAAGTTCTTAAAACATTACAAGGAACCTGTCCCTGAGAAGAGGGAAAGGAACTATTCCACCCTGGTGACATGGTATGAGTCAAGTCCCTTCCCTCTAATTCCCCATCCCTAAATACATCCTGGGAAGGACCCTACCCAGTCATTTTATCTACCCAAACCATGGTTAAAAAGGCTGGAGTGGAGTCTTGGATACATCACACTGGAGTCAAATCCTGGATACTGCCAAAGAAACCCAAAAACCAGGAGACGATGCTAGCTTTTCCTGTGAACCTCTAGAGGATCTGCGCCTGCTCTTCAAGCAACAACTGGGAGGAAAGTAACTAAAATCATAAATCCCCATGGCCCTCCCTTATATTTTTCTCTATACTGTTCTCTTACCCCCTTTCACTCTCACTGCACCCTCTCCAGGCCGCTGTATGACCAGTAGCTCTCCTTACCAAGAATTTCTATGGAAAATGTGGCTTCCAGAAAATATTAATGCCCCATATATCTAAGGGAACCCCCACCTTCACTGCCCACACCCATATGCCCCACAGCTGCTATAACTCTGCCACTCTATACATGCATGCAAATACTCATTATTGGACAGGAAAAAGGATTAATCTTAGTTGTCCTGGAGGACTTGCAGCCACCGTCTGTTGGACTTACTTCACCCATACCGGTATGTCTGATGGGACTGGAGTTCAAGATCAGGCAAGAGAAAAACACGTAAAGGAAGTACTCTCCCAACTGACCTGGGTACATAGCACGCCTAGCCCCTACAAAGGACTAGATCTCTCAAAACTACATGAAACCCTCCGTACCCATACTTGCCCGGTGAGCCTATTTAATACCACCTTCACTGGGCTCCATGAGGTCTCGGCCCAAAACCTTACTTACTGTTGGATGTGCCTCTCCCTGCTCTTCAGGCCATATATTTCAATCCCTGTACCTAAACAATGGAACAATTTCAGCACAAAAATAAACACCACTTCCGTTTCAGTAGGACCTCTTGTTTCCAATCTGGAAATAACCCATACCTCAAACCTCACCTGAGTAAAATTTAGCAATACTATAGACACAGCCAACTCCCAATACATCAGGTGGCTGACTCCTCCCACACAAATAGTCTGCCTACCCTCAGGAATATTTTTTGTCTGTGGTACCTCAGCCTATCATTGTTTGAATGGCTCTTCAGAATCTATGTGCTTCCCCTCGTTCTTAGTGCCACCTATGACCATCTACACTGGACAAGATTTATACAATCATGTTGTACCTAAGCCCTGCAACAAAAGAGTACCCATTCTTCCTTTTGTTATCAGAGCAGGAGTGCTAGGTGGACTAGGTACTGGCATTGGTGGTATCACAACCTCTACTCAGTTCTACTACAAACTATCTCAAGAACTAAACGGTGACATGGAATGGGTCGCCGACCCCTCCAGAGGAAATCTTAGCTACACAACCCCTACTATGCCCTAGTTCAGCAGGAGCAGTTAGAGTGGTAGTCGGCCACCTCCCCAACAGCACTTGGGTTTTCCTGTTGAGAGGGGGGACTGGGAGACAGGACTAGCTGGAGTTCCTAGGCCGACTAAGAATCTCTAAGCCTAGCCGGGAAGGTGACTGCATCCACCTTTAAACACGGGGCTTGCAACTTAGCTCACAGGCCGAACAATCAGGTAATAAAGAGAGCTCGCTAAAATGCTAATAAGACAAAAAAAGGAGGTAAAGAAATAGCCAATCATCTATCGCCTGAGAGCACAGCAGGAGGGACAATGATCGGGATATAAACCAGGCATTGGAACCAGCAACAGCTACCCTCTTTGGGTCCCCTCCCTTTGCATGGGAGCTCTGTTTTCATTCTATTAAATCTTGCAACTGCACTCTCTTCTGGTCTGTGTTTGTTATGGCTCAAGCTGAGCTTTCACTCACCATCCACCACTGCTGTTTGTCGCAGTCACAGACCCGCCACTGACTGCCATCCCTCCGGATCCAGCAGGGTGTCCACTGTGCTCCAGATCCAGCTAGGCGCCCTTTGCTGCTCCTGATCGGGCTAAAAGCTGCCATTATTCCTGCACGGCTAAGTGCCCGAGTTCGTCCTAATTGAGCTGAACACTAGTCACTGGTTCTCTTCCGTGACCCACAGCTTCTAATAGAGCTATAACACTCACCACATGGCCCCAGATTCCATTCCTTGGAATCCGTGAGGCCAAGAACCCCAGGTCAGAGAACATGAGGCTTGCCACCATCTTGGAAGGGGCCCGCCGCCATCTTAGGAGCTCTGGGAGCAAGAAGCCCCCCGTTAACAGTTTCACAAAAACTCTGTCATTTTCAAGTTTAAACTTAGTCAAGTCGTAGTGTCCCATTTCTAGGAATTTATCCTAGAGATAGACTAGCTCAAGTACGAACCACGCAAGGATAAGATTATTCATCGCAGCTTCATCTGTAACAGCAAAAGACTGAAAACAACCTAAATGTTCATCCTACAGAGCTGTTGAAATGCATCTCGGGCCAGCCCTTCCATGGAATGCTACACATACCCCCTAAAAAGAGAACCAGGAAGCTCTCCAGGCAAAAATATGAAAAGTTCTCCAGCAAATGTTGTCAAGCATAAGAAGATACGAAACTGTGTATGCCATATGTTAGCATTTGTATATATCCAAGATATTTCTAGAATGATGCAAAAAAAATTTTAACAGTGGTGGCTCTGGAGAAAAGAAATGAGTGAAGAATAGTGAGGAGAGGGACAGAAAAGTGGGAGGAAAATTTAATTTTTACTGTGAAGCCTTTTGTACCTTTCAAAACATTTTATTGAGGTAAAAATCACATAACATTAAATTCACTGTTTTAAAATGTAGGATTCATGGCTGGGCATGGTGGCTCACACCTATAATCCCAGTACCTTGGGAGGCTGAGAGAGAAGGATCCTTTGAGGCCAAGAGTTCAAGACTATCCTGGGAAATATAGCAAGACCTTGTCTCTACAAAAAAATTTAAAAATTAGCCAGGCATGGTGATACATGCCTGTAGTCCCAGTCACTTAGGAGGCTGAAGTGGGAGGATCACTGGACCCTGGGAGTTTGAGGCTGTAGCGAGCTACAGTCACACCACCGCATTCCAGCCTGAGCAACAGAATGAGATCCTGTCTCAAAATAAAAAAAAGAAAATGTACAATTCAGTGACATTTAGTACATTCACAGTGTTGTGCAACCATCATCTCTATCTAGATTCAAAACATGTTCATCACCCCAAAAGGAGACCCCATACTCATCAAGCAGTTAGTCCTCTTTGTACATTTTCATGTTCCACTGTATCAGTCAGGGTTCTGCAAAAAACAGATGGCCCCCTTAAAAGGGGCAGGTGAAGAACTTAATGAAGGGACAAAGAGGTGAGGACAGTGTTAAGGGAACCACAGGGGATGGTAAGGCAGCTGCAGGGAGCTAGACACTTCTGACCTGAAGGAGCTGGGGAGGAACTGTTCCCCCTGAGGCCAGAGCTGGCCGGAGGGGCTGCTGCTAGAAGGACAAGGATGCACCTGCTGCCAAAAGTGTGGCCAGCCAGGAGGGAAGGAGGAGAATAAAAACTCCAACCTTTCTTTCTCTCCACCTTCTGTCCTGCCACCACCTGGCATTGGCCTGACAACCAGAGGCCAGAGGCTGGGAGCCCAAGGGATGCTCACACAGGGCAGGTCTGGGGACAGAGCAAGGGGAGAGAGTAGAGAGGGAATCTGGGGCAAACAGAATAACTGGCATGTTGCTTGTCTTTATTTTTCAAAATGAAATGAGCCATTCAAAAAGTTCAGCTGAATCAGACTCCACTACGGCCTGACCTTTTCAGCACCATGTCCCAGCCTGGAACTTCTGTTGCTATGTTCCCTTTGTCCTGGTTGCCAGGTGGGGTCAGCCCTGTTCTCAGTGACTGCAGAATGACCATGTTCCCATCAGCCTCTGTTGCCAGCCCACCAACTTTCTCCTCCAGCAGCCACTTGACCCTCAGTTCACTGACTGCCCTGGCAAGGGGGTCTGCTGGGCCTTTTTGCTCTTAGTTCCTTGAAGCCATCTTTTCTCTGTGGCCTGTGCTGAGCACTCTGGGGGCCCTGTCGCTTTCTTGGGCCACCTCAGGTCCTTGTTATGCTCAGACCTGGAAGATCTGCCCAAGGAAGGTCTTCTTAAGGCCCTCCCCAGGGCCTTGCCTCTGTTTGAACTATCTTCCCCTTCTTGGTTCCCTGGATCTATAAGAATCTGAGGGAAGGGGAAGGAAGGGGTGTTGGGAATAAAAAACTTACACATTTTTCCAAACCTTCCCAGGCTTTCATCTTGACCCAGGCTTTTGAACTTCAGAGCTGAGCATTCTATGTCTTTTTCTCTGATTATGGTTCTCCTCGGGTGGGGAGACACTGACTTGTCACTTACAGTGGTGTCTCACTGGATCCCTCCGATCAGCCCATGGGCAAAGGGCTCCCCATCACCTTCTCACGTCCAGCTGGAGCTGGTGGCCACTTTGGCCCACCCCAGGCCATCACCCTCATGATTCAAGCAGTTAAAACTGAGGCCAGGAGAGGGCAGAGATCTGCCCAAGATCATGGTGGAGGGCGAGTCAGTGGGAGATTCAGGCCTTGCAGCCGGACCCCAGACCTCCCGCTCAGTGTACCTTCAACAGCATTAGGAAGGTAGCATTTGGGGGCCTGTGGCCTGAGACCGCGAGTTTGATAGAAGGCAGCCCAGCTTTTTCTCAGTTACCTGCCTTCACCAGACAGCATCACCTGTGGCCCAGCTGGACCTATTTCTTCTTGGGGACATCTCATATGTATCCTCACTAACACCTCCTGTACACAATGTATATGGAATTGAATTGTGTCCCCAAGCAAATTCATGTCTACCCAGAGCCTCAGAATGTGATCTTTTTTGAAAATAGGGTCTCTGCAGATACAGTTAGTTAAGATGAAGTTCTATGGCATCAGGGAAGGCCCTACTCCAATGACCGGTGTCCATGTAAGAAGAGAAAATAGGAACATTGACTGCTATGGTTGGAAAATTTCCAACAAATTTCATATGTTGGAAACTTAACCTCAAAATTCTTATGTTGATTGGAGGTGGGGCCCTTGGGAGGTAATTAGGATTAGGTAAGGTCATCAGGGTGGGGTCCCATGTTGAAACTGGAAACTACGAGAGGAAGAGAGACCTGAGCTGGCACCACACTCTTGCCCTCTCACCATGTGATGCCCTCCACATTATGATATAGCAAGAAAACCCTCACCAGATGCCAGCACCTTAATATTGGACTTCCAGCCTCCAGAGCTTTAAGAAATCAATTTTGTGTGTGTGTGTGTGTGTGTTGGTGTTTTTTTAAATTTGTTTGTTTTGTTTTTTGAGGCAGGGTCTCACTCTGGTTGCCCAGGCTGGAGTGCAGTGGTGCAATCATGGCTCACTACAGTCTCAACCTCCCAGACTTGAGTGATCATCCCACCTCAGCCTCCCAAGTGGCTAGGACCACTGGCCCACACCACGGCGTGGAACCCAGCTAATTTTGTTTTATTTTTTGAAGATACAAAGTCTCACTATGTTGCTCAGGATGGTCTTGAACTCCTAGGCTCGAGCGATCCTCCCACCTTGGCTTTCCAAAGTGCTGAGATTAAAGGCATGAGCTTCCATACCCAGCCTATTTTCATTATGAATTGCCCAGTCTGAGGTATTCAGTGAGAGCAACAGAAAATGGACCAAGGCTTTGACACAGAGGAAAGACAGCCATGTGAGGACAGAGGCAGAGGCTGGAGAGCTGCACATGCAAGCCAAGGAACACCCAGGATGGCCAGTGACCACCAGCAGCTGGGAGAGAGGCAAAGAAGAGTCTGCCCACAGCCCCTAGATGGAGTGTGGCCCTGCGCACATCTTCATTTCCAACATCTGGCCTCCAGAGCCATGAGAGAATATATTTCTGTTGTTGGAAGCCATCCAACTTGTGGAACTTTGTTACAGCAGCCCTGGGGAATGAATACACGGTCTTAGAGGTGAGACTTTTGGTATTCAGAAAAAGGCCTTGTCCTATGTGAATTTCCCATCTCTTTATGGCTGCCTGAAAACCCACCCGTAACATGCTTCCTTCCTTTAGAAGAAGGGGCAGGTCCCGGCTTCTATTCAGATGTCCCTGGAAAGTCACATTCCTCGGTTGCCTCTATCATGTCTTCAGTGCAAATGCTTCTATAGACCATGTGACAGTTCTCAGTGTTGGAAATGTCTCCCTCCTTCCGCCGGGGTGGGCTCCCTCCTCAGATCTCCAGCCTCCACGCAGGACCTGGGGGAGGTGGACTGAGTGGGTGAGATCCCTCCCAGGGCAGCATTCGGCAGACTGCAAGTCAAGAGTGCAGAGTGTATGCAGCCAGGGGTAGCAGCCACTTCAGGATCTGGGTCTGGATTTGTGCTGAGAACCACTATGGCCTTTTAAAGCCAGTGAGGAGGTTTTCTGGGGGCCCAGAAGCCCTGAGCCCATTGGCCAGACCTCCTGGGAGAAGCGGAGCAGATTTGCATCAAAAAGAACACTGGCTTCATTGAAATTCTCCTCATCTTGAGTGAAACAAAACCACAAAGAAGAGGAAAGTTTTAATTCTGAGAAACTTCACTGAGGAGCTTTTTTTTTTTTTTTTTTTTTTAACTTCTAAAAATAGAGAGGAAATGAGCCTCTTTGGGTCACTCTAGTTGCCGCCTCCCCCCGCCCCATGCCTGCCCCCGCTGCCCACTCAAGGCCAGCCTCTCACAGTGGGTGACTGAGCTGTCTTCAGTGGAAGCCTGAGGCAGATGCCACGCAATTCTGGAGCTGGATACGGCTGCCCACACGGGGACCCCAGCATGCTGGACAGCAGAGAGACCCCACAGGAGAGCCGGCAGGACATGACTGTGGGGACCACCCAAGAAAAATTGAAAACCAGGTAAGTCGGTGGTTGGGTTTCTGCACACTGCACCTGTGGGCCGAGTTCTAGACTTTACTCTGCTGTGTGAACTTGGGCAAGTTGCTTCTCTCTCTGAGCCTCAGTTTCTTCACCTGGGAAATGAAGGGAAGGATCTGGGCAATCCGTAAGATGGAAGAAGAACCAGTCATTTGGAGGGTTACTTAGCATAGCCAAGAAAGGCTCATCAAAGAATGAGGCACATCCCAGGGGTATGAGCTGGGGCTGCAGTGGGAGACCCGTTGGATCTCAATTGGATGGAGGAGGAATTTTTTAGTCAAGAAGAACATTTCCCTGTCTTCTCAAGGGGGCCTTTTGCCTGCAGGTGTCAAAGACAGACAAGTTTTGTCGGCGAGCCAGAGGTTCTCGCTCCGGTTTGCTGTGTGACCTTGGCAAGTCCCTTTGCCCCTCTGGGCTGTAGCTTCCCTGTCTGAATATGAGTGCAGTGGCTGAGGTTTCCCTAAAGCCCTTCCACTGTGTATATTCCAGTGATCTGTGATTCAGAGGAAGCAGATTCAATGTGTCAGGCATTCACCAATGCCCACCCTGGCCCAGGCCCTATCCATCCAGGGAGTAGGGGATCCTGAGAGGATGGGACTCAGTCCCAGCCCTGGGATGCCCTGGTCAGGAGGCAGGAAGAAGGCAGGCACGCGCGCGCGCACACACACACACACACACAAACACACACACTGTGATTTGTGTCCAGGAGGGGCACAGGCTAAGGGGCAGAGAGAGGGAGGCTTCTAACTGGGGCGCCTGAGATGGACCTTGACAGTCAGAGTGGAGACAAGAGCAGTCGGCAGAGAGAACGACCTAGCAAAGCAAGATAGGAAGTATGGGGATGGGAGAAGTCTAGATGGTGGGCGCATAGAACCGGGGAGGACGGGAGCTAAATGCCAGGGCCCGAGCCCTCTGCAGTAATGGGGGGGAAATGCCAGTGTCTGAGCTTCCAAGACTATGGCCACTGTCCTGATGGGAGGTTATGGGGAAGGAATATAGAGGGAAATGGGAACAGATGTTAACACACCTCAGAGATGCAGAGGCCCCTCCGAGGGCTGGCAGCTGGGCCGTGCCCTGGGTCTCCAGAGGACCCTGCTAAGCCAAAGTGGACTCCCGTTCTCCCAGAAGCAAGGACTCCTCCCTGCAAAGCCTCCAGGAGCATGAGGGCCAGCCCATCCCTGGGCATAGGTCAGACGCACAGAGGGTCAAGGGCCCCTGGAGGAAAGTTGGACTGACTTCCTCACCCTAGGGCAGATTCAGGATCTCCTCTGGGCCCTGGTATCCTGGCACTTCCACTCCTTCCTGGGGCTTGTGGGCTCAGAGAGCAGGAAGGCCAGGCGAGATGCTCAGAGGAGCACATCGAAATGTGTCCAGAGACCAGGCACAATGGCTCACGCCTGTAATCTCAGCACTTTGGGATGCTGAGTCGGGTGGATTGCCCGGGGTCAGGAGTTCGAGACCAGCTTGCCCAATGTGATGAAACTCCGTCTCTACTAAAAATACAAAAATTAGCCAGGTGGTGTTACATGCCTGTAATCCCAGCTACTCAGGAGGCTGAGGCAGAAGAATCGCTTGAACCCGGGAGGTGCAGATTGCAGTGAGCCAAGACCGTGCCACTGCACTCCAGCCTGGGCCACAAGAGCAAAACTCCATCTCATAAAAAAAAAAAAAAAGGAAACAAATGTGTCCAGAGCAGGGGTAGACAGGCATGAGGACAGCCAGGGCCAGGGGAGCCCTTGAAAACAAAAATCAAGGTCTGCAGGATCTCAGGGTCTTCTGCTCGCTATGAGTGAGGGGCCAAGTGGGGCTCAGGAGCCCAGTGGCTTTGACGTCCATGTCTCAGGCCTATGGTGAATAGGGGTGGCAGAGGGTCCTGTGTGCCCTGCAAGGCTCACAGAGGCCCGGGCTTGTTTTGCAGACATCACTGAAGGAAGGTAGGCAAACTTGAGGCAGAACCCTAGGCTTGTGCAGAGGAGGACTCCCTCCTGAAAGGGTAAATGGGTCTTGGGACCCTGTAGGGAAAGAGAAAGGCTAAAAACCCAAGAGTTGGAGTGCCAGTTCGACTACTTTCTTGCTGAGTGACTTTGGATACATTGTTTAACCTCTCTGGGCCTCAATAGCATCCTCTGCGCAAATAAATATAAAATGCCTGAACTTCATTGACACTGCGGAAAAATTGGGTGGATTCCACCAACTGATGTGTATGAAAATGTTTTCAAAGCACAAGAGTTACCCATCACAGGCATAGTAACCCTTACAGCGATATCCTGGAACGCTCTTAGCAGCAGGCTGGAGGGCACATGCCTTGGGTTCCAGTCCAGCTCTGCTCCTAACCCATTCTGTGACCCTTGGCAAGACACCTTCTCTGAGCCTCAGTTTCCCCATCTGTCAAACAGGGAAGCCAAACCTGCTCTGACATTCTTGCAGAGCAGCTGTGAGGAAAGAACTTAATTCTTGTTAAACATTGTTCTAAAGTCAGAGAGCCAGGTGCAGTGGCTCATGCCTGTAATTCTAGCACTTTGGAAGGCCAAGGAAGGAAGATTGCTCGAGTGCAGGAGTTCAAGACCAGTCTGGGCAACAAAGCAAGACCTTGTCTCTGCTAAAAATTTAAAAATTGGCCAGGCATGATGGTGTGCATCTGTAGTCCCAGCTACTCAGGAGGCTGAGGTGGGAGGATCACTGGAGCTCAGGAGTGTGAGGCTGCAATGAGCTATGGCCACTGCACTCTAGCCTGGACTACAGAGCAAGACTCTGTCTCAAAAAAAACAATAAAAATAAAAAATAGGCTGGGCACAATGGCTCACACCTGTAATTCCAGCACTTTGGTAGGGCAAAACGGGTGGATTGTTTAAGCCCAGAAGTTTAAGACCAGCCTGGGTAACATGGCGAAACCCCGTCTGTACGAAAAATACAAAAATTTGCTTAAAAAAATACAAAAAAGGCCGAGCACAGTGGCTCACGCCTGTAATCCCAGCACTTTGGGAGGCCAAGGTGGGCAGATCACCTGAGGTCGGGAGTTCGAGACCAGCCTGACCAAAATGGAGAAACTCCATCTCTACTAAAAAAATACAAAAAAAAAAAAAAAATTAGCCAAGCCTGGTGGCACATGCCTGTAATCCCAGCTACTCGAGAGGCTGAGGCAGGAGAACTGCTTGAACCTCAGTGGCAGAGGTTGTGGTGAGCTGAGATTGCACCATTGCACTCCAGCCTGGGCAACAAGAGTGAAACTCCGTCTCAAAAAAAGGAAAAAAAAAATTAGCCAGATGTGGTGGCACATACCTGTGGTCCCAGCTACTCAGAAGGCTGACGTGGGAGAATCAGTTGAGCCCGGGAGGTCAGGCTATGATGGCACCACTGCACTCCACTTGGGTGACACAGCAAGACCCTGTCTCAAAAAATAGGTAAATAAATAAGGCAGAGAGATCGTTGTTCTTGCCGCCACTGTGATGCCCCTTTCTGCTCCTCTGCTCCTCCAGGCCAACTCCAGGAGGGAAGGTGTATTAGTCTGTTTTCCCGCTGCTGATAAAGACATACCGGAGACAGGGAAGTTTACAAAAGAAAGAGGTTTATCGGACTTACAGTTCCATGTGGCTGGGGCGGCCTCACAATCATGGCAGAAGATGAAAGGCACGTCTCATATGGCAGCAGACAAGACAAGAGAGCTTGAGCAGAAAAACTCCCCCTTATAATGACCATCAGATCTCGTGTGACTTACTATAATGCGAACAGCATGGGAAAGACCTGCCCCCATGATGCAATTACCTCCCACCTGTTCTCTCTCACAACACATGGGAATTCAAGACGAGATTTGGGTGGGGACACAGCCAGACCATATCAGAAGGGCTCTATCTCAGACCTGCCCATTTGCCCTGACCTTGTGGCCATGGCAGCTGCTCCTGGGGAAAGGCGGGTCTGCATTCCTCCATAGCCTGAGAGGGGCTTATCTTCCCCCCGATTCCCAGTGTTGCAGAGGGGAAGACAGAATGTGGAAGAAAGGGGAGGCTGAGAGCCAGAGGAGAGCTTGCACCCTGCCCTGACCACGAGAGTTCCCTTTCCTGCCACACCAGTTGCAGGGCTGGATCCGAGTGATTGGGGCAGGTGTCCGGAGGAAACAGCCAGGCCGGGGCCAGGAGAGGCAAAACCAATGGGGCCTGAGCTGACACTGGCCCTGCTCTGGCAGCTTGTGTTCTGTGCCCTTGAGGCTGTGGCTGTAGACCATGTCCTCCATCAGAGACACCCCTTGAGCCTGCCCAGGGCATGGGTCCCGACCCTGGGAAGCCCTCTGTCCAGTGGAGACACTAGTCTCCCTGAGCCTAAGGAAGCCCATTGTGGAGGAAGGGCTTGGGAAGGAACCTAAGAAGAGGACAGTCCATCCTGGGTTTGAAAGGCTGTGGATGCCCGGATGGCAAGCAGGGCACTGTGCTGACCAAAGGCATGGTTGTGGAGATGTTACGAGTGGCCATCAGACTGGTCAGGTTGGGGACCGGCTAACTCCTGCGCCTAGAGAGGTTGACGTGGCCAGACTAAGGGCAGCCAGGCCCAAAGGAGGAGGCACTCAGGAGCTCTGGGAGGGGTGCAAGCAGCAGAAGCCCAGGGAGAGCCTGGTTTGCGGTTTGTGAATCTAGCAGCAGTGAGTACAGGCTGGACTAGGGGTGAGGTGGAGGCAGGAGGCCAGGACTTGGGAGCTCCAAGGGTCCCATCTGGCCCAGGGAGGGCTGTCAGGCTCTGAACTGACCACACTCACTCTGGGCTCCTAGCTGACTCTCCCGGCACTGCCTACCCAAAGACTGGGTGCAGAGAGGAGCCCCCTAAGAGCCAGGGATGTGGAACAGTCGCAGGAGGCAGCTACAAGCTGCGTGAGCAAGGCTGTTCCCATGGACAGAGTTTTCTCAGGATGACAGGGAGTGAGCTCTGCGTCTCTGGCGTGTGCTAGCCTAGGAGGGGCAATCGCAAGGCGAATGTCACTGAAAGAACACAGGTGTCCTTAAACATGGACTATCTGGGCTTTCTAGTGCTGAAATTCTTCCCACTCCCACTGCCCACTTCCCGTGATATTGAAACATAGTTGTTGTTTCATGTTTTGGTTTCTTTATTGTTTTTCTCTCTTTTTGATAAGAATACATTCATTTATTCAAAATTATTTATTGTAGAATAAGCAGGCATTGTGCTAAGCACTGAAGAATATAACAGAAAACAAAAACAAGTCTGTACCTTAAGGAGTTTGCATGCTCACAGGGAAGACAGACATTAACAAATAATTGTTCAATTAAACTGTAATTGTGACAGGTGCCATGAAGGAATAAAAAAAAAAAAAGGGAATATAATCAATGCCACTGAATTATACACTTAAAAATATTTCAATGGAAAATTTTATGTTATATGTATTTTACCACAATAAAAACATTTTTTTAAAATGTTGATAATTAAAAAAACAAAAAAAGACAGAGGGAATATAACGAAGATCTGACTTGGTCTTGAGGGTTGGTGCAGGCTCTCCTGGTAAAGCAGTATTTAAACTGAGACCTGAAACAGGAGTAGGAGTTGGTTAGGGGAAGAACTTTCTAGGAAATGGGTGCAGCATGTGCAAAGCCCCCAAGGTGGGATGGAGCTTGTAGTGTTCAAGAAACTAAAAGGCAGTGGGAACAGGGCAGATTTGGGACTATCATGTAAAAGCCACAGGAAATCAAAGTGCTGGTGTCAAGAGCCCAAGATCAAAGGGTCAGGCACATCCGTGGAAAGCGTGAGTCTCTAGGGCAAACGAACACTGGTCCTAGACTTCTGAGTACAGATCTGGATAACTTCTGGATGCAAGTCAGCCCAAGCCAGCTCTAGTCCTTGCAGGAGCTGCAGAGATTTTAGCCAGGGGCAGCAGAGCTCAAACTGACCTGAAATCAGGATCTGGGCCCAAAGCTAACTCACTGTCTCCAGGCAAGCCCCTGAATGGCAGAGTACCAGGCAAGCAGGTTTTTTAGGTCACTAAGTCCAACCCACAGTATTACAGTATTCACATATTATCAATCTACTCTGACTTGATTACCTCCAGGGAAGGGGAACTCACTACTTACCTCTTCATCCCTGCAAAATCACAGTTTCATCTAGGGCCAGTGGTGGTAGAAAAAAAATCCTATCTTACACTGGGTCCTATAAGAGACCCCTGGATCCCAGCTCTGGCCTCCTACCCAGACAATTCTGGCTTCTTGCAAGGGAGCCTGTGAGGAACACTTTAGAACAGGGCTGGGAAGGTCCTTTGGAAACTGTAAAGGTTGTGACCATGTGAAAGCTATCTAGGGCCTAGCTCAAACTCTGGTCCCAAACAGCTGTAAAATAAGAATTTAGATGTTAGCTGGGTGTGGAGGTGTGTGCATCTATAGTCCCAGCTACTCAGGAGGCTAAGGCAGGAGATTAGTCAATTAATCAGTCTTCACCCTCCTTTTCCCATAAGTAACCACTGTTCTGAACAGCCAGCGTTCCAGCTGTTCTTGAGGATGGCATGCATGGGATCACACAGAACATTACTTGTCTGACTCCTTGCACTCATCGAAATGTTTGTGAGATTGATCAGTATTGCTAAGTATCTCAGTAGTTCATTCATCTGTACGTTTAAGTAGAATTCCATTGTATGGCTATACTACAATTTTTTTATCCATTAATCTATTGATGGGCATTTGAGTTGTTTCCAGTTTGAAGATTTTGTGAATAAAGCTGCTATGAAATTCTTGTATAAGGTGTTTTTTTTTTTTTCCTTTGAGACTGAGTCTCGCTCTGTCACCCAGGCTGGGGTGCTCACTGCAAGCTCCGCCTCCCAGGTTTAAGCCATTCTCCTGCCTCAGCCTCCCGAGTAGCTGGGACTACAGGCGCCCACCACCTCACCCGGCTAGTTTTTTGTATTTTTTAGTAGAGACGGGGTTTCACCGTGTTAGCCAGGATGGTCTCAATCTCCTGACCTCGTGATCCACCCGTCTCGGCCTCCCAAAGTGCTGGGATTACAGGCTTGAGCCACCGCGCCTGGCCTGTATAAGGTGTTTTTGTGGACATATGTTCTCATTTTCTTGGCTAAATCCCTAGGAATAGACTTACTGGGTCAGAAGATAGGTGTGTGCTTAAAGAAGCTGCCAGAAGTTTCCACATCTTTGTCAACACTGGGTATTGTTACTCTTTTTAGTTTCATTCTGGTGGGTGGATAGTGACATCTTGCTGTGGTTTTAACTTACATTTCCCTGATGGTCAGTGACATTGAGCATATTTTCATGTGCTTATTGGTTATTTCCATGTCTTCTTTTGTAAATTATCTTTTCAAATCTGTAGCTCATTTTGTAATTGGGTCCTTAATCCTTTTATTATTGATTTGTAGGCATTCTTTATATATTCTGGTTATATTTTGTCAGATACATGTATTACAAATATTTTTTCCCAGTTTGTGGCTTATCTTCATTTTCTAAATTGTGTGTCTTTTTTTTTTTTTTTTTTTCTGAGACAGGGTCTCGCTCTGTTGCCCAGGCTAGAGTGCAGTGGTGTGATATTGGCTCACTGCAGCCTCCGCCTCCTGGGTTCAAGCAATTCTTGTGCCTCAGCCTTTGAGCAGCTGGTTCTAAAGGCGTGTGGCACCATGCCCAGCTAAGTTTTGTATTTTTAGTACAGACCGGGTTTCACCATGTTGCCCAGTCTGGTCTTGAACTCCTGACCTCAAGTGATCCACCCACCTCGACCTCCCAAAGTGCTGGGATTACAGGTGTGAGCCACCACCCCCGGCCAATGGTGTGTCTTTTGATGAGCAAATTTTTTTTTTATTTAATAAAGCCCAATTTACCTAGTTTTTTTCTTCTATGGTTAGTGCTATTGTGCCCTCTCTAAGAAATCTTTGCTATTTCAAGGTCATATATACGTGTGTGTGTGTGTATATATATATATATTTTTTTTTTTTCTATATGTTCTACTATTTCCCACATTAAATTGCTTGGCTCCTTTATCTAAAATTTACCACATTTGTGTCAGCCTATTTCTGGATTTTCTTCCATTTAGCAATTATTTCTCTATATAATACCATACTGTTTTCATTCTATAGCTTTTTAAAAGTTTTTTTTTTTTAAGAGATGGGGTCTTGCTACATTGCCCAGGCTGGCCTTGAACTCCTGGCCTGAAGTGATCTTCCCACCTCGGCCTTCCAAAGTGCTGGGATGAACAGGCCAGAGCCACTGCACCTGGCCCACTACTACAGTCTTATACTAAATCTTGAAATCAGGTAGTGTTGGTCCTCTAACTTTGTGAATTGTTTCCCCCTACAAGATTGTTTTATCTATGCTAGGTGCAGTATGCAGCCTCTAAGGTATTGCTCAATGATTCTTGCCCTCTGATATTCTTGACTTTTGAATTCTTGTGTAATCATCTACCCTAGAACATGGGCTGGATCTAGTGATTCATTTCTAACATAGAATATGGCAGAAGTGGTGGGATTTCTTTTTTTTTTATTTCTATGTAATTTTTATTATGACCATAAAAATAACCCTGTAGTCAATAACAATTTAATTTTACATTTTAAAAGAACTAAAAGTGTATAATTACAAAAAGTGATGGGATTTCACTTCAGAGATTAGACTACAAAAATACTGTGGCTTTCATTTTGATTGCTCTCTTTCATTTTCTTTCTTGCTCACTCTAAGACAGACTTATGTGTAAGGACCTGAGGGAGACCTCTGGCCAACATTCAGGGAGGGATTGACAACAACCTGCAAAGAACTGAATCCTGCCAACAATCACGAGTCTGCTTTTGGAAGCTTATTCTCCTCCACTGAGCCTTCATATGAAGACTGCAGCCCTGGTTGACAGTTTGACAGTAACCCTAGGAGACACTTTGAGCCAGAGCTAGCCTATACCTAGATTCCTAACCCATAGAAATTGTGAGATAGTGTTTGTTTTTTATAAGCCACTACATTTTGGGATATTTGTTACATAATAATAGATTCCTAATATACTAGATCCTTTGTACTTCTATGTAAAATGTAGAATCATCTTGTCAGTTTACTAAAAAAAGACTGTTTGAAATTTGACTGGGAATAAATTGACTCTATATTTCAAATTGGATGAATCATCTGATCCATGAACATGGTATGCATTTCCATTAATTTAGGTCTTTGATTTGTCTCAACCATGTTTTATACCTTTCAGTGTAGATATCTTGCACATTTTTTTCTTAAACATTTCTAGAAATTTTATGTTTTTGTTGCTATGAGAACTAATTTATTTTATTTTTAAATTTATTTTTATTTATTTATTTTTTGAGACAGAGTTTCACTCTTGTTGCCCAGGTTGTAGTACAATGGTGTGATCTTGGCTCACTGCAACCTCTGCCTCCTAGGTTCAAGCAATTCTCATGCCTCAGCCTCCCAAGCAGCTGAAGTTACAGGTGCCCACCAACATGCCAGGCTAATTTTTTGTAATTTTAGTAGAGACGGGGTTTCACCATGTTGCAGGTTGGTCTCAAACTCCTGACTTCAGGTGATCCACCTGCCTTGGCCTCCCAAAGTGCTGGGATTACAGGTGTGTGCCACCGTGCCTAGCCAAAACTGTATTTTAAATTTAATTTTCTAGTCAGTTGCTGTTAGTATAAATATAACTGATTTTTAAATATTGACCATATATCCTGCAACCATACCAAATTTATTTATTAATTCCAACACCTTTTTTTGTAGATTCCCCTGACTTTTATGTTCAAAATTTTGGTATCTGTTAATAAAAAGTTTTACTTCTTCCTTTCCAGTCATTTTCCCTTTTAAATCTTGCCTTATTGCATCTTTTAGGATCTCCAAATGTAATGTTGAGTAGAGACAGTAAGAGTGGAGATTCTTCTTTTATTCCCAATATATTTAGCATTTACAGTGATCACCATTCCTTTCTGTAGATTCATGTTTCCATCAGGGCCAAGTCCCTTCAGCCTGAATACATTTCTTTTTTTTCTTTTTAAAAAAAAAAAAAAAGGAGCAACTTAACTGAGTGGTTCTGGCTCAGGTCTCTCATGATGTTTCAGTCCAGGTGTCAGCCAGGGTAACAGCCATCTGGAGTAGTAAGACCTGCTTTCAATCTCACTCATGAAGTTGTTGACAAACCTGTTTCTCACCGGATGTGTGAGTTTCCCACTGCACTATAACAATTACCACAAACTTGGTGGCTTAAGACAACAGATATTTATTCTTTCCCAGTTCTGGAAGACAGAAGTTCAAAATTGGTTTCAGTGGGCTAAAGTCAAGGTGTCAGGAGGACTGCTTTTCCTCCAGAGGCTCTACGGCAGAATCTGCTCCCTGCCTCTTCCAGCTCCTGGAGCTCCAGCATTCCACTCTTGTCTTGTAGTTGCATCACTCCCATCTCTGCCTCTGTGGTCACATTGTTTCTCTTCTGTGCATGTCAAATCTCTCTCTGCTCCCACTTGCAAGAATACATGTGATTGAATTTAGAGCCCAACTGGATAATACGAGGTAATCTTTCGGTCTCAAGATCCTTCATTTAATTACATCTTCAAATCTCTTCCAAGTTTTTGCCATTTAAGTTAATTTTAACAGCTTTCAACTTGCTGGGTCACATGGTAACACTATGTGGATAACTTTTGAGGGACATTTTCAATTTACCACACTAGCTGTTAGCCAGAGACCTTAGTTCTTTACCAATGGGCCTCTCCATAAGCTCTTTGAGTGTCTGTGACATGGCAGCTGGTGGCTGAGGCTAGGGACAGGTCAAAGTCTTCTTTATCACATCTGGTGCCTGAAATAGGAAGACTCATTAAACTAGGATTTGGAATAGCTGGGCCCTTCAGTGTCTCTATTTTTTTTTTTTAATTTATTTTAATTTTTGGTTCTGTGGTACATGCGCAGATGTGCAGGTTTGTTACATAGGTAAATGTGTGCCGTGGTGGTTTGCTGTACCTATCAAACCAATACTTAAAACCTAGGTATTAAGCCCAGCATGCATTAGCTATTTTTCCTGATGTTGTTTCACCCCCCACCCCACCCCCTAATAGGCCCCAGTGCATGTTGTTCCCCTCCCTATGTCCATGTGCTCTCATTGTCCAGCGCCTCTATTTCTGTGTGGTTTCTTCACATGCTTGTTCATGTAGCATCACTCCAACATCACTCCAACATCACTTGTTCAAGGTAGCCAGACTTCTGATATGGTAGGTCAGGGATCCAAAAAGCATGTGCCCTGAGAGAGTCAGGTGGCAACTGCATTGCTTTTTATGACTTAGCCTTAGAAGTCATATAGGTTACTTCCCGTACATTGTGTTAGTTAGAAGCCAGTGATAAGGCCAGCCCAGATTCTAAGAGAGGGAAATGAGATTCTACCTATTGTTGGGACAAGTGTTAAATAATTTGCAGGTAAGATTTCAAGCAACCTCAGCAGTTTCCTGGTGACAAATCCTCCTATCTTCTATTTAAATAAAAATGTCATTTTTTCACCTTATTTTTTGAGGATATATTTACTGGAAAAGAATTCTGGTTTGATCATTTACTTATTTTAACACTTTAAAATACTGTTACAGTATCTTTTGGTCTTCATTGTTTCTTATGAAAAGTCAGTTATCATTTCTATCAGTTTCCTTTTATGTAATGTGTCCTCCCCACTCCATCCCACCTCACCTCTGCTTTGGTTGCTTTTAAAATATTATCTTTTTTAGATTATTATTTTGAGACAGGATCTCGCTGGGTCACCCAGGCTAGAGTGCAGTGGCATAAACCTGGCTCACTGCCTGGGCTCAAGTGATCTTCCTGCCTCAGCCTCCCAAGTAACTGTGACCACAGGCACCTGCAATCCATGTCTGGCTAATTTTTTTTATGATTTGTAGAGACAAGGTTTCACTATGTTTCCCAGACTGGTCTTGAACTCCTGCCCTCAAGTGATTCTCCCACTTCAGCTTCCCAAAGTGCTGTAATTACAGGCGTGAGCCACCACATCCAGCCTAACAACCAATTTTAGAATATTTTCATTATCTTAAAAAAGGAACCCTATACCCATTAGTAGTTACTTCCTGTTTCTCCTCAATCCCCCCAGCTCTAAGAAACCACAAACCTACTACAGCTTGTCTCTATAGATTCACTTTTAAGACATTTCATTTAAGTGGACTAATATAATATATGATCTACTGTGACTGACTTCTTTCTCTTAACATAATGTTTTCAAGATTCATCCATGTCGTAGCGTTTATCAGTACTTCATTCTTTGTATGACCAAATAATATTCTATTATGTGGACATACCACATTTTGTTTACCCGTTCCTCAATTGATGGACATTTGGGTTGTGTGGGTGGAAAAGAAAGAGATAGCAGATTGTTACTGTGTCTATGTAGAAAAGGTAGACATAAGAAACTCCATTTTGCCCTGTGCTCACAGAAACATGTGCTGTATTGAATCAAGGTTTAAGGGATTTAAGGCTGTGCAGGATGTGACTTGTTAACAATATGTTTGCAGACAGTATGCTTGGCAAAAGTCATCGCCATTCTCCATTCTTTATTAACCAGGGACACGATGCTCTGTGGAAAACTGCAGGCACCTCTGCCCAAGAAAGCCTGGGTATTGTCCAGGGTTTCCCCCCATTGAGACAGCCTGAGATATGGCCTCGTGGGAACGGAAAGACCAAACCATCCCCCAGCCCTACACACGTAAAGGGTCTGTGCTGAGGAGATAGTAGAAGAGGAAGACCTCTTGCAGTTGAGATAAGAGGAAGGCCTCTGTTTCCCGCACATCCCTGGGAACGGAATGTCTCGTGTAAAGTCGACTGTTCCTTCTATTCTGAGATAGGAGAAAACCGCCGAGTGGCTGGAGGAGAGATATGCTGGCAGCAATACTGCTCTGTTACTCTTTGGTACACTGAGATGTTTGGGTAAAGAGAAACATAAATCTAGCCTAAGTGCACATCTGGGCACAGTACCTTCCCTCAAACTTATTTATGACTATGACGCAGATTCTGTTACTCACATGTTTTCCTGCTGATCTTCTCCCCACTATCACCCTGTTCACCCCATTCTGCCGCACTCCCCTTGCCTAGATAGTGAAAATAGTAATCAATAAATACTGAGGGAACTCAGAGACCGGTGCTGGTGCAGGTCCTTGCATGCTGAGTGTACGGGTCCCCTGGGCCCACTGTTCTTTCTCTTTGTCTCTGTGTCTTATTTCTTTTCTCAGTCTCTTATCCCTCCTGAGGAGAAATACTCACAGGTGTGGAGGGGCAGGCCCCCTTCAGGGTTGTTTTAATGTTTAGGCTATTATGAAAAGTGCTGCTGTGAACACTTATGTACAAGTTTTTTGGGTTTTGTTTTTTTGAGGTGGAGTCTCACTCTGTGGCCCAGGCTGTAGAGTGCAGTGGCGTGATCTCAGCTTACTGCAAGCTCCGCCTCCCGGGTTCACGCCATTCTCCTGCTTCAGCCTCCCCAGTAGCTGGGACTACAGGCGCCCGCCACCGCGCCCCGCTAATTTTTTGTATTTTTAGTAGAGACGGGGTTTCACCGTGTTAGTCAGGATGGTCTCGATCTCCCGACTTTGTGATCCACCCGTCTCGGCCTCCCAAAGTGCTGGGATTACAGGTGTGAGCCACCGCACCGGGCTATGTACAAGTTTTTGTGTGAACATCTGTTTTCATTTCTCTTGGGTATATACAAAGGAGTGGAATTGCTGGATCATATGGTAACTCTATGCGTAACCTTTCGAGGAACTGCCAGATGGTATTCTAAAGTATCTGCATTCCCACCAGCAGTATAGGAGGGTTCTAATTTCTCCACATTCTTGCCAACACTGTTATTATCTTATTCATAGCCATCCTACCAGGTATGAAGTGCTATCTAACTGTGATTTTGATTTGCATTTCGTGGTGGCTGATGATGTCAGGCATCTTTTAATGTGCTTGTTGTACATTTGCATATCTTCTTTGGAGAAATGTCTATTCAAATCCTTTGCTCAGTTTTAATTGGATTATTTGTCTTATTGATTTGTATGAGTTCTTTATATATTCTAGATATAATTTCCTTATCACATGTATGATTTGCAAATGTTTTCTCCCATTCTGTGGGTTAACTTTTCACTTTCTTGGTGATGTCCTTTGAAGCACATCAGGTTTTAATTTTGATGAAGTCTATTTGTTTTGTTTGTGTGCTTTTTCACCTTATCTAAAAAAGCTCGCCTAACACAAGGTCACAAAGATTTATTAATATTTTCTTTTAATATTTTTACAGTTCTAGCATTTACGTTTACATCTTTGCTACATCTAAGGTAATTTTGTCTGTGGTATGAGGAAAGAATCGAACTTTATTTATTTATTTTTGGCATGTGTCCCAGCATTATTTGTTGAAAAGACAATTTTTTCCTATTGGATTGTCTTGGTAGCCTTCTTGAAAATCTGTTCACTGTAAATGTGAATTGATTTCTGAATTCTTAATTCTATTTAATTCACCTATATGTCTGTCCTTATGCCAGTACCTTATTGTCTTAATTACTGTAAGTTTTAAATACGTTTTCAAATCAGGAAGTGCAAATCCTTCAACTTTGTTCTTTTTCAAGAATGTTTTGACTATTTTAGGTCTCTTGAATCTTTTGTTTTTTGAGACACAGTCTCACTCTGTTACCCAGATTCTGGAGTGCAGTGGTGTGATCTCAGCTCACTGCATGCTCCACCTTCCGGGTTCACGCCATTCTCCTGCCTCAACCTTCTGAGTAGCTGGGACTACAGGCCCCCGCCACCACGCCCGGCTAATTTTTTGTATTTTTAGTAGAGACAGAGTTTCACCGTGTTAGCCAGGAATGGTCTCGATCTCCTGACCTCGTGATCCACCTGCCTTAGCTTCTCAAAGTGCTGGGATTACAGGCATCAGCCATGGCACCCAGCCAGGTCTCTTGAATTTTTATACAAATTTTAGGACTAGCTTGTCAATTTCTGCAAAGAAGCCAGCTAGGATTTTGATAAGAATTGTGTTGACCTGTGGATAAATTTGGAGAGCATTACCGTCTTAACAATATTAAGTCTCTTGATCATGAGACATCTTTCCATTTATTTAGGTCTTCCTTAATTTCATTCAACAATGTTTTGTGCTGTTCAAGTTAAAAACAGTTTTTTCTCTCTACCTTTTGGATTGAATAATTTCTACTATTTTGTCTTCAAGTTCACTTTTTTTTTTTTTTTTTTTTTTGAGACAAAGCCTTACTCTGTCACCCAGGCTGGAATGTAGTGGCACAATCTCGGCTCACTGCAACCTCCCCTCCCAGGTTCAAGCGATTCTCCTTCCTCAGCCTCCCAAGTAGCTGGGATCACAGGTACACACCACCATGCACAATAACCAAGTAAAAATACATGCACAATAACCAAGTATCTTAGCCACTCTGCTAAGCAATTCCAGTCAATTGCTTCCTAGGAAATCCTGTGTTGCTGAGCTGTATGGAGAGGTGCCAAGGACCTCATAGAGCTTCACCTAAATTTAGGCAGTGCATATGGTAGTGGTTAAGAAGATGCTGCTCGGTGCAGTGGCTCATGCCTGTAATCCCAGCACTCTGGGAGGCCGAGATGGGCAGATCACCTGAGGTCAGGAGTTAGAGACCAGCCTGGCCAACGTGGTGAAACCCCACCTCTACTAAAAATACAAAAATTAGCCAGTCATGATGGTGGGCACCTGTGATCCCAGCTATTTGGGAGGCTGAGGCAGGAGAATTGCTTAAACCTGGGAGGCAGAGGTTGCAGTGAGCCGAGATCGCGCCACTGCACTCCAGCCTAGGCAACAGAGCGATACTCCATCTCAAAAAAAAAAAGGAGATGCAATCTGAAGTTAGATTGCCTCGATTTGAAACTCAACCATCCCCATTACTAACTGTATAACCTTTAGCAAGTTACTTCATATCTCTATGCTTCCATTTCCCCATAAAATAGGGATTATAATTCAGCACCCACTTGATAGAGATAATCAAATGAATTAATTTGTGTAAAGCAATTGGAACAGTGCCTGGCACATACTAAGTGCTCATCAAATGTTAGTTCTCACTTTTTAAAAAGTGAAATAGGGCCGGGCGTGGTGGCTCAAGCCTGTAATCCCAGCACTTTGGGAGGCCGAGATGGGCGGATCACGAGGTCAGGAGATCGAGACCATCCTGGCTAACACGGTGAAACCCCGTCTCTACTAAAAAATACAAAAAACTAGCCGGGCGAGGTGGCGGGTGCCTGTAGTCCCAGCTACTCGGGAGGCGGAGGCAGGAGAATGGCGTGAACCCGGGAGGCAGAGCTTGCAGTGAGCTGAGATCCGGCCACTGCACTCCAGCCTGGGCGACAGAGCGAGACTCTGTCTCAAAAAATAAATAAATAAATTTTAAAAAGTGAAATAATATTCCCCTAAAAGGCCAGGCTCCTTCTGCTCTGTGTCCCCACTGCCTGACCCCTTTGCCTGCCATGTTCAGAGCTGCCTCTTACTTATACAGGCTGTGGATGTGTTTCTTTATCTTCCTCTTTAAACCCTGGGCTCCTCCATGGCAGGGAGCAAGTCTGTGAGCCAGAACTAGCCCACTGCAGAGCACAATGTCCCCACTGGTGGAAGCCTCACCCCAGCTTCACCCCTACCCTCACCCCCACCCCCATAAAGTTCCTCTGGAGTCTGAGGAATAGGCGGGGTTCTTTCTTCTTCTCATCTCCCTGGAAGAAAGGTAGAGAATCACCTATCATGAGAGCTGGGACTTATAGGCCGTCCCATCCACCCTTCCCCCATTTTACAGATGGGTTAAGTAAGGCCCTCCTAGGAGAGGAGTACCTAAAGTCACACTTGTGGTACTTCAAATAAAAATGACAAGCAATGGGGAGATGGTAATTTTCTAGTAGCCTTTGCTTTGGGCTGGAATTATGTCAGCTTTGAGCATCACACTGCCCTTCTTGTGGTGACCAAAACCACCAACTGGCCATTCTCTGTGTCTGTCATCAATACAACATATGAAAACACCTGGATTATGATTTAATATATGCACATTGTTTATATAAAACATTTTCCAAAAGGGTCTGATGGATGAATGGTTGGATGCAGGGGTTTAGAGGACCCTGACGTGCCTCACTCTCTATACCTCTCCATTCTTTGTCCCTATCCTGCTCCACCCCAGTCACCCAATAGGCCTGAGACTATTGGGTATGGCTGGCTTATTAGGAGCATAAACTCTGGAACCCACTTGCCCAAGTTTATATTCTGACTCTGCTAACCAAAGGACCTTGGCAATTTCCATAATTTTTCTGTATCTCAGTTTCCTCATCTGTAAATCGAGGGTGGTGATAGTACCTCATTGGGCTGTTACAAAGATTGCATGTGTAAGCTGCATGAAACATTGCCTGACACGCAGTGCTGGGTATGTGTTAGTTACTAGCTAGTACTGTGATTATTCCTGTCTGGTTTTCTTCTGCCCCCTTGGGCCTGGGAGCCTGGCAATACCCAACTTTGCAGCCTTGTCCCTACCTGATGCAGCAGGATTCCAGCCTAGAGCCCTAGATGACCAGTCACAGATAGAAAATAACAAGGCCCTTTATCTGTGACATCTGACGAAACAGAGTCCTGGAAAGAACCAGGGACTTGCCCAAGGTCACAAAACTGAAACAGAGCCTGGGCTAGAAGCCAGATGTTCTGATGTTCTGGTGCCCAGAGAACTTTGTCTTGGGTACAGCCAGGCTGCTTACCAACTCCTTTAGGGCTCTGGAGTGGAACTTGATGTCTGACACATTTATTTGTATACAGCAGGCTGTGGGATTTGGCATGACAGAGTTGGACACTATGAGCACTGCCAATTGGGTAAGAAGTGAGCTGGCTGGGCTGCCCCACCCACCCAGGCAGGAGCCAAGGTGGAGCTGAGATGAGCCTTGGGGACTGAGGCCTCTCAGCAAACACACTTCCACTGGGGTCTTGGGCTGGGGGCTTCAGTCAGTCAAGGGCTCCAGGGTACCTGCTCCAAATATGTTCTTTCTGGTGGATTCAAGGGGATCTATCTTAAACCACCCCTGCCCTCAACCTTTCTGAAAGATTATACGTCCCTAGCAGATCTCTGCTCACCCAAAACCCCACCCATGTGAGCTGGAAAACCAAGACTGGGGATGGTCTACAGCCCACGTCTATCACCTTGGCCTTGACTCCTCTCCTCCGCACTAGCCTCCCACACTGTCTCCCATGAAATAATCAGACCTTTACTCCTTGCTAGCTTTCTTCCTTTAACATCATTATACCCCCTCCCCAAGCCTGGGCCCAGCAACCCTGCAAAGAATGCATTTTTGTTAATCGATCCCATCATCTCTAAATCTTTGAAGCAGGGACCATTTCCATTTTTGTCACTTTACCCCTTCGTCCCATGCAACATCTGGCACAGAAGAGGTGCTAAATCAATACTCATAGAAGGAGGGAGGATCCTCAGGGAACTGTCAGTCACTGGGGCAGGGAGAAATCAATTCCAACTTTGGGAATAAGGGCTTATTAATATTTTTATTTCATGACAGGCCATTATGTTTTTTAAAAAAACAATATCCAGTTTCTAAATGCTAAGTGCCTTGGGAGGAGATCAGCCAGGGCAGCTCCAGGAAGAAGCATGAGGGCTGAGGTCCCTCCCAGAGGAGGTGAGGTCTGAAGAGTGTCATAGGCGGCTCTACCACAGCAGGTCAGCTACTGGGTTTTGTAAGGAGACGAAAAGAGTAGGTAACACATTTCCCAAGCCTTTCTAACCTTGGAATGAGCCATGTGCTGGCGTAATAACTGTTGAGGTTTCCTTCCTTTTTTTTCTTTCTTTTCTTTATTTCTTTCTTTCTGTCTTTCTTTCAAGTTTCGCTCTTTTCGCCCAGGCTGGAGTGCAATGGCACAATCTCGGCTCACTGGAACCTCTGCCTCCCAGGTTCAAGCAATTTTCCTGCCTCAGCCTCCCAAGTAGCAGGGATTACAGGCATGCACCACCACGCCCAGCTAATTTTGTATTTTCAGTAAAGACAGGGTTTCACCATGTTGGCCAGGCTGGTCTCAAACTCTTGACCTCAGGTGATCTGCCCGCCTCGGCCTCCCAAAATGCTGGGATTACAAGCATGAGCCACTGAGCCCGGCTACTGTTGAGATTTTCAAACCTCATCAATTTGGACACTGTGATTCCAGAGCTAGCCTTGAAGGACATTTGAGGACATTTCTGTTGTCATTCTCTACCAACGTCAAGTATCAGTGACAACTCCATTCATTAACATCATGGCTCAGCCCTCACCAGAAGAGAGGGAGGGGGAGAAGAGAAACAAGTTCATCTTTAACTCTTCAGGACAAAGGAGAGGTCTGAATTCCTTCCTGGGATTCAGTAGGATTGGGGTTGTTAGTATAGCATGGGCTTCCAAAGTCCCATGAGAACATAAAACAGCAAGAGAGCATTGGGGGTACAAAGTGCCTTGATGGGGGTCTATGGGAGGGCTCCCAGCAGCTTCTCAAAAGGGTTCCTAATGCATCAGAGGCTCAGGACCAGTACTTGAGTCAAACTGTCAGGGTGTCTTGAAGTGGCAACAGGCAAGAATTGCTGAGATGGAATTGAAATTTGGTGAAGGGTAGAATTCTCTTGAAGTTAGAGTGCTGGCATTGACCTACCAGTTTAGGGTAGCAATATGACAGTCATTTGCCATCTGACAGGTGGAGGACCTTGAACAACCCCTGTCCCAATTGCTGCCTCTGTGCCCTGCCCCTTGGCCTTAAAATTAGGGCTGAGGCTGGGTGTGGTGACTCACGCCTGTAATCCCAGAACTTTGGGAGGCCGAGGTGGGCAGATCTCTTGAGGTCAGGAGTTCCAGACCAGCCTAGCCAACATGGCCAAAATCCCATCTCTACTAAAAATACAAAAATTAGCCAAGTGTGGTGGTGCACACCTGTAATCCCAGCTACTCAGGAGGCTGAGGCAGGAGAATCATTTAAAACTGGGAGACGGAGTCTGAAAGAAGCCGAGATTGGGTCACTGCACTCCAGCCTAGGCAACCGAGTGAGACTTTGTCTCAAATAATAATAATAATAATAATAATTAGGGCTTAAAATTTCCCCCTAACACTGACTAGGGCTGCCTCCATTTGTTCACCTCACCTAACCCCCACTCATGCCAGAGGCAGTTTGGAATTTGGGAGTTGTAGCTTGCAGGTAATAATTAAAGATGAGGGAGTATGTGAGCTCTGTAAGGGGGAAAGGGGGCTGAGAGGTGGGCAGATCACCAGGGACAGCCCCCAGGAAACTCCAGGAAGCAGGAAGGTGCTGGTGGGGGCTGGCTGCTGCCACAGACTGGCTAGTCCCTGTAGTGAAGGACGAGGTAGAGGGTGAAGGGGGTATTGGAAGGCACAGGGCAAGATGCAGGGATATTTGTAACCATGGAATAGGGGCTCTCCAGAGGGAATGGGGGGAGCTGGGGTGGTTAGCTGAGTTTTATGACATGCACATACTGGGTAAACCTTGTGTACATAGCATCTTGGCTTCAGAGCTGGCCATGGAGACCCCTGTTCACAATGCTGGCTCTGCCTTTTGCTGCCTGGGCAACACTGAGCAAGTTTAGTGTTCTATCATCTCTTTTGGAAAATGTGACTATTAATAAAACCTACATTGCAGGACCATGGAGAGAATGGGAGAAGCCAACCCAAGGCACTCAGCATAGTACATGTGCTTAGTAAAGAACCAAACCAAACAAAAAGACGCACTTCTCACCCAGCCCTGGGGGACCCAGTGGCAGGAGCCATGTCTCCCAAGGCTCTGCCAAGGATGACTGCCAAAAAACTGTGTCTCTTGCCTGCAATGGCAGGTCCTTGTCCTGCCTCCCGCCCTTCTTATGTAAGAGCCACACAGGTGGGCAGCTGGGTCCCTTGCCATGTAGGTCAGAGGTATCTGGGGCCACACCTCGACTGCAGCCCTAAGGCAGGCTGGGGCGGGTCCCCACTCATGCCCAACCCCACTGCCTCATCACCCGGAACCTAGGGCACCCACAGCCTCTGGCTCCCATACTCAGCATGCTTTAGCTGAGGGAGCAGAAGGGATGCTGAGCCCTGTGCCTGCCAGGTGCAAGAAGGAGGAAGGTGAGCACCCTGGGGCAGCCAGACCCCCAGGCACACCCTCTACCGTGAGTCCTCTATGGGGGTCCTCAGGCTGGGAATTGGGAATTAGGAGAGAGCTGCCAGAGGCCCGATCTTTGAGGTGAGGCAGTCCATGCAGACTAAAGAGAAGCAGGGGACGCGGAGTCCGCCACACAGGGTGATGGGGAAGCCAGCGTGAATCGCCATTGCAGACTATATTGTTGCTATTGGGAGCACCAGGCTGTTCACAGGCCTGTGTGACTAGCACTATGGGGTTTGGAGGAGGTGTTGTTCTGGGGTTGTTAGGATATGGGGAACTAGTTAGGCAACACCTTCCATGGAGAACATTCTCCAGCCATTGGGGAGTCAGTTCTGCTTTGCCCACCGAGCAGAGAGGTGAGAACTACCAGAAGTGACAGGAAGGCTGGTGAATGGTAGCCAGAAGTCTCTGCAAAGAGACTCCAGGAGTCCTGGAGATTTTAGCTATTTGTTAATTAGTTGGCCATGGGGAATGGAGACCACATCCCCAAGGCAGCCACCTGCTACAAGGTTTTCTCCTTTGAATCTGAAGGTGTGGGCTTACGAGGCCAGGCTGTAAATTACAGCCAGGTGTCCCACCCCAGGAGCAGATGAGTCATGGCCAGGAAAGAGGGCAGCTGTCCCCTCGCCTAGCCAGGCTGCCAGCAGTGACTCACGCTGTATCTCTGTTGCAGGGCGGTCCGGTGGAGCTGGGCCTCTCTGGGGCTGCTGTGGCTCTCCCGGGGGGACTCCGTGACACGTTCTCTGAGGTTCTGGCTCTCTCCTGGGCGAGCTCACAGATTGCAGCCACCCCCCAGGCACCATGCCAGAGGTGTTCCTGCTCAGGTCTGCCAGCTCCATTATGAGGACCGTGTAAGGAACAAGGAGCCCACCTTCCCCCGCCTCCCGGCCCCCAGCCAGTCTCCCAGCGAAAGTAGTTGGCACGGAACCTGGACCCCCAGACTTGGGTTTAGGGTTTTTTCATTCTGTCGGTCACCCTCTCAATCTTGCCAAGTTATCTTTTTCTTCTTGTGCCCCCAAAGGTCCATGAAAGCTCGTGAGTAATAATGATGAGAGCTGACTACGTACTAAGCACTTCTTATATATCACCTTCTTGCAATAGCCACAGGATATGGGCAGAAAACCGAGGGCCAGAGAGGATCCGTGACTCGGCCACACAGCTAGTAAAGTGAGTTGTGCCCGAGTAGGCAGACAGACTGGTGAACTTTGATGCTATCCTGTTTCAAGAAAGCATTCATTGAGCACCTACTTCATACACAACAGTGGCCTGGCTGCTAAAGGCTGAGCGAGAAGAAAGGGCAACAGAAATAAATAGGAAACGGATCCTCATCCATGAAGTGTTCACATGGGAAATGAGGGCCCTCCTCAATTTATGTGTCTCACACATAGCGACAACTTGAGAAGGTTTAGGTCCAACCAATATGTGCTGAGCTCCAACAGTGAGTACTCATGGCCAGAGGACAGAGCTGAATCAGAAGTGGCCCCAGCTCTCAAGCCATGTGTGACCGTCGAAACTCAAACCTGAGTGTCCAAGGTCCATAGGGGTGAGAGGGTGTTAGGGAAATCTCGGAGGGCTTCCTGGAAGAGGAGCTGAAGGAGGCTTGGGAGGCTCTGTGTGCAAATGGTTCCCATCAGCTCCTCTGGCAAGGTAGGAGTAAGGAGACACCAATCCACCAAGAGATGGTTAAGAGAAAGGCACAGTGCAGACGCTCCCAGGTTCTTCTGCCCCCCACACACATCTTACATCATATTTGCTCAAACACGCCCTTTGTTTTCTTGTTCCCATGCTGCTGGGTAGGTGCTCATAAAGTGTTTTTGTTTTCTGTGAAAGAAAGGAGAGCAAGGCAATGAGCTTAAAGTGTGCTTATGTGAGCTGAGGTCAGAGAATGAATCCTTGTTCTCATCCGGGTGAAAGAGGGCCACCCTTGTGGGCTCTTCTTCCTCTTGGAGATTCAAAATGCAAACAGAAGCCAGTCAGCCTCCTCAGGCCATTCTCCCACCATTATTGTCATTCAATCATGTTAGGTGACTTTTGCCAACCTCTGGAGTACTGCCTTCCAGAAGGAGCATAATTTTCCAGAATGACAGGAATAATATGTTAATCACCTTCGGCATGCTTATGATGATCATGATGACAGTAATATCAACTCACCTGTAGAATCATTTATGGCCACCTGTCATTCCTAGAATAGCAGCAAGAATTAGGAGTAGGGCCCAAAATGTTTTTGAGGAGTCAAGATAGAGTAGGGGCAGATCCCCAAACCTCAGCTTCTTTTCTTCAAGGAAAACGTGATAGGTTCCATTGTGGAACATGTCCCCCGATATAACCTACAGTTCTAATGAGCTTGGCTGTTTTCTATTCTGCTACAAAAAGAAATGGCAATGTAGGAGTGAGATGAATTGCTAGAAGCCAGCATACTGAAAGTAGCAAGAAGTGACTGCTAGTCACAGAGGAGAGGATGAAAAACTAAAAAATGGCCGAGCATGGTGGCTCGCGCCTGTAATCCCAGTATTTTAGGAAGCCAAGGCGGGAGGATTGCTTGAGCCCAGGAGTTGGAGACCAGCCTTGGCAACATAACAAGACCCTGTCTCTACAAAAAATACAAAAATTAGCCAGGTTTGGTGGTGCGGGCCTGTAGTCCCAGCTACTCAGGAAACTGAGATGAGAGGACTGCTTGAGCCTAGGAGTTTGAGGTTGCAGTGAGTGGTGACTGTGCCCCTGCACTCCAGCCTGGGCAACAGAGCAAGACCCTGTCTGCAAAATATAAATAAATACATATATACAAAACAAAAACTGAAAGACGACCATTACCAACAACAACGAGGGTGAGACAGCAGTCACAATGAGGAGAGGCGGATGGCCTGAGCAGTTTCACTTGTTTCTGTGTGGCAGGTCAGGTCAGGAAAGCCTGTTACTGGTTATAACCCTGAGTGAGCAGGAAGTTACTGGAGGTTTAGCATATTCTATTGTGGATGACATCTCCTCAAAGGGACTACCTCTCAAGGCCCCCATTAAGGAAAAGATCAGGCTTAATTCATTTGGAAAATTAGGTTTTGACATTCTCTTAATCATGTGCCCCAAATTCTGTAAGCATAGGGCATAGAGAGTTGAATCAGTGCCTTGGACCAGCCACAGGGATAAGCAAGATGTTCTTGTTAAACTGATACGGGCAGAGGGCCAGGGTCCACCCTCTCATTGACCATGGCTGCTGGACAAGATCAGTGTCTGAGCAACAAGAAATTTGACACTGCACTGGGTGCTGGCCCTCCAGGAAAAGGCACCCACTCACAGCAAGAAGGTGCTGCCAACAGCCTCAACCTCCCTATAAACAGAAGGTTCTAATCACAATAAGTCCGCTTAACCCTTGACTTCCTTCGGTGGCTGTCTTTTCATTTAGTCTTTGTGTAGCTATTTTAAAACCAGAACCAGTTTACACTAATTTTCTGTGGGGAGAGAAGTGTTGCTCATACCTTTTGATTAGGAGGATTTAAAAACAGGTTTGTTTGTGAGGAAGCAGTTCAGATGGTGGGACATTACAGCCAAGGACAGCCTCCTGCCTGGCTGATGTGGAGGTGGCTGCCCAGCTGGTGATCTCAGAGGCTAATTAGAGCTGCTAACTCTAACCTGGGGTGCTATCCACCGTCTTCTGAGGACACAGGCCGAGATGGGGCAGGGACATCAACCAAGTTCACAGTCTTCCCCAGATGATCACAGTGTGGGCCCCTGAGCCTAGCAGTGTACGTGTCCCTCGTTTGCCTGAACCCAGAGCTCAGGGGCCGTTTGGTAACATTGCAGCCCAAAGTGGAGGCAGCTTCTATCTGGCTATCCCAGAGAGCTGTAACCAAGGATCCAAAGTCAGGAGGACGAGTTCTGCAGCATTCAGGCGCCTCTGTCTGCCCGGCACAGGAGACCTCGCCCCAGAAGCACGCGTTGCCATCTCTTCAGTTTTTCCACAACCTCCCTGGAGCAGGTCGCCATAGCAATGGAAGGGCTGCTCCAGCCCTGTGGCCCAGGCCTTGCTCACAAATATCCCAAGAGCGGCGCCACCTCGGTTCCCCAATCATCCCCTTTCTCCCTATTGTCCTCCCTTCCTAACCTTCTGATATCTTTCACTTTAAAACCTATCTCAGGTTCTTAAACAGACTGCTGCCAGGTGGGCCTGGGTGTGTTCACAAACTTAGTTTTGTTCGGAACCTGCAGTGCCGACAAGGAGTAAGGCTGAATGTGAGAAGCAGGTAATTGGCCCAGCTTCCTGGGAACTGGGCAGATACGGGGCTGGCCCCACCCTGACTGACAGACAGACAGGACTCCCTGGAGCCAGGGTCCTTCCCTCAAGGACACCATGACCAGCTGCACAGGTTGCATGCTGCACAACTCCAGTGGATTCTGTTTACATATTTGTTGACCGTGAAATATGTCTCTGGAGTTGTGTAATCTTGCTGCAGTCCTGAAGTGTGTACTGAAATCCATCTGCTCAGCCATGTAGGAGGTTGAGGTCTGGCCAGGTGAGCCCTGAGGAAAAATGATGCTGAAGGGCAGTCAGGCTGAAATGATAATGAAAGCCCGGAAACCCATGAAACTCGGGCTGGCCAGAAGGGTAGACCCTTTAGCCAGGGTCACTGAGCCTGGGAGGCAAAGGGGATCTGGGTCAGGGGTGAAGGTACAAATCCCTGGGCCTCAGGTCTCCCTGGACCTGTTCCTGTCTTCTCCATGGAAGAGGGGAGGCCCTCACTGGGGGCCGGAATAGGGACCCCTGAGAGCACTATGAGCACCTGCAGCCCCACTCAGATTTTTTGGCCATGGGTGGGGACTGGTGGGTCCAGGGAGTGACAGGTGGGGGCAGCCCCACCCCAAAAGTCTGCCCTCTCCAGGAGTGGTGTTCAGAATCCTCCAGCGCAGACCTCAGCCCCTTCCTCAACCAGATGGGGGCGCTGAGACCCTGAGAGAGGCATAAACTTGCCCAGGGTCACACCAGGAAGTAGAGCACAGAAGGCCTTGAATTCCCTTTCTCCCGAACCCTCAGAGCCTACAGGGAGGCTGGGTGGGGGCAGGGTTAGCCCCTACAACCACTGGGGTCTTGTCCCCTGACCCACTGGGGTCTCCTCTGTGGATGGCCCCAGCATTTGTGGGAGACAGAGGTGCCAGTGTCCCCCTGGGTGTGCTGAGATGTGTGCCAGGCCAGAGTCCCTGAGCCCAGGCCAGTCCCCCACGTTCTAATGAATGTTTTTCCTGGTCCCCTCACCACCCCAGCTCACTGACTGACAGGCAGCCACTCTCCAAAGAGTCCCTGAACCATGCTCTCAAGCTCTCAGTGCCAGAGAAGGTGAATAATGCCCAGTGGGATGCTCCAGGTAAGCCAGCTGGGGGTTGCCGGGCGGGGCAGGGCGGGAAACTGCACTGTGCTGGGTATGTTGGAGGGGTGGGTGGTGTGGGGGACCACCACACAGAACCGTGGGAAGGGGCAGCTGGGGATCTTGCTGGTCTCCACGCTCCCAGGGACTCCACCAAGCCCCTTCCTTCATGGCCACCATCAGGGCCAGGCGTGATGGAAAGGAATGGGGGTGGGGGGTGGGGAGATTTCTTCTTCAAGAAAGTTGGGAAGAAGAGAGGCCAGAGATGGAGACGGGTAGGACATCATCTGGGGCCAGGCCTTGGGAACTTGGATCTCTAGCACAGGGTTGCTGAGGGACAGGAGAAAGCCCAGATAAGCAATGCCTTGGGATTTTTGGCCTGGTTAACTGGGGCAAGGGGCAGGCCGACAGGTGCAGACTAGAAAGGTTTGTTTTGGAGGCTTGAAACATTACATATTATTTTCTTGATCTTCACCATCAAATAATTGTGCTTTAAGGAAGGCAGAGTTATTTACTCTGACTCTGAAGAGTCATCAAAATGATAACAATAATACAGCTTTTGTGCACTTTTATTGGCTGCACAACAACATTGTGACAACAACAGAAATTTAAAAACAAAAAGAAAACAATAGGTACCCAGCACAGAGGGTCAGTGCCGCCGGGTCAGCTGCCCCTCTCCCAGGCCGAGTGTCTTGGGTGGCTTTGGCAGGGATCTGGCCTGAACTGTGGGGGTGGGTGTTTCCTCTCATGCCCCCCACCCTCGCCTCAGAGATAAAGGAGAAGGGACTGGGCCAAGAAGAGGATCAACTGGTTTCTGAGAATGGTTTGAAAGACACCGGGGAGAGATCAGGAACAGGGCCAGCTGGGTCCAGGGAGCCTCCCACGCTCATCCTCCCAGGATTCCAAGGCATCTCGCTGACTTGCTGAGCCACGTGGAGCAGGTCCCACCAGCTCGCTTAGGCTCAGACACCCCAGACTTTATAATCCCTTCTCTGGGGTGCTCAAAGAGCAGGTGTTGGCACCAGGGGCCTGGGCCACAGAAAAACCCTGGAGCTCAGCAAGTCCTGAGCATGAGTGATGGCACTGGCATTCCTGCAATTCAAGGGGCAGGAAGAGAGCCAGCGTGGGGGAGGCTCCGTGTCCCTTGGAGCCCCAGAAAAGCATCTGGCATCCCCAGGGAGAAACACATAATCCCCAGCCCTGTGGGCCTCAATGCCTTCATCTGAATGGCTATCGTCTGACAGCCTTGCAGCAGCAGACACGCAGCATGGGCAGGTTTTAAACAAGCAGGGAGGGAGTCCCAGAGAGGGTGCCTTCAGACAGGGCTGGAGTAGAGGCATCTGAGCAGCCAGAGGCCAGATGGGGGGCAGGGAGAAGGCCCTGAGTTTAATGGCGAGGCAGGGCCTGGGTGGGCAACTGCAGGGGAGGCGACAAGGCCATCACGATCTAGTGTATCAGGAATTTGGGAAGCTGACAGGGACGGCCAAGGTAGACATGCCCCAGGATCCTCCATCCTGTGTGCTGGGCTGTGAGGGAGACTGAGATGGACAATCTTCTTTCCTGCCCTCAAAGAACCCCCAGTCTGAGGGCAGACAGGTCCTCTGTAAAGGGCAGGGACAGGCTGAGGAAGGAGGGCTGCTCTCTGGGAGCTGTGGGGCCAAAGTGGGCCTCCTGCATTAGAAGGACCTCCAGCTGTCCTCAGAACCGCAAGCTCCCTCTAGGCCTAGAGGTCTGGACTGAGTGCTCTGCCTTTGGGAGTTCAGCTTCCAGGGCTGGTGACAAGGAGAAAGGGGCGGTTTGGGAGGGGCTAAGAAGGAACCATGGTTGTCAGCAGGCACCCAGAGCGGAGGCCACCGAGGGATCCCAGGTGCTTCCCAGGGCAGTGCTGAGCAGGCATCATGGGCTCCCACAGACCTGGCTCGGGGGCCATGCTCTGCCCAGCACCCTCTCCTGCAGCTCTGGTGTCCTTGGGGGTGGAGGAGGAGCCTTTGCGCTAGAGTGTGGATGAGTTCCAGTTTCTCATGGATGGAGTGTCCACCGCGTGCCAGGCCTGGAGCGGAGCTTGGACTCTTTCTCATTGACTCCCCAGAAGCTTGGGAGCCCTGGGCGCTAGTCTCTGTGCAAGAAGGGGGATTGGGCACAGATTGGGAGGGGTCTTGGGCACAGATTGGGAGGGGTCTTGAAGCTGCCCTTTGACAAAGCACTTTTGATAAGATTGAGAAAAGGCAGCTATCCCTATCAAAGACTGTTGGGGAGGAGGGATTCGTGGGATTAGGAGAGCTGAAAGTCCTCCTTCCCCACACAGTTGTGCCCTGAATAAGAAGATCCAAGTCCTGTGCTAAGAGACTTTCTTGTATTCTTTCATTTTATCTTCATATCAGCAGCAGGGAAAGCATATGTATCATTCCCATTTGGTAGAGGAAATGGAGCTCAGAGAGGGTTAGTGATTTTCTCAGAGTCACACAACCGGTAAGAAGCAGAACTCTTAACTGGCCACACTGCCTCTTTGGGACCTAGATGGCATCACACAGTCTGGTCTTCCAGGTCTGGCCCTCCCAGGTCTGGCCAGCCCCTGCCTCCCTTCCATCTAACTGCAGCCCCTGGCAGCCCCTCTGGGGAGCTCTTGGAGTCTTGTACACAGGAATCAGGGTTCACTCTGGAGCCCTCGGAGGCTCCCAGATCTCTTTGAGCTCCCAAAAAGTTTGAAGTCCTGAGCTCTGGTCCCCAGGCTGAGCTCTGAGCTGCCCTGATGGCTGTACTCACAGGGAGCAGCTGCACAAAGTCCGGCCACAGAGACACTGGAATCTGACCTTCACACAAAGGCAGCCTTGTGCTGGGCCCTGGAGACACATTACTTTTTACTTGCTAGGCCTCTCTATATTAAGCATGAAGCCCAGCTGGAGAAGGGCAGCATCAAGACCAAAGAGAGGGAAGGGCACCCGGGGTGAGCAGTTGCTGGGGATGAAACTACTGGAGGTGCTGGCCAGGGCTGGCTCCCCACCCGCTTTCTCCCTAGGAAACTCCCACATGCACTAAGGAGATTTTGAGATTGGGAAGCTAGGTGCTCAGCCCCACTTGTCTCCAGTCCAGTGAAGCCCTTTGTGGGTCAAGGGATTTGCTGGGCCTCCCTCGGTTTGTCACTCCCACCCTTCTCAAACGTCGCAAGGGGTGGTGTTTCAGGCTGGAGCTATGAGCTAGGGAGCTGGAAAGAAGCCCGATACAACCCTTGTCCTCAAGAAGCTCACAGTTTGAGGCCGGGTAGCAGGAGGAGGCCATTGGGATAGTGGAAGGCAGAGGACCTACCTGTCCCGGCAGCCTCTGATGGGGGTGGGAGTGGGGGCCAGCAGGAAAGCTTTCCAAGGCTCAGAGGAAATGAATGCCGGTGATTCCTTCTCCGTGATATGGAAACAGGTAATCCTGGCCCTGCCAGCCGAAACGAGTGGAATCTCTGGGGGTCCTTAGAGAAACATTTTCCGCAGGGGTCAAGGCACCCACCCAGCCCCTGCCTGGACAGCCTCAGACACTGCCTGGGTGTCCCCTCCTGGGACCCTGCCATGTGGAACAGGTCTGGGGCAGGTCAGCCCAGGGCTTCTGGCTGGGATGCCCGACTTCTTGCTCAGACCTGGCTTCTCTCCAGTGGATGGAAACCCAGCCTGAGGTCTCCTGCACGTCTCCTGAGCGTGCTCACCTTTACAGGGGCAGGTAAAGCCCATCTTGGGTCCCTTACCCTGGTGGTCCAGGCCTGGACAAGTGGAATCCTAGAGGCAGGATTAAAAAGCTAAAATAATGACCATGGAGGAGCGTATAGAGAATATCTTGTCCACCCCAATTGTAATTCAGATGGGGAAACTGAGGCCCAGGGAGACCAGGGGTCTGCCCAGGGTTACTCTGCTGTGGTGGCCAGAACTCAGAGCTCTTGAGTCCCCGTTGAGAAGGCTGGGAGTGGCAGCTGCAGGGACCCTCTCCCCTCGGGCACAGAGGAACTACCGAACAGCTGACAGACCCTTCTGTGATAGGTCTTGTCCTCATCTCTCTGCATGTCCTGGGCCCAATGTGGCCTCTTCCTCTTCTGTATCCCCAAGAGTGTCTTGCACTGGGCTGGCCCTCAGCTCAGGGTCCCGTGTTGGAGAGAGGGCCCCTCCTGGGGCTGGTCTCTGCCTGGCCTTTGGAGGAAGGCCTTTGGGGTCGGTGCCCTGCAGGACCATTCTCGGAGAGAGATCTGTTCTAGGTCTGAGATCCACCTCTTCCTCAGGACCAGTTATTCCTCCATCTGCACAATAAGCTACTTTCCTGCAGCCTTTCCCACAGACCACAGAAAACAGCCCCAGCCTCCTGCTCTCTCCTGTTGCGTTGTTCTCCTTCCCGGCTAATTGAGTGACTGCCTTTGCTCTTTAGACGCCTTTATTCCAGAACCCCAGAGAACACAGCTCCCTGCCTGCCCAGTGGCCCCCAGCATAAAGGGTGGATGGATAAGATACAAGCCAGGGTCAGGCCAAGACAAGTGGCAGAGGGAGGAAGGGGGAGAGGGAGAGGGAGGTGGCAGAGAGTACCAGCCTTGCCTGGGAAAGCCCACCCCCGGCTCTCAGCTGACTTGGCACTTGGTGGGCGGGCAGTGTGCTGGTGGTGCTGCCTTGGCAGCAGGCTGTGAGCTTTCTGGGGTCTCCACTGTGCTCTGGATCTAGTCATTGGTTGCCTTTTGGAGTCAGCTGCTGCTGGGATCTGGATGCCTTGCTGGGCAACAGAGACCTTGATTGTGTCCTGGCCTCATTCTTGGCTGATAGTGCAGCAGTGATCTTAGTTTGGGACAGAGCTGATAGTTGCACCCCTGTTGATGGGGCACAAAGGGGAGATGAGGACTATGTTAAGGACTGGCAATCATCCTGATTTCCTAAGTCCCTCCTACCCACAGGAAACCACCTTCAGAGAGGCAGGCTGAGAGGTGCCACAGCAGACCTGGGCCCTCTCATATCCCTCCCTCATGCTTGGTTCTGAGCTGCCCAGAATGTGGCAGAGTCAGGGGACTGGGGCACACTCTCCACCCCCGCACCATCCAGGGGAGAGTAGATTTTGGACTCCCAAGCTTCCATTCACTGAACAGCCTGCCAGCTACTGACATGAGGCAGCTGCCGGAACCAACTGAGGCCTAGTCCCAACTCTGCCCCTAACTCTGCCATGACCTTGGCCATCCCTGCCCACTCTGGGACTCAGTTTTCTCATCTGTAAAAGGACCATCTACCTCTGATATGCTGCGTGTGGGAACTCCCTGCCCCACCTTCCCAAGATGACCCACCTGGCTGAGGTCTCTGCCTGTATTCCTGATGCAGCTAGAAGCATCACATGTTTAATGTGATTTATTCTTTCAGCAAACACTTATTGCAAGGTCAGTGCTTGCATCAGAAGCTCAGAGTCTAGGTACGAAGGGGAGAGAGAGATGCCTTGAATACCTACAATGTGCTAAGCCTTTTAATACTAATACGTTAACACAGATCTTTTCAGTGTGGTCTATGCATTTCCGTATGCACATTTTTTGGTCCTCTTTTCACTCAATGTTATACTGTGAACATTTCCACATGTCATTAAATATTCTTTTAGTACTTTATTTTAATGACTGCATAGGAATCCATGATATGGCTCTACCATAATGAACCGAATAGGAGACCAGTCCCCTGTTGGACATTTGGGTTGTTTCCAATGGCTTTGCTAATAGATACGGAGCTGTACAGATATCCATCTCCACATTCTCGCTGTACATGTCTATGATTGCTTCCCTTGAGTAACTTCCGGAAAGTATGATTGCTAAGTGCAAGGATGTTTCTGTTTTAAACCTTTGGATATATATTGCCAGTTGTCCCCAAGAAAGTTGTACCAGTTCATGTTCTGCACTGCACTGCACCTTCCAGACAGTGGATATTGTCTATTTGCCTGATTGTATCTTTGTTGCTTCAGGTTCTTTCCTTTTAGGAGAAACCCAGGGAGAGAGGGAGGTTAGGAGATGAGTTCAGATGGCTTCAGGAGATGTGGGTTATTGTGAGGAAAGGCAGGGAAGAAAAGAAGCTTAGAAAGAGGCTAGGAGGAGGTCGGGAGTGGTGGCTCACGCCTGTAATCCCACCACTTTGGGAGGCTGAGGTGGGCAGATCACGAGGTCAGGAGATCAAGACCAGCCTGGCCAACATGGTGATACCCTGTCTCTACTAAAATACAAAAAAATTAGCTGGGCATGGTGGTGCACGCCTGTAGTCCCAGCTACTCGGGAGGCTGAGGCAGGGGAATCGCTTAAACCCAGGAGGCAGGGGTTGCAGTGAACCAAGATCGTGCCGCAGCACTCCAACCTGGCGACAGAGCAAGACTCTGTCTCAAAAAAAAAAAAAAATAGTAATAGTAATAGGAAAGAAAATAAAAGAAAAAAGAAAGAGGTAGCAGGGAATGGGAAGAATGGACCTTCCTGGCCCCCTGCTCAGGTGACAACCAGCATTGTTGCAATTCAGCTCCTCCCTGCCTTGCTGCCACCACCTGCTTCTGTGCACTGCACTCACTATGCTGTGACTTCCACCACCCCATTATCTCAGCTTGGCTATCCTGATCTCTGCAAGTCACTTCCAAACTCTGCAACAGAGAGGCTCTAATTGTCTGTCACCACCTACAGGGAGCACTCCCACTGAGCAGTGCTCCCGCAGACAACCTTACGTGCCTCTGGCCAGGGCTTGCAGCTCCAGCCTCATGCATGTGGTCAGGGTCGCAGGGCCAGTGTCCAAGGCTCAACAGCTGTGGGCAACCCTTTCTGACTGTTCTGTCCTGCATTTGGCACACCTTGCCAGTAGCTAAAACCCAGGCCCAGCCCTTCTAAGTCATTGTCCAGAGACTTCTCCTTCTTCTATAGAGAGGGATATTGGCAGAGGACACAGTGTGAGCAGAGCCCACAAGTGGGAACACATGGACGTGAGAAGATGGGGGAGGATTGTGCAACCCAGGGTAGGAGACGCATCTGTCTTCCCTTCTTTCAGCTCTCAAGGGCGGGAGTGAGCTTGGCAGCTGGCACCCAAGGCTGAGGCCACTGAACTGTAGTGGGCCCAGGTCAGAAGGACACTGAGCAGGGCAGGCCCTACCTAGGTCTCTCAGGGGTGCAGGATGGGAAAGCAGGCTGATGTGTCCCGCTGGAGGAGATACCTGCTCTGTGAGCCTGTCTCTGTGCTTAAGCACAACGTGTCCTGCCTCCTCATTGGCCACCCTGGGGGGCAAGGGTGAGGTGGGGGAGAGATGAAGGCCTGGGTCCTCCAGACACAGTCACTGGGTCTCCAGCCCTCCTGGGACTAGGGTTGGGCAGAGGTCAGCTCGTTCTTCCCAAAGAAGAGGGCCCTGGCCTCTGCTCGGGGCCAGGTTGCTGCTGGTAGCCAGGACTCAGAGAGGAGGGAACCTGACTTCCAGAGCTCCAAGCTGGTGGAAGAAGCAGCCCCGACCATGACCCCATCCTCCATTAGGCTCAAGGATGGAAGTCTTTAGTGAGGAGGCAACGGATAGTCCTTGAAGGGCGGTAAAGTATGGACGTGTGAGGAGGGAAGGGCATTGCAGCAGAGTCACAGCACGGGCAAAGACACAGAGGCGGGAAACCAAAGGGAACTGGGAGCAGTTCAGGTTGGCTCTAAGGAAAGGTGTGTGTTGAGGCTGGGAAAGGTAAGCGAGCCCCTTGGGGAGGGCCTGCCTTAGAAGCCATGGTATAGACATCTCCCTGTGGTCAATGAGAGTTGTTGGGGGCTTTTGAGCAGGTCAGACCTGGGTTTAGCAAGGTCACTCTGGGAGCCTCAGGAAGGTGGGAAAAGGCTGGTGGCTGGAGGTCATGGCTGCCCAAGATCACCCAGCCTGAGTCTGGCACAGGACTTGGCGGGAGACATGATAGTCCTTTCCCAGAGGAAATGGGAGATGTGGTGCCGGGGTCTTCCTTGAAGTTCACCATGAGAGGCAGCACCCCCATGGGAACAGAGCAGACTTGGGTATGGAACTGTGGGGGTTTGGATGCCAGCTCTGCCACTCAACTCTTTTGGGAGGTGACAGTGGTGATGGTCAAAGAATGACATGGCACATGGCAGGGGCTCAGTAAGCAGTAAGCAAGAGATGATGGGGGCCTCAGTGAGGCCAGGGGCAGCCCCTTTCCCACCAGGATCTCCTCTTCCAGTTGGTCTAGGGGCTCAGACAGGCCCTGCTGGCTCAGCTGAGCTTGTGCAGAGAAAGGGCTGGGTCACGCAGCTGGCTAGGAGGCCTTGTCACCCTTCCCAAGAGTGACAAGGGGTCCTCCAGGGCCAGGGCTCTTGTCCCTGTCAGGAAACAGCTGGGCTAATAGGAGACTGACCTTGCAGATCTATGAACCTTCCTTCCCTTCCCATGCCTCATTCCCCCCTTCCAAGAAGGATGTGAGATGACCTGACACAAAAGCACAGGCTCCATGGAAGAAGAAACAGGAAAAAGACAGAACCATGTAGCTGATGAGAGAGGAGAAATTAGGTGAAGAAATCTGTCCAAAATGTCCATCAAGATTTTAAACACTCTTTTCCCTTGATCCGGTAAACCTCCTTCTAATAATCTAAACGTAAAAAGAGAGCTGGAGGCTGGATATCACTTGAGCATCCTTCAGTGGAGAGTGGCAGAGTCAATTATGATAGGGCCCAACCGTGCAGTACGACACAGCCACACAGCATGCACACAATAGGGCAGGCATGCTAACATTAAAGATGGATGATTTGGCTAATGGCTAGGTTTGATTTGAGTCATATGATTTAAAACATACATTTGACTGGATGCAGTGACTCACACCTATAATCCCAACACTTTGGGAGGCCAAGGTAGGAAGATTGCTTGAGACTAGGAGTTCAAGACCAGCCTGGGCAACATAGCAAGACCTTGTCTCTACTAAAATTAAAAAAAAAAAAAAAAAAAAATTAGCTGGGAATGGTGGCATGCACCTATGGTCCCAGTTATTTAGGAGGCTAAGGTGGCAGGATCATTTGAGCCCAGGAATTGGGAGCTCCAATGACCTGTGATCACGCCTCCGCACTCCAGCTTGGGCAACAGAGCAAGACTTTGTCTCAAAAAAAATTAAATTAAAATTATTAAATTTATTTAAAACACACCCAGATTTCTGGTAACTTTTGGTCTCCATTCCTACTGGGTACCAAATCCTAGAGTTGAGGAGCGGCCACCCCATTTGGATGAAGTATGAATTCTTCCACCTCCACAGTCCCCTTTGGATGACAACCACTCCTTGCTGCCGCCTTGATACTGAGGCTGCATTCGGTACGATTATCATTGCCCTTGCACTGCAGCTTTTCTTTCTTTTTAAAAAACTTTACTTTTTAAATTGACAAAAATTGTACACATTTATTGTGTACAATATGCTGTTTTAAAATATGTATACATTGTGGAATGGCTAAATCGATCTAATTAGAATACACATTACTTTACATACTTCACACACCTGGCTAAATTCCCCTTGCCTTGGCCTCCCAAAGTGCTATGATTACAAGCGTGAGCCACTGCACTTGGCCTGTAGTTTTTCATATAATGCAAAAATATGGTCAGGCACAGTGGCTTATGCCTGTAATCCTAGCACTTTGGGAGGCCAAGGCTGGAGGATCATTTGAACTCGGGAGTTTGATACCAGCCTGGGCAACATGGCTAACCCCTCCGTCTCTACCAAAAATACAAAAACTTAGCTGGGCTTAGTGCTGCACACCTATGGTCTCAGCTACTCAGGAGGCTGAGATTGGAGGATCTTTTGAGCCCTGGGTGACAGAGTGAGACCCTGTCCCCCGCCGACCCCGGCAAAAAAAAAAAAAAAAAAAAAGAAAAGAAAAATATTGCACTGTTCCATGTCTCTATCAAAAGCAGAGAAACAAAAGGTGGACTCCAAGGTCCATGTGTCTCAAGGAAAGTAAGAGGGAGCTCATTTCTTCCTGGAAAAGAAGACTGCCTCTGGTTTCACTTGCAAATCCTGGGGCACTTCATTCATTTATTATGTATTACAATACATTATTTACTATGATGCTGATATACTACCCACTTGGTCCCAGGAGCATTTTGGGTTTGCTACAGGTGATTAATACATTAATAACATGACCTCCCCCCTCTGCCACCTTATTTTTCATAAAAAGCAATTGCAACAACAAAATAAAACCTAAGTCCTTGCATGTGTATTTGTAGAAAGAGGGCCTATCACTTTTTCTGTCATAGACTGCTAAATTGTTTTGTATTTCTTGGAACAAGTATGCACATTTTTGTCATTAAAAAGAGATTATAGGCCAGGCACGGTGGTTCATGCCTGTAATACCAGCACTTTGGGGGACCGAGGCAGGCAGATGACCTGAGGTCAGGAGTTCGAGACCAGCCTGGCCAACATGGCAAAACCCCATCTCTACTAAAAATACAAAAATTAGCCAGGCATGGTGGCACGCGCCTGTAATCCCAGCTACTCAGAAGGCTGAGGCGGGAGAGTTACTTGAACCCAGGAGGCAGAGGTTGCAGTGAGCCAAGATCGTGCCACTGCATTCTAGCCCGGGCGACAGAGTGAGACTTTGTCTCAAAAACAAAAAAAGAGATTATAGTGGCTGGGCATGGCGGCTCACGCCTGTCATCCCAGCACTTTGGGAGGCCAAGGCAGGCTGATCACTTGAGGCCAGGAGTTCGAGACCAGCCTGGCCAACACAGTGAAACCCTGTCTCCACCAAAAAATACAAAAAAATTAGCCAGGCATGGTGGTACATGACTGTAGTCCCAGCTACTCGGGAGGCTGAGACAGGAGAATTGCTTGAAACCAGGAGGTGGAGGTTGCAGTGAGCCGAGATAGCACCACTGCACTCCAGGCTGGTCAATATAGTGAGTGAGACTCCATGTCAAAAAAAAAAAAAAAAAGGAAAGAAAGAAAGAAAAAAGAGAGAGATTATAAATGCTCAAGTTAAAACGTTTGGCTAGGAGATCCCAAGACTCACCTCTGCTCTTCTTGGCAACCTGGGTGAACAGGTGCATACAGAGGAGCGTGAGCTTCTAGAGGTGAAAGTCACCTTTTCTCTGGTCCAGGCCTAGGAGGAATCTGCGCCAGGGGAGGGAAGAGAAGTAATAACCACTGAGCGGCAACTGGATGCCAGGCCCTGGGCATGCTCTGAGGGCCATTGCACAGGACCCTTGCACCACTTTGTGGGGGGTCAACATTCTCTCTCTATATATATATTTTTGACAGAGTCTTGCTCTATCACCCAGGCTGGAGGGCAGCGGTGTGATCTCAGCTCACTGCAACCTCCACCTCCCAGGTTCAAGCAATTCTCATGCCTCAACTTCCCAAGTAGTTGGGATTACAGGTGTGCACCACCATGACCAGCAAATTTTTGTATTTTTAGTAGAGACAGGGTTTCACCATGTTGCTGAGGCTGGTCTTTAACTCCTGGCCTCAAGCGATCTGCTCGCTTCAGCCTCCCAAAGTGCTAGGATTATAGGCATGAGCCACCATGCCCGGCCCTCTGTGTTTTTCTTAAGTAGCTTTATTGAGCTATAACTTATATGCCATGAAATTTACCCATTTTAAGTGCACAATTTGATTATTTTTAGCAAGTTTACGGAGTTGCAAAACATCCCCACAATCCAATGTTGGGACATTGCCATCACCCCAAAAAGATCTCCTGTGCTTATTCCATGGTCACTCCCCACTCCCACCTCTAGCCTGGGGCAACCACTAATCTGCTACTATCTTTTCTGCCTTTCCTTTTTCGTACCTGGCTTCTTTCATTGAACATGTTTTTGAGTTTCATCCATGTTGTAGCCTCTATCCGTACTTTATTCCTTTTTTATCTATTTTTAATTTATTATTTAATTTGATTTTTTTTTTTTTTTGAGTCAGAGTCTCACTCTGTTGCCCAGGCTGGAGTGCAGTGGTGCGATCATGGCTCACTGCAGCCTTGACCTCCCACACTCAAACGATCCTCCCACCTCAGCCTCCCAAGTAGCTGGGAATACAGGCACACACCACCATGCCCTGCTAATTTTTATTTTTTGAAGAGATGGGGTCTCACTATGTTGCCCTGGCTGGTCTTGAACTCCTGGGCTCAAGTGATCCGCCCGCCTTGGTGTCCTCATGTGTTTACAGGTGTGAGCCACTGCCCCAGGTCACTTTGGTCCTTTTCAGAGCTGAATAGCATGCTACTCTCTGACCACATTTTGTTTTTCACTTACAAGTCAGTGGACATTTGGATTGTTTCAATTTTTTGACTCATAAACAATGCTGTGAAGAACATCCATATGTAAGTCTTCGTGGGGGACATGTGTTTTTATTTCTCTTGGGGAGATACCTAAGAGTGCAGTTGCTGGATCGCGCTGTAGTTTTATGTTTAACTCTTTAAGAAACTGCTAACCTGTTTTCCTACATGGCTGTACCATCTCATTCCCACCAGCACTGTATGAGGGCTTCTGTGTCCCCATGTCCTCGCCAACCCCTCACATTTGCAGGTGATGAAGATGCGGCTGACAGAACGGTTTGTTAGGTCAAACAGCACACAGAGGCAAAATTAAGGTTTTTGAACCCAGGTGTACCTGACTTTCTGGTCTGGGCATGGACTTTAGCAAAATGCAACAGTTAGAGGCTCTGAAGAGGCAGATCAGCAGGATCCACCATGCTGGCATCCCGGGATATGGGGCAAGGCTTGGAGAGGGCTGAGGAGTGATTGGACAGGGCTCAGTAGCCCTTGACTCACGCCACTACTTGAGGGCTCGGGGCTCCTGCATGGCCAGTGGCAGAGGCGTTCATCCCAGGAGGTCTTGGCCTCTGCCATACATAAGATCTTCTCTCTGGCACCCTCCCCTGCCCCGCCTGCATTTCCTGCAGGCTGCCATGTATCCCGTTTGGGTCTGGATATGTCCTTGTCATCCCCACTTCTGGTGCTCCACAGGAGGAGGAATGGGCTTTCCTGTCCCAGCCCCCAGATCTTTACCTCTTTCTGCCAACCTCAGAGTCTGCATGCAACCTAAGAGTGTCAAAGAGGAGGAACAAGCTCATCTTGTTCATCTGTCTGCCTCAGGGAAGGACCGGTGACAGGACAATGGGCGAGGTGGGTCTGGCCAGCAGGTGGCAGAGCAGCCCACGTGTCCTGGCCAGCCCTCATCCCTTCCCACCATCATCATGGAACCACCACCTTTGCCCCAAGGAAAGGAGGTCTCACGGGACCAAAAGGTCCAGACCACCCATTCAAGCTTCGTTTGCAAATTTGGAAAAAAAGAGGAAGAAGGAAAACGTGCATTTATGGAGCACCAGCCATAGGTCAAAGCTTCTTCATATACACCCTTTCTCTTGATTCTCATGTCCACCCTGAGAACTGAGTCCTCATCTTTCCCCTGAAACCGATTCAGTGGTTCAGTGGCTTGCCCAAGTCTTGCATACTAAGTAGTAAACCTCTGTTCCCACCCACCACACACGGAGTAAGCCTCTGACTCTTAAAGGCGGGGTGGTACCCCTGACAATGTCCTAAGTGTGAGCTGTGGCATCAGGTACACCTAAATTCAAATCCTGACCCTGCACTTTCTCGATGTGTGATCTTGGGTACATGACTGAAACTCTCTGAGTTGCAGCTGCCCCATCTGTGCAATGGAGCTCTCCAAACCCATGCTGTGAAGACTAAATGAGACACCTCATTTGTGAGGGAGAGTGAGCAAAGACTGTTGTTATTTTCCGAGACTGGGAGACTGGAGAGCAGGGCTGATGGTTTTCAGGCTCCTCCAGACTCTCGAGAGGGTCGTTCTCTTTGGTGCTTTGACCTTCTGTCTAGTTGGGTCTGTCCCCAGCCGGTTCACAGGAGGGCAGGGAAAGCCAGACACCCTGAAGGAGATCTGGAGTTCTGGAGATCTGACAGTTCCACTGTCCAACCTTGGGAGGCAAATTCCAGCTGGGATAAAAGAAGGAACAGAGTGTCTAGGACTTCCGTCTTTCCTCCAGTTATTTCCTCTCATCTTCTTTGCTGCATCCCTAAACTTTGCTCTTCCTTCAAGGCTGAGTCAGACCTCCTCCTCTAGGCGGTCTCCCAGCCTACCCCAGCCTACCCCAGCCTACCCTTGCCTGCCAGCCTCAAGGCCCAGTATCCAAGGCATTTTCAGCACCAGAAGGGCTGCGAGCTCCGCCCAGGGCAGGACGAGGGTCCCCTGGGGAAAACCTCAGGCTGGCGTGATCCAAGCTGTGGTCTCCCCCCACCCCGCAGAGGAGGCACTGTGGACGACTCGGGCCGATGGGCGAGTGCGCCTACGCATAGACCCCAGCTGCCCACAGCTTCCCTACACTGTGCATCGGATGTTCTACGAGGCCCTGGACAAGTACGGGGACTTCAGCGCTCTGGGTTTCAAGTGCCAGGACAAGTGGGAGCACATCTCCTACTCCCAATACTACCTGCTCGCCCGCAGAGCCGCCAAGGGCTTCCTGAAGGTAAGGGGGCCCTTCATGGCAAGGCCTTGCCCCTCCCCAGATGTGCCTGCCAGCTCTGGGCCTCACAGGCCTCCTCTCCAACTGCCCACTGGGCAAGGCTCTTAGGAACAATAACTATAAAAGCCATCACTGTGCGTGGAGCTGATACTCCACGCTGGGCCGCGTACTAAGCTTTTATTTGCTGAGCCCCTATCATGTGCCAAGCACTTGATACTCACTTTTCATTTGTGATCACATTCAGGGCAGGCTGGAAGTCCAGTGTGCTGGGCTGAGGGACCAGACAGACTCCTTGGGAAGGCCTTGGGAGGGGCAGGGAGGGCTGTTCAGTGACCAACCCCTTCTCCTCCAAGGAGATTCTCTGACTGAGGGGACCCTGGGAGGGTGGAGCCTGCAGGGTCCCCTGCAGTCTCGGTGGGGGCTCTGAGAGGGGCATGAGGGTCCCAGTCCCTGCCTGGCTGACCTGGCCTGTCTGCCTTTGGCCTGGAGCTCGGCCTGGAGCGGGCCCACAGTGTGGCCATCCTCGGCTTCAACTCCCCGGAGTGGTTCTTCTCGGCAGTGGGCACAGTATTTGCAGGGTGAGTGGCGGGGGCAGGGACGGGGTCTCCAGTGGGTTGGCGGTGGGTAGAGGGTAGGGGAGGGTCCTTATCTCTTTTTAGTAGCCCCCACCCATTCCCCACCATCATGCCTCCTCCCTGGGGCCTTCTGGTGGACCTGCATCTGGCGCCCTCTCTGCAGGGGCAGAGGTGTTGAGGTGCCTTGGGAGCCCCTCCTGCCAGGCTATGGGAGCTCTCTGGGTCTGGGGGCTACAGATGTGGGGGTGGGGGAAGGGGGTGGCCCCTCTGCACCTCCCCTAAGGTGAATCTTCCTGGGTCTCCTACAGTGGCATCGTCACCGGCATCTACACCACCAGCTCCCCCGAGGCCTGCCAGTACATCGCTTATGACTGCTGCGCCAATGTCATCATGGTCGACACGCAGAAGCAGCTGGAAAAGATCCTGAAGGTTTGGGGAAGGGGCAGTGGGCATGCGGTCAGAGGCTGGGTATCTCCATGCGCCTTCACTTCAACTCACACGGGACCTTCCTGCCCTCCATCCAGAGTGTCCTCATCCTCAACAGCAACCCTCTAACTCACACACAGCAAGCAAGGCAGGGCAACAGCTATTTATCCATTTGACAGGCAAGGAAATGGAGGCTCAAGGGACATGCCCCAGAAGTGGTGATAAAGCCTTGGATAGGACTCCTGTCCAGCCACGGCCTCCCAAGGCTTTCTCTTTGGGACAGGATCTCCCCTAAGGGAGAGCAAGAGCTGTGGGGGCCGGGGTCCTCTGGCAGTGGAAGGGTTATGTGCAGGTGAGTGGCTTAGGGCTCTGACATCTTGAGCACTCGAGTCTAGATGAGAAACGGGGTGATGGGGGTGGCGAGGGCTGCCACAGGGTGAGGGTTGAGCCAAGTCAGAGACAGTGAGGGCAGAGCAGGAGCTCAGAGTGCCTCTAGAGCCAGCAGGGTCTTTTCCGGAGTGTTGATGATGCCTCCTGATCTAAGGCCCACCCCTAACTGGCTCTGTCCCCTCATGCACCATACTGGGGTGTGGTAGTCTGGGGACACCTCTGTGTCTCAGCTGAACCCAACAGGCTTTGAGGCGTTCAAGGGCTCCCTGCATCCCAAAGGAGGCCCCAGAGACTGACTTGTTGGCTTGCCTCTGATTCTGGAGATGTCACCTGGGCCACAGCTTCCATCTGTACCTGAGGGTGGGACAAATGGTCTCCAACCTTCCATGACTATGGGATCTGGATCCCCAGAGGTGCCAGAGCAGATGCCTACCCTCATTTCTAGTGGAGAAGTTTCCTGAAGCCTGAAAGAGAAAAGCAAGCGGGGCCAGTGGTTCCCAGCAGGGCAGTGCCAGAATCCTTGGGGGAGACCCAGGCTGCAGCCCAGACCCTTGAGGCAGAACCTCTTGGAGGGCTTTGTGACTTTGAAAATAGCCAAATCAGAGTGACTTTGAAAATAGCCTCAGCTGAGGCTGTGGGCAGCCCAGGCCAAGAATTTCTGGCTCACAGCAAAATAAAATGAAGCCCCAGGAAGACCTCAGAGCTGCCCTGGCTGGATGAACAAAGGCCTCTGAGCAGGGTTTAAACCCAGAGGTGGTGTAGAGAAGCAGGTGAACACACACGCTTGGGCTGGACCTGCCAGAGCTCAAATGCAGTGTGGCCTAGGGGAGGATGGTGACAGGCGCAGAGGTCAACTGGAAGGGCTGGTGTAAAGGTAACTCTTAGACCAGCGTCTGGCTCTTGGTGGGCGCCTGCGTTCATTTGCCAAGGCTACTGGAACGGGGTGGCTTCTGGGGTTGGCTGGCGATCTTTGTGCTCCTTGGCTTGTAGACACATCACCCAGGCCTCTACCTTCATCCTCACCTGGCATTCTCCCAGTGTCTTCACGTTGTCGTCCTTCTGTATCTGTCTCTATGTCCCAATTTCCCATTTCTATCAGGACACCAGGAATATTGGATTCGAGCCCACCTTAATGACTTTGTTTTAATTTCATTATCTCCATAAAGACCCTGTCTCCAAATAAGGTCACACTTAGAGGTACCAGGGGTGAGGACTTTGGGATATCTCTTTGTGGGGATGGGGACACAATTCCAGCCATGGCAGCACCATATAAGTGCTTTTAAATCATCATGTTGTCATAGTCTTCACTTGTAAGACAAGAAAGAAAGGGGTTCTGTCTAAGACTTAGGGAGTTTTCAGAACCTGGAGGGACTGGAAAAGGCATTCCATCCAACACCTACCCTCTGTCCATTTCACACATGAAGAAACAGACCCAGAGTGGAAAAGGAGAGTCCCAGGTGGTGGCACCACAGCCCACAGTAGCAGTGGATAGAAACTGTTCATGGCACACTGGCTCCACTGAGTGCCCTGCAGACATTGCAGCAGCCCGAGAGATGGGTCTTCTCACTCATTTTACAGGCAAGGAAACCAAGGGCCAGAGCAGTGAAGTATGGCTTCCATCCCTGGCAGGTGGCAGTTGAGTGACTCTGTGCTGCAGCTTCTTAAGAGGACGCCATAAGAACCATTTGTGAGAGAAATCAAGGGGACCACATCTCTCCACAAAGTATCATTTATGGAGAGCTTATAAAGTGCCAGAGCCTGCTCTGAATACCCTAAATCAGCAACTGAGGCAGAGCGAGCCCCTCCTCTTCCAGCGAGGACAAGAAGGAAATATATAGCTGTGGCCAGCTCCTTACAGCCCTTGGAGGCCAGAGGCACTGTGAGACAAGGCTGAGGGAGGCCCCCACTCCCATTAATGTCTGGGCTGGGAATGTCAGCAACCTTAGGGTTTCAACCCTCAGCCTATGGCAGCAGGGCTGGCTTCAAAGGGGTGTGGCCCATGCTTCACCTCACACAAAGTCCGAGTTTACGAAATTCTCTTTCTTTTCCTTCCTTCTCTTCTCTTCTCCTCTCCTCTCCTCTCCTTTCCTCTCTTTTCTCTTCTTTTCTTTTCTTTTTCTTTTTTCTTTTCTTTTCTTTCTGGCAGAGTCTCACTGTGCCACCCAGGCTAAAGTGAAGTAGCTCAATCATAGCTCACTGCAGCCTTGGTATCCTGGGCTCAAGTGATCCTCTCACCTCAGCCTCCCAAGTAGCTGGAACTACAGGCATGGGGCTCTACACCTGGCTAATTTTGTGTAGAGATGAGGTCTTGCTCTGTTGCCCAGGCTGGTCTCAAACACCTGGCTTCAAGCAATCCTGTCTTAGCCTCCCAAAGTGCTGGGCTTACAGGCATGAACCACCTCACCCAGCCTTGAAACTCTTAATAAGGTTTGAACAAGGGGTCCCACATTTGCATTTTGCACCTGGCCAGTTCTGCCTTCGGGTTCCAGACCCCTCCAAGGGTTTGCTCCAATCCATGAGAGTGTACCCAGTTTTATCCCATTTTAGGATTATTTTGAAACCCCTTTTTTAAATGGGCACTTGGGCCTACTTGTGTTTTACTCAGAAGGATGTATCAAATGGGCCCACTTCATGAATGAGGGGCTTGTCTTGCCTCCGTGGGGGATCCTTTTCTGTCTCAGCTCCTTTTGACCTTGTGTTTTCAGGATCTCGCATTCTGAACATCTCCATCCTGTCTGACTTGAATCAATACTTGAGATTGGTTTGGATTATGCCACCTAAGATGAATTGCTCAGAGAGAATGAGAAGCGCCTTCTCCTTTGGCTCCTGGCAGGGATGCTCTGTCGCTGGCCCTTCCAGGCACCTTGGCCTTGCTGTGACTCAATTTCTTCAGGTTTGGCGGCTTCATAGACCCCCGTGACGTGGAGGCAAAGGGGTCATTGGACTAGTTCCTGAGCTCCACTCCTCACAGCCCCACCGAAGCACTGATCCAGCCTCTCCCAGGACAGGCTTAAGATTTGCTTGAGGGCCGGGCTGGCAGATGCCTGAGCTACCTGTACCACTTGTACCCAGTAGTCATCCCTTCTCAGCCTCACCTGAGGGAGTCACACTGGCCCCACCATTCCCTCTCTTATCAGAATCCGGGGTAGGAAGGGTGGAAGACATTAAAAAGCCTCCCCACCCAGCAGGTTTTGCCAGGCCCCTCAGGGAGGCCAACCCCCTGTGTAAGTTGTTGGTCTAATCCAAATACCATCTCCCATTCCCATTTTGCAGTTGAAGAAACTGAGGTCCAGAGTTAGGAAATGACCACCCCAGGTCAATATTTAAAAGAAAGCTTGGTTTTTTAAATGTTTGAGACAAAGTCTCACTTTGTCACCAAGGCTGGAGTGCAGTAGCATGATCATGGCTCACTGCAGCCTCGACCTCCTGGACTCAAGCAATCCTCCCACCTCAGCCTCCTGAGTAGCTGGGACAACAGGTGCCTGCAGCACCATTCCTGGCTAACTTTTGTACTTTTTCTTTAGAGAGACAGGGTCTCACTATGTTGCCCAGGCTGGTCTCAAAATTCTGGCTCAAGCAATCCAAAATCCTGGAATTACAGGCATGAGACACCATGCTTGGTAATATGGTTAGGCTTTGTGTCTCCACCCAAATCTCATCTTGAATTGTAATCTCCAGATATTTAGGGAGCGACCTGGTGGGAAGTGATTGGATTATGGGGGTGGTTCCCCCGTACTGTTCTCATGATAGTGAGTGAATTCTCATGAGATCTGATGACTTTATAAATGGTAGTTTTTCCTGCACTAATACACACTCGCTCTCTTTCTCCTATCGCCATGTAAGACATGCTCACTTCCCCTTCTGCCATGATTGTAAGTTTTCTGAGGCTTCCCCAGCCATGCAGAACTGTGAGCCAATTAAACCTCTTTTCTTTGTAAATTACCCAGTCTTGGCCAGTATCTTTATAGCAGTGTGAGAACATACTAATACACCTGGCATAAAATAAAATTTGTATTATGAAAGTTTTCAAACAAAAAAGTAGAGAGAATCCCCATATATCTATCATCAGATCCAATCATTGTCAATGTGTTTTCATCACACTTGCTTCTTCAATTCACCTTTTTGCTGAAGTGTGTGAAGGAAAATCTCTGATATCATGTCACTTCATTATCTGAATACTTTAATATGCATCTCTAAAAAATATGAAATAAGCTCTTTCTCAAATAAGCTCTGTAACTTTATCACACCTAGCACAAGTAAAATAATTCTATCATATCATCTAATACACATATGATGTCTGTTTTCCAATTTTTTGTTGTATTAGACACATATGACATAAAAACATACCATCTTAACCATTTTTAAGTGTCCAGTGGTAAGTGCATTCAGATTGTTGTACAATCTCCACCACCATTCATCTCCAGAACTCTTGTCATCTTACAAAACTGAAATGTTGTACTCATTAAACAACTCCCTATTCCCTCCTGGCAACCATCATTCTACTTTCTGTCTCTATACCCACGATGTCATCGCATCATTGGTTTATTTGAATCAGGATCTAAACCAGGCCCACGTGTTGCATGTGGTGGTGTCTCTTAAGTGTCTTCTAATTTAGAACAAAGCTCTACCCTTGACCAGTGTGGTCCCCAAATTAGCATCATCTGGGAACTTAGAAATGCAAATTCTCAGGCTTCACCCCAGTCTTACTGAATTATAAACTTAGTGTGGTTGTGCCCAGCATTCACATTTAACAAGCCCTCTGGCGATTCTGACGCACATTCAGGTGTGAGAACTTCTGCCATAGACCCTGCAGTAACTAGGCAAGTCATCTTGTACAGGGTCTCATGTTCTGTGGTTGTCTGACTGCTTGCTTTTGCTATCAATTAACTTGTCCCTCTAACTTCTGTATTTCCTGTTAGATCTAAAGGCTTGATGCATTTCAGATTGGACTTTTTTGGCAAGAACACCCCATAGGTGGTACCATGTCCTTCATAGAGCACCTATGCTCAAGAGGCACATGATGATAGGCAGTACCACTTTCAGTGATGTTGGGCTTCAGGTCATGACCACCTTCTCTTCTTCCACTGTGAAATTCCCCATCAACCTTTCTCCTAATGGTTTTAGCATCCCTTGATGATGTTTGCCTGAATTAATTATTTTATTAGGGGTAGCAAAATATTGATTTTCTAATTCATTGGCTGGAATTCTCCAAAGAAAGTACTTTCCCTCATTACCTGGGGCTCTTTGGTACTTGAGACACTCTGTTTGTACAGAGTAGGTGTGATAGAATAATGATCAATTTTAGTGAATGTTCCATGCATATTTGAAAGAATGTGTACTCTGCAGTTGTTGGCTAGAAGGTTCTACAAATGTTAATTAAATCAAGTTGGTTGATAGTGTTTTAATTTTGTCTTCCGTGTCTCTGTTGATTTTCTGTCTTCTTGCTCTATCAAATACTAAGAAAGGGAATGTGGAAATCTCCAATTATTATTGTAGACTTATCTATTTTTCCTTCCAGTTCTATTAGGTTTTGCTTTATGTATTTTGGAGCTCTGTTATTAGGCATATACATGTTTAGATTATTATGTTTTCTTGATAAATTAACCCTTTATCATTAAGAAATGTCCCTCCTTATCCCTGGTAATAATTCTTGTTCCAAAACTACTGTGCCTCAAATTAATGTAGGCACTCCAGGTTTCTGATAATTAATGTTTGCATGTATATATTTTTGTATTCTTTTAATTTTAACCTATCTGTGTCTTTATATTTAAAGTGAGTTTCTCATAGACAGCACATAGTTGAGTCTTGCCTTTTATCCAATCTGACAAAATTATGTATAAATCCACCATTTGGCTATTTTTTTATTTGTCCCATCTATTCTTTGTCCCTTTTCTTTTCTTTCCTGACTTTTTTGCATTTTTTATCTTGTTTTGCTTTGGTATTCCATTTGATCTCCACTGGCTTATTAGTTATCCTTTATTACTATATCAGTGTTTGCTTTGATTTTACAATGTGCATCTTTAACTTATCACAGTGTACTCTCAAATATAGCAGTTCCCATGAAATGTGGAACCGTACAACAGTATACTTCCACTTCCCCTCCCATCCTTTCAGCTGTTGTCATCCATTTTACTTCTATAGAGGTTATAAACCCCACAAACATTGTTATTACTCTTGCTTTCAACAGTTGAGTATCTTTCTTTCTTTTTTCTTTTTTTTTTAAGACAGGGTCTCACTCTGTCACCCAGACTGGAGTACAATGGTGCAATCATGGCTCACTGCAGCCTCAACCTCCTGGGCTCAAGCAATCCTCCCACCTCAGCCTCCCAAGTAGCCGGGACTACGGCCATGTGAGGCTGCAGTGAGCCGTGATTGCAACACTACACTCCAGCCTGGGTGACAGAGTTAGACCCTGTCTTAAAAACAAAAAAAAAAAAAAAAGAAAAAGAAAAAGAAATAATGAAAGACACTCAACTGTTGAAATCAAGAGTAATACCAATGTATTGTGGGGTTTATAACCTCTATAGAAGTAAAATGGATGACAACAGCTGAATTTTTGTATTTTTTGTAGAGACAGAGTCTTGCTATGTTACCCAGGCTGGTCTCAAATTCCTGGGCTCAAGCAATTTGCCTACCTCGGCCTCCCAAAGTACTAATATTACAGGCATGAGCCACTGCACCCAGCCCAGATGGGTATCTTTCAGAGAAATTTTTAAAGAAGGAAATAATATGTTTCATATTTACCCACATTTTTTGCCATTTCTGATACTCTGTCTTCCTTTATGTAGATCCAAGTTTTTATCTGATATCATCTTTTCAGCCTTAAGAACTTTTCTTTAATATTTCTTATAGTACGGGTCTGATGGCAATACATTCTCTCAGCTTGTCTTTGTCTGAAAAGGTGCTTGTTTTTCTGCTCATTTTTTAAGAGTCATTTTATCTGATTTAGATTTATGGGTTCACAGGGCTTTTTTTTTTTTTTTCTTTCAGCACTTTAAAGATTTCATTTCAATGTTTTCCATTTGCATCTGGTTTTTTTTTTGAGACGGAGTCTTGCTCTATCACTCAGGCTGGAGTGCGGTGGCATGATCTCGGTTCACTGCAACCTCCGCCTCTTGGGTTCACACCATTCTCCTGCCTCATCCTCCCGAGTAGCTGGGACTACAGGCGCCCACCACCACGCCCAGCTAATTTTTTGTATTTTTTAGTAGAGACGGGGTTTCACCGTGTTAGCCAGGATGGTCTCAATCTCCTGACCTCACGATTGCCTGCCTCGGCCTCCCAAAGTGCTGGGATTACAGGCGTGAGCCACTGCACCCAGCCCATTTACATCATTTCTAACAAGAAGTCTGTGATATCTTATTTTCGTTCCTCTCCACATAGTGTTTTGTTTTTCTGGCTGCTTTTAAGATTTTTTTCCTTTTTCGCTGATTTTCAGCAATTTGGTTATGTTGTATCTTAAGGTGGTTTTCTTTGTGTTTATTCTGCTCAGGAGTCATTGAGCTTCTGAAATTGGTGGATTTACAGTTTTAATCCACCAATTTAAATTTGAAAATTTCTCAGACTGTTTTTCAATTAAAACAATTTTCTGGGACTCCAATTACATGTATGTTTGATTTCTTGATATTGTCCCACAGGCAATTTTTTTCCTTTTTTTTCTCTCTGAACTTTATTTTGAGACTATGTTTAAGGCTTTTTAGGCCAGGCGTTTAGATAGCCTTTACTTTAATGCCAATTTAGCCCCATCACTAAGACGTGACCCTTCTGGGTCTCTGCTTAATGACTGATGGGGTCCCTCCATGCTGGTGGGAGAAAACGAGCAATTCCTACATCAGCCGCTGTTTGACTTCCAGCCCTGGTCATTGGTCTTCCTCCAGCTTCACGGAGTTTCACCCTACGCATGTGCAGATGGAGAGCCAATCAAAGACCCTAAAATAATTTCTAGAACTCTTTCTCTATATAGTTCTCTCCTCTCTGGTATTCTGTCTCACAAATTCTAGCCACCTCAGCTTTCCTGAGTTCTGATCTTGGTCACCTCAACCCAGTAAGACAACTGGGTTCTGTATTCTCCTCTCTCTCTCCCTCTCTCTCTGTCTCTCCCCATCTCTGTCTCTCCCATAGCCCAAAAATTGCCCCTGGGCAGAAAGCTGGGGCACACTTAGAGGCTGACCTCATCTGTTTCCCTCTCTCAGGGATATCAGTCCTGAGCTGTCTGTAGTCCAGTATCTGAAATAAATTGCTTTCTCTCCAAACAAGATGGCCAATGTGTACACGGTATGGGCACTGGGACCCTGGGTGCCAGCTGGGGCCTGCTGGGCCCACCCAACTATTCTATTTGTCCAGTTTCCTAGTATTTACAGTGCAATGATGGATGTTACTCCCTTGTGATCAGAATCAGAAGTCTCAGGAATATATATTTTAGCAAAAAATCATGAGTTCACACTGATATTTCTGTTATTTCTATAACATTTCAAATATTATATTGTGAAGTTTTAGCTTACTTTTTAAATTTTATTCTTGTATTTCTTTTATTTTACCTTAAAATCTTAGTTCCTAATAGGATTAACATAATCCTATAGTATACATCAAATAATTTTGAAATAGTAGTATCAATATTATTACCAACAATAAGGCTGGGCACAGGAGCTCATTCCTATAATCCCAGCACTTTGGGAGGCCAAGGCAGAAGGATCTCTTGAACCCAGGAGTTCAAGATCAGCCTGGGCAACATAGTGAGACCCTGTCTCTACAAAAAAAATGTAATTATCCAGATGTGGTGGTATGAACATGTAGTCCCAGCTACTCGGGAGGTGGAGGCAGGATCATGGGAGCCCAGGGGTTTGAGGCTGCAGTGGGCCATGATCATGCCACAGAGTGAGAACCTGTCTCCAAAACAAAACCAACAAAACGAAACTCCAGAAACCAATAAGACTATTGCATATAATCTGAAATTCCTTTTTGCCTTTAGAGTAAGTACCACTAAAAAAGAGGAATCAAAGTACACTATTATAAAATTCCTTGATCTTGATGTAATTCTGTGTGTGTGTGGTTATGTTATTAACTTAGTATGTGGTCTAATTCATTTCTTTCTTTTTTTCTGCTGGTTCCTTGATCTTGGGCTAATTCATTTATTTCAGAGTGTTTTCAAGTTTTAGGAACTCATTTTTTCCCTTTCTAAAAATCTTTTAGTGATCCCCCCCACACACACACACAAAGATACGGCCTCACTATATTTCCCAGGCTGGTCTCAAACTCCTGGCCTCAAGCAATCCTTCTGCTGCCTCAGCCTCCCAAGTAGCTGGGATCACAGGCATATGAACCACCACACCTGGCTTCCTTTTACATATAACTTTATTTTTCAAATGGTTGAGACATTTACATGATTCCAAAGTCAAAATCATGTGAGATAACACTCAAAGAATTTTTGCTTCCATCCCTTTCTTCTTACCTTTATTCCCTCTTTGCCTATACATAGTGAATTCAATCAGGTTTTGGTTTAACCTTCCAGAGTTTCTTTTTTTGTTTGTTTGTTTTGAGACAGAGTCTCTCTCTGGAGTGCCGAGGCGCGATCTCTGCTCACTGCAACCTCTGCCTCCCGGGCTCAAGCGAGTCTCGTGCCTCAGTCTCCCGAGTCGCTGGGATTACAGGCATGCGCCACCACACCTGGCTAATTTTTGTATTTTCAGTAGAGACGGGGTTTCACCATGTTGACCAGGCTGGTCTCGAACTCCTGACCTCAAATGACCCTCCCGCCCTCAAATGACCCTCCCGCATTGGCCTCCCAAAGTGCCAGGATTACAGGCATGAGCCACCGCACCCGGCCTCTTTTTGTAAATATAAGTAAATACATGTTTGCATACATATATTTACATTGCACCCCTTTCTTACACAAATATAGTATACTATATGCAGATTGTAAACATTCCTTTTTTCACTTAATAATATATCCTAGAAACCACTCACTCTCTGCACGTAGAATTCTCTCCCTCTTTCCTCTGTGCTCTGCTCCTCTCCCTCTCTCTCCTACAGTCACATAGCACTACTCCATTGTGTGGCTGGGTCATGGTTTGTTCAACCGAGCCCCAGCTCGTTTGGTGGTTTTCCTCCAATGAGGAGCCATCCCCAGCCCCCTGGCTATCCCCACCTTTACTGTGCCCAAGTTCTTAGGTGGGAAACTACGGATGAAGGGTGGCAGTAGTCCTGCTGGGGTCAAAGGTCAGAGACGGGGCACCCAGAGACATTGGCTAAGCAGACTCACACAGGGAGATGGGGTACTTTTTAGAAGGTGACATTTCTCTTGCTGAAACCTGCTCTATTTTTCCTGTCAATATAGGTCTGGAAACAGTTGCCACATCTAAAGGCAGTCGTGATCTATAAAGAACCTCCTCCAAACAAGATGGCCAATGTGTACACGGTATGGGCAGTGGGGCCCTGGGCACCAGGTGGGTGGGGTCTGTTGGGCCCACCCAGCTGACCTAGCCTGCCTGTTCCCTGCATCTGGCTACAGATGGAGGAATTCATGGAGCTGGGGAATGAAGTGCCCGAGGAAGCCCTGGACGCCATCATTGACACCCAGCAGCCCAACCAGTGCTGTGTGCTAGTCTACACTTCCGGCACCACTGGGAACCCCAAGGGCGTGATGCTGAGTCAAGACAATGTAGGACAGACGCCTGGTGTGGGGGTGGGCAAGGGGGTTATGGGTGAATCTGGGCCATGGCTCTGCCCCAGTAGCCCCTGGGAAAGCTCCTTGGGCCCCTCTGCTCTAGGAGCTGGGATAGGTAGAACAGCCCATCAGTCTGTGGCCCAGACTGAGCCCAGCAAGGGGGAGGGGAGGCCTGTCCTAGGGTTTTCAGAGCCTGCAGAGATGCCACAGGGGGCACCACACTGGGGCTGGCCCTCAGGGTGGCCACAGTTGTGAGCACCGCCAGGGCTGGCTTGTGGACGCTGCTGGGATCCATCTACTTGTCCTCCAGATCACGTGGACAGCAAGGTACGGCAGCCAGGCCGGTGACATCCGGCCGGCAGAAGTCCAGCAGGAGGTGGTAGTCAGCTACCTGCCCCTCAGCCACATTGCTGCCCAGATCTACGACCTGTGGACAGGCATCCAGTGGGGGGCCCAGGTCTGCTTTGCCGAACCCGACGCCCTGAAGGTCAGTCTGCCTTTACTGTGCGTCCATCCCAGCCCGTGTGCCAGGCCACGTCCACGTGTGTCCATGGGCCCTGAGTGTGCATTTGTGTGTGTGCTGTTCCTGTGCATGTATCAGTCAGAATTCTGTCAGCTGCAATGGGCACAGCCTGACTCAAATGACCAAACAAAAAGGTAAACTGGGCTGGACGTGGTGGCTCATGCCTGTAATCCCAGCACTTTGGGAGGCCGAGGTGGGCAGATCACAAGGTCAGGAGATCGAGACCATCCTGGCTAACACGGTGAAAACCTGTCTCTACTAAAAATACAAAAAATTAGCCGGGCATGGTGGTGCGCGCCTGTAGTCCCAGCTACTTGGGCGGCTGAGGCAGGAGAATGGGGTGAACCCAGGAGGCGGAGCTTGCAGTGAGCGGAGATCGTGCCACTGCACTGCAGCCTGGGCGACAAAGCGGGAACCTGATGCCATTACATAAAGTGGAGTGAGAGTGGTTCATGGGACTTGTAACACGATCAAGGATGGGTGTCCTCAGACTATCACCAGATGGCTACAGCCCTTCCCTGAATCCCAGCCTCACAGGATATACCTGTTCTTGGGACCCTTATTTTAACTGTGAGGAAAACGTTCTCAGAAACCCCCCAGCCAGTTTCCCTCCACCAGCATCTCAGTGTCCCAAAGTGTCACCTGTCTATTCTCAAACCAAATGCTGCCTAGGGGAATGGGATTCTTGTGTCTGAGTTAGACTCATGGAGAGTCGCCACGCTCAGGGCTGGGATGAGACTGAGGTCCTTCTGAAGCACTGGCTGCCTGACGGCTGCCTGACCACTGCCTGCCACCAGGGTTCTGTGAGCAAAAAGCGAGGCGACAACCATTGAGGAAACAGTATGTGCCATACCTTGTGTGCAGGTGTGTGCGGGTGCCCGTTGAGCATGTGTGTGCTGCCGGCATGCCTGGCTGGTGAGAGGGGGCCCCTGGGCCCCAGCTGCCCCGGACCCAACAGGGCTGCCTCTTCCGGTGTGAACAGGGGAGCCTGGTGAACACGCTGCGGGAGGTGGAGCCCACATCGCACATGGGGGTGCCCCGGGTGTGGGAGAAGATCATGGAGCGCATCCAGGAGGTGGCGGCTCAGTCTGGCTTCATTCGGCGCAAGATGCTGCTGTGGGCCATGTCGGTGACCTTGGAGCAGAACCTCACCTGCCCTGGCAGGTACAGAGGGCCCACGGGAGGGAGGCCTGGGGAGGCAGTGCACTGGGTCATAACCCAAAACACAGTGAGGGTCTGATAGGCCATGCCTGTCCCGGCTCCAGTGGGCCGGCAGCCCTGGAGACCCCATGCAGATGCCCCATCAATGACTGGGCTTGAGCTCCTATGCGTTTCCCAGGGCCTGCTGGGGAGAGTCGCTCCACCTTTGGATTCTGACTGGGAGGACTAACTTGCTTTCTCTGAAGTGAAATTCACCTCCCTTGGAGCAGCTCCTGGCACAGTCTCCTGAGGTCTTCTGTCCTCAGTAGGTGGCCGGAGAAGGGGCCACAGTGATGAGGACTTAGCCTTTCCAGCCTTTTCAGCATCCCAAGTAACCCCTCAAATGTCTCACCCTTTCTTTCTTTCTATAGCTTTTAAAAATCCCACATAGTTCTATGGAGGGTCAGTGACATAAATCTGGCTTGGTTTCAATTTAGAAGTAGTTTCCATTCCCCATGTGTCTGTGAAACGGTATGTTTCATGAGATGTGTGTACATATCTGAGCATCCACAGTTTCATTTGCACAGACATGAAACATGAACATGCATGAACAAACCAATTGTGGGCTTCACTGGGGTCCGACGTTTGTACATGTGTATACACGAATACATACTTCAAGTCTCTGTGCATGTGTATTTTGTGTGCAAAATGGCATGTGTCTTTGTTGTTGCCTGTACACCTGTACACAGCTGAATCTGTTTGGCTTCCTGGTTCAAGACACATTTGCACACAACCATGTGCCTGCATACCTACATCTGCCTGCATGTTCATGGGCAGGTTCAATATTCAAACCAACCAAGTGGAACAGACAACCGGAATGGCCGAGCCAGGGTGTTCTCACTGAATACCACCCTTTTAGTGTGTGTGTGTGTGTGTGTGTGTGTGTTTGTGTGTGTGTGATTTCTTCTATGAACCATTCTCCCTGTCCCACCAGCGACCTGAAGCCCTTCACAACCAGACTGGCAGATTACCTGGTGCTAGCCAAGGTCCGCCAGGCACTGGGCTTTGCCAAGTGTCAGAAGAACTTCTATGGAGCAGCCCCCATGACAGCAGAGACACAGCACTTCTTCCTGGGCCTCAACATACGCTTGTATGCAGGCTACGGCCTCAGTGAGACCTCAGGCCCCCACTTCATGTCCAGCCCCTGCAACTACCGGCTGTACAGGTGAGGCTCAAGGCTGCCGCACACATGCACACCCATGCGCCCTTGCTGGTACTCCTTTGTGTCTGCCTGCTGAGTGCCCTGGGGACCACCTTCTCTTTGCAAGCCAGTTGGGTCCCAGAGACCTGGCCACTGGGCTATGGAGCCCCTGAGAGCCAACATTGCCCTCTTGGGCCAAGTCCCTAGCTTATCCTCCTCAGTCTAGTGGGAGTGGCCTCGGCCACTTTGTTGTGTGAGTCTGTGGTTGAAAACAGCCTGCACAGCCCAGGTGCCCCCTGAGCAGGGGTCTACCTCTGGAGCAGTTTTCCTCTGGCCCCTCCCTCTCATGGCGTGGGGTGTGCTCCAGCATGTTCTAGGAGAGTGGATGGCCCAGGGGCCAGCTAAGGTAGGAGTTGGGGGGACCAGGCCAGCCTCCTAATGGGCGGTGAGGGCAGTCAGTTCTGGGGAGTGATTTGCAGGATCATCAGTTATGATTAAATATCTCCTCTCCCTGCCAGCCTATCACAGTGCTCCAAGTTCTACATTACCATTTCATTTGTTCCTTCCTTCCTTCATTCCCTAAAACTCTTAAATTGGCTCTATCTTTCAGCTGTAAGTCCCCTGTTAAAATACAAAAGCCCTGTGAGGGGATACCTTCTAGCCATCAGTGAAGACTGAGCTGTTGGGACCCCGGCTCCCCAGTAGGGGCTTGAAGGAGATAGCTCCCTCTGACCAGTCTCCCGGCCCCTCCCTCGACAGCTCAGGAAAGTTGGTGCCTGGCTGTCGGGTGAAGCTGGTGAACCAGGACACAGAGGGCATTGGCGAGATCTGCCTGTGGGGCCGCACCATCTTCATGGGCTACCTGAACATGGAGGACAAGACGTGCGAGGCCATTGATGAGGAAGGCTGGCTGCACACGGGCGACGCTGGCCGACTGGATGCCGATGGCTTCCTCTACATCACTGGGCGCCTCAAAGGTGAGCACCCCAGGCCAGGCACGGTGGCTTATGCCTGTAATCCCAGCACTTTGGGAGGCTGAGGCAGGCAGATTGCCTGAGCTCAGGAGTTCAAGACCACTCTGGGCAGCACAGCGAAACCCCATCTTTACTAAAAACACACACAAAATTAGCTGGGCGTGGTGGCATGCACCTATAATCCCAGCTATTCAGGAGGTTGCGGCACGAGAATTGCTTGAACTCGGGAGGCAGAGGTTGCAGTGAGCTGAGATCGCCTCACTGCACACCAGCCTGGGAGACAGAGTTAGACTCTGTCTCCAAAAACAAAACCAAAACAAACAAACAAAAAAAGGCAAGCGCCCTGGACAGCTGCAGTGGGGTGGGGGCAGGAATTCCACTGCCACCACTGTTTATACCAGCTGCTGGTCTTGAGCCTTTATTAAGTGTCACGCACCTTTAGTGACATCATTTTATTTACTCCACTCTCCTATGGGGCACGTACTATTAACCTTAACTTGTTAATGAGGACATCCAGAGAGGTTAAGTAACTTGCCCAATGTCACCCAGCTAGTAAATGGTGGAGTTGGAAATCAGACCCCTAGAGAAACAAGGCAAGTCTTTCCAGAAGATTCAAGAGCATACATATTATGTATTTTTATATGCAACACAGATGTGATGGGGGAATAGCATGCAAATTGGATATAAAATTTAAAATAAGACAAACTTCCCACAGAGACAGGTATAGTTGGGGATGCCTCTGTGGAAGGATGTTCTGCCTGCTTCACCCAAGTTGGTGTCATGCCCGCAGCACCCACGTGGGAATCCCGCACCAGGGCTTCATGGGGGAAACTGAAGCTGAGTGAGTGGGGAAACTACTTTGTGGACGTCATGCAGGCAGTGTGCGACCGTGCCCAGGCCCCAGCTGATGGCCATGGAGGCTCGGTAACCCCAGGGAGGGACAAAAGTTCGCGGTGGCGTTTGGGCCCTGGGATGTGCAGGCTGGTGAGCCCTGGCAGGTACCCTCCAGTGAGACCCCAGGAGTGACAGGTGGCTGCTTGGATGTGCCATGGGCGCCGCCTAGTGTGCCTCTTTGTGACGGCAGATGAGGGGGACCCACATCCCTGCACGGGGGAGGATAGTAGCCAGAAAACCAAATTCAACCAGAGCCGGCCCTCCTTTCAGAACTAGTATAGTGAGAGGTAAGGGTCCAAATAGTTTTTCTCCAAATACATATCCAACTGACATGGCATCCTTTCCCCATTGCCTTGCAGTGATACCTTTGTCCTTTATGAAGTGACTGTCTATGAGAGAGGTCTATGTGTGGACTCTATTCTGTTCCCTTAGTCTATTTGCCTATCCGTGCACCAGTACCCAGTGTCTTAATTTCTATAGCTTTATGACAGGGCTAGATATCTGGCTTAGCCCTACAACCTTGGTTGTCTTCTTCAAGATGACCTTGGCTATTCTTGGCCATTTTCATTCCCATATGAATTTTAGAATTATTATATGTTTCTTCAAAAACTGGGTGGAATTTTGATTTTGATTTCATTGAATCTATAGATCAATTTGGTGAGGAAAATACATCTTTATAGTATTGTCTCTTCCAATTCACAAATATGATAAATCTCTCCATTTACTTGTCTTTTTTAAAATTTGTTATTATTATTATTATTATTTTTGAGATGGAGTCTCGCTCTGTCGCCCAGGCAGGAGTGCAGTGATGCGATCTCGGCTCACTGCAAGCTCCACCTCCCGGGTTCACGCCATTCTCCTGCCTCAGCCTCCCGATTATTTAGGTCTTTTTAAGTTTCTCTCAATAATGTGTTATTTATTTATTTATTTATTTATTTATTTATTTATTTTTGAGACAGGGTCTCGCTTTGTTGCCCAGGCTGGAGTGCACTGGTATGATCTCAGATCACTGCAACTTCTACCTCCTGGGCTCAAGTGATCCTCTGGTCCAGCTTCACCCTCCTAAGTAGCTGGGACCACAAGTGCGAGCCACCACACCTGGCTAACTTTTTATTTTTGTAGAGAGGGGGTCTTGCCATGTTGCCCAGGCTGGTCTTGAGTTCCTGAGCTCAAGCCATCCTCCTGTCTCAGCTTCCTAAAGTGCTGGGATTATAGGTGTGAGCCACTGCCTCCATCCTATGTTTTCTAGCATAGAGATTTTTGCACATCTTTCCTTATATTTACTTCTAAGAATTTTTATGGTATTTTAAATAATATCACTTAAAAGTTTTTTTCAGCTCAGATGTTGCTGCAAAAACATTTTTTGTCTTCTATTTGTTTGCTGCTGGTATATAGAAATACAACTGCTTTTTGCATATTGGCTTTGTATCAAATGACCTTTTGTGGATCATTTGATCAGACCACATATTCAATCCAGTAGTGTGTGTATTCTTTTGAATTTTCTATGGACACAACGATATCATCTGCAAATGACAGATGAATTTTTTTCTTGCCGTATTGCACAGGTTAGGACCTCCAGGACAGTGTTGAATAGAAGTGGTGATAGTGGTCATCCTTGTTTTGTTCCTGATTTCAGGGGAGAAGCATTCACTATCTTATCATTAGTATGTTTGGCTGGGCACAGTGGCTTACACCTACAGTCCCAGTACTTTGGGAGGCTGAGGCAGGAGGATTGCTTGAGCTCAGGAATTCGAGACCAGCCTGGGAAACATAGTGAGATCCTGTCTCTATTTATTTAAAAAAAATTACTAAATCTTAAAAAAAGTATGTTTGCTGTAAAAATTTTTAGATGTTCTTTATCAGATTAAAGATGTTCCTTTCTAGGCTTAGTTTGCTAAGGGTTTTTAAAAATCATTTACTAATGGTAAAAGATGCTGGTGAGAATGCAGAGGGCGGTGGTGAGGAGAAGAGGGCAGGAATGAGGTAGCAATGATGAGGCATATGTGAGGGAGGCTGGGTTTTTGTCTTCCCACATTTCCAGAGTCTGTCTTTTCCTCTTCACCTGACTTCTGCTGTCCTAGACAAACCCTGATCATCTAGACACTTGCCATGGCTTCCTCTCTAGCCAGCCTGCCCCCTGAATAACCACTCTTCACCGCAGCTACCACAGTATCCTAAAACTTTGATCTCACACCATTCAGTGATTCCCACCTACCTGCCCACAATCCAGCTCCTGAGCCAGCACTGGAAGCCTCTGAGATCTGCCCTGCTACTCTCCAGCCTCTGCCTCACTTGCTATCTGCAGTTCCCTTAAGGCCTGTGAGCTTCTGCTTCTGTCCTGCCCTCTGCCTGCCAACCCCATTCATGTTCACCATACAGCTGGGCCTGATGCTTCCCTGCCCTGGCCCTGCAGCCCCTGTGCCTCCCTCTGTCTCGCTGCCCCCCTGCACTGTGGGCTCCTTGCAGCCATGGACAGCCTTGTTCTATTCTGTGCCTGATGTCAGCACAAGACCTGTGCACAGAATGTGGCCAACTAATCTTTGTTGAATTAGATAGAAATGAGGGACAGGAGTACAGTCTCACTAAAATTAGTCAATGTGCATTCGTTAAATTTATTTTATTTAATTTATTGCCATCTAGCCTAGAAGTAAGCCATCATTACTATCAGAGAACAGCAGGCTAGGGCACTGAGTGCCTGGCAGTCTGTTGGACAGAAGGAAAGAAGGGGAGAGGACCTTCCAGGGAGAAGGGCGCAAGCAAGGGGAGAGGCATCCTAGCAGGGCAGGTGAGAGCATGGGCTCTGGAACTGGACTGGATTTAAAATCTTAGCTCTGCCACTTACTAGCATGTGAGCTTGGACAAGTTACTGAACGTCTCTGTGCCTCAGTTTCCTCATCTGCAAAACAAGAGTGTCTGCTTCATTATAGGTTTATTGTGACAATTAAATGAATTACTGTATGTGAAGTGCTTAGCATGGTGGTGAGTGCTGTGTGAGTGACAGGGATGGTCACTTTGCTTAAGCAAAGGCAGGGAAGGGAAATGACACGGGCTATTTGGGGGCAGGAACTGGGGCTGGCAGAAGGGGACATGGATGAGATGCCTGAGCAGGCTGAGTCTTGGATGACAAGCTGAGGAGAGGGAACCCTGGATGAGCATTTGTCGTTGGGGTGCTGCCAGCAGCCCCCCAGCAGGTGTGAGTTGCTTTGGAGGGCCTGCCACTGCTTCTTGGCTCCCAGAGAGGGGGCGTCTCCAGCTGTGCTGCCTGCTGTGCTGAGGTTTCTGGGCTGTGGCTAAGGCTTGGGTTGTGGTTCAACTGGGGCACCTGGACTACATTCTGTGCCGGGGGCCTGGCCTTGCCTCCCCAGAATTAATCATCACAGCTGGTGGGGAGAATGTGCCCCCTGTGCCCATCGAGGAGGCCGTGAAGATGGAGCTACCCATCATTAGCAACGCCATGCTGATTGGGGACCAGAGGAAGTTCCTGTCCATGCTGCTCACCTTGAAGGTGTGTCTGGGGGGCTCCGGCTCAGAAGGAGCAGCCAGTGAGGGGGTCTGTGGGTCTGGCTGGCAGCCACATTCAGCACAGGGGACATCCAGATCTCATGGCTTCATTTTGGAATGACTCAAGTCCATGCTGCCTGCACTGTTGGAGCAACTGTGGCATGCGGAAATTCCTTCTGTCCCACATAAGCCACCGTGATGATCCTTTACATGTTACTGGCACTTTCCCGTTTACAAAGTGCTGCTGCCGTCCCTCGTTGCTCTCTGCAGGTACTTGAGCCCCAGGGTGGTAGACAGGCAGGAGTTATGGTCCCTGCTTTACAGACAATAACGTCACTGACCGAGCCCTTCTAATTATCAGACCACTGCTCCTTCCACAATAACGCGAGGCTCAACACAGTAGCAGCTACTCATTCTAGAACCGTCTCTTTGAAACAGAGCTCACATGATTCACACCCTTGCCGACAGCAGTAAGACCTCCTCTAGGACCAGGGCTTACATCTTGTGGGGTAAGGCTTGGTCCTCATCTGATCTCTGGCTTTTCAGTGCACTCTGGACCCAGACACCTCTGACCCGACTGATAATCTGACTGAACAAGCTGTGGAGTTCTGCCAGAGGGTGGGCAGCAGAGCCACCACAGTGTCTGAGATCGTAGGGAAGGATGAGGCCGTGTACCAGGCCATCGAAGAGGGGATCCAGAGAGTCAACATGAATGCTGCAGCCCGGCCCTACCACATCCAGAAGTGGGCCATTCTCGAGAGAGACTTCTCCATTTCCGGTGGAGAATTGGGTAGGTTTTTTTCTTTTCACCGTTGCAACAGCTGTGTGGGAAGGCAGAGGCCAAGGCAGTGCCTAGGAGGTGCCCGTTATGAAGCAGCCATGGCAAGAAGGTCATGGCAGGAATCTGGGTGACACCCATCTACTTCCTGTTGGAGGACACTGACGGCTCCATGCATGGGCTTGTGGTTATGTGGAACCTGTTGAATGTTTAAGATATGTGCTAGAACTTTCTTTTTTTTCTTGAGATGGAGTCTCGCTCTGTCACCCAGGCTGGAGTGCAATAGCATGACCTCGGCTCACTGCAACCTCCACCTCGTGGGTTCAAGTAATTCTCCTGCCTCAGCCTCCTGAGTAGCTGGGATTATAGGCGTGGGCCACCATGCCTGGCTAATTCTGTATTTTTAGTAGAGACATGGTTTTTCCGTGTTGGTCAGGCTGGTCTCGAACTCCCGACCTCAGGTGATCTGCCGGCCTCGGCCTCCCAAAGTGCTGGGATTACAGGCATGAGCCACTGCGCCCAGCTGATATGTGCTAGAACTAATCTGAACATGACATTTAACTTGGCCTTGACTATGGGACTATTTTCCCCTAAAATCACAATGGAACTACCAGGCCAACACTAAGGCCGTGTTAGTGTTCAGGCTGGAGTCATGTGGTTCTAGGGGTGAGACTACTGTGATCTTCTGGAAAGTCAGCTTGTGTGATAAAGGGATAAGGCTGTTCCGGAGCACTGCCTACAGAACCAGGAGAGGGCTCTGGTGCAGCCTCAGCTGAAGTCACTCTTGGCTGTAGCCAAGAGATGTTCATGGGGTGTTCATGGAACAGGGGAGGTAGAAATGGTTATGCCAGTGTGATTCCCTCAAATTCATTAAGGCTGAACCCAGATGCAATTGTCTACAGCAATGCTGAGCTGCAATTAAAGACCTTGAGCTTATCTGGCTGTCTGCTGCCAGCACACTGAATGCAAGGTCAGACAGAGAAGATGTCCTCGCTAAGTAGTTAATACAATGATTTTAACGCAGAAAGTTTCCAGTTACACAGTCAAAAGTGAGTTAGGCACTTTAAGCTACCCAGGACCTCAAATCAGAGCTCTTTCAACCTTGTTTTTGAGGTGGTAAATCAAGTGCAAGAAAAGGAATTAGGGGAAGACCTCTCACAAAGACCACAGCAGAGGCTCCCCATAACCTGGACGTCCCCTGGCCCCGTCACAACCATCAAAGCATAATGTTGTATGAACATTCACAAAAATGCAGAGGTGATGTGTACTAGTTATCTAATACATTGCTGTGTAACAAATGACCCCAAAAATGTAGCCGCCTAAAGCAATAAACATTTATTATCCACATTTCTGTAGCTCAGGAATCCAGGAACAGCTTAGCTGAGTGGTTCTGGCTTGGCTCTCATGGGATTACAGTCACTATGAGCCGGGTGCAGTCACTTGCAGCTGAGGGTCCACCTCCGTGCTCACTTACATGGCTGTTGGCAGGCCTCAGCTCCTTGCTGGCTGCTGGCCAGAAACCTGTGTGTGGGCAGTGGGCCTCTCATGGCTTCCTGTGTGTCCTCACAACATGGCAGCCGGCTTGCCCAGGAAGAGTGGTCCAAGAGAAAGCCCAAGACAGAAACTTAGTCTATTTTTTTTTTATTGCTTCAACAATTTATTCATTCAAGAGACGGAACAAATAAATCCATTTCAGAGAAAATGGACTGAGGATCAAAACTGGGTGCAGGTCAAGGATAAGGCAGATGTAGCTTATACCACCTTCCTATGTATATAAAAGAAACTGCAGTCTTTTATAACCTATTCTCAGAAACGACATACCAACCCTTCATCTATACTCCACTGCCCACAACCAGCGGTATAACACAGGAGACTACACACAAGCCATGTGAATACCAGGAGCCATCACTGTCTTGGAGGCTGGCCACTGACTGTCCTGATTATCTGGCTTAATTCCTGAGTTATATATAGGACTCACTGAGTGTGAGTCTTTACCACACACATTCTCAGAATTCTCAGAGAATTTCTCACTCATTTCTTCTCATTTCCCTTTTAGGTCCCACGATGAAACTGAAACGGCTCACAGTTTTGGAGAAGTACAAAGATATCATTGACTCCTTTTACCGGGAGCAAAAAATGTAGTCAGGGCCCATGCTTGCAGTTTCTACAGAATAGAGGGCAGGCGTTCCGAGCCTCTTCCTGAGCCCCAGGTCTCTTCAGTCTGGACACAGGCATTTCTGGCAAGTCTGTTAGATCTCCAGGTCAGGGCACAGCACTGGCTCCACATTTACCAGGTCTTACGCCAACAATAGCTGACAATTCCGACAAGCTTCACGTGTGGGTAGTTTTAATTCAGTTTAAGTATTGCTTTTTGTTCAGGTGACAAATGAGGTCAACTCTCCTTCCAGAACGAAAGGGCTGATAATTTTTGGCCTTAGTTCCAGGTAGATTAAAAAGCTGCTAGCTCACATACAGGACAGCCAGCAGCAGGCTGTGGAGGGGGTGGGAGGGAGATGGCTGATACTGCTCATGTGCGCTGCAGGAAAAGAATCAGTTACAACTTACCTAGCGACCTGACTTACTCTGGAATCGCGGTGGACATCGCCAACCTGTTATTCCATTACCAGGCACTCCTCTGCCACACACATGCCAACTGACTTGATGCTTAATAAAACTGCTGCTGCCGATTTGATTCTATTTAATGTATAATTTGAATATTAAACCTTTTAACAGAACTGTCAACAAGGACCTGATTTTTTTGTCAATTGAGCAGGTGGGACCAGTGCAGACAGTAGTGGGTATTTAACTCACAGGACTGTGCACAGCAGGCGTGCGAGTGACCATTAGTGCCCTGGAATAAACAAAGGTGCAGGATGGCGTCAAGTGGAGCATTCTCATAAAAACAGCCAACTCTACGTTAGCCTGTCGCCACCAGACCACCCCACTTCCACTCTAAATATGAGAAGCAGCCATTCTCAGTAGCAAGCTGAGCCAAAATGACTGAAGGCATCTGAACAGGAAACAGGTAGAGAAAGCAAACATCTCAATCAGTTTTGGAATTCTTTATTACTTTGAACCCAAGAGCCACTGATAACTAGCTCAAGCCAATGAAACAGAGAAAGCAGCAGCTTAAACAAAGGAAAATACATTTAAGATTATAAGTCTGCTTACAAGCTTAAAAAGTGACCCAGACAGGAATATCATTGCTAAAAAAAAAAAAAATCCTCTTGTGACCTGGGTACATTTTGCAAAGCCACAGGTTTGCAATGTTACACAAGGGCCAAGGGAGGTCATGAGTTGTCTTTGGTTGTGGGGCCAGAGGGTAACTGTTCATGAAAATAGTGAGTGTCTGAAGATTAAGAAAATCATGCTGCAGCGAAGGATAAGGGAGAGGAAGGCAGGAAGGGAAAGGAGACACCTGAAGGTCAAAAGCTGAGCCCAAGCCTAAGCCCAAGCTCAGGCCCCAGCATGGCACAATTTTGTGAATTAACTCAGGCTGAGTCGCCTCCAGTCTTTGGAATGTCATCTTGTACCGCTGAGGCAGAGGGCAGTAATTGGTGCTCTGGGATAGGAGAAGGGGCAGTTGCTGAAATACAAAATTAATAGTCAGCATCCCGAGTTCCTCAATTGCAGCCAAAATACATGTATTCAGGCCTTTCAGCAGTATCACCCCCAGAACTACCAGCTGTAGTGTGGTCCATTCCCAAACAGCAACGTGCAAGAATAAGTTTACAATACACTCAGCCCTTCTGGCTTAAGATCAGGGGCTCAGAGGCTGTGACAACTCATGATGCTGAAAATGTATCCAATGAAAACGAAGTACTAGCTCTCTGCTTCCTTAAAAGCTCTTGGAAAGAATATTAAATCTCAAGACAACAAAATAATTGAATGCGCAATACATTTGTGTTTTTGTATCCAATATATTACCTTTGTCATTAACAAAAATTATATCTCTCATTATATATTTCTCGGATCTGAAGTTTTTATTCATAATCAGTAATTTCTGTAAAGGACAAATCTGTCTCTATTTTCCATATCATTTAGAAATATACCACATTCACTCTTTGATGTGAACTTTCCCAGGAAATTTCTCTTGTGCCCATTTAGTTTTATAAGAGTGTCATTTTGTGCTATTACATCAATATCCTGTTTTATTTCCATTATGTTTTTCAACAACCAAAGAAAATAAGGTTTTTCTTAAAAAGTTAGACATTTTCTCTTATTAATTCTGTATCCTGATATTTACAGCTGAAGATAAACTATTTTAACTTAAGTGTAAAATGGTTTAGAAGAGCAAATGATACAGTCCACTCAGAGTTTACAAAAAAACACATTTACCAGGTAGACACTTAATAAATAAAACAAGCACTTGGAAAAAGTTCTTTGAAAACAGACCTAGGGACATCCACCTGCATCTTTTGCGCAGATTTCATTAAGAAAAGGCCAGATCTAAAAATGTACTGTCAAGAAACAAGTAAACCAATGCATACATACGTAGGTATTCTAAATAGAGGTTTATGTGGTGTCCATTTAGAGTGACTGATGCAAATACCAGTCGTAGAAGCATTAATCTAAATCTTTCACTCGGCGACAGATTTCCTCTGTGAAGTCTGAGCATTTCGCATTGCCTCCCAAATCTTTTGTCAAGCTCTGAGAAAAGGAAAAGCAAAAATAAAAGATGTATCCACAAACTAAACTAAACCAAGAAGATTTTAAAGCCCTCAGTGAGATGCCACCTGGGCAAGTTACTTGGCTGCTCTTTCATTTAGTTCCTCATTTCCAAGTGAGGAACCACTCCACCACCATCTACCCAGCCCAGGAGGATCGGGATCCAATCTCATAGTGTATACAACACACTCCGCAAAGAATAAGGCGCTCTCGATGCAAAGGGAGCTTTACCAAAATTTTCCCTTTGTTCACACAATGGACCCTAATACAGATTAGTTGGTCATGGATATTTAAATAAGAGCAAATCTAAACAAGAAGTTTCATAAAATTCCTTGGGAAATATGTCTCAGGAATAGACCTGAGACATATTTTGATCTATTTTTGTTTTTATTATTATTATTTTTTGAGATGGAGTCTCACTCTGTTGCCCAGGCTGGAGTGCAGTGGCACGATCCCAGCTCACCACAACCTCTGCCTCCTGGGTTCAAGCGATTCTCCTGCCTCAACCTCCCGAATAGCTGGGATTACAAGTGCATGCCACTATACCCAACTAATTTTTGTATCTGATCTATTTTTGGAGGCTGGGAAACAAATACGAAGGAAATATTTAAATCACTAACTCTTCTTTTTTAAAAAAGAGATGGGGTCTCATTATGTGGCCCAGTCTGGTCTTGAACTCGGAGGCTAAGGTGATCCTCCTGCCTCAGCCTATAGCTGCAACTATAGGCATGCACCACCACAGCTGCCTAAATCATTAACTCTTAAACCTCCCTCTTTAGGAAAGAAAGCCTCCCATACAACCGATCTGTTCTACCAACTTATCCTTTCTTTCCTGCATACAGACCCCAATATATTTAGTTCTCTTTATCTTTCCATCCTACACAATAAAAGGGCTCACTGTGTAATTCAGGCACCTCCCTACTGGGCTGTAGATTATAACTTCCCAAATATAACTTTAAAGAATAAGAAAATCATATGACCTCCAATGTGACTATCACGATATAATTTCAAATTACAGAATTCTTTTTAAAAGAAGGGACCAACTTTGAAGATACTATGCTAAGTGAAATAAGCCAGACTTAAAGGACAAATGCTGTATGATTCCACTTACATGAGGTACCTAGAGTAGTCAAATTCATAGAGACAGGAAGCAGAACGGCGGGTGCCAGAGGATGGGAGGGGGAAGGGAAAGCTACTGTTTAATGGGTGCAGAGTCTCAGTTTGAGAAAATGAAACTGATCTGGAGATGACTGACAGTGATGGTTACATTACAATGTGAATGTACTTAACATTATTGAACTGTATACCTAAATATGGCTAAAATGGTAAATTTTATGTTATGCATATTTTTCACAATTTTTGTTAAAAAGGACCTCAAATTAGGGATGAGTCTTCAAGTGCATTATCTCCTCTCACTTCGGAAATAACCCACCACACTTCTTCCACGGGCCACAGTTGCTTACGGAGGCAGAGAAGCTTGTTGGGTAAGACCCAGACTGGGTGTTAATACCAACTTGGTCATTTAGGAGCTGTAAAACCTTGGACAAATTATTTAATCTCTCTGTACCTCAGTTTCCTCATCTATAAAATGGAATTATAGCATCTATTTCAAAGAGTTATAGAAAAACTTTGCTGAGATATATAAAGAACTTGAAAGTTGTGTAAGTATTCAATTAATATTAGTTATTACTTTTATAAAACTTCTGGGTTGCTTTTGTATTATAGATGCACATAGTGTGACATATAAGACTATTGTATTAGAGGCACATCTGCATCTGTATCTGCCACTAGATTCCCAGCTCCTTGAGGCTCAGCATGTTACCCTATTCATCATGTTATTCTTCACACCTTATAAGATACACTCAATAGACGTTTGTTATGAAGAGGAAAAAGTTGTCTATAAAAATCAATGAACCTGGCTGGGTGCAGTGGCTCAGGCCTGTAATCCCAGCACTTTGGGAGGCTGGGCAGGAGGATCACTTGAGGTCAGGAGTTCGAAACCAGCCTGGCCAGCATGGTGAAACCCCATCTCTACTAAAAGTACAAAAATTAGTTGAGCGTGGTGGCACACGCCTATCATCCCAGCTACTAGGAAGGCTGAGGCAGGAGAATCACTTGAACCAGGGAGGTGGAGGTTGCAGTGAGCCAAGATTGTGACACCGCACCCCAGCCTGGGAGACAGAGCAAGACTCTGTCTCAAAAAAAAAAAGAAAAAAAAAAAAATCAATGCACCTTGCCAAGGTCACACAGCTAATAATAGGATAATTGGGCATGTACCTGATGCTGGCTCCCAAACCACTGACCTTTCCACTGTACACTGATGTCTTGATGTCAGTGCTTCTTAACTTTTTTTGGATGAAATATCTAGATCCTCACCTCAGAAAATGCACACATATGCACACATACCCCATTCAATCTGGGACTCACATTAAGAATCCTTGTTCAACATCAAATGCTTGGGTCCGCGTGAGAACTATTATCTGTCACTGTCCCTTTTACTCAGATAAAACACATGGAAGCAATGCATTTTACCCAGCACAAGTAAATCAAGATTCCTGTTACCTTTCCATCCTTAATTGTAGCAAAACATGCAGCCTCAATTCTTGCAGCATGGTCAAAAAGTCCCATGTGGCGCAACATCATCACGGCACTGAGCAGCAGGGCTGTGGGATTCGCCATGTCCTTGCCTGCAATGTCTGGAGCTGTCCCATGAACCTACACATTGGGAAAAGTAGCATCATCAGGGGAGAGACAAGAACTAACAGTCCTCTTCTGGGGAAGCTGGAGTCTTAATCATCTTTCCTCAGCAATAGAAAACATGCACTGAAAGCTACTGCGTGCAATTCATCTGATACGGACAGAAGAAATAAAGTCTGGGTTGGGCGTGATAGCTCACACCTGTAATCGCAACACATTGATAGGCCAGGAGGATCACTTGAGGTCAGGAGTTCAAGACCAGCCTGGGAAACATAGTGAGACCCCATTTCTACAAAAAAATTAGAAATTAGCCAGGTGTGGTGGTGTGTGACTACAGTGCCAGCTACTTGGGAGGCTGAGGCAGGAGGATTGCTTAAGCCTAGCAGTTCAAGCCTGCAGTGAGCTATGATCACACCAGTGTACTCCAGCCTGGGTGACAGAACAAGGCCCCAACTCAAAAATAAATAAATAAATAAAGACTTGGAGAAATAAAGAGCTAAACTAATTTTTTTTAAGCATAAATATAGACCAACAATCTTTTTCAGTCAATTTTTGGTAAAATATTTTAAGGAAGGAAGGATACATAACAAATAGCTGGAGGGAAATGAAGAGATAAACCAAACATATATATATGTACATATAACAAACACAGGCTGGGCGCAATGGCTCACACCTGTAATCCCAGCACTTTGGGAGGCCAAGGCAGATGGATCATCTGAGATCAGGAGTTCAAGAACAGCCTGGCCAACATGGTGAAACCCCATCTCTACTAAAAATATAAAAATTAGCCAGGTGTGGTGGCACACACCTGTAATCCCAGCTACCTGAGAGGCTGAGGCAGGAGAATCACTTGAACCTGGGAGGCAGAGGTTGTAGCGAGCCAAGATCGCACCACTGCACTCCAGCCTGGGTGATGGAGCGAGACTCCGTCTCAAGAAAAAAAAAAAAGCATCATTTTGTTTTGACAATTTGAAAAATGAATTAAAGCGTACTTATACAGATAACTCCTCCTGAGTTCACATGCTGTTCTGACCTGAATTCTGTTTCAGGTGTCAGGGTCCTTACCGACTCAAAAATTGCAACCCCATTGGCTCCAATGTTGCCACTTGGTGTCACACCAAGACCTCCGATCAATCCTGCACACAGGTCACTAGGGGAAGAAAAGCATTTCAAAGAATGTTTTGAAAAATAAAACATCTCACCTAGCACCCAGATTTTAGTTTTTAATTATCATTCTCCACTAAAAGGAACTAGCATTCCTTGGATAAATGGCTGATTCCAGGGCTAAGGTTAGGAAAATACAGATGAGCTCGAGCAGCTTACTATGTCAGAAAGCAAGGCAAGGTTCAAAGAACAAAGGGCCGTGTCAAAAGGACACAGGAGACATGGTGAAGGGATCCCCACCAGCCAAGTTAGGACAACCTAGGCATCAATATTCATGATTATGATGATGGATATATCACTGAATAAAACAGAAAACCATGTCCACAGCCAGGCTCAGTGGCTCACACCTGTAATCCCAGCACTTTGGGAGGCCAAGGTGGGCAGATCACTTGAGGTCAGGAGTTTGAGACCAGCCTGGCCAACATCGCGAAACCCCGTCTCTACTAAAAATACAAAAATTAGCCAGGTGTGGTGGTGTGCACCTGTAATAATACCAACTACTCAGGGGGCTGAGGCAGGAGAAACACTCGAACCTGGGAGGTGGAGGTTGCAGTGAGCCAAGATCGTGCCACTGCACTCCAGCCTGAGAGACAGAGCAAGACTCTATCATAAAAAAAAAAAGAAAGAAAAACAAAACCATGTCCATATTGACAGATAAACAAGAAGGCAAAACATTCTTACAGTTATGTGCCAACTCATAAATACAGAAAAAATGGCCTTAGAAAATCATCATTTGGCCAACATCTTATCTCTCTCTCTCACTCTGTGTGTGTGTGTGTGTGTGTGTGTGTGTGTGTGTGTGTGTGTGTAAAAGAGAGAGAGAGAGAGAGGCACAGACAAAGGAGGAGAGGAGGAAGAGGAAGGGAGGAAGGAGGAAGGGAGGGAAAATGGGAAGGAGTAATAAAGTAAATGTGATAAAATGCTGACATCTGGGGAATGTGGAATCTGGGTGTTGAGTACAAGGGAATTCTTTGTGCCATTCTTACAACTTTTCTGTAAGTCTGAAACGATGTCAAAAGTTACCAAAAAATAGTAACAACGACCACCCACCTACCTAGCTATACATAACAAAACCTTGAAATCAGTCAATCAATGAAACATTTAAAAACTGGGAAGAGTGAGCTAATGATTAGGGAGAAAGAGCCCAGTGACGATTTGGCAAATAAATGAAGGAACAAGCCACCGAACATGTAATAATTCATATCACAACCTGAATTGTTAGAATTCAATTCATACGTTGTAACACTTTATTTTATAATACTCAATTGAAAATGTTAAGCCATAATTATGTTAGGATGTTTATAAGTAAATTATAGGCTAAAATAAAAAGGTTGCAGCCAGACTCACCTAAGGATGTCTCCATACAAATTTGGCATAACAAGAACATCAAATTGGGAAGGATCTTGTACCATCTACAAGGAATACATTTGTGCATTTAGTAATCAAAATCTGCATCCCCACAACACACACACTATTCACCACAAAAAGTAGCAGGTAAGTGTGAATATATACTTACATTCAAACATACTGTATCAAGGTACATCTCATTAAATTTAATATCTTTACAGTTTTCTGCAACTTCCCTGCATTTTTGTAGAAAAAGCCCATCTGACATCCGCCTGTATTTAATCAAATAAAAACTGCTGAAAAAAAAGTCTTACAGAAAGAAAAGAATCAAATCAAAGAAGTAAAGTAAGTTCGAGAAATTTAAGTTCCAGAAGCCAAGCTACCTGATCTCAATTACAATAAAATTATTTCTTAGGTAGTTAATAAAATATAAGCTGAAAATGTCTTAGGATCCTTCTGAAAGTATAAAAGGGTAAAAATATAAAATAGTTTGATGATAATAGAGAAGACTATATTTTTATAGTGTTGTCTAACAAGAATGAAGAAATATCCACTAGTATGATTAAAACTGCTTTCAAAGGTTAACATAATAATTTAAATAGTTTTACTGTTTTGCATGTTCAATGCTTCTCTTAGGTTAGGAAAACTGTTAACATATTCAGAGGACTTTAATAGCCTCTGAATGAGAATTTAAATGGCCAAAGTAACACATCAGGTATTGTTAGCACTACTTTAAGCCTCCCACTATTCCACTTCTAAAACGTATGCTATGTGGCCTCTGCTGATGGCCACAGCATCTGGGGACCCAGAGGCTCCAGCTTCCTTTCCTGATAACCCTCAGTCCCTCTTTGAGCTTCCAGGACCTGAATCACTATCCCCTCCTCATTTGCTCCTGTCATTCGTCCAGTGAGGCACAGTAAACAGGAGACTCCAGGCCGGGCACAGTGGCTCATGCCTGTGATCCTAGCACTTTGGGAGCCCAAGGCAAGTGGATCAACTAAGGTCAGGAGTTTGAGACCAGCCTGGCCAACATGGTGAAACCCCGTCTCTACTGAAAATACAAAAATTAGCCAGGCATGGTGGCATGGGCCTGTAGTCCCAGCTACTCAGGGAGCTGAGGCAGGAGAATTGCTGGAATCTGGGAGGCGGAGGTTGTAGGGAGCCAAGATCGCGCCACCGCACTCCAGCCTGGGCAACACAAAGAGACTCCGTCTCAAAAAAAAAAAAAAAAAAAGGGGGGAGACTGACAGAAGAGAGATGCCAGATCTTTGGATTGTTACAAGGTTCTTTTTCAAAGATATTAGGAATCAAGGAGCAAGCTGAAGAGGAGAAAGGGAAGCCCTGTCACTGCTCTCCCACAACAAAGCAAGATGGGGTGCCGGTCCCCACAAGGAGCTCACATGATGTTGGCTTTGTGCACCGCCGTGACGTTGCTCCGGTGGTTATTCCGGGCATACTCAAAGGCAAACTCAGCAATGCGCTTGCTCGCCCCCTCGGTGATGAGCTTGATACTCTGCACAACTCCATCAACGATCTGCAAGAGAGGAAGTCCCGCCTCGCTGGAAAGCGTGTGACAGCAACGTCGTGGGAGACAGAGGGTGGGGAGTAGACAGTAACATTTGTGGCAGGCCTGCACAGTGCCAGCTAGCATGAGTAATCACACACACTGCTATGTCAATGGGGTTCATATTAATTCCAGCCATAAGAGGGATTATGAGCCCCACTGCACAGATGAAGAAAGCTGAGATGCAGGGACAGTCACCTGCGGAACAGCATACCTGTGAAGTGAGGGATTCAAAATTCAGAGGGCATATTCCCAAGCTTGTGACCTGAACCACCATGCCTTACATCTGTTTGAGTACTGTCAGCCAGACACCTGGTACCAAGACAAACACCCACAACTCCTCACAGAGATAAAGCAGTTCTGTCTCTGGGGTCCCAGATGCACAGAAAGCAGTCCAAGCAGGAATAAAAAGGAATCTGGAGTGAACATACCACATGCTCAATTCCACTGTATTCTCCTTCTGTGTTCTCTCGAATGGTCACAATATTTACATCAGTGTAAGGGGTTTTATAGCCTTCGATAGAGACACATGGTCGAACATTCGCATAAAGGTCAAATGTTTTGCGCAGCAGTAAATTCATAGATGGGTGACCGGCTGCTATTGGGGTCTTCAAAGGGCCTGTTATAGAGAAGAAAACTCAGATGACACTAGAAGGCATTCTGGTCTCAGGTGTGACCTACTAACCCACCTAGGCTACCTTGTGAAATGTGTTCTGCCTCTAATTCACTCTCTACCTGAGACTCAAATGAAGGAGGAAAACTTCCTCATGGGAGCTTTCTGAAACATGAACTGCATTTCTCATCTTAAGAACTTCCTGAGGATCAAGCATTGTAATCATGTGCTTGACATGATCTAATCTTTACCATCAACCTGTACAACAGCAACTCTGTTACTGTCATTTGAAAATGAAGAAAAAAGAAAAAAGAAACTAAGAATAAAAAATTTGCCCAAGCCTTCTAGCCAGTAAGTAGCAGAGATGAGATTCAATGTTGGTTCTGTCTGTGGTTTTAAAGCCTATGCTTGCCGGGCGCGGTGGCTCAGGCCTGTAATCCTAGCACTTTGGGAAGCCAAGGCAGGCGGATCACTTGAGGTCAGGAGTCCAAGAGCAGCCTGGCCAACATGGGGAAACCCTGTCTCTACTAAAAATACAAAAATTAGCTGGGCATTGTTGTGCGTGCCTGTAGTACCAGCTACTTGGAGGCTGAGGCAGGAGAATAGCTTGAACCTGGGAGGCGGAGGTTATAGTGAGCCGAGATCACGCCACTGCACTCCAGCCTGGGCGACAGAGCAAGACTCTCAAAAAATATAAAAATAAAGCTTATGCTGAATTTAAATCTACCCCATGCTAATATTTTTGAATCATGGCCTTAAACATGTATTAATTAAAATAATGATAAAAATGTAGGCCAGGCACAGTGGCTCAGTCAGGCCTGTAAACCCAGCACTTTGGGAGGCAGAGGCAGAAGGATTGCTTGAGCTTAGGTATTCCAGATCAGCCTGGGAAACATAATGAGACCGAATCTCTAAAAAAACTTTTTTAAAAATTAGCTGGGCATGGTGGCACACCTGTAGTCCCATCTACTCAGGAGGCTCAGGTGAGAGGATCGCTTGAGCTCAGGAGGTCAAGGCTGCAGTGAGCTGTGATCACACCACTGCACTCCAGCCCGGGCGACAGAGCGAGACTCTGTCGCAAAAAATAATTAAAATAAATAAATAAATATACAAATGTAAAAATTAAGCAAAAGATACATATAGTTCAAGATTAAATAGAGATACTGTTACTTGGCATCATCCAGTAATACTTTAATGCTTTTACTGGGGGAAAAAAATATCCCAAATGAATAAAGCATCTTACTGTGAGTAGTTTCTTCATAAAAGAATGGCTTTACTTTCACAGAAGGCCAGGCCTTATTCAGTTTAAATGCATAAATTTTCAAAACTATGTAACCCCTGTAGCGGAAATCTGTAAAAACCCCGGTCTCTACTTCAGTGCTACCTTTCAAGCCCATCTTGTTCTTATCCATGGACTCTTTAGCCTCTGAAGGGATCATCCACTTTCCTCCGGGTCCTTGAATGGCAGTGACGTTCCGCTCCTCCCACTGAATAGGTGCCTAGATGCCACATTACAGAGCACAGTGAGCTGGAGAGAGAGACTTAAAGGAAACTGACATTCATACTGCAATGATGAACAAACTTATTCAACTTTCATCTTTGTTTTTGAGACAGAGTCCCGCTCTGTTGACCAGGCTAGAGTACAGTGGCATGATCTTGGCTCACTGTAACCTCTGCCTCCCAGGTTCAAGCAATTCTCTTGCCTCAGCCTCCCAAGTAGCTGGGATTACAGGCGCACGTCACCACACCCAGCTAACATTTTTTGTATTTTTTTTTGTAGAGACGGGGTCTTGCCAGGCTGGTCTCGAACTACTGACCTCAGGTGATCTGCCCACCTCAGCCTCCCAAAGTGCTGGGATTACAGATGTGAGCTACCATGATCAGCCCTTTTTCAACTTTGGATGCGACTGCTAAAAACAGTAAAGGTCCAGAAAGTTCCTGGCATGCAAGAAGAGATGTCATTCTCTAGCAGGCCCAGAGGAATTCTCCACATTACCTGTGCCCAGTCATCACTCCCAGCCACCACCTACCCACTTATTTGTTTTTCACAAGGGCTCTTAAGAGTGGCTATAATTAGAGTATCATAAAGAACAGAGGAATATGGTTCACAGAAACATTATATAGTACTGATACATGGATGAAACTTAAAAACATCATGCTAAGTGAAAGAAGCCAATCATAAAAGACCATATAAGATTCTATTTATATGAAATGTCCCAAATAGGCAAACCTATAGATATAGAAAGTAGATGAGTGGTTGGCTGCCTAGGGCTGGGGAGGAAAAAGGGGGAGGAGGTAGGGAGGGAGAGAGACGAAATGGGGAGCGACTGCATAGGGTATGGGGTTTCTTTTCGGGTGGGGAAAATGGTCCAAAATTAGATTGTGGTGATGGCTGCATGACTCTGTGAATGTACTAAAAACCACTGGATTGAAAGGTGCACTTTATAAGGATGAATTAGGCCCGGCGTGGTGGCTCAATGCCTGTAATCCCTGTACTTTGGGAAGCCAAGGTGGGTAGATCACCTGAGGTCAGGAGTTCTAGCCCAGCCTGGCCAACATGGTGAAACCCCGCCTCTACTAAAAATACAAAAATTAGCTGGGTGTGGTCGCGGGCACCTGTAATCCCAGCTACTCGGGAGGCTGAGGCAGGAGAATAGCTTGAACCTGGGAGACAGAGGTTGCAGTGAGCCAAGATCACGCCATTGCACCCCAGCCTGTGCATTAAGAGTGAAACAATGTCTCAAAACAAATGAAAAATAAAAATAAAAAATAAATAAAAGGATGAATTGTATCTTGATAAAGCCGTTTTTAAAAAACAATATTATATTTTTAAAAATATATATATAGGCCAGGCCCAGTGGCTCACACCTGTAATCCTGGAGGCCAAGGTGGGCAGATCACCTGAGGTCAGGAGTTCGAGATCATCCTGACCGATATAATGAAACCCATCTCTACTGAAAATACAAAAATTAGCCAGGTGTGGTGGCATGTGCCTGTAATCCCAGCTATTTGGGAAGTTGAGACAGAAGAATCACTTGAACCCAGGAGGTAGAGGTTGCAGTGAGCCAAGATCGCTCCACTGCACTTCAACCTGGGCAACAAGAGCAAAACTCTGTCTCAAAAAAAAAAAAAAAAAATATATATATATATATATATATATATATATATATATATGAAGTATAGAAATATATATATGAAGTATAGGAATATATATATAGGAATATAGTAATTATGAAATCCAAATCAGATCCCATATATATATATATGTATTGCATAACCTATGAATGTATCAGTTGAAGGTATAAACAAACATCCCTTTCTCTCTACCTACATCCTTCATGTGTGTACACACACATTTAACAGCCAGCACACTGAGCATGTCCTAGGACAGAAGTTCAGAGACAGACACAGTGCTGGTCACAAGCAGCTTACAGCTGAATCCACTTACAGAATTTTAAAATTATCTACCTGTATCAAAGGCTCAGCTGTTAGAAGTAATAACACTCCATTCTTGATAACACATCAAAAACTTTATTTTAAAGAGATTATTTCAAAAGCTCCTATATAGATTTTTGAAACATCAATTCTAGTCTTTTTTTTTTTTTTTGCAAAAAGGTGGGTGATTTGGCAGGGCTTAAAAGATCTCAAACCCAAGCAGAACTTAAAGATCCACAAATACTACAGTACTAGTTTGATTACTTTACATATACTGATGCCAACGCAGGAGTTTAAACTATCAACAATAGGAGCAGCCAGCCAGGTGCGGTGGCTCACGCCTATAATCCAAGCACTTTGGGAGGTGAAGGTGGGAGGATCGCTTGAGCCCTAGAGTTCATTCAAGACCAGCCTGGGGAATAGAGCGAGACCTCATCGAAAGAGAGAAAGAGAGAAAGAAAAGGAAGGAAGGAAGGAAGGAAGGAAGGAAGGAAGGAAGGAAGGAAGGAAGGAAGGAAGGAAAGAAAGAAAGGCAGTAGCAAACACTGAGATACACACTGTTAAAGTGACAATCTGTGGAGATGAACAACAGACCTTACTAAATTTCATAGAAATGTGTACAATGCATCCTAAAAGTTCACAGAATCCAACTGGCTAAGAAAACTTTTCAGTGAATCATCATTAAATGTATTTTTTAAGCCCACTTACTTTGGCAGCATCAAAAATCTTCATAACTGCAGCTGAAATTTCTGGGCCAATACCATCTCCTGGAATTAAAGTTACCGTCTGAACCTGAGCATAAGAAATCATCAAAGACAGTAAGAATTTTTATTTTTGAAGGCTTAAAAAAGAATATTTTGACAGAGAAATCCACTTTATGAGATGTCTCAGAGAGATTCAAATGTTGTTAAGAAAACAGATATACCTCCCCCAGGGTCATCAAAGGGGAGGCAGGAATCAACAGACAGAGACTCTGCAATCCTGCTCTTACCTGAGTTCAGAGGTTTTAAAAAGAACCCAAATGATACTCTTTACTTAAACAAAAATAAATTAAACTATCAAGTAGATTTCCTAATTGCTATTTCTTTTCAGACAAGCTGCAAAGAGACCAATTAATTCAAACCTTTAAAACCAAAGACAACAACAACAAAAAATTAACCATGTTCTCTCACTAAAATTTAGAGGGTTTCTCATGAAGGCAAGTGTTTTCCTTTCCTTTTCATTGTGATCCCGGAAAGCTTCTCATGCAACTTCTTCTTCAGTCTTGCAAAACACTTTCAGACACATTTCTAAAATATTACTGAGGTCTGTTTTGGTACTCAGGGAAAATCAGACTTTTTATCAAGAGAGCTTCCATTTTTTTTCTTAGTTCCTCTATAAAACTGTCTGCTTAAATCTAAGAGTAATCTACATAAGCTTGGCAAAGTTGATCTGCAACTAAAAAGAATAGTATCCGTCATCATACCTGCAAAGCCTGAGTCACACTTAGAATGACAATTATTGTTTTTATAATGTAACAGCAATGATTTACTCTAAGGCTTCAGGCAAAACGAAGCCAGCATTTCAAACGCAGAAATAAAAATATGTAAGGAGAAGATCAGCACCTCTTTTTCCATTTGGGAACCATATATTTTATTTTCTTGGGACTTCACCCCACCTAGGGGCTTGGCTTTTTTTCAATTCTAGTTGCTTGAACTGCATTTAAAAAAAATCACTAATTCAAGTTTCCTTGGTCCTTTGCTTCCAATGATTGTCTGCCCAGATTGGTGGACTAATTATTTCTGATTTTTTTCTGTACAACTGAAGAGACATTTTTATTTTTTTCATCTTTCTAATTTTCAGTTTTTATGTTTTAGAGATGAGGACTCACTATGTTGCCAGGCAAGAGCGCAGTGGCTACTCACAGGTGTGACCACAGCTCACTGCAGCCTCGAACTCCTGGCCTTAAGCAAGTCTCCCACCTCAGTCTCCCACCTCAGTCTTAGCCAGGGCTAAGGCTCATATCAGTTTTCTCGGGTTGAAGAAATCTTTAAAAAAATAAATATATTCTCTTATTTCTTCAAAAATAATCTCCTCCATCAAGCAAATTTTTTTTTCAAATAAATAGCCTGAAAATTAAATAATAGCAGACAGCAATGATCATCTTATTCGCTTTCAGAATGCGTTTGAAATGCTAGCATGGCTACCCTCGAGCCTGAAGTGCAAGCCCTATCCTGCATTCTTGGCATAAGCAGAGCCAAAAGAACGCTTTGGCTGCTTCTTCCTGTTCTCCCAACATGTAATAATAAATGTCATCAAGTCAACAGAAAATCTACTTTTCTTCCACAATACAGAAAGTAAATGGGGGAAAAAAAGTACTATGGTCTTATAAATCTTACATGGCATAGATGTTATATGGGAGTATAGGAATTATGAAATCCAAATCAGATTCCGTAAAAGGCGGGGGCGGGAATTAAAAACAAATAGGAAGTCACTGACCCACAGTCTTAGAATGTTCCAAAAATGTGGTATCAGCTTTTAAAGCACAGAACTCTGATGCTGGGAATTCTAAAAGCAGCAGATTTAATGAACAACAGATGATCTACTACTGCGATAGTCTACAAAGCCTATATAAGGAAAGTACAAGCCTATAGGGCTTATAGATGTTCAAGGCATTCCTAATTGGCATTCCATCTACTGGGTTTAGGGAAGCTCATAAAATAAAAACGCAAAGCAGGTTTTGAAGCTTCTCAACAATTTTCTCTCAACTTGTACAAGTTTTGAAAAAAGCTGTCTCACCGAAACAAGATTGTGAAATAAAATAACAGGCTCAAGGGTACTTTCTATCTATTTTTAATAAGGCTCCTTCAAGATATTAATGTGACAAACTTACATAGCCAGCTGTCAGACAATTCTTTCAAATGTGCAAGTAACCTAATAGATTTGTGCATGTCAGTCAATAATTTCAACATACGTTATAAATATGGCCAATTTTCCCTAATTTTAAATGAATGGAGATAAAATGCTATGTAATAAATATATTAGAGCATCTTTCTTGAGAAACTTCTAAAAGGAAAAAATAAAAGACATAATTATACTCACACCACCAGTAAAACCTCTGGTCACCTGTTTTGGGTTGTGGAATGCCCCCAGCAGCCGAGAGACCTATATTAATATCAACAGAGAGACATCATGCACAGAATTAAACCACACACAGTAAAGAAGAGCGAGGAAGTCCTGCTGGTTGGTAATGCTGCAACTTGGCACAGATATATTCAGTAGCTTCCCAGGAATACAAATCTCATGTATTAGCTCAATGTGGCAAGCTAACTCAGATTTGAAAGCCTAAATACTCAAATTTTTATTTTAGATTGACAACCTAAGTACTATATATTTCAAAGTCAATTTAACTAATATAAGTTGTCAAATAAAAGATGTTGAAGGTAGAATAAAACTACTTTTTCAGCTCAAACATACGGACTTTTCTCAGATGAGTGGATCATTTTGTGCCAACATTCTTGACCACCAGGTCAATTTAAGGGTAACATATACTCTAAGAAAATAACTATTAATTTTAGAGCCAGGATGTTCCTCATGAAATCCAGAGCACAACTCACTTATTTCTTGTTGTTTTAGGCTTTTTGAGACGGAGTCTCCCTAGGTTGCCCAGGATGGAGTGCAGTAACTATTCAAAGGCACAATCATAACTCGCTACAGCCTCCAGCTCCCGGGCTCAGGTGACCCTCTTGCTTCAGCCTCCTGAGTAGGTGGGATTACAGGTGTGCACCACGACACCTGGCAACTTGCTTATTTCATAAGGGAAGACACTGGTCCCAAAGAAGAGGATTTGCCTAAGGTCACACAGCGAATAATTGGCAAAATGGAAACCCACATACAGGTCTTCTGACTCCTGGTCCAGTGCTCCTTCAATTATACATTGTATCTATTCTGTGAATATTAAGAAATTACACTTTATAGTAAAATCTAAGAAAGTTTATTTAATACCATCTGATGCCCATGCCATACAGAATAAAGATTTTAAATAAATTATTGTTTCTTCTGATAATATAGGTAATGTGATCATTACTGTCAGTTTGCTGGGACTAGGAAAAGATACAAAAAATAAAATAAAAGTTAACCAGTAATCCCACCACACCAAGATATTACCACTGGTACGTGTTTTTTTTTTTTTTCTCTCCAATTAACATTATCATATACCAGAAATATAAATTTTAAAGGTTTATTATAAACTTTAATAACTTAGTCCTTGAGAACAGGTACAAAGTCATACTACATTACTATAAACAATATAAAAAAAGAATCTACATAGACCAAAGGTATTAAAATGCATTAATTTTTTTTTTTTTTTTTTTTTTTTTGAGACAGAGTTTCACTCTTGTTGCCCAGGCTGGAGTGCAATGGTGCAACCTCGGCTCACTGCAACCTCCACCTCCCGGGTTCAAGCGATTCTCCTGCCTCAGCCTCCCGAAAGTAGGTGGGATTACAGGCATGCGCCACCACGCCCAGCTAAGCTTTTTGTATTTTTAGTAGAGATGGGGTTTCTCCATGTTGGCCAGGCTGGTCTCAAACTCCTGACCTCATGTGATCCACCCACCATGGACACCCAGGAGTGCTGGGGAATTACAGGCATGAGCCACCGCAGCCAGCCGCATTAAATTTTTTTAAAAGCAACTTTTTCTCCTGCTAGATACATGAGCAAAGACACATTTGTTGTATCCTGTCTTGATATTTTTTTCTGGGGTCCGAACCTTTGCTGAAATATTTATTGGCATCTAACAACCAATAGCCAAAAAAGGTATGAATGAATTTTATTCTCTAATCTTCTGGTATCTATAGTGATGACTCTGCGTTGAAAATAAGACACGGCCAAATCCAAAAGAATACTCTATGCCAAAACCATTGGCCAAAATGTTAATCCTAGGGCATGATTCATCCACCAGCGAGTGGGCTATTAGAAGGGAGGCCATTTAAAGGCTACTTTGTGACAAGAAAATGGGCACGTGTCCTTTCTTCTCTCCCTGAACAAAAAAGAAGGAAAAGACATTCACACAAAACTCATGTCCTTGTGACAGAAGACCCAACCAACCAGCCTGGGCAACAAAGTGAGACCCTGTCTCTACAAAATTAGCCAGGTATGGTGGCGCACACCAATGGTCTCAGCTACGTGGGAGGCTGAGTCGGCTTGAGCTCAGGACTGCTTGAGCCCAGGAGTTTGAGGTTTCTGTGAGCTATGAAAATCAGCCTCTGCACTCCAGCCTGGGTAACGGATCAAAAAAAAAAAAAAAAGGAAAGAATGAAAAGGACCAGACCAAAATGACTGATTTTAACATGTAAACCCATCCTACCTGCGTATGCTGGGGGCAGCAATGGAAACCCAGGAGCGTAAGGATTTGTGTTTTGTTCACTGTTGTATCTAGTGTCTAGAACAGTCCCTGGCTCATAGAAGGTAATCAATAATTAAAAACAAAAGAAACTGAGTCCAGCCTCAGTCACATCTCTACCTGAAGAGTTTCCAACCCAGCAAAGAGCATTAATACTTGCAATGATCTTCTTTTCCATGTTTGTCATCACTCTTGCATGATCTTAGAATAAAGTAGTACTGCACCTAAGTCATCACAACGACCCAGAACTTTAAGTAAAATAAAATTTCCCAAACCACCCTTTAAAGGTTACTTTGTGACAGACAGAGAATAAAACTGACATGAGGCTGGGTGCCGTGGCTCACGCCTGTAATCCCAGCACTTTGGGAGGCTGAGGCGGGCAGATCACCTGAGGTCAGGAGTTCAAGACCAGCCTGACCAACATGAAGAAACCCTGTCTCTACTAAAAATACAAAATTAGCCGGGCGTGGTGGCACATGCCTGTAATCCCAGCTACTCAGGAGGCTGCGGGAGGAGAATCACTTGAACCCGGGAGGCAGACGTTGCAGTGAGCCAAGATCGCGCCATTGCACTCCAGCCTGGGCGACAAGAGCAAAACTCTATTTAAAAAAAAAAAAAAAAAAAGAAGGCCGGGTGCAGTGGCTCAGGCTTGTAATCCCAGCACTTTGGGAGGCTGAGGCGGGTGGATCACCTGAGGTCAGGAGTTCAAGACCAGCCTGGCCAATGTGGTGAAACCCTGTCTCTACTAAAAACACAAATATCAGCCGGGTGTGATGGTGGGCGCCTGTAATCCCAGCTACTTGGGAGGCTGAGGCAGGAGAATCACTTGAACCTGGGAGGTGGAGGTTGCAGTGAGCCAAGATCATGCCATTCCACTCCAGCCTGGGCAACAGGATCGAAACTCTGTCTCAAAAAAAAAAAAAAAAAAAAAAAAGTGACATGAGTTCTTTCTCCTCTCCCAGCCCAAAAAAGAGGAAAAAGACATTCACACAAAACTAGCTTATGTCTTTGTGACAGAAGATCTGACCAATCAGCCTAGGCAACAGAGTGAGACCCCTACCTCTACAAAAAAATTTTAAATATTAGCCGGTATGGTGGCACACACCAGTAGTCCCAGCTCCATGGAAGGCTGAGACGGCAGGATTTCTACTGTATAGAATACTCATATACTCATATACATATATATATATATATCTCACATCATTTTATTTATATAAAACCTGTACAGATAGGCATTAGTGGCACTTTTCAGATGAGGAAACTGAAGCCAGGTTGATGGAGCCTGGACCAAAACCCTGAATTTTGGACTTCAGGTCGTGGGCCATCTTAATCCGTAACTCATTTCCTTTTTTTACCTCCGGGCTCCAACTTAAAAACATGTAAATAATGTTGTACACAGGTTCTGAGATGCGTTTAAAAAAAAAACCTTTTTTTTTTTTTTTTTTTTTTTAAAGACAGAGTCTTGCTGTTACCCAGGTAAGAGCATGATCTCCACTTACCACAGCCTCCACATCCTGGGTTCAAGCGATTCTCCTGCCTCAGCCTCCTGAGTAGCTGGGATTACAGGAGCACGCCACCACACCCAGCAAATTTTTGTATTTTTAGTAGAGATGGGGTTCCAACATGTTGGCCAGGCTGGTCTTGAATTCTCCACCTCAAGTGATCCGCCCGCCGTGGCCTCCCAAAGTGCTAGAGTTACAGGCATGAGCCACCATGCCTGGCCACAATCAATCAATCTTAAATGTAAACTCAACAGAGGAACTGTCCTGATTGAAACCGGCATCCAGTTCTGCACCTCCACCATCTTGGGGTCAGCCTCTGAGCCACCTTCTGCTCCAATCCCTAAAGTGAGAAGCTGGCCCAGTAGTCAAATGACTCTGCCAAAGGTCACACAGGGAGTACATGTCAGAGAACCTCATCGTCTGACTCCACAACCCAACACTTTCTGAATACCTACTATGAGGGTTTTTTCGTGCAGATCGCACTAAAGGCAAAACAAATTTACCAGCACAATCATTATCAAGTGTTGCTTTAGTGCCTCACTGTGAAGGCAAATGTACCTACCAAAGATGAATTGGGTATTTAATGTAAGTTCAGAGATTAAAGGACTGAATTCAGTTTTCACAGTGACACAGAAGTTGCTTTACTTTTAGGAGCAAATGTGACATAAGCCTTATCAACACAAGCAAATCTGGGTCTGAAGAGCGTGACAAAGTAGAATCTAGTTATTGAACAAAAAAGCCAGTTAACGCCGGGCGCGGTGGCTCACGCCTGTAATCCCAGCACTTTGGGAGGCCGAGGCGGGCGGATCACGAGGTCAGAAAATCAAGACCATCCTAACACAGTGAAACCCCGTCTCTACTAAAACTACAAAAAATTAGCCGGGCGTGGTGGTGCGCGACTGTAGTCCCAGCTACTCGGAGGCTGAGGCAGGAGAATGGCGTGAACTCGGGAGGCGGAGCTTGCAGTGAGCAGAGATCGCGACACTGCACTCTAGCCTGGGCGACAGAGCGAGACTCCGTCTCAAAAACAAAAAACAAAAAACAAAAAACAGTTAATGATGCCCATGAAAACCACTGTCTGTTGGATGACAGATAAACATATTGATAAGAAAGCTTCAGATTTTTGTGTTCCTTCCGTAAATACCAAGTGCTTTCGCATACATTATTTTATTTAATACTCAAACAACTCCGTGATGTTAAGTATAGATATTCACAGATGGGCATATTAAGGCTTAGAGATGTTTAGCAATTTACTTAGGGTCACATAGTCAATCAGTGGCATTGCTAGGATTTAAATCTGGGACTCCTAAATTCCAGTACAGAGATCTTTTCATTAAATAACAGTGCATCTCTGGACCTCTCTTTAAACCGAAAAAAAGAGAGAAAAGTAGTATCAAACTTATAGAAAAACGTTAAATTGTTTATGGATTTCTAGGGGACCACCCTTTCGTAGCAACAGGAGACTTGAGGCCTGATGGCCTGTACCCATAATTTGTTATGTGACCTTGGGAAATGGGAACCAAGACACCTAGGTTCCTCTCCCAGCTGACACCGACCTCCTGTGTGACCTTGAGCAAGTTCTTCTTCAGGCACAGGTTAGGTCCACTGAGAAGCTAAGGAACCTCATAGATGATCTAAAACCCTTTCCAGCTCCGGCATCTGAGCTGTCAAGGAGAGCTAAAGCGTTCCAGATTGCAGAATTCCCACCAATGAAAGGTAAAAGGAAGGCTCTCCTGGTCTCTCTCTGAAGGTTCAGATGGTAATTCCAAGGTGTAAGATGCCCTATATCCTCTGAAGGGGAAATAGCTACAAGAGCACTAGAGGTCTGACTGGGATGAGCGCCAAAGGGAAAACAATCTGATAGGGAAAAGGGCCCCAGGATTCTCTCACCTGGGAAAACCTCCCAAGCTCAACGCCAGTGCCCGTGGCACCTGCGGTTCCCCGGCCAAGAGCCGCAGAGACAGCGGATGAGAGGTCTGGGCGTTGCTGAGAGGATCAGTCCGGCAGCAGGGCCGCAGCCAGGGCAGAGGTTCCCGTGACTTTCCCGGGCTCGGCGCGAAGCCTGGACTCTGGCCCGGGAGGATGCGGGTGACGGCAGCCGGGTCTCGGCAGGAGCAGGACCGGCGCCCCCCGCCTTGACCTTGACGCCGTCCCCGCCTCTGCGCTGCTGACCGGGCCCGGGGCGGCCCATAAACTGCGAGCCGGCCACGGAGCGCGGGGCACGGGCGGCCAGGACCGGCTCCCAAGCTGACCCCGCAGGCCGCCACCGCCACCCTGTCCGGCCTGCGCGCCCGCCCACACCCGGCATGCGGCCGGCTCTCCTGCCAGCCCTTGCGACCAGCCTCCCTGCCACACGCCGGCCTGCCAGCGCTCACCTTGGAGATCCACGCGGGCCCAGCCATCGCTTTCCCTCCTGGCTCCGCGGCGACAGCGGCAGCAGCAGTGCGCAAGCGCCCTCCCCACCCTCGGAGCCCGCCCCTGCACGGCCACGCCCCTTAGGAGCCCCGCCCCCGAGACCGCCTCAGGATTGCTTCGCGCTCGCTCGCTGCCCCGCCCCTGGACATTCCACTGGCCAATGGCCGGGCTCGTCTCTCTGTGACTTTCCTGGCTGAGCGCCAGGCGGACCCGGAAACTACCTAGCCGGGATCTCAGGGAAAGCTTCCTCCTCTACTCCCTGGTTCATTGACTCGCTGTTTAGGTAAGACGTTTGTTCCACACCTACTAGGTGCTGATTAATCTTCTAGGATCTTGGGGATATAGCGCTTCTCATAGAGTTTACAATCCCGTGGAGGAAGACACATAATTTTCTCATTCCACAAATTTTGATTTTTTTTTTTTTGAGACTGGGTCTCGCGCTCTCGCCCAAGCTAGAGTGCAGTAGCGCGAAGAGGTTCACTACAAAGCCTCGACCTCCTGGGATCAAATAATTACTAAGCCCAGCGATCTGCTCGCCCCAGGCTCACAAAATGAGCCACTGTGCCTGGCCATTTATTTTTTACCAGCTTTATTGAAGTACAATTTATATATCATAACGTTTACTCACTCTAAATGTACAGTTCGATGATTTTTAGTAAATGTAAACAGTTGCACAACCATCACCACAATCCAGTTTTTGAGCATATAAAAATGTTCCTTGTGTCCATTTATAGTCAATCCCGCTCCTGTCCTCAATCCCAGGCAACTACTAATCTGTCTTTTTAGCTCTACAAATATTTCTGAGGGTCAACTAGATGCCAGGCACTGTTTTAAGTGCTGGGGCTTAGTGTCCAGTAGGAAAGACAGGCATCAATCAAATGTCACACACATATGTCATTAAAACTGTTGTGCCAAGAAGCAAAAGAGCAAGGAGCTATGGCAAGGCAAAATCAGGCAACCTGATTCAAACCTAACCTGGAGATCAGGGAATGCTTCTCTGAAGAAATAACATCCATACTTACCTTTCCCCTCGTCCTCTCCCTGTCCATCACAAACTCCTGAGCTCCTGCTGATGGCCAGGCCTCTAGCTGGGTGCCAAGGGAGGTCAGGTGTTTAAACCAGTCTCTGCTACCCTACCCTGGGAAGGGTTCTATCCAGAGAGGAGCTGCCCACCCACCCAGAGAGGTGATGAGTGCAGTAGAGGAGTGATCCCAAGCGCTTTTATGACCTAAATAATAAACTGCAGCTAAGTCTGTGGCCTTGTCAGGAAGGAGGGCTTTTATCAGCCCCTTTCCATTGGGCCTCTCCCCCTCATCAGGCCCTGACAGTCCCATCCTAAAGTGTTCTCCCACAGTTCCTCCATCCCCAGTGTGTCACCCCTGCCCTCCTTCAGGTCTGAGCACCTCGGGCACAGGCTCTTATAACAGCCTCTTCACCCGCCAAGCTGCCCTCCCGGTCTTCCCCTTCAGGCACAGCTCTGACCAGGGCTCGCCCTGGCTCTGAAACCCCCTGGCGCTCCCTTGCACTCTCCTCTCACACCACTGTCTTTTTTCAGCCTGATTTCCCACCACCCTTTCCAGCCCCAAAGACCTGGAGCGCCAGCCAACTAGGACTGCTGGCCAGCCCCCAAATACTTCCCATATTTTACCTCTCTGTGCCTATGGTCATGCCATTCCCTCAGCTTCAATGCCCTGTTGCCGCACTTCTACTGGCTGAAATTCCAGCTCCTTGTCAAGACTCAGCTTACATGTTCGGAAGTAGTAAAAGTTGTAAAAGCTCCCAAGACCCACAAATGTGTCCCCCGCTCCCTACTCAGAGCCCTCTAGCACTTGGCTCCCACCTCTCCTGGGAAACATCACATTCTCTTCTGCTGTGTGCCATTGAGAAGATATGCTTTGGGCCAGGCGTGGTGGCTCATGCCTGTAATCCCAGCACTTTGGGTGGCCAATGCAGGTGGATCACTTGAAGTCAGGAGTTGGAGACCAGCCTGACCAACATGGCGAAACCCTGTCTCTACTGAAAATACAAAAATTAGCTGGGTGTGGTGGCACATGCCTGTAATCCCAGCGACTCAGGAGACTGAGGCATCAGAATCGCTTGAACCCAGGTGGCAGAGGTTGCAGTGAGCCGAGATCATGGCACTGCACTCCAGTCTGGGTGACAGAGCGAGACTCTTTCAAAAAAAAAAGAGAGAGAGAGAAGATATGCCTTAAGCCCAGAGATAATCTTGATGATCTCTTATGACTTCGTTTCTGGAACAGACACTGGTACACAAGGAATACTTGCTGCTCAATGATTGTGAAATAAACATTGATTGACTTTGTCCAATCTTCATTTAATCTTCACAACAACCCTATGAGAAAACTGAAGTACAGCTAGTAAGTGATGATGCTGGCATTCACACTAGGAAGCTTCCTAAGTATTAAGGCAGTTCTCCTACCTGCTAAACTTCCTCTGAGGGCCAGTCCAATCCTACGAAGGCTTCCCAAGCCAGTCTCTATCAAGTGCACTGTGAGAACAAAAAATGAACAAGACCCACCGCTGCCCTCCAGATCTAGCGAGGGAGAAACTCAGAAGTCTCAGAGGGAGGTTGGGTGGTGATCAAGGAAGATGCCACAATGGAGATGGCATTTGAGTCAGTCCTTGAAGAGGTAAAATGTCAGCAGCTAGAGGGACATGCAGGAGAAAAAAATGACCTCACCTTGAGCTGAGATCTGTTCCCTGAGTCAGCCCTTGGCTCCAGAAGCCCCAGTCACCATTCCTCGAACATGTTCTAGAATTCCTCCAAGATGCAGATCACTCTCCTCTGGAAAAGCCCTTTTTCCCTGTCCCTTGCACTGTGTAGTGCCCAGAGATACCATCAGCAAGGTATGTTTGGATAAGATGGTGGGAAAACTTTGCCACTCAGGAGAAGAATCTGGAAAGTGCACCCTTATCTGTAATAACAAGCACTGTCTAATCCAGGTGTGCTTCACTCTAAGGGAAAAAAAAGATTTTAAAATCAAGAGGCCAGGCGCGGTGGCTCACTCCTGTAATCCCAGAACTTTGGGAGGCCGAGGCGGGTGGATCGCCTGAGGTCAGGAGTTCGAGACCAGCCTGGCCAGTATGGTGAAACCCTATCTCTAAATTAGCCAGGCGTGGTGGTGTGCGCCTGTAGTCCTAGCTACTCAGGAGACTGAGGCAGGAGAATCACTTAAACCTGGGAGGCAGAGGTTGCAGTTATTCAAGATCGCGCCACTGCATTCCAACCTGGGTGACAAAGTGAGACTCTGCCGCAAATAAATAAATAAATAAATAAATAAATAAATAAATAATAAAATCAAGATAGCCATTTTTAAGTGAGCAAATCAGCAAAACAGAATATAAGTATTCACATACCAAGTGTTTCTTTTTTGGTACAAAAGAAACAAATTCATTTCAACAGTTTTCCTACTTGATTTAAAATATTATTTTCATTAAAGATATGATTGGCAAAGGGTTCATCCCTTTCTCTAAGTTAGGAAAAGACCCAACAAATTGGTGAAGAAGGTATGAAGACTTTAGTAAATAAATGGGAAAGGGGGGCCGGGCGCGGTGGCTCACGCCTGTAATCCCAGCACTTTGGGAGGCAGAGGTGGGTGGATCACAAGGTCAGGAGTTCAAGACCAGCCTGGCCAAGATGGTGAAATACAAAAAATTACTACTAAAATACAAAAAATTAGCCGGGCGTGGTGGCGGGCACCTGTATTCCCAGCTACTGAGGAGGCTGAGGCAGAGAACTGCTTGAACCCGGGAGGTGGAGGTTGCAGTGAGCTGAGATCACGCCACTGCACTCCAGCCTGGGTGACAGAGCAAGACTCCGTCTCAAACAAAACAAAACAAAAAACATAGGCCTGGTGCGGTGGCTCATGCCTGTAATCCCAGCACTTTGGGAGGCTGAAGCGGGCAGATCATAAGGTCAGGAGTTCAAGACCAGTCTGGTCAACATAGTGAAACCCCCTCTCTACTTAAAATAGCCAGGCATGGTAGTGCACGCCTGTAGTCCCAGCTACTGGGGAGGCTGAGGCGGGAGAATCACTTGAACCTGGGAGGTGGAGGTTGCAGTGAGGTGAGATTGCACCACTGCACTCCAGCCTGGGTAACTGAGTGAGACTCCATCTCGGGAAAACAAAAAAGGGAAAAGGACCTGAATAATCAATACACAGCCAAAGAAACTTTTAAATAAATGGTCGACCTTAACAATAGTCAAATGCATGCAAATTTCTTTAAAAATTTATTTTTATTTTAAAATATTAATAAAATGCAATGCCTTATACCATCCAATGTATAGTGCACTGCTTGGCTGGCCTTATAAATTTCCACAATCTCTTTGAAAACAGTTTAGCAATGTGTCTCAAGAGACACATTAACTGTTCTTACTCTTTCACCTAGTAAATCCATTCCTGAGAATTAAACTCTTGGGGGAAAAAAATCCGGGAAGAAAAAGCCATCAACACAAAGATATTCATTATACAATTATCCTTAATTTTGAAAACTAAAAAGAAAGAGAAAAACAGTCTAAATGATTAACAGAGGAAATGGTTATGTAATTTAGGGGAAGTGAATGAAATGGACCATCATGCAGCCTTCAAAAGTGATCAGTGGCCTGGCATGGTGGCTTACATCTGCAATCCCAGCACTTTGGGAGGCCGAGGTGATCACTTGAGGCCAGGAGTTCAAGACCAGCCTGGGCAATATAGCAAGACATTGTCTCTACAAAAATATAAAAATTTAGCCAGCCATGGTGGCATGTAACTGTAGTCCCAGCCACTTGAGAGGCTGAGGTGGAAGGCTTGCTTGAGCCCAGGAGTTAAGAGGCTACAGTGAGCCATGATTGCACCACTGCACTCCAGCCGGGATGACAGAGGGAGACCCTATCTCTAAAAATAAAATTAAAAAAATTTTTTTTTTTTTTTTTTTTTTGAGACATAGTCTCTCTCTGTCTTCCAGGCTGGAGTGCAGTGGCACTATCTTGGCTCATTGCAAGCTCCGCCTCCTGGGTTCACGCCATTCTCCTGCCTCAGGCTCCTGAGTAGCTGGGACTACAGGCACCCACCACCACGCCTGGCTAATTTTTTTGTATTTTTAATAGAGACGGGGTTTCACCATGTTCGCCAGGATGGTCTCGATCTCCTGACCTCGTGATCCACCCGCCTCGGCCTCCCAAAGTGCTGGGATTACAGGCATGAGCCACCACACCTAGCCAAAAAAAAATTTTTTTAAGTGATTATTATGAAGACTTTAGCATCTTGGTAAATGTTTATGGTTGAATGTTCAGAAAAAAATCAAAATTTAAACTCTTATCTATGTTCTCTTATAACTTCTTTTTATATGTGAACAAAGAGTAGAAGGAAACCTGCTCCCTCCCACAGAATTCCCCCACCCAATAAAATTCAACTCCAGCCTCCTAGTTGCTGAGGCCAAAAGCTTGAAGATCAGCTGTTTTCAAAATAGGTTCAGTTTTGGACATTTTTCCCCTTGGCAGCTGCTGCCACCAGGGTCCAAGTCAGAGTCATCTCTTGAGCCACCAATGCAGTGGCCCCCAAACTGGCTTCCCTGCTTCTGCCCCTTAAAATCCATCTCCTGCCAGAGGGATTGTGTTCAAACATAAGACAGACACATCCTTTTCTGCCCCAAACTGCCAGCGACATCCTCTCTCTCTCCAAGTAAAAGGCAATGCCCTGGAAGTGCCCCATAAGGCCCTAAAGGGTCTAGTCCTGATAGCCCCTCTCTGAGCTTCTCCCCCACCACTCCCTTGTCTCCCTTGAAGCCAACCTACCTCCTTGCTATTCTTTAATCAGGCCATGCTTCCTCCCACTGCAGGGCCTTTGCACTTACTGTTCCCAATGCCTGGAATGCTTTTTCACATGGCTTGTTCCATCAGCCACTTTCCATCTCCCCTCTCCCAGTCCCTGGTAACCACCAATATCTATTTTACATCCCAATGTATTCACCTACTCTGGGCATTTCATATAAACAGAGTCATATAATATCTGGTCTCTTATGTCTGGCTTCTTTCGTTTAGCATGATGTTTTCAAGACTTATCCATATCATAGCATGCATCAGTCCTTCATTCCTCATGACGGTCAAGTTATATTCCATCACATGAATAGACCACATTTTATTCATACATTCGTCAGTTGATGACCGTTTGAGTTGTTTTCGCTATTATGAATGACGCTGCTGTGAATATATGTTTTCTTTCTGATTTCCTTTATTGTTCTTAAAATGTTACTTGTCAATAAAAATTGTGTTCCTAAAAAGTCCTTATACCTCAACCTTCTAGCAGCACATGTATTACCTAAAATGCACACCACCTCCACTGCCCGTGCCCTGTCATATGTCATTAAAGCCCAAAATTGCATGCTTCCCTGGAGGAATGAAAAGATGTCTGAGATGAGTCTTCAATCAAGAGATTTTTCCCTTTGTCATACCTCCCTGTTAATAAACAGGAGACATGGCAGAGCCTAGCGGGAAGGAGCTGGGCCCTGGGGAAACTCGCTCCCAAATGTTCCACTGCAGCGACTTCAGGCCAAAAAAAGTTACCCTGAATACTTGTGTTTCCACAGATGGGTTTTACTGTGTGGTCCCTCCAGCCGTCACTGCTGAGCCACCTACTATGTCAGGATGCGACAGGAAGTCAGAGGGGCTAGAGATGAAGCATTTCTATCCCCTACCTTGGAGGGAGCTCCTAGCCTCTGAGGGTCTGGGCAAGTACACAGATCGCCACAGCAGCAGGGAGACACCTCATGGGCAGCTCTCACTGGTCTATTCATCCTGCATGGAGAGACTCAGCAATGATTACTGATTAAAAAGATGAATTGTTACTATGACTTTGCACTTCCACTCTTCCATGGCCTTGAGAGAGAAATCAAGGCCCACAGAGCCACTGGCCCTCAGGCCCCGCCACCTAGAAATTTCAGGGCTCTCCAAACTTTCACAATGAAAACTGAACTCATTACTCTCCCCAAAACCTGCCCTCTCTCCTGTGTTCCCATCTCAGCAGAGGGCCTCATCACCTACCTAGGTGGTTACCAAACCAGAGTATCAGCCTCAATTCCTTCATCACTCATTCGAAAAAGATTCTCTGTGCATCTATGATATTCCAGACCCTATGCTAGGCACAAAGAAGAATGGAGTGACCCAGGGGAGGTGAAGTCCCTGCCTCCTGAACCTTAGAGTGGTTCTCAATGCTGCCAGATGCTCCCTTTTTATAACAAATATTTTGAATATCCTCTTTGCCATCCTGAAATGAAATTCATGGATAATCTAAACCACTTATACACATAATGAAAAAACAAAATCAATATAATGCTGCTACTGTAATATGAAAGAGAAATAAAAGGAATACTGTAATAAAATAATGTGTTTCAATACATAAATGCTCAGGCCTAATACCCTAAAAGACATTATGAAGCAGTCACATGCTTGCATCTACTTTTAACAAGTTTGGATTTGAGAGAGGTATGATAATATTCAGGCCACAGTTTTTATCTTTGACTTTTAAAAATAAGAGCGAAAAAAGCAGATATTAATAGACCATGAATCACAGTGATGGTGACATTCACAAATGCAGATGAATACAGGTGTGCTGTATGGCGTCAAGCAAAAATCTTTTTTTTTTGAGACAGAGTCAAGCAATCCTCCTACTTCAGCCTCCCGAGTAGCTGGGAATGCAGTCATGAGCCACCATTCCCAGCTAACTTTCTAATTTTTTGTAGAGATAGGGTCTTGCTATGTTGCTCAGGCTAGTCTGGAACTCCTGGGCTCAAGCAGTTCTCCTGCCTCAGCCTCCCAAAGTGTTGGGGTTACAGGTATGAGCCACTGCGCCAGTCCAGGTGAAGCAAAATTCTTAGTTGCCACAGGCATCTGGGTTAATTTCTTCTTTCTCAATCACAAATCATGTTGCCATCTCCGATGTTACCTCCAAAATGGTGATCAAGTCTTGTTAAAGTTTTGAACATAGTAAATTTTATTCTTCCCTTGATTTGTATTCCTGGACAATTGAACATATGTTAAGATCACAGAAAAAAGAGTTTGTTTATAAAACAGAGTTGCGTTCCAAACTCAGGTCATTATAAACAGGTTTGTTTCCTACAGGAGTATCTGATTGATCTCCTCAAGGTCCTGCAGGACATGAGACATTCTTCACTCAGCAGGATTGTCCCAGCATTACAGAACACCAGCATCCCCAAAACCCAGGCACTAAGTGGAAATAGTACCCTCTTGTCATTGCATCCATAAAATACCCATATAGCTCAAAACATTCCTTAGGGAGCAGTATCCCTCCCGTAACAACACTGATCTAGAGGGTAAATATTCAAGCAGTTGATCCCAATCCACTGAAACAAATGCTGTAATATGGATTCCAGGGTCTGTGGATCCTGTAAGCCTGGGGTACCTCAGGAACTAGGGGAGATGAGACAGAGTGTCATGGGGGTAACAGCAGAGATTGTTACAAGCAGACAAGACTTAAGGGAGGCCAATTTTCCAAACAGAAAGAAGAGAAAGAAAAGGAGTGCCCGGCAGAAAGGATACCAGGAACAAAGGGCCAGGTGGGAAGAAGTAGAGAAAGGCAGGGTCCAGACCACATGCACCTATCATGGCAAGCAGCTTGGACTCTGTCCTGGGGAGGTAATGGGGCGCCATCCAAGTCACCATGTGCTTTACTCATAAGTGCATTATTTTGCTTAATGAATGTTCACCAAAAGATTTGTCCTCTAGAGGCCCATTTGGGGATAGCATCTCTGGAGCCAGCCTAGAAATAAGGAAATAAATGCCATCGGGGTGTTGATCGAATCAAATTGACCTGACTTATCTCCCATCTGTTTATACTGCAGGGACTGGCTTTGCTCTATCTGCCTAAGTCCATGGGTCAAGTTCAGAGGATGCTATAAAAACAGTGATAAAACTTCCTTCAAAGCAGATAATGACTCCCAGTCCATCTCTCTTCCTGGAGTAGCTGAGCCTTGGGCTGCAAGGTTAATGGAGTAAATACTTGAAAGCCTATTCTCATAGTCTCTGGGGTGGACAGAGGAATTAGCTGCCCCTTATAAAGGGACAACATTTATTCTCAGTGTAGGTGCCAGGGCAATAGTGGAAGATCCTCCAGGCAAACCTGGGTCCCAGTTCTCACATTGACATTCTCCAGATATGTGAATTTGACCTTCCATTCTCTCACCTGCAAAATGGAGTTGTTAACACTCCCACAGAGAATTCAGAAGACTCTCTGATTAATGTGACACCTTATAACATCTTTAAAGATGTTTGAGTAAGCTGAAGCTAACAGAATGACAAAAGACTTTGATATACTTTGGATATTTGTCCCTGCCCAAATCTCATGTTGAAGTGTAATCCCCAATGCTGGAGGTGGGGCCTGGTGGAAGGTGTTTGGGGCCAGATCCCCCATGGCTTGGTGCTGTCTTTGTGATAGTGAGTTATAGTGAGATCTGGTCATTTAAAAGTGTATGGCACCTCCCCCTTGCTCCTGCTTTCCACCTGTGTTATGCAAGCTCCTGTTTCAGTTCTGCCGTGAATAAAAGCTTCCTGAGGCCTCACCAGAAGCCATGTTTTCCTGCACAACCTGCAGAACCGTGAACCAATTAAACCTCTTATCTTTATAAATTACCGTCTCGGGTATTTCTTTATAGCAACGCAAGAATGGCCTAACACAGACCTGCTGAAGCGCCCATTCTCCTGGGCTAATCAGAAGATCAGAAGATGCAGGGAAATTAATTAAATCAGAACCCTCCCTATACAAACTTCCCAACAATCCTCCAAACACAGAAATGAACATCTAATCATTCAGGGCCTGCCTCTGAGCAACCCATAGTAGCCTGGGAGAGCCAGAAAGATAGCTCTAGAAGACAGTTCATATTATGACAAGATCCTTCAGAGACATCAATGTGACCTGAGGATGGAGCTTGGGAAAGGTTAAGGGATTCCCAGGTAGTTTTTGTTCCTTTTGTGTAAACCATGATGTCAGGCCTCTACAGATACAGGAACCCCAGCTCACTGGGATTCTCCCAGAGGTCTTGCAGAACTACCTTAAGTGTGATGAAGAACTCTTCTCAGTGCTCTGAAATGATGAGCATCATCCATCACTTTCATCCCAGTGATGATGAAAGCAGCCTGTTCTTAAAAAATATAAAAATCTGGGCCGGGCGCGGTGGCTCAAGCCTGTAATCCCAGCACTTTGGGAGGCCGAGACGGGCGGATCACAAGGTCAGGAGATCGAGACCATCCTGGCTAACACGGTGAAACCCCGTCTCTACTAAAAAATACAAAAAACTAGTCGGGCAAGGTGGCGGGCGCATGTAGTCCCAGCTACTCGGGAGGCTGAGGCAGGAGAATGGCGTAAACCTGGGAGGCAGAGCTTGCAGTGAGCTGAGATCCGGCCACTGCACTCCAGCCCGGGCGACAGAGTGAGACTCCGTCTCAAAAAAAAAAAAAAAAAAAAAAATCTGGCCAGGCGCGGTGGCTCACGCCTGTAATCCCAGCACTTTGGGAGGCCGAGGTGGGCGAATCACCTGAGGTAAGGAGTTCAAGACCAGCTTGGCCAACATGGTGAAACTCCATCTCCATAAAAACAAAACAAAAAAACACACACACGCACACAAAATTAGCTGGGCGTGGTGGTGGGCGCCTGTAGTCCCAACTACTCAGGAGGCTGAGGCACAAGAATCGCTTGAACCTGGGAGGCCAAGGTTGCAGTGAGCCGAGATCACATCACTGCACTCCAGCCTGGGCGTCAGAGTGAGACTCCATCTCAAAAAAAAAAAAAAAAAAAAACCAAGTATGAGGATCTTAGACATTTGGGGTGCTATTTTCACCCCACAGACACCCCCACCTTCCTCTCTGATACTGAAAGCTTGGCAAGTATAATCACCCGATGGGTTCTTCCTACCCGCTGCAAAATCAAAACCATTATATGTTGGCTTAGTTAACACATTTTTATGAAAAATAATCATGTATTTGAAAACAAAACTATTTAGTGAGAAGAGTGGCATTGTTTTACATGCTTGCAAATGTCTTTAGAGCTTGGCTTAATAGAAAACTGCTCAGGCTGGGCGCAGTGGCTCACGCCTGTAATCCCAGCACTTGGGAGGCCGAGGTGGGCAGATCACGAGGTCAGGCAATCGAGACCATCCTGGCTAACATGGTGAAACCCTGTCTTTACTAAAAATACAAAAAAATTAGCCATGCTTGGTGGTGGGTGCCTGTAGTCCCAGCTACTCGGGAGGCTGAGGCAGGAAAACAGCGTGAACCTGGGAGGCGGAGGTTGCAGTGAGCAGAGATGGCGCCACTGTACTCCAGCCTGGGCCACAGAGTGAGACTCCGTCTCAAAAAAAGAAAAACAAAAAACAAATAGAAAACTGCTGAATTTCCGCATTTGCTTCTTCATTCAACCTGTTGCAATATCACACACCCACATAACTTCTGGAAATCTTCACTCTACACTTGTAAGAAAATGAGAATGAAAAAGGCAAATAATGTCTCAGTATTATTATGAGATATTGTTGCCCTTGCAGACTTTCTGCAAAGATCCCAGAGACCCCAGGAGACCCACGATCACACCCTGAGAGAGGCCATTCTCGAAGCAGCTGGGACTTTACCCAGAAGCCCACACTCCAGACACCCTTCCATAAGGGCTTCAACTGTCTTGATGCCATTCCAGCAGCAGAAGGTCTGTTCATTAGCAAAATGGATGGCTGAAATAATTGTCCATTGATCAAATGAGTGGTATTTTAGATACGTGCAGGGTTGTTCAAGTACCTCTGCTCTTACACACACAGGACATAAAAACCTAGGGAGTTTTGATGGGGTCTAGGTCTTAGGAGTCCATCTGGTCTCAGATTCAAGTTTCTGAGTAAGGATGCAGTTGTCTGATCCCAAATTGAAGGTTGTTCAAATCTTGCCCCTTAAATATTGTTTGCATCTTCCTTGAATGAAATCCCTTCCCCCTTTTCTTTGAGACAGAGTCTCACTCTGTTGCCCAGGCTGGAGTGCAGTAGTGCAATCTCAACTCACTACAGCCTCCACCCCTCAGCCTCTCAAGTAGCTGGGACTAGAGGTGTGTGCCACCATGCCCAGCTATTTTTTGTATTTTTTTTTTAGAGATGGGCGTCTCACTATGTTGCCCAGGCTGGTCTCAAACTCCTGAGCTCAAGTGATCCTCCTGCCTCAGCCTCCCAAGGTACTGGGATTATAGGCATAAGCCACTGCACCCAGCCTGAACTAAATCTTTCAAGAGGGAAGCTTATTGAAATATGCAAAAGGTCAGGAGCTAGGCCTTCATTGAGCTCATAGAGAAGGTTATATGACTGTTGGGGACCTGCTTGCTGATAAGTGATGGTACAAGGTGTGGACTTCAGTCTGAGACTTGCTTGCCTCAGATCCCCTCATTTTTGTTTTGTTTGTGGAAGGAAACATAACACCCTTACCTATCACTCATTACTGGAGATTACTGAGATCTGCAGTAAAATGAACCTAGTTGTGGATGAATTGGTTTAGGTCATTTCATGATAGATATGGCCATAACAGGAGAGACGTGAGGGGGGCTTGGACCACAGTGATAGCAATGGAGTGCTAAAAAGTGGCTGGCTTCTAGATACGACTGGCTGTGCTAATGAACTGAGTGTGTGGGGTCTGAGGAAAGGAGAAAAATCAAGGGTGCCTCCAAAGATGTCAAAGGTACCCAAAAGAGTGTGTGGGACAGGATCCAGAAGAAGCAGATTTGTGGGGGAAATTGACCCGCTCCTCCCTCAACAACGGGACAGTCACCATCCAGTTGGGGTCCCATTTGAGCCATCCAATAACTTCTCACATCCAGAGTAGCTTCCGGGGAAGGCTCTAGGGCGGGTCAGGCTCCCGGAAGGGAGAAAGGGGTTTCATTCTGTTGGCTCTGTACTAAAGGACTAGTCACTAAATCCTCCGGTAAGAAAATATTTTTCAAGTCAGAATATTTGGGGATCTAGTTGATTAAATGTTATAAACAGGTCCAGGAAAATGTACTCTTTTAAAGGGTGTTAGTTTTACATTTGCTAAGACCATGTGCTAGACCCTGGGAGATTCCTCTCTGTCTGGGGATGCAGATGAACATGTAATCCCAGCTCTCCTGTTTCTTAGTGTTTGAGAGGGAAAAATAACCCTATGACAAAAAAAAAAAAAAATAAGTCCCAGGGTGTGTATTTATTTATCCACCAAATATTCATTAAGAACCTGCTATGTGCAAAATGCTAGAGAAACAGAGACAAGCTGTTCAGTGCTAGGATCTAGGTCAGGTTAAACTAGGGGTGTGTGTGTGTATGAGACAGAGAGACAGACTGAGGCAGACCTGGTAACTGCTCACATACTACAAATCACAGCCATGTCAGGGAAGACGCCAAGATCACAATGCTTTATAGGTAAAGATAAGAGTAAGATTTGAATTGCCCCTAAGATAGAGAAGACTCCCATGAGCCAAGAGGCCCTGAGCTGATAAAAAATAGAGGTGGGATAGTAAAGGATTTGAGTGGAGGACTGGGGAATGACTCATGGGGCCCAGAGGGCTGCTAGAAGGCAGGCTGCAGGCTTCATTTACTTTAAGAGATGGTCCCACCCAGACCTTGGGCTGAGGGATCTTCCATCTCTGTCATTAAGATCTACCTAGATTCAGGCTGAGACGGGCGGATCATGAGGTCAGGAGACCGAGGCCATCCTGGCTAACACAGTGAAACCCCGTCCCTACTAAAAATACAAAAAAATAGCCGGGCGTGGTGGCAGGCGCCTGTAGTCCCAGCTACTCGGGAGGCTGAGGCAGGAGAATGGTGTGAATCCGGGAGGCAGAGTTTGCAGTGAGCTGAGATCGCGCCACTGCACTCCAGCCTGGGCGACACAGCGAGACTCAGTCTCAAAAACACAAAACAAAACAAAAAACAAACAAACAAAAAGATCTACCTCGATTCTAAGTCTCAGAAGAACAACTTGCAGATTGAGTTGTTCTGCAATAAATGCTACCAAGTGCTTGTTTGTGATGCAAGGTCATCTCGATCACAAACTGCATCTTCATCGCAAACGAGCACTTGGGCAGCAGGTCAAGATGACCTCTCATCCCAAAGCAGCACTTGGTAGCATTTATTCCTGTTTTATTTCCAAATTTTAAAATAAACTTCATTGTGTGAGTCAGAAATGAAAAAAAATAACCTAACATTTAATGAGTATCTGGCACCCCTGCTGCCTTTTCCTGTTATGTTATTTATATGACTACAATTGACAAGGAGTCAGCCCCCTTTAAACAGTGGTAATCACGTTTCCCTGTCCTAGACTGTGTGATCAAGAGAAGAGTCTGGCAGGGCACGGTGGCTCACGCCTGTAATCCCAGCACTTTGGGAGGGTGAGGCAGGCAGAACACTTGAGGTCAGGAGTTCGAGACCAGCCTGGCCAACGTGGTGAAATCCCGTCTGTATTAAAAATACAAAAATTAGCCGGGTGTGGTGGCTCACACCTTTAGTCCCAGCTACTCAGGAGGCTGAGGCAGAAGAATCACTTGAACCCGGGAGGCAGAGGTTGCAGTGAGCTGAGATCATGCCCCTGGGCGACAGAGTAAGACTCTGTTTCAAAAAAAAAAAGAAGAGTCAGGGCCCAGATTTAAATCTACCTACTACCAGCTGTGTGACCTTGGGCAAGTCACCTTCTCTGAAACTATTTCTTCATCTGTGAAATGGGACAATAATATGAAACTCTACAGACTGAGGAGGCTATTGTGGAATAATCAAATTTAGTAAACATAGCACATCTAGTACAATTCTGGGCACTAGATAGGTAATCAGTAATGTTTCATTCTTCTCCCTTGGCCCATCCTCCCTTCCAGCAAACACACACACTCTGTTCCTCAGGGACCACACTCAACATCAGGGAGCAGCTAAAGCACAGGATTTTGAATCAGAGAACGAGGTTAGAGCTTTGCTTTGCTACTTCCCAGCTGGGTGGCATCTCTGAGTTTGGCCTCTCTGAGCCCGAGGTTTCTCATCTATAACATGGGAATTGTGTCCCTTGCCCCTCCTCACAGCATTGCTCAAGAGAGAGCTTCAGATGGGCAACGGTAATAATGATCTAAAAGGACTTTTTTTTTTTTTTTTTTTTGAGATGGAGTTTCGCTGTTGTCACCCCGGGTGGAGTGCAATGGCACAATCTTGGCTCATGGCAACCTCTGCCTCTCAGGTTCAAGTGATTTTCCTGCCTCAGCCTCTTGAGTAGCCGGGACTACAGGCGCACCACCACGCCAGGCCAATTTTTTTTGTATTTTTAGCAGAAATGGGGTTTTGCCATGTTGACCAGGCTTGTCTCAAACTCCTGACCTCAGGTGATCTGCCTGCCTCGGCTTCCCAAAGTGCTGGGATTACAGGTGTGAGCCACTGCACCTGGCCTAAAAGGATTTTTGAGAGGAATTTTCTAGTCTGGTTGGTTGCCTCCATTTCTCCCCTATGAGAAGAAGGGCTCCCGGGACTGAAAACACAGTCCTCTTTGTAGAGGTTCCAGATTTTCTACCTGGAACACCTGGTATGCAAATGAGCAGCATGTTCGCAATTGTACAAGTATGCACCAGAGCAGGATCTGGACACACAGAGTTGTGGCCTGTTCATGCACAATGTGGAATCTAAGATGGGAAGAAGGAAAACTTGTGTAATAGTGGTTATGCGGTTTCAAAAGGGTTTCCTTTTCCCCAACTCTAACATGGGAGAAAGGGGAGGTACAGAAGAATCCTTTAAATGTGCCTTCTCTGCTCTAAAATTCCACATTCTCTGAATCTCTGGGGATACATCCTGCCTTCTTTCCCATGGGTGAGGCCCTTATTGCATGCATCCACAATGAAGAAAAGATGGTGAGGTGACCCCTGAAGGCTGGTCACCAATCCCCAGGCTAATGAATTGCTTCTTACTCCTCTGATAGCAATTGATGGTGCCTCTGAAGACTCTTGTGATTTCAATAGGGTGACATGTCTGTTTAGCTGATGGCTGCTGTTCTCACCAGGGAGTGGCAAAACAAGGTTGGAAAACCCCAACCAGTAGCCTCAGATATAAAAGAAAACTAAAACCACGAGGGATCATCTGCCAAACTTGGAGCCCTGTTCCCATCAGAACCCACAAGCCTCAGCAGCCTAAGCAATCATTCTCAAAGTGTGGTTCCAAGACCAGCTGCATCAGCATCACCCAGGAACTCTCATTCTTAGCCACCCCAGACCTACTAAATCAGAATCTCTAGGGGTACAGCCTCCCAAGTAATTTTGATACATGCTCCCAGGTGGTTTCAGAACCACTATCCTAAAGTAACAAACCATGCATTTTAAAGCATAAAGTCTTGATCTCACCCAGGCATGGTGGCTCACGCCTATAATCCTAGTACTTTGGGAGACTGAGGCAGGAGGATCACTTGAGCCTGGGAGTTGGAGACCAGCCTGGGCAACATAGTGAGACTCCATCTCTATTTTATATATATAAAAATTTTTTTTAAAAAGTCCTGATCTCTTCAAAGTCCACTTTCAGTTGTGGAATGGTATGTTGAGCCAGTGCCTGGGTCCAGTCCACGTTCTAGTAATTCCTAGCTGTGGGACCCTGGGCAAGTTACTGAACCTCTCTCAGCCCATCTCTTTGCCTATAATATGGAGATAATACCTACTGATTCAGTTGTCCTGAGTTTAGAAATAACAGTTGTATGGGCTGGACCCCAAAAAGATAGCAGTGACTCCATTTGGTGGATGGGGAAGGAGTTCAGAACATGGCACCACAACATATGCTGCTCTGGCACATTGAGTATTTGAGTTAAAGCCACTTGAAAAACAGCAGATGCAAGAAGGGCACTCTTGATCCTCCTTCTTTTTCTAAAAAACAAGAGATGAGGCCAGACATGATGGTTCACATCCTATAATCCCAGCACTTTGGGTGGGAGGCCAAGGTGGGTGGATCACTTGAGCCTGGGAGTTCAAAACCAGCCTGGGCAACATGGCAAAACCCCATCTCTACATGAAATACAAAAATTGGCCAGGCCTGGTGGCTCACGCCTGTAATTCCAGCACTTTGGGAGGCTGAGGCGGGTGGATCACTTGAGGTCAAGATTTCGAGACCAGGCCAGTCAACATGGTGAAACCTCGTCTCTACTAAAAATACAAAAAAAATTAGCTGGGCATTGTGGCATGCGCCTGTAGTCCCAGCTACTCCGGGAGGCTGAGGCAGGAGAATTGCTTGAACCCAGGAGGCGGAGGTTGTAGCAAGCCAAGATCAGGCTACTGCACTCCAGCCTGGGCGACAGAGTGAGACTCCATCTCAAAAAAAAAAAAAAAGAAGTATTTAGGTTTTGCCAGTTCTCAGGGTCTTCATTTCCTTATGAGGGTTTCCACGTTGTGTAAAACTTGTATTAAATCTGTTTTTCTCCCCTCAATCTGTCTTATGCCAAATTAACTCTCAAGCCCAGCCAAAGACCCTAGGAGGGCAGAGGTAAAGTCCTGCTTCCCTTACAATGGCATTTGCTTAAAAGCTCCAGAAAATGTCTTGTCCTTTGTCACACTTCTGTGGACACAGTCAAGTCCTTTAAATCCTCTCAAGTCTCACGTTTGTAACCAAGGGCTCAGAGAAAGCCAAGTAAATCCTGACCTGCTCCCTAAGGAACCCAGAAGGTCTGAGATGCCCTGCCTAGGCCGCGGCCACAGGCCAGATGGGCTTCCCGAGGCCTGGCCGGGAGGGCCTCAGATGTCAGCTTGACTGACCCCCTCCTTCTCCCCAGAGGGAGAGGGCCCGGGGAAGGGCTTGACCAAGATCACGACGCGAGACGCTGGCGGAGCGCGGCCCCAGCTAGATCCACTCACTCACAGTCCTCGCTGCCGCCCCCGCCCCAGGTCAAGGGGCGCCACCCGCCCCACTGCTCGCCTCAAGAGGGTTTTTTCCCAGGCCCCGCACCCTCACCCGGTGCGACCTAGACTCCCACGGCGGGACCCGGGCGCACGCCTCTTCCTGCCACAGGGCGGCCTCGCCGCCGCTCCGTGTCTTTGTCCCCGCCTCCGAGACCCCCGCGCGCCCCCAGCACTTCCGGCCGCGGGAGCCCAGGGTTCGTGCGGGGTAGCGTTTCCCGCGGCCAGGTCGCCCCCTGCCGGGATCCGGGAGCGCTGCAGCCGTGGAGCCGGGTGCCCGCCCCTCTTACCGCCGGGGGCGGAGTCGCTGCCGCTTCGGGTCCCGGTCCCCGCCTCCGAGACCCCCGCGCGCCTACTCCAGGCGAGCTGCGGGACGGGAAGGGTCCGGCCGCCGTGGGCCGCTGCCAGCCGCGGGGCTGCCGAGGGCCGCTGGCGAGGGGCGCGGGCTCAGAGTCTGGCGGCCGCCGATGGGAGGCGGAGCCCGGGCGGGCGAGCGGCGGCGCAGCGGCCACCATGGGGAACAAGCAGACCATCTTCACCGAAGAACAGCTAGACAACTACCAGGTGAGCTCGGCGCGCCCGGCCCCCAACGCTGGCCCCGCCGCCCTTCCCTTTTCTCGGTCACTGGCCGAGGCCTCCCGAGAGCCAGCTCTCCCGGGTTCAAACCCTGCCTCTGCCTTCAGCTTGCCGCGTGACCTTGGGCCGGTGACTTCCCCTCGCCGTGCCTCAGTTTCCCCACCGGTGTAATAAGAGATCTTTCCAGTTGGAAGAGCCTCTCAGGCTCGCCTCTGCCCAGCTACTCTCGCCCTAGGGCAGGACCCGAACCCCTCCCAGCCACCCATTCCAGCGCCCACCTGGCTCCGAGAGGGAGTCAGTAAACTAGGCTGGACAGAGGACCGCCCTCCCCGCTCCCTGCACCCTTAGTCCCAGGAAGGAGCCCAGGAGAGCGAGTCTCTGTAAAGCAGAAATGAGAGCTGGGGTCCTGTCTGGGCTAGGAGTGGGATGCGTCAGTCCCCACATGCAGTCTTCAGTTGGAACTGTTTTGTTTATCTGCTGGGGTTCTCTCCTTCTGACCCCAGCATGGAGATACCTGGAGCAAGAACGGAAGCCCGGTACCAGCCTTCTAGGGCCACCTCTCCCAGCTCCCTTAGGCCCTCAGCAGCCACCTCCTTAGACCTTTCTAGGTTTTCCTGGCTCCAGAGCCAGCTTTCCAGATCTGGAATCCCAATACCATCCCACCCAGGTAAAAACTTCGCTGTGGTTGCAGGATGAAGCCCAACCCCTTGGCTTACCCAGAGCCCTGGCCAATTGCTCAGCTTATCTCTGCAGCCTCAGTCTCCCCAGGTCCCTTCCCTGCCCTCTGCATGGCAGCCTTCCTAAACCCATTTGCAGTTGCTCCAGCTCACCAGGCTCATTCCTCCCTCCCTGTCTCCCTCTGCCCATGCCTTTTCCTGGGCCTGGATTCCTCTCCCCGCTCCAGATGATCTCTCTCACCCTTCAAGTCCCACATCTGATGCCTCTCCCCTGACTCCTCAGGTGGAGGGGGCAGGATTGTGTTGTGGCCTGTGTAACTGGGCAGGAGGAACACCAGCAGAGTCTCCATAGGCACTTGTTGCCTTCATCAGTGCTTACTTTGGCTGTGAAGGAAAGCAGGCATGAAGTGTGGGTCCTCTGATGTGGGTGAAGGTAAAACAAAGGCCCCTTCTCCTCCTACAAGCCCTAGTTGTCAGTAATGGATTTCTCAGCTCCCCAGGTGAGGCCCTGGGAAGGAAGAGGGGAGACACATTTATGAAGCACCTGCTGTGTACCAGGCACAGTAATTGATGCCTTCTATGCATCAACTCACTTGATCATCACAGTGAGGTGGATTATTAGCCCATTTTACAGAAGTGTAAACAGAGGCTGAGGAGCCATTCAGGGCTCACACAGGATTTCAAATCTTGACTCCCAGGCTCACTTCTTTAGTTGAGAGTGGGCTGGGCTGGGCCATGTGTGCTCTTTGTCCCCAAGGCACTCAGTCTCAGACATTCAGAGACAGACTCTCACCTCCATTGTGTGGCCCTTGTGATCGAGGCAGGTGGTGGAGTGTGTTCTAGGGAAGGGTGCTAGTGGGCAGTGGGAGGCCAGCAGGGAAGGGGGCAAAGTCCAGAAACTATGCAGCACTTGAGCAGGCCTTGGGAAGATAGGTGGAGTTTTGCCCAGTGGGGCCCAGAGGAGGCATTCCAGGTGGAGGGGACAGCTTGGATAAAGGCTTGAGAGTGGGCAGGTACAAGCAGGCAAGCCATGCTCAGAAGTGAGGAGTAGCTTCAAGGGTGTGGGGAGCCCGGGTTCCCGCTCCGACCAGCCTGGCATTGGGTTACTCATCGGAGCCAGTCCCAGTGTTAGGTTCTGATCCTTTGCCAGAACCTAGCTAGACCCTGCCAGGCAGGGTGGGAGAAATGAGTGCTGTGAAACCTGAGAGCCCCACATGTCCTTCCCTCTGGCTCTCCAGCCAGCCACGTGCCAGCCATGGCTGAGTGGGGGTGAGCCTGAGTTACAGCACCCTCTCTCCTAAGTGACCCCTAGGGTTTCTTGGGACCTCCCAGCCTGGCAGTCTAACCTTTCCTGGGCAGGGTGTACCCTCCTGGTTCCCGGTGCCACTGATTCCCAATGTTCAAGCTTCTGTCCAGACCATTCCTCTGCATTGTACAGCCATCCCCCAGACCCCTCAAACTCCAAAACAGGGGTCACAGCCTCCCCAACACCCACTGCTGCTCCTCCAGCCATTCCAACGCTCTGCTCTCCCTCAGCCCATGTTTTCAGTTAAGAACAAGGCCTGTTACTCAGCCTCTTTTGTGGCTCACCTGGAGGTCCCTTCCTCTGTGCCCACAGCCAGGGCCCTGGGCTAGGCCTGCTCAGTCGCCTGCAAACTGTAGGTCTGACTGCTCCCTCCCGTGCCCCTCCTGCCCATCCCCCTCCAGCCACCTGCCCTCTTAGTTCTTTCACTCTTCCTTCATCTCTTCCTCCTTCCTTCCTCTTTCTTTCTTTCTTTCTTTCTTTTTTTTTTTTTTTTTTTTGAGACAGTCTCGCTCGCTCTGTCACCCAGGCTGGAGTGCAGTGGTGCGATCTCAGCTCATGGCAACCTACGCATCCCAGCTCCGCCTCCCAGGTTCAAGCAATTTTCCCTGCCTCAGCCTCCCAAGTAACTGGGATTACAGGCACCCGCCACCATGCCCGTCTAATCTTTGTATTTTTAGTAGAGACAGGGTTTTGCCATGTTGGCCAGGTTCAAACTCCTGACCTTAGGTGATCCACCCGCCTCGGCCTCCCAGAGTGTTGGGATTACAGGCGTGAGCCACTGTGCCCGGCCTCCAGCCTCATTTCTTACTCCCTTTCCCTTTGTACCCCAAGTTTCAGGCACACTGAAGGGCTTCTGGCCAAGCCCTCCCTCACCTCTGGCCCTTGTTCTCCTGCTGCTCTCCCTTCTCCTTTGCTAACCTAGTCTGGCCCATCTATCTGTCCAGGCCAGGCCTCACCTCTTTGGGATGGGCTCCCTGACACCCTCCTCACCAATCTATTCAGCTGGGAATACTCAGGGAACCTGACACATACACATCCCCAGTCCCTCTTGTGGCCACCAAATGGTTTATACTGGGCACCTTGCTGTTTGCACTCCATCTCCCTTCTCGTATGGCCCCTATCCAGGCATAAAAGAGATGCTTGGAGGATGCTTTCAAATGAATGAACAAATATTTGTTAAGGCATGGCTCCGGGAGAGCAAAGAACTCTGCACAAGGATTCTGAAGCCCTAGATTTAAGTCAGCTGGGTAGTTGATGCTGTGGGCCTTAGCAAGCCACTGTTCCCTTCTGGGCCTAAGTGTCTCCACCTCTAAAATGGGAACAACTACTAACCCGGCTGTGCTCATGTTACAGGGCTCTTGTGGGGATCAACTAAGATCACTGGAGACTGACCTTGAGCCGTGTGATGGTCATCTGGGCAGTGCTGAGGCCTGAGCTGGCAGAGCTGGATGGAGAGCCATTTCCATTACAGCTGGGACGGCCCATGGCTCGGCTCCTGACGGCTGGCACAGGCAGACCAGGCGTGTAGATGGGAGGCAGGCAGGCTACCTGAAACAAGTCACCCTTGAGTTGAGCTTTGGAGAAAGGAAAGGGTTTGGACAACCTGGAGAAAGAGGAGAGATGGGGAATAGGGTGAATAAGGCTCAGAGGCAGAACTCAAGCCTTAACTGGGAAGACATCTAGGCTTCTACTGTGAAAGCCCAGCCTGTCCTGTTTTCTGCTGCCAAAGTTCTGAGGGTCCATCGGTCCTGGGTTAGGCCCCCTCTCTGCTTCCCTCCCTTCCACTCCTCATGACCCGGACCTGGGGACCTTTGCCTGAAGACCTGTCCCCGTGTTCCTATGTACTGTCAGGAGCCAAGCAGTGATGGGGCACTTGCTCTCCAAAAGTGTAAGAAAGGGTTCCTTCAGACATGTGGCTGTAGCTCCTAGGGCAACTGAGGATGTAGTGGTGGGCAGGGTCATTGGCGACTCCGGAGAAGGAAAAGACAGCAGAGCTACCGACTCTGGGGAGATGCCTTTGGGACCTTGGGTGGTGGATGGGGCTTTTGCACTGTTTCCTATCAGCTGGGGCCAATAGACTTCCTGTACCTTATCTCATTTGCTCTTCACACTGTCCCCTTCAGAGAGACACTATTTCTACTTCACAGATGCAGAAACTGAGGCTCAGAAAGGAGAATGACTTGCCTAAGGGTCTGAAGCTAGACTAGAATTTAACTCTGACTACCAAACCTTTTCCCCTACTACACTTCTAGGCCACCCTGAGTCCTGAGAAGCTTTTAAGAACACCTGCCATATTCACTCCCTGTGCACTGCCTCCCTGGAGTGAGTCCCAGGGAAACAAGTCAACAGAAGAAAAAGTGAAACATCAGTTGATGAGCAGGTTCATGGCAGCTTTATCAGTGATGCTAAAACCAAGAAACAGGTGTTACTAAATGTTCAGAAAGAGAAGAAAGGTTAAGACTAGGCAGGGGCTATGCCCTCACTGAGATACTCTGCAGCCACTGAAATAACGTAACTGCTGTGGAAGGCATATGTGGAAAAATCTGATCACTTATCCCACAAGCCTGTGTTAAGCACCTGCTGTGTATAAGTATAGGAATACACAGCAGATGCAGGACATGGAGTGGTTGGTGTACAGTGGTCATGGCTCTGTTTGTAGTCATAGGCAGTGGTCAAGAAGCACAGAGGATCTTTTCTTGCCTCTGCTTCCTTGCCAGTGGGGGCCCCAAGCTCTACTCCCATTAAAAAGAAAAGAAGGCCAGGCGCGGTGGCTTATGCCTGTAATCCCAGCGCTTTGGGAAGCTGAGGCGGATGGATCACCTGAGGTCAGAAGTTCGAGACCAGCCTGACCAATATGGTGAAACCCTATCTCTACTAAGAATACAAAAATTAGCCAGGTGTGGTGGCGCATGCCTGTAATCCCAGCTACTCGGAAGGCTGAGACAGGAGAATCACTTGAACCCAAGAGGCAGAGGTTACAGTGAGCTCAGATCATGCCACTGCACTCCAGCCTGGGCAACACAGCGAGACTCCGTCTCAAAAAAAAAAAAAAAAAAAAAAAAAGAAAAGGGAGAAAAAGGAAACACAGAGGCCTAAGTTCCATTCCCAGCCCTCCTGGGCTGTGTGTGCAACTTAGGGCAAGCTACTCAACTTTGCTGAGTCTCAAGTTACCCATCTTTAAAATAGAGAGATAATGCCTGCCCCCATTGGCTAATGATAAGGATTAAGCAAAATTGGATATTCAGAGCCCCAGGTGCCAGATGCATGGTACATCATGTACTGGCTGTGATGTGATTTTCAGCCTGGGCTGCATGTTGGAACCACCTGAGTGGCTTTGAAAACTACTGATGCCTGGGTCCACCCTTGGGGATTTCTCTATAATTTGTCTGGCGTCTGCTGAGGGGTGGAGGACACAGGTATCTTAAACAGCCCCCCAGGTGATTCTGCTCTAGAGCAGACTTCCTCACACTTCAACATGTATCACCGTCATTGGGAGGGTTTTTTAAAATGCAGATCCCTGGGCCCCACCCACAGAGTTTCTGATTAAAGAGAGCTGGAGTGGAGCCTGAGAATCTACATTTTCACCAAGTTCCCAGTGAGGCCAATGCTGCTGGTCCAGGAGCCACAGCCTGAGGACCATTGATGTAGGCAGGTGTAAGTAATTGTGACAGGGAGCAAGGTTATAGGGGAAGTGTTTGCATCTTTTGCCAGTAGAACCCTTGAATCAGGACCTGGATAGTTCCTTTCCAACACATGGGGTAGGAGAGAGGAGAGGGGAGGGAAAGGAGGACAGATTCCGGGGGAAGAGAGCAGGAGCTGGGATCTCTCCCCATTCCCAGTTCCGCTGACTGCCTCCTCCAGGCTAGGTGGGAGAGCCCTGGCCCTTCTCACTGGGCACCTTAGACTATGGAAATGTCCCTGGGGTGGAGGGAAGTCCACATTCTGGAGTTTCTGGAGTTTGCTGAGAAATCAGCCCACCCTGTCTCCAGCCTGTCTGTGCCTGAGGCCTGCTAAGTAGGGAGTTTTCTGTCTGTGCTGGGTGAGGAGTAGGGGCACTGCTTCCACAGCCTGAGCCTTTCTGGGCTCCTACAGAGGAGCCATTGTCAAAAGCAAAGCTGAGACCCCCAGCAGAACCCCCTGTGTTTCCAAGGAGGCAGCATGGATCCTTAGTCTAACCCCCAGGGAGCAGCAGCTTAGAAGGACAGACTTGTTGGGTCAAATGGGGCCTGGAAATTCCTGCCAACTCTTGCCTCTTCAGCTCTCCTGAAAACACCCAGTGGAAACCCCAGATGTTGTGTGCATCCTGCGGGCGTCCTCTCTTTGGCTCTCTCAATCCAATTGCCCTGATGTCTAGCAGCTTCAGGTCTCATTCAGAGCAAGCCTGGCTGTTTGCAGGCCTGAGTTTCAGCCATTCACTCCTCATCAGAGCCGGCTCTGGTCAGCTTATGGCCCCAGGAGGCCCTACAGGCTCTGGGCTCTGCAGACCTAGGAGGCCTTCTTCCTTCATGTTGTAACAGTGAACAAAGGTGGAGGAGCTACACAGCAGGGGAGGTGCCCAAAAGCCCTTCATGGTTGGGCATTTTACAAAGTACTGGGTCCTTTTCACCTCCATACTTTTCACCAAGGCCTGGCATAGTGGCCATTGTCACTGACTCCCAGTGGTTGATACTCACCTTGGGTAGGCCATGCTGTGGATGGAGGCGGGTCATCTAGACAGACAGGACCCCTCTGAGATGAGTTTGTCATCTGGATGGCCCTAGGAGCCAAGTGCTGCCCCCACCTGGAGTAATGCTCACCTGGGGGTCCCCAGCAGTCCCTACCCTCACCTCTACCCCGGATGCTACCCGGTACCTGCCCACCTTTCTCCCTCCCGTATCTCCCTGGCCTCTTCACTCCCTTCCCTGGGTGACCTCATCCCTTTCTGGCTTCAGATACCAGGTACATACTGATGCTTCCCCAGTCTGTGTGCCTGGAACTCTCAGTCTCTGAGCCTGGGACTGCACAACCCCCCTAGCACCATGCTCAGGGCTACAGTGAGGATGGCACCCTATGCAGCTACACGAGGTGGCCCTGTGGGTCCTCATTCGGAGTTGTCTCCCAGCCACTTCCCCATCATCCCCCAGTGTATCCCACTGGCACTCAAATCAGCCACGCATACCTGTGAGCATTCATCTTCCTCCTAAATGTGCACCCTAAAGCATGCTATAGCCCCCGACCATGCACTAAGCTCCTTAGGCCTACCCCAGGATGGACAAAGGTTTTGGGAGGCATTTTCTGTACCTACTAGAACCAACTTTCCCCAGTGGGTGAGGGTGGGGTGGGGAGGGGTAGTAGTGATTCTTCTGCCCTCAGTCCGCGGCTATCCCCTGTGAGCCCTGTGGCATCGAGGCCTCTGAGAAAGAAAGGGGCCTGGGAATCACACACTGACTATGTGTTTTCCCTCAACAGGACTGCACCTTCTTCAATAAGAAGGACATCCTCAAGTAAGTGTGGCTTCTCGTTCACCCTGTGAGACTGGGACTGGGGCCGGGGTGAGGCTGGGGCACCCCACATGGGCTGGCTGTGCTAGCTGGGGCTGAGGCGGAGCATCAGCATCTGTCAGGAACCACATTCAGGTCCCCACTCCGCCACTGGGCTGGTATGGAGTTACAGCTTCCCACTCCTCCCAGGGCCCAGATCCTCCTGCTGGGGAATGAACGTCTACTTACTACATGCTGAGCTTTCGGGTGGGTGGTTTCCGGCACATTCTTATTTAATCCTCATTGTGACCTTATAACAAGAGAATCCATTTAACCCCATTTTACAGATGGAGCTTAGCAACTTGGCTAAAGTCACAGAGCCAGGGACTCAAGACCTCTAACTCCAGGTCCCTTGCTATTTCACTGCATCCTGGGTCCTGGTATAGGAGGGAGTCCCTTTCTGTTGTTAGACAGGGGTCCCTAAGGGCCCTTTGGCTCTAGCTTTGATGTTCTTCCACTCCTAGGATGTCTAAAAGTTGAGGGCATGCCCATCGCCCCTGAGCTATTCATCAGGGTGCTGCTTCTTCCCAGGACAGCCCTTCTCCTTGGTGTTGGTGGGGATGGGGGTGGATCTGGATGGCAAAGACGAAGGGGATTGGCAGCCTCAGAAACCCAGGACCAGGCGGTGAGCAGGAATCACTGAATACCAAGAAACCTGCCCCATGGGCCTCAGTAGGCCCCTCTGCCCGGGCTATCAGGTGGCACTAAAAGCCAGCAAAGTCCCAGGATCACTTCCCCTGGAGATCGACGGTCAGGCTGGGACCAGAGCCCATTGCAGCTTCCCAAGAGAGCTGTGCTGCAACTTGTCACTGCCCTAACCACTCTGCTCATTCAGTCAGTGCCTCTCGGCTTTCCTCTCTACCCAGGCTATTCCAACCTGTACCTTGCATGGGCAGGGGACACCCCACTTCCACCAACTTAGAGAGTCTGGGCAAGGGGCAAAGCCACCAGGCCTGGCATCAGTAGACCTGGGCTCTACTCCCACATCTCAGTTCTATGGCCTTGGGTAACCATTTGACCTTCCCTGAGCCTCAGTTTTCTTCTGTATAATAGGGATAGTGAAACCTACCCTCATAGCATTGCTGAGAGGCCGCAACACTGGGGTATAGTGTTTGATAGGTGGGATTTGCCCTGTAGCTTGAGACATGTCAGGGGTGAGGTCCCCATTTGGACAGCATGGCTTTCAGTATTGGAATAACAAAGCTGTCACCCCTAGCATTCTTGTGGCACCTTTTACCTTTCAGAGTTCTTGGCATGGAGCCTCATTTGAGCCTCACAGGGAACTTCGGATCCCCTGCCTTTGTAGATGCCAAGCCCAGGCTGCCTGTCTTCTGAGGCCCATGGGCATTTTCATTCTGGCAACAAAAGCGCCTTGCCCTGGCCTTTGCACTGACTGTCACCACTCCCTGGAGTGTCCTCCTCTCCTCTGCCCACAGCATTGCTATGCATCCTTCCAGACCCAACTCCAGAGTCATCCCCTTTATAAGCACCCCAACATCCTGCCACCCTACTGCTCCCCCAGCTGCTCTAACAGCCTGTTAGGGGCTCTTTGGGTTTCTGGGCCCAGGTGCCCAGCTCCGCCCCAGACTTGCTATCAGGCAGGACTAATGGGGAGCATGGCACCTGTTAGCCACCAGTGACCATATGAAGAGTGCGTGGGTGAAAGACAGGATTGGCTGAGGGAAAACATTCCAGGCTAGGGAGCAGCAGAGGTGAGACACAGGCCAGCTTTTCCCACTCCCACTCCCACTCCCACTCCCATCCTCCAGTGGTCTCACTGAAAGCAGCAAAGTTGCCCGTGTGGGGAAGAGGAGAGAGGAGCTCAAAGGCCAGTCCAGGAATCAAATCCAATATCATGGGCCTTTGGTGGTGGTTTTAGTCCATTCACATGCTGCTATAAAGAACTGCCTGAGACTGGGTAATTTATAAAGGAAAGAGTTTTAATTGATTCACAATTCTACATGGCTGAGGAGGCCTCAGAAAACTTACAATCATGGCAGAAGGGGAGGCAAACACATCTTTCCTCATATGGTGGCAGGAGAGAAAAGTGCCGGGCAAAGGGGGAAAAGCCGCTTATAAAACCATTAGATCTTGTGAGAATCACTATCATGAGAACAGCATGCCCCCATGATTCAATTATCTCCCACCAGGTCCCTCCCATGACACGTGAGGATTATGGGAACTACAATTCAAGATGAGATTTGGGTAGGGACACAGCCAAACCATATTAGGGGTATTCCTGGCCCCTTGGAAAATGAGGAGCTCCAGGCAGGTGAGAGGACTTGGGGACGGGTGTTCTGGCTCCCCACGGCCCTGGCCTGCACACCTCTGCACGCATCAGCACCCTAGGCTCTGTAACTCAACACCAGAGCAAAACCCAAGCCTGAGGCCCCGTCTGCAGCTCGGGAATGACATTGCTTGCAGGAGCTGTTTTCTCACAGGGCCCTGCGTCCAGGAGGGCTGGGTGACGGTGTTATTAAACATGAAAAGAGCTACCTGGAGTTTTGCTGCCCACCTGTCCACCCTCAGGGAAGGGTAGTAAGACAAGGCAGGATTCAGGATTGCCTGTCTGTGGAGAGACCAGGCATGGCCATGATGGCTCAATTCCAGTTTCAGCCCTTTCACTTTTCTCCAGCCTTCTCTGTAGAGAGGCCAGCATGACTGACTGCCCCTCCAGGAAAGCCCTCTCCACTGTTCACATCTCAGGTCAGGGTGACACAGCTGAGGCCTGGAGCCCAGAGAGGGCAAGGTCAGCTGCAGAGCCAGGCTGTCCAGCCCCAGGCCTTGCTCATCTTCCCTGCTCCCGAGGGCCTTTCAGGGCTGCTACTCCCCACCCCCACCGGGATGGTTTTCTTGGTAAGCTGCTCCCTGAGTACTGATCAGATGGCGAGGAGGAAACTTGAGCAGGAGGTGTTTCTTTGCATGTTGGGGCCCAGCTCTCTGGCAGCTTTGGGGCAGTGATACCGAGTCACAGATAGCCCGCCTCCAATTCTCCTTCCCTCTGCCCTGCCCGCACCCAGGTAGATCCGATTGCTCCCCAGGACACAGCTCCTCCATTCCCACACTGAGCCCGAGTGGGCAGCCACCCTGTTCAGTCACCTTGCTTTCCATAGGTAAGAGCTTAGCACTTCGACTTCCCTTGTCCCCTAATTAGGCTGTGCTCTTTAATCAGCGGGACAGTAGTCCTTGTCCCCTTGGTACACAGAGAGGCCCACCCAGCCAGCACCCCAAAGTGTTTGCCTACTTGTTCTTTTATTGTTTATTTTCTCAACCTTTTAAAAGCTTTGTGCAACCTGTTTTAATTACTTACTACACATATACATAATGATTATAGAAAAATTAGAAAATGAAGCCAGTCAAGAGAAGACAAAAAAAAATTACCTGTAAGCGTATGACCCAGAAATAATGGCTGTTAACCTTTTGGTATATATTATGCCAGTGTTTTTCTTTTGTATGTGTTTATCAAAAAGTCAGATCATGGCCGGGTATGGTGGCTCACACCTGTAATCCTAGCACTTTGAGAGGCCGAGGTGGGTGGATTACATGAACTCAGGGGTTTGTGACCAGCCTGGCCAACATGGTGAGACCCCGTCTCTAAAAAAAAAAAAAATACAAAAGTTAGCTAGGTGTGGTGGTGTGTGCTTGTAGTCCCAGCTTGGCACGTGGCGGAATAGTCAAATTCTTAGAAACAGAAAGTAGAATAGTGGTTGCCAGGGGCTGAGAGGAGGGGGAATGGGGAGTTATTGTTTGATTAGTTTCAGTTTTGGAAGAAGGAGAGAGTTCTGGAGGTGGACCAGTGGTGGTGATGGTCACATAATAATGTGAACATATTTAATGCCACTGAACTGTACCCATCAAGATGGTGAAGATGGTACACTTTATGGCATGTGCATTTTACCACAATTCAGAAAAACTAATAATTAAGATGGTAAATTTTATGTTTTTTAAAATTATTATTATTATTATTATTTGAGACGGACTCTCGTTCTGTCGCCCAGGCTGGAGTGCAGTGGCTCAATCTCAGCTCACTGCAAACCCCGCCTCCCAGGTTCACGCCATTCTCCTGCCTCAGCCTCCCAAGTGCCACACCTGGCGAATTTTTTTTTATATTTTTAGTAGAGATGGGTTTCACCATGTTAGCCAGGGTGGTCTTGATCTCCTGGCCTCGTGATCCACCTGCCTCGGCCTCCCAAAGTGCTGGGATTATAGGCGTGAGCCATGGCGCCCGGCCTATGTTATTTTATCACAATTTTTTTTTTTTTTTTTTTTTTTTTTTGAGACAGAGTCTGGCTCTGTCGCCCAGGCTGGAGTGCAGTGGCGCAATCTCTGCCTCCTGGGTTCAAGTGATTCTCCTGCCTCAGCCTCCTGAGTAGCTGGGATTATAGGCACGTGCCACCAGGCTGGGCTATTTTTTGTGTTTTTAGTAGAGACGGGTTTCACCATGTTGGTCAGGCTGGTCTCAAACTCCTGACCTCGTGATCTGCTTGCCTTGGCCTCCCAAAGTGCTGGGATTACAGGTGTGAGCCACTGTGCCCAGCCATTTATCACAATTTTTAAAGTTAAAAAAAGGTAAGAAAAAAGATCTTACTGTCCCCCTACTACCCAAGATAATCACTAACATTGTAGTGACCAGCCTTCCTTTTAGTCTTTCTTTTTGTAGGTATATAAATGTATACAAGCTTTTTTTTTTTTTAAATGGGGTTATACTGTACAGTCTGCTTTTTTCATTTAACATCTTGCAAACAACTTCCAATATCATTAGATATTCTGATATAATATTTTAAATGGATATTTCTTAATTCGTGTAGTTGAACATTTAGATTTCCAACTTTTCACGATTTTAATTTGTACTTCAGTGAATATTCTTGTGGTACAATTCACATAACTGCATATGTCTGGGTATTTCCAACAAATTGCCTGATCAAAGATATGGATATTTTTAAGACTTTAGCTTTTCCCCCCCACTACTGTTATATGTTTTTTGTCTTCTGACCCCAGATCATTCATTGAATAACCCAAAAGTCTGAAGTTCAGCTGCCTGTAAGGGGGGCCAACATGCACTGTAAATAAATGAAGCTGTCTAGTTGGGTGGGAACTCTTTGGAATGGATACCTGCAGAAATAGCTGCTCCTTAGCCCAAGCTGGTTATTGCCTTGGGGGAATTCAGACCATCTTGATGAAGAAACCTAGGTTTATAGTGTAAAATCTTTCAATCTGTATATGTTGGCAACAAAATTCTAAATTTATTATTTTGGCGTAATTTAATTATTTTAAAATGCTATGTGAAAACTAGGCATGAATGTGGATTGCTGGTTTGTGACTTTCAGAGGAATTAATCTTTCCCCCACTGATTTCTTTTTTTTTTTTTTTTTTTTTTTTTTTTTGAGACGGAGTCTTGCTCTGTCGCCCAAACTGGAGTGCAGTGGCCGGATCTCAGCTCACTGCAAGCTCCACCTTTCGGGTTCACGCCATTCTCCTGCCTCAGCCTCCCAAGCAGCTGGGACTACAGGTGCCTGCCACCACGCCCGGCTAGTTTTTTTTTTTGTATTTTTTAGTAGAGACGGGGTTTCACCGGGTTAGCCAGGATGGTCTCGATCTCCTGACCTTGTGATCCGCCCATCTCGGCCTCCCAAAGTGCTGGGATTACAGGCTTGAGCCACCGCGCCCGGCCTCCCCCACTGATTTCAAATGCTGTGTCATGGACTCATTCTCATTTATGTTGGTATCTACCACTTCTAGTCTGCCTTGTAAATGCCAATGTCTATTTCATACATTGTCCTTATTATAGCTTTAAACTGTTTTAATACCTGATAGAGACAAATGTTTCCCCCGTTTCTCTTTCTTCAGGGTTCCCCTGCAATACTCCTACATTTATTCTTCTAAACAAGCTTTTTTTTTTTCTTTCTTTTTTCTTTTTTTTTGCCAGTAGCTTGAAGAAACACTTAACGAAACAAACTTTTGAATCGGTCTGGCTAGATCCCAAATAGATCATTTGCAGATTTTGATTAGGATTGTATTCATTTTATAGAAGAATGAACAGAGCATTGTCATCATTACAGCATTAAGTCTTTCCAATCAGGAATGTACAATAGTTATCTAACTACCTAAAATATTTTTATATCTTTTGTTAAACTTTCATGGTTTTTTTTTTGATACTTCAAAATTAGTGCATTTTGCACCAATTTTATACTTAGTTGTTTTTGTTTTTTCTGTTCTTTTAAATTGTGAATTCAACTTTTTTTTTTAATTAAAAAAATATATAGAAACAGTCTTACTGTGTTGCCCAGGCTGGTCTCAAACTCCTGGCCTCAAGCAATCCTTTCCCCTTGGCCTCCCAAAGCACTGGAATTACAGGCATGAGCCGCTGCACTCAGCCAAATCCTATTTTTGAAAAGGCTAATTTTGGCCGGGCGCGGTGGCTCAAGCCTGTAATCCCAGCACTTTGGGAGGCCGAGACGGGTGGATCACGAGGTCAGGAGATCGAGACCATCCTGGCTAACACAGTGAAACCCCGTCTCTACTAAAAAATACAAAAAAACTAGCCGGGCGAGGTGGCGGGCGCCTGTAGTCCCAGCTACTCGGGAGGCTGAGACAGGAGAATGGCGTGAACCCGGGGGGCGGAGCTTGCAGTGAGCTGAGATCCGGCCACTGCACTCCAGCCTGGGTGACAGAGCGAGACTCCGTCTCAAAAAAAAAAAAAAAAAAAAAAAAAAAAAAAAGAAAAGGCTAATTTTGATACATAATAGAAAAACTGTTGTGTACAAAGGCTTCTGAACTCTTTCTATTTCAAATAGTCTTTAAGCTAATTATTTTTGGTTTTCCAGTAAATGATAACTTGCTTCCTCTCCAATATTTAAGTGTACTATTTTACCGTTTTAACTAATTACATTCCTCCCTCAGTATCTGCAGGTGATAGGTTCTAGGACCTCCCAAGGATACCAAAAACTGCAAATGCTTAAGTCCTTGATATAAAATGGCATAGTATTTGCATGTAACCTATGCACATCCTTCTGTATAATTTTTTTTTTTTTTCAGGCAGGATCTCTGTCCCCCAGGCAGGAGTGCAGTGGTGCAATCATGGCTCACTGCAGCCTCAAACTCCTGGGCTCAAGTGGCCCTCCCACCTCTGCTTTCTGAGTAGTTGGGACTATAGGCACATGCCACCAAGCCTGACTAATTTATATATATATATAGTAGAGACAAGGGTCACACTGTTTTGCCCAGGCTGGTCTCAAAACTCCTGGGCTCAAGTGATTGGCTCACCTCAGCCTCCCAAAGTGCTGGGATTACAGGCATAAGCCACCATGCCCAGCTGCTCCTATATACTTTAAATCGGCACCTCCTGTACACTTTAAATCATTACATTACTTATAATACCTAATACAACATAAATGCTGTGTAAAGGGTTGCTATACTGTATTAAGGAATAATGACAAGAAAAAAAACTATAGATGTTTAGTATAGATGCAATTTTTTTTGTCAAATATTTTCTGTCTTCAGTTGACTCACGATGCAGAACTCATGGACCTGGACGGCCAATAGTAGATTGACTCGTGCTCCTGGGGGGAAATGTTATGTAATAATGGTGATTATAGGCATCTCACATTGACAGGTATATCCCCAGTATATACAAAAATTAGCTGGGCGTGGTGGTGGGCACCTGTAGTCCCAGCTACTCAGGAGGTTGAGGCAGGAGAATTACTTGAACCCAGGAGACACAGGCTGCAGTGAGCCGAGATTGAGCCACTGCACTCCAGCCTGGGTGACAGTGCAAGACTCAAAAAAAAAAAAAAAAAAAAAAAAAAGAGAGAAAGAGATACCCTTTTGTTTCTGCTCCTAAGCAGAAACTCCTTTTGTTTCTGTTTTACTAAGAATTTTAAGTTTTTTTTTTTTTTTAATTGACAAAATATCATATACTTTAAAATACTTTTGACCAGGTGCAGTGGCTCATGCTTGTAATCTCAGCGCTTTGAGAGGGCGATGCGGCAGATCACTTAAGGTAAGGAGTTCGAGACCAGCCTGGCCAGCATGACGAAACCCCATCTCTACTAAAAATATAAAAAAATCAGCCGAGTATGGTCGCATGCCTCTGTAATCCCAACTACTTGGGAGGTCGAGGCACAAGAATCACTTGAACCCAAGAGGCAGAGGTTGCAGTGAGCCAAGATTGTGCCACTGCACTCCAGCCTGGGCGACAGAGTGAGACTCTGTCTCAAAAAAACAAAAACATTTTTAATTTTTATTAATAAATACTTCTTAAATTTCAAATAATTGAGAAGTAGGTGAAATAACAAGTAAAAGTTAGCCTCCTTCTTTTCACAACTCTCTACTCCCACCTCACAGGGACTCTCAGTGTAAACATGTAGTATATAACTTCTCAGATATTTTTCTGTATCCACACATACAGTCATAAATGCATCTATCAAATTGGTCAAAATGTTTTTTGCTTAATATGATTTGTAGTCACAGATTTCCAAATATTGAACTATCTTTGCATTCTGGAAGAAATCCTACTTAGTTCTAACATACTATTCTTTTAAAGTCTTGGACTTGATTTACCAGTATGTTATTTTTCTTTCTTTACTTATTATTATTATTTTTTGTAGATACAGGTTCTCTGTTGCCCAGGCTGGAGATCCTCCTCCTTGAGCCTCCTGAGTAGCTAGGACTGCTGATGCATATCACCACATCCACCTAATTTTTATTATTTTTTTTTTTGTAGAGACACGATCTCACTATGTTGCCCAGGCTGGTCTCAAGCTCCTGGCTTCATGCAGTTCTCTCACCTTGGCCTCCCAAAGCACATATAGATTACAGTCATGAGCCACTGTGCCTGGCCCCTAGTATGTTATTTTATAAGACTTTTTCATCTATATATGAAGTACCGTTGGTCCATTCTGGATGCTACATATTAGGTTCTTGTATCAGCGTTCTTGTTAACTTTGTAAAATAAAGTGAGGGCTTTCACATTTCTTGCCTCATACTCTGGAGCAGTTCAAGTAGCATAAGTATGGTTTCTGGTCCTGATGTTACGGTAGGACGAATATATAACTCTTCTTGAACTCAGTGTCCTTTACTGGGGGAGAGGTGACAGAGATGTGGTTCTTTGACAATGCTTAGAGTTTCTTTCACAGTGAGTTGGGTTTTCAAATTCTCCTTGGATTTTTCTTTAAAGAAAAATTCCAATGTGATTTTAGTTATTGTTTTAGAACAGATCTGTGTCCCAGCTGGCCTTTCTACCCCAGAAGATACCTCCTCAACCCCACCAAGCACCCATTGCCTCTCTCCCTAGTCCACCCCTTCCAGGGAGTCTCTGACATGGCAGGCAGTATGCTAAAAATTGCCAGTTGAAGGCCCGTGGTTTTACGAACATCCAGGGGTGAGAACAGTAGAACAGCCCCTGCTTTACTGATAGGGAACTTATCCTCCAGTGGATTAACCCACTTACTCACACTGCTAGTGAGAGGTGTAGGCAGGGCTCCAACCTCAGCCTGACTTCATGCTCTTGCTGCAGCCATCCCACAAAACTTCGGAGGTATAGGCCAACCCCCAGAAACACTCCAATATCATACCCCGACACATGGGATAGGGTCAAGGTCAAGTGGGAAATGTAACAGTTGGAAGCACAATGGATATGTCAAAGTACCAGAGGCATGAATTATGAAAGAAGATGCATGAATTTTGAAACAAGTGGTTATTCCTTATTTGGGGACAGTGTAAAAAAAAAATTTTCCTCTACACAAGAAATAGGAGCAAAGAAAGTCCTTGAGTGCCCTCTTGTGGAGAGTCTCAGCTTGATCCCACCACCCTGGCATTTGCTGAGCCTCCTCCCACCCAAAGTACAAGTTTAGGGGTTTTCCCCTCCAGCTCTGTCTGCAAGTCTTGGCACATCCTTGTGATTTCAGGCCCTTTTATAGGGATGTGTGACTGGCAAAGTGGGCATGTGGCATTTTATCGTTTATTTGCCCTGGACAGGCTCTGAACCAGGGGATGATGTGCTTACCAGGGCTTGACTTGCAGGGAGAAGCCAAGTGGTTGGAGTCCAGAGGTCCTGGGTTCAAATCCTGTTCCTACTGTTCATTGACTGTGTAGGATGCAGCAGACACTTGATTCTTGAGCCTCAGTTTTCACCACCTGAAAATGGGAGACTAATAGCTACCTCTCAGGGTGATGTGGGGATTAAAATGAGTAAAGCAATGCACAGAGATTAGTTCAGGACCTGGCACAGAGTAAGCACTTGCTAAACAATAGCTGGTGTTATTATCTGTTTGAGCTGGGTAAGTAGTCAGGTGCCTTGCTAAGGACAGCTAGGCAGCAGCACCACAAGAATTGGTAGAACCCAAGGGAAGGTTGGGTGTCTGTGCTGAATGGCTTGTAAAATAAAGTGAGGGCTTTCACATTTCTTGCCTCACACTCTGGAGCAGTTCAAGTAGCATAAGTGTGGTTTCTGGTCCTGATGTTATGGTAGGACTAATGTATAACTCTTCTTGAACTCAGTGCTGTGCTGAATGTGCTGAAAGGTGGGCCTGGGGTGTGTCACAGGGTCAAGCCACTTAAAAGGAGACCTGGGCTGATCTGGCTTTGGGGGTGGCAGGGCCAGCCCAAGCCCGGGAGATACAAGATCATACCTAATCCATTCGCCAGCAGCCTAGGGCTTCACCTTAGGCAGGTTACCTACCTCAGCCCCCAGTCAATGCCCCTTACGCTTGTCCCACCCATGGCAGCACTTAATGGACACAATTTTTGTTTTTAGAGATAGGGTCTCACTCTGTTGCCCAGGCTGCAATACAGTGGGGCAATCGTAGCTCACTGCAGCCTCCAACTCCTGGGCTCAAGCTCAAGTAATCCTCCAGCCTCAGCCTCCCAAGTAGCTAGGACTGAGCCACAATATCCAGCTAATTTTTTTTTCATTTTTGTAGAGACAGGCTATGTTGCCTAGGCTGGTCTCAAACTCTGGGCCTCAAGTGGTCCTCCCACCTTAGCCTCCCAAAACACTGGGGTTACAGGCATAGGCCACCACACCCAGCTCACAATTTCATCTGAATACAATTTATACTTGTCTTGGGATGTGGGGCTATTCTCTGGGATGACGGGGACCTGGACAAGTGACATAGGGCAAAGAAAGACTGAATGATGGGACAGGGGGCGGGGAGGAAGGGAGCTTCCAAGTGAGACAGTGCCAGGATGCCTTACACCTTTGAGGGTCCATGCAGCTTGTTTTCCTGGAGGCTGGAACAGGAACTAGGGACCTGACCCATCAGTGAGGAGGGAGGGCCAGGCCCACCAGGGTAGCGGGCTGTGTCTCGATGGCCCCCAGCTAGAGAGGTTATGAGTGGCCCATTCACAGGGGCTTCCTGAGGGTGTGAGGACTGCTGAGAGCTCTCCCAGAGACCCAACCCTCAGGGCCTAAGTTGGGGTGATGGGGCCATGAAGTGGGCCCAAGCCTTGATGGATCCCCAGGAGTATCCGGAGGAAGAGTGGCTAAGAGTTTCTGCTTGGATTTACCATCTTGGGCTCAACCCATGGCCCTTGATGCTCCCTAGTTATGTGGCCTTAGACAATCACTCTTAACCTCTTCAGCCCTCAGTTTGCTGAGCAGTAAACGGGTCAGGATGCATCTGTCTGCACAGTGATGTGGAGGAGGATTAAATTAGGTGGTGTGTTCATTGCTTAGCACAGTATCCCAAGCATAGAAAACCCTTATGAGAGCCCAAAGGAGAAAAAATTAGAAGACTTGGATGCAGGGCCAAGGAGTGATGGTGATGGTGCTGATGGGGTGGGTGTGGTGGAAATAGGGTGGCCTGGACACAATCTGGTTATCAGCACAGAGGTCTGGGCAGAACTCACCTCCCTCCCAACTTCATACCCTGTGGGCAGAGCAGAGAGCCTCCCATTGGCCCCTCACCTGGTCCTGGCTGAGGATGATCTGCAGAGGCACAGGCCTAGGCAGGGCAGCATTGGGCCGCTGGGACTTAGGGATGGCACCCCCTCCAGCACTTTTCCTCTGCTTTCCTCCAAGGCTGCATTCACGATTCTACGAGCTGGCCCCCAACCTCGTCCCAATGGACTACAGGAAGAGCCCCATCGTCCACGTGCCCATGAGCCTCATCATCCAGATGCCAGAGCTCCGGGTACGTGCAGGGCCTCTTGCTGGCGGGCAGGGGATCTGTGCCTCTGGACCAGCAGCAGAGGCCCCTAGGTCTGGGCTGAACCCAGCTCCACCCTTTGTGTCTGTGTGGCTCTGAGCAGATCACAGAACCTCACTGTGCCTCAGTCTCCTCATCTGCACTCTGAATAAATAAGCTATGTGGGCTCTGTAAGGGTGCTGTACATCAGTGGCCACCCCACTGCAGGCCATAGGCTTGTGCTCATCTGCTTGTCCCTTTGTTAAGTGGCCCCAAGCCTGCTGTACTTGGCAGACCTGCGTCTGCTTTGTTAGATAATTTTTCTGTCTCCCCCTTGTCTGACCGTGGCTTCTCACTGAGGTCAGCATCGTGGTCATCCATAACATAATTTCTCAGACTTTAATGTACCTGTTAAAATTTAATTTTAAACCACCCGGGGATCTTGTCCAAATGCCAATTCAGGCTCAGTACACGTGGAGTGTCAGGATTCTGCGTTTCGAGCAAGCTCCCAGGTGAGACTGATGCTGCTGGTCCTCAGACCATATATATTTGAATGTTTCGTTTCATGAGTTCCTTATCCATAATATGTAAAGTGCACTCAGCGTTAAGAAGGCATTTGGGGCATAACTCCCCATTGCAGTGGTACTTCGTCAGTAGCCCCTGGCCAGGCCTGGGATGTGTGGCTTGATGGTGGGGTCAGAGTGCTATATGGCATCCACTTGGGGCCTACACTCTGGTTGTGACCTCAGTCCTGAGAGACAATGGACCCCAGGTTCAGCCCTGGACCAACACCCTGTCTGGCCCAGCAAGGGGCTCAAGAGCAGGCTCAGAGGGTTGCTGGAGCGGGTGAGATACTCTTGGGTGGGACTGAAGTGGTCTGTCTCTGAGCCTCCTGCGCTGGCCTGGGCTGGGCACGGAATGGGGCTAGCCAAGTGCTAGCCCAGTTGGGATGGAAGGGCTGTAGGATAAGTGATTTGGGGATCTAGGAAGGCATCCATGTACAGCTCCCTGGGAGAGGTGGCATCCAAGGTAGTCTAAGAAAATTCACAGGAGCAGAGTGATGACAGGCCTGGGCCTGAACTGGCTGTATGACTCTTGCTGCTTATCTGGTCCAGTTATCTGACCCTACATCTACCTTCCACGATCCTGGCCTGACACGGCCTAAGCTGAGGGCCACCAGTGCCCTGGGTTGTCATCTTTTTCTGCTGGGGACAGAACCCTACACATCCAGGTAGAGCCTCTATGTGCTCTTCTGGGTAACAGGACGAATCTGTGCTTCTGCTTCAGGTGAGGCGGTGCCTCCAGTGAGAACACATTGGCTGTGGTCAGCTTTTTTTTTTTTTTTTTTGGAGACAGGGTTTTGCTCTGTTGCCCAGGCTGGAGTGCAGTGGGACGATCATGGCTCACTGAAGCCTCAAATTCCTGGGCTCAAGTGTTTCCCCCACCTCAGTCTCCCAAACAGCCAGGACTACAGGCGTGTGCCACTGTCCCTGGCTGTGCCCATCTTAATGATGTGACATGACCCAACAGAATGCTTCCTGAGCTCTTACACGTGCTGGGCCTGGTACCAACACCTTACATACTTTAGCTCATTTAATCCCATCACAACCAAATTAAGAAGGTGTTATTATTCCCTTTTTACAGATGGGGAAACCGAGGCTCAGAGGGATTTGGTCACTCCTCCAGGGTCACACAGGCTGTCCACAGTCTGGCTCCAGGGCCCTCCTGATTATCCTGCACCCACAGTGATTGCTGTGTGTGTTTCCTTCAGGAGAATCCCTTCAAAGAAAGGATCGTGGCGGCGTTTTCCGAGGATGGTGAGGGGAACCTCACCTTCAACGACTTTGTGGACATGTTTTCCGTGCTCTGCGAGTCGGCTCCCCGAGAGCTCAAGGCAAACTATGCCTTCAAGATCTATGGTAACCAGGGCTAGATGAGGGGGCCGTGAATGTGAGGTGGGCAGCATGTGGGGCCCTCAGGCTGTCTGGTTACTGCTGGCTCCTGCCCTGGGGACACCAAGAACAGTGAAGCTGATCTGTCCTCTGAAGAGTGCCTATCCAGTGGGGTGGCCAGGGGAGACGATCAGTCCCTGAGAGACATCTGTGGGGTTCCTGAGAACAGAGGAGGGAGGGACTCGCCAACCCCAGGTCGGGTGGTTAGTGTGAGAGGGGTCCCAGGCATGACCTTTAAGCAGGGACTAGCAGAGGCTTGGACTAGAGAAGTGGGGACTGGCAGACCTGACAGAGGGCGCAACCCATGCAGACCCAGGGAAGCGCAGAGCTTGGTAAGGAGATGGGAGGAACTTGAAAGGTGGTGGGACGGGGGTATGAGTCTGAAGAGAATTTGGGGCCAGCCACAGAATTTGGACCTAGTGCTCTGGACACCAGGGCCCCTGCAAGGTTTCCAGTGGGGAAGGGCAGCTCTGTTTTCTGGAAAGATCACTCAGCAGCTTTGAGGTGTAAAATGGAGGAGCTAGAGAGGCTGCCTAGGCCATGGTGGTGAGGCCAGGCCTGCAGGGGGGCCTCCGGAGCCCCCCAACACTGCCAGAGGTAGGGCTGCCTGGGTTCACCCCACCCAGCCCTGCCCTCGGGCCTGCTGTCTCACCAGCCATCAGAGGGCAGCAGGCACTCATGAGCCAGGGACTCACGCTTCTCCCACAGCCATAGGGAGAAAACTTCATACCCACGAGCTCATCCCCTGTGCTGGCCTGACAGACCCATGGGGACTGGTGTCAAATCCTCAGACAGACCTCAGTTGAGATGGCTAAGGCCCAGGAAGGGGCTGGGACCCAACCTGGACCTGAAGAGTCAAGGTCAAACCTCCTGTCCTCAGCACCTTTGATCAGACACTGGATCCCAAGGCAGCAGGGTCTATCAGGGGCTGACATTTCACTTTCTTTTTTTCTATTTATTTATTTATTTATTTTTAATTTTTTTTGAGACGGAGTCTTACTCTGTCGCTCAGGCTGGAATGCAATGCGTGATCTTGGCTCACTGCAACCTCCACCTCCCGGGTTCAAGCGATTCTCCTGCCTCAGCCTCCCAAGTAGCTAAGATTACAGGTTCTGCCACTATACCTGGCTAATTTTTGTATTTTTAGTAGAGATGGGGTTTCACCATGTTGGTCAGGCTGGTCTCGAACTCCCGACCTCAGGTGATCTGCCTGCCTCGGCCTCCCAAAGTGCTGGGATTACAGGCCTGAGCCACCGCGCCCGGACTGATGTTTCACATTCTAGTTATGTTTCACGTTCTAGTTATGTTTATTTCAGAGGACTTTGGTTTCTGTCTGTGCACCCACGTTTTGCTTGCATATCAGAAAGAAAATACCTGCCAGTCTGCCCTCCACGAACTATGCCCACATGGGTCATGTAAAATGTTTCTCAGATTCCACCCAACATCTGCCCAGTCTTGGACCCCACAGCATTGCTCCTGGGATGGGCTGCTGTCTGCCCAAGACAGGGGAGTGCAGATCGCATGGACCGGGTGGGCACAGGAACACATGGAAGAACTGTGGCTTCCTTGCTGCCCTAGGCTGGGGGTGGAGTGGGGAGAGGCAGCCAGGGCCCTCCTAGTCTGGTGCTGGGGAGGCCTGGGGCCTCATTTGCAACAAGGATCATCTTACTTCTGAGCCTCAGTTTACTCATGTTAAATGGCCACAGCAATTGAGCCAGCCAGCCAGCCAGCAAATCTTTCCAGAGATTTGCTATGTCCCATGCCAAGGGCACAGATGAATCTCCCCTGATGCCTACCCTAGAGTTGTGCCCAGGCCTCTGCAGAGATAGGGCAGAGTCACCCCCAAGTCATTGTTGGGCTCCAGGGTCCAACAATGACCAGGGATGTGACCTCAAGCAGGTACCTCTCCTTTTCACCTCTGTTGTTTTGGTTTTTTTTTTGAGACAGAGTCTTGCTCTGTCACCCAGGCTGGAGTGCAGTGGCGCTATCTTGGCTCACTGCAAGCTCTGCCTCCGAGGTTCATGCCATTCTCCTGCCTCAGCCTCCTGAGTAGCTGGGATTACAAGCGTCTGCCGCCAGGCCCGGCTTTTTTTTTTTTTTTTTTTTTTTTTCTGTATTTTTAGCAGAGACGGGGTTTCACCGTGTATGCCAGGACGGTCTCGATCTCTTGGCCTCATGATCCACCCGCCTCAGCTTCCCAAAGTGCTGGGATTACAGGCGTGAGCCACCGCACCTGGCCACCTCTCTGTTTCTTCATGTGTATAGTGGGGATTCAATTGTGCCTGCCTCATAGTCTTGTTTTGAAAATTAAATGAGAAAGAGCATGTAATGCTCACATGATGGGTCTTTGCCACTAACATTAATGTCAGAGTTTGCCAGTGGGCACGAGAAGCTCATCTGCAGGGGAGAGGACCCTTGTTGCTAGAAAGCCCTGCCACTGGGAGGTGATGTGTGAGCCAAAATTTGAAGGATGACCAGGAGTTTGCTGGGAAGGGACCCCAGGCAGAAGAAACAGCACATGTGCAGATCTGGTAGTTGGGCTGAAAATGTAAGGAGAGAGAATTTGCTTTGATGCAGCCACGCATGGCTTGGTCCTCTGAACCATTTTGCTATCCTTTGGGGCAGTAATAGTGCCTTTTTCTGGGTAGAATCAAACCATGTTCCCTGTTCTGTGTGCACTAATGCCAGGCATAGGCCCCTCTCTAAGGACCTTCTGATTTTGAGTCTCCTGACCCATTGTGTCTCCTGGCCACACACCACTGAAGCAACATGGTGCGGTTTAGAAAACTTGGGTCTTAGAGTCACATAGGCCCCAGTCAGAATCCCTGCTCCATCTCCGAGTGGCTCTCCCACCTTGATTAAATCACATGGCCTTTTTGGGCCTTAGTTTCCTTAGCTCTAGAAGTCTAAAGGGAACACAGGGTCCACTGTGGGCTAAGGCCAGGAAGGGCTATCTGGCCTAAGCCTGAAGTTCTCAGGAAACCTCAGATTTGGACTTTTGACTTGTTTCAGGATGTGGTTTAGTCATTGTGGGGTTGTTGTGGGTGGTGGATGTGGGTGTCTAAGCTATGCCTGGTGGGTGAGCCCTCTTGGGGGCTGGGATCCAGTGTCCCGAGAGTGTGCATGGAGATGCTCTGGGGACATCAGAAGCTGGTGGAGGTAGTGGGACCAGCTGGGAGTGTAGGGGTCCCTGGGTGCACGCAACCCGGACTTGAACATGTCCAACCCCCGCCCCACAGACTTCAACACTGACAACTTCATCTGCAAGGAAGACCTGGAGCTGACGCTGGCCCGGCTCACTAAGTCAGAGCTGGATGAGGAGGAGGTGGTGCTTGTGTGCGACAAGGTCATTGAGGAGGCTGACCTGGATGGTGATGGCAAGCTGGGCTTTGCTGACTTCGAGGACATGATTGCCAAGGCCCCTGACTTCCTCAGGTGCTGCCACTACAGGGGCCGGGCTTGGGCAGGGCAGGGCAGGCTGGGATGTTGGGGCTAAGCCCCTGTCACTCGCTGTTTGTGAGCAGTGGTGTGTGACCAGGAAGCAGGAGGTCACGTTCAAGGCACCCTTGCCCTAGACGTGTGACTGGCCTTTGTCCCCTGCAAGGGGGATGGTGGAAGACCTGGGGGCCCCTTCAGTGATAACTGGGGACAGAACTCCCTGGGCACCGCTGTCCCTCCAAGCCTGCCTTCCCTCAGTATTGATTACTTGCATCCACTATGCAGGGTTCCCTATTGAGGTGCTGTCCAGCGTGGGCCTGGGGCCTGCTGTGCTTTTCCCTGAGGAGCCTTTACCTGCCCAACCCAGGGCCTCTCACCCTCTCTTGCCCTTTCTCTCTTTCCAGCACTTTCCACATCCGGATCTGAGGACACTGCCGAGGCTGCAGGGGCCTGGAAGTCCACCGTCCTGCCCTGCGGTCACATGGGTGTGGCCTCCAAGCTCCCCAGGAAAGCAGTGGCAGCCTCTGGGGTTCACACCACGAATATTTCCTGTGGCCCTTTCAGCAAAAAACAGCCTTAACCAGGAAGGGGGCGTGTGAGGGTTAGGACCCTTTCCACAGCCCCTCTGTGGCCCAGCCTGAGGACCCATGGCCCCTCTCCAGGCCCTCTGCACCCCGCCCCATGCCCCAGTCCTCTCCCACTCCAGAAATGCTCCCCACCCCTCAAAGGGAAAGGCAGATAACCCAACAGGAGGTGGTGGGGTCTGACGTGTCCAAGTGCTGGCAGACACCCTGGTCACCCAGGACAGAATGGAAAAAAAAAAAAAAAAGAGGTCAGGGTTTTAATGAGCTATGCAATCTTTTTCCAAAACCCAAGGTTGGGCTGCTCCTCACTCCTGCCTGTTCCTCTTCTCCTGGCCTCCTTCACAATGTGAAGCTGTGGGCACAGTGGGCCGAAGGGCTCTTGCCCCTGTCTCTGCCTCTGGGTCATGAGTACTACCCTGCCTGCCCTCCCCAACACCATGGAATCCTCACTGGTATGTGCTGTCCACAGATGTGTGAACTCCTGGTAGTAAAACACTTTTGCATCCCTGTGCTCTCCATGTCTGCTAATGTTAGGAAATGTTTGAGGGTACCTTTGCTTCTGATCCTTGAAATCCCACCATTGGCGTCTCACCTCTCAGCATCAGGCAGTGCCTCCTGCTTTAGGCACTAGCTTTGATTTCAGTGCGTGTGCCGTCGGGAAGAAGACACATCCATGCCCCAAACCTTCTGTAAATTCCCTGACAGTATCTCTGGTTAACATTCAGGAGTGCTAACCACTCAGGCACAGGGACAGTTGCTTCAGTCTCAATCCTTACAACCCCCAAGGAGGGAGGGACTCTTACAGGCCTATATTTCAGGAAAAGCTGCAGAGCCAAGTGGTCACTAGGGTAGATTTCCCACAAATGCGACCTGAGCCAGCTCTGCCCAGGGTCAGGGCAGGGAGGAGGGGTACCTCTGGTGTTGTCGCTGGAGATGATCAGTCCTGTTTTCTGCATCCCGGGCTTGGGGTAGTGGGGAGCAGGGCAGCAAGCCAGCTGTCCACCCTTATAGAGAATGGGAAATGTGGATAGGAAGGGAAGTGACACACAAACAGGAAGTTTCCTGAGGGACAGAGCTCCAGGAAGAGCCAGCCTGACCTGAGGGCATAGCTGGAGTGAAGAGGCCTGAAGCAGAGGATGTGGCTTCTGGCCCTCCCCTCCTTTTTGCTGATGGGGCCACAAGGAGGGGAATTGGTTTTCTCAATAGCAATTGCATGATGTCACTTGGCCAGTTAGAAAGGTGTCTGTCCTAGCACACAGCCTGTCACACATTCGGTAAGTGCTCAGTAGTGGGAGGCAGGTTCAGTCAGTCTGCCTGGGCCTCAGAATGCTCATCTGGGAAATGGGGGTGCTGACCCTTGCCTTTGGCCAGTGTCACTCCTCTCCAGCCTTGATTCCCTCCTATGCATGGATGGGAGGCACAAGGAAAGCAGGACGTAGCCAGGAGCTGCAGGTGGTTGGAAGGTCCTCTTCCACCTGCTCTCAGGCAGGCACCTTGGCTGTCTCGAAGCCTAGTTCTGTAGTAGGCTGGATGAGTCTGAAGATCCAAAGGGTGCCTTCAAATGAGCTGAGGGCTTTGCGATAACCCCTGGCATGGCCTGGGTACCAGGAAACCCACTGGTGGGCTGCCAGATGCCAGGCCCTCAGAATTTGTGCTTCCTGTCCGTGAAGAAGAGCCTCCGAAGCTTGTCAGGCTGCAAGGAAGGAGGAGATACTGGGGCCTGGGATACTGTCACTGGACAGGGAGGGAAAGACCCAGGCTCCGAGGACCCCTCATTGACCTTGGGTTGGGGGCCCAAGCCCAGGACATGAGGCCAGGTTAGAATTCTGGTGGTTGATTCTACAAGCCTCTCCCGGTGCCTGAAATCCCACCTTTAGCTCTCCAATTTTGGATGCAGGGTTCACCCTCTTCTGGCGAAGGACAGGAGGGGAAGGAGGAGTGTAGAAAGGGTGGCGAGCCTCACCTTACCTCCCTGGAGTGCCCTGGTCTCCCCTGACCCGCAGCTGGGGGCCTCAGGATGCACTGGTGTCGAAGGTAGGGTGGGGTGAGGCTGTACCCAGGCCCACAGAGATGGGAGAGGACATGGGGCAGCCACAGGGAAAGAGCAGACATGGGATGTGGCTTCTGAGGGTCTCAGGACTGTCCACTGCTGGATCCGTGGTCCCCGGAGAGTCAGGATCTCAAAGGCTTCTATCCATGGGGTATGGGGGCACAGCCCTGTCCTGAAGGAGGAGCCGTCAGCACTTCCCGGGAAGATCTTTCCACCAGGAATCCAGCTGGAAGATCTGTGTGTGCCTGACTGAGATCAGAGGACTTGCCCCTGGGGAAGGGTCTCCCAGGTTTTATTGTCTCCGGGTATAGGCAGAGTGCAGTTGGGACTGAGGGCTCCAGAGAGTTCATCTGCCTCCCTGAGAACCCTGGACCAGCCCCACTCCTGGCCACCGCTCTCCACACTCCTGGTCCCCTCTCCTCCTTACTTAGCAGACCCCTGTAGAAACCAAGAGGGAGGGGAAAGGACCCCTGGTCTGCTGCAGAGAAAGTCCTTAGAAGGTCCTGGAAGCCCCCAGCTTACACCCAAATCTAGCAGCTGCCTCTCCCACCACCACCACCACAGAGATCCTCAGAATAATAGCTGTGTTCATCAAGAGCCCTCTCTGGGCTGTGTCCTGAGCAGGAGAGGATGTCTAGCACTATCCTCTGGGCACCTGCCCCTGGATACAAGCAGAGGATCAGCCCATTTTATAGATGAGGAAATGGAGGTCCCGGGTGGGGTTGCTAAACAAGAATGTAGATGCCCAGTTAAGTTTAAATTTCAGATAAACAAAGGAATAATTGTGATATTTGAGACATACTTGGAAATGGTTTTTGTTTTGGTTTGGTTTTTTTGTTTGTTTTTTTAAACAGAGTCTCACTTTGTCTCCCAGACTGGAGTGCAGTGGCGCAATCTGGACCCATCACAACTTTAACCTCCCAGGTTCAAACGATCCTCCTGCTTCTGCCCCCCAAGTAGCTGAGACTACAGGCCACCATGCCTGGCAATTTTTTGTATTTTTTCGTAGAGATGGTATTTTGCCACGTTGCCCAGGCTGGTCTCAAACTCCCAAGCTCAAGCAATCCACCTGCCTCAGCCTCCCAAAGGGCTAGGATTACAGACATGAGCCACCATGCCTGGCCTCAAAAATGTTGTTTATCTGTAATTCAGGTTTAACTGGTTGTCCTGGAATTTGTCTTGCCCAAAGCTACAGGGCGAGGGAGTAGGGGCAAAGGGGCTGTTCTCCTGCACCCAGAGGCTCTGAGACCCCTGCAGAGGCTGATCTATTGTAGAGAATGCCCCTATTAGAAGAGCCTGGAAGCCCCTGTCTTACATCCAAATCTAGCAGCTGCCTCTCCCACCACCACCACCACCACCACCATTTCCAGGCAGATGTTAGGGCTGGAAAATTCTGTGCACTTGCAGGCAGTGGCGGTGACCTGACCTGCCTATGCCTGGGGGCTACAGGTTGTCTCCTACCACCAGGTGCTCTCTAAGGGCTGGGAGCCGCCCCATCCCGTCATGGAGCTCACCTTGTGCATCCGTCCAGTCTCCTTGCTCTTGGTTGCTGGGATCTGCTCATAGGTGTTCCCAGGCTCTGGGAGCCCTGGGGGCCCTGAGATCCTCTTGTAGCCATGGTCCATAGGCCCATGTACCCATGGGCTAGATGTGGGACTGGCCCCAGGATCTGGGGCCCTGGTTGGGTCACCCCAGCAAGCTGGGATCTGCTCATAGGTACTGCCTTCTTGGTCTGGTGTGTCCCTGGCCTCTTGCAGGGGGCCTTGTGTCCCAATGAACTCATAGATATCTGCAGAGCTGCCCTGGGAGCAGGGCTGAGCCTCTTGGCTCAGCTTTGGAAACTCCTGCCTCCAGGTAGCCCCCAGGGATCCCATGGCATTAGAACACCCCCAGGAAGTGGGAGACTCTGTGGGACCCTGGTCTGGGCTCACCCCAGAGAGGACAGGCACCAGGCCATGAGGCCTATTCTGTTCTCCATCTGAGAGTCTCCTTTGGGCCTCCCTGCCTGGGGAGTAGGCCTGGCTGCCAGCTGGAACTGGTGCATGCCTGCTGGACCCCTCTGTGCCCAAGCCTAGCCGTGCCTGGTTCATCTTCCTCAGGTCTGCATAGATGATGTCATTGGGGCCTCCAAAAGACTCTTCCAGGAGGGAGGAACTCCTCTCAGGGAGTGGGGGCACTCTGATGGGAGCCTGAGGAGACAGGGACAGAGAAACTCTTAAGGGGCAGCCCATCACTAAGATGCCCTCCAGTAAAAACTCTCTCAGATAAGCCGAGGCCCCCTGTCTTGGTTATAGTCTTCCTGCCTGTACATGCAAGGGTTGGATATATGACACTCAGGGTCCCTTCCAGCTCTCATGCTCTAGGACTTGTTCTTTTTTTTGTTTGTTTTTTAAGATGGAGTCTCGCTGTGTTGCCCAGGCTAGAGTGCAGTGGTGCGATCTTGGCTCACTGCAACCTCTGCCTCCCAGGTTCAAGCTATTCTCCCACCTCAGCCTCCTGAGTAGCTGGGATTACAGGCTCCCACCATCATGCCCAGCTAATTTTTGTATTTTTATAGAGATGGGGTTTCCTAATGTTGGCCAGGCAGGTCTCAAACTCCTGACCTCAGGTGATCCACCCGTCTCGGCCTCCCAAAGTGCTGGGATTACAGGTGTGAGCCACCACCCCACCCGACCTAAGACTCGTACTTTACCTTGGCATTCAAGGCTTCAGGTCACCAGCTCTACCTCCCACCCAATTTTTCCCTCCCCTCCTCCCACCTCCTCCCACCTCCATTGTGGTCCACTGTTCCCTCCGTGCCCCCAAACCCACTCACTGCTGTATTTCCCTTCAGAATGGTCCATCTCCAAGTCCCATCACTCATTTAACAAATATTTAGTGAGCATCAACTATGTGCCAAACACTGTCCTAGGTGCCAAGGACTCTGGTGAGCAAGACTAACTCTTGGGAATTTATATTCTAATCTGGGAGATGGGCAGCATACTGCTGCGCTGTGTAGCACAATATGGTTTGATGTGCTATATGATGGGCGAATATATCACAAGACAACGGAGTGTGGGGGCATGATCAGTGCTACAAAGAATGAAGCAGGGTCATGGGATAGAGAGAATGGCAGGTGGGGAAGGCAACATTTTCTGTCATAGGTGGGCCTTTCTGAGGTGGTGATATTTAAGAAAAGAATGGAATGCAGTTAAGAGTGTAAGCCATGCGGGTATCTTCTAGGAAGAGCATTCCAGGCAGACAGTAGAGCCAGTGCAGAGGCCCTGAGGTGGGAGCAAGGTTGGTATGTTCAAGGATGATCTAGAAGGCCAAAGAAGTCAGAGAAAAGGCCTCACTGAAGCCTCCAGTGAAGAAGCAGGGGGTAGCAGGGCATCTGGTGAGGCTCTTGTGGGCCCTGGTGAAGTGTTTAGGTTTTATTCTAAATATGAGGAAAAGCCGTTGGCATGCTGTGATCTGATATAAAGAAAAATCTTTTGGCCGGGCACGGTGGCTCACGCTTGTAATCCTAGCACTTTGGGAGCCGAGGCAGGCAGATCACCTGAGGTCAAGAGTTTGAGACCAGCCTGGCCAACATGGCGAAACCCTGTCTCTACTAAAAATACAAAAAAAAAAAAAAAAAAAAAAATTAGTCGGGCATGGTGGCGTGCACCTGTAATCCCAGCTACTCAGGAGGCTGAGGCAGGGGAATCACTTGGATCCAGGAGGCAGAGATTGCAGTGATCTAAGATGGTGCCACTGCACTCTAGTCTGGGTAACAGAGTGAGACTCTGTCTCAAAAATAAAAGTAAAAAAGGCTGGGCACAGTGGCTCATGCCTGGAATCCCAGCACTTTAGCCAAGGCGGGCAGATCACTTGAGGTCAAGAGTTCAAGACCAGCCTGGCCAATATGTTGAAACCCTGTTGCTACTAAAAATACAAAAATTAGCCAGATGTGGTGGCAGGTGCCTGTAATCCCAGCTCCTCGAGAGGCTGAGGCAGGAGAATCACTTGAACCCAGGAGGCGGCGGAGATTGCAGTGAGCTGAGATTGCACCATTGCACTCCAGCCTGGGCAATGCAGCGAGACTCCATCTCAAAAACAAAAACAAAAACGAACAGAAACAAACAAACAAATAAAAAGAAAAGAAAAGAAAAAAAAAATCTTTCTGAGTCCATGGGGTGCTATGGAGAAGAATAAAATACTGACTCACAGGCACCCCACACTACAGCTTACTAAGGGATGTTCAGGCATTTCATATCCGTTTTCTCATTCAAGCTTCACAAGAACCTCAGGCATGGTAAACTGAGGCTCAGAGAAATTATGTGACTCGCCTAGAGCCACATCGCTAGAAAATGGCCAAGCCAAGGCTTGAACCAAATCTAACTAGCCAGAGGCAGGCAATGGCACGGGTGAACCCTGGGTGATTCCAAGATGAGTCTGCACCTCTGGGCCTGGCTCACCCTCTACAGCCGGAGGGAGTGGCTGGCCTGGCCTCAGGGTCTGACTAGGAGCATGGCACCCACATCCCTGATCTGGCAACCCTGACTCTAGGTGGCCCATAATGCTTCTCACCTCCATGCTTTCCTCCTGGGAGAGGTTCCGGGGACTCACATCCAGACTCTTCTCTGCATGGAGGAAGGAGACCTGGGGCTTTGGAGATGAGCGGGGGCTGGCGGCCTTGTCTGGGACCACTGTGGGGGATACCATGGCAGGCAGGTTTTCTGGGTCCACGATGGTCTGGTGGAGGCCCCGGGTGATGGCATCATACATATCATTGTCCTCTGGCTGGGTGTATAGGGATACAGCAGATATGTGGTCACACAGGCCCAGCCAGTCTCCAGAGCCTACCTGAGACTGGTGGTAAGAAACTGCAACATTCCCACTGGGTTCCTGACCTCAGGTAAGACATCGCCACAGTCTCCCTTTTTCCAATAGGGATCATGACCCCACACCAAGTGCCCCTGGATGACAGTAAATAGGGAGGGCTTGAAAAGGGGTATGCCTGAGTGATGGATAACCCAGGCCTGGGCTCCCTGCCCAGCCACCTTCACCCTGGGGAAATGGGGCGCCTACCCGGGGGCAGGCAGCAGTCAGCATCTCTCCGAAGGGCTCAAGCTGTGCCTCCTGGTAATGGTGCACAAGCTCAGCCAGGGTGCTGTGGCTCTGGGTGTCTCCTGAGATGATGTAACGCCGGTTTTGAAGTTGGTTGATGACAAAATGTCGGCAACGATTGCTGCCCCTGCAACACAAGGCAGCCCAGCCTTGGCCCACGGTCTGAGCTCTGTGCCTGGGTGCAGGAGAGGGGTCCCAGCTCTTGATCCAGAACAGACCTGCCTGACCTGGGGCCACTGTACCCCACTTGGAGCCATGGTGTGTTCGTCAGGAAGCTACGGAGAGGTTTTCAAACCATGAAGCCCTGGGATCTTGGGAAGTACCTAAGCCTGCTCTGGTGGAGTCAGGGAAGGCACAGCTGCGACTGGAGTGAGGCAAGTGAGGCACTCATCTTGGGTGCGAAATTTACAGGGGCACCAAAAAACTCAATCAAGAAAACTAATAACGCAGTATTTTAGAAAATCAAAATATATGAAAAAAAAATCCACAATGAACAAAACACCTAAGTTCTAAATAAAGACAGGATCTAACCCTACACCTGTACAACTCAACCTCCCCCTACTCCCCACCCTGCTTCAATGATGGAGTTCCAGCTCCCACTCCCTCTTCGGCCTGTAAAGTCCCACCCTAAAATCTCACCCTCTTCATCTTCCTTTTTCTAGAAAAATAACGTCTACACAATGATGTGCATACATCATAAATGTGCAGTTTGATGAATTTCCACATAGGAACCCTCCCATGTAACTGCCACTCAGATCAAGATATAAAACCTTTCCAGCCCCCAGAAGACCTACTTGCACTCCCGTCCAGTCAATGCCCCCCAAAGGTAGCCACCATTCTGACGCCTATCAGCATAGATTAGTCTAGTCCATTAGAGAACTTCTATAATACGTCTCTTGTGTCTAGCACCTTTCACTCAACATTGTATCTTGGAGACTGATTCATGTCCAAGTAGAATTAGTTTCTTTTTTTTTCTCATTTATATGTAGTATTCTAATTAATGAAAAATCCACCACGTACCTATTCTGTTGATAGACATTTAGTTTGTTTCCAGATCTGGGCTGTTATGAATAAAGTTGCTGTGAGCATTCTTGTACATATCTTTTGGTGAATATGTACTCATTTCTGACGAGAATATACCAAGGAATAGAGTTGATGGGTCATGGGTACACCTGTATTTGGCTTTAGTAAATCATGCCAAATTGCTTTCTAAAATTATTGCAATGGGCTGGGCACAGTGGCTCATGCCTATAATCCCAGCACTTTGAGAGGCCCAGGCAGGCAGATCACTTGAGGTCAGGAGTTCAAGACAAGCTTGATCAATATGGTGAAACTCCATCTTTACTAAAAATTTAAAAAACAAACAAACAAAAAAATAGCTGGTGTGTGGTGGTTGCCTGTAATCCCAGTTACTCGGGAGGCTGAGGTAGGAGAATTGCTTGAACCTGGGAGGCGGAGGTTGCAGTGGGCCGAGATCGTGCCATTGCACTCCAGCTGGGTGACAAGAGTGAAACTCCATCTCAAAAATAAAATAAAATTATTGCAATGTATGAGAGCTCCAGTTGTTCCACATATTCTGTCTTTCCATTATAGCCATCCAATGTGGCTTTAATTTGTGTTTCCCTGACAGCTAATGATGCTGAACATGGGCCTTCTGGGTTTTTCTTTTTGGTAAAGTGCTCAGTTCTTTTGCTTTTATTTATCGAATTATCTGTTTTTGTCTTATTTATTTGTAGGAGTTCTTTATATATTTCTGGATTTGAGTCCTTTGTTAGATATTTGTATTCTAATAGATAACTTATTCAAGACTGCACACTGATCTTTTTCTTCTCTTAATAATATCTTTTAATTATAAAAATTCTTAATTTTGGCTAGGTGCGGTGGCTCACGCCTGTAATCCCAGCACTTTGGGAGGCCGAGGCAGGTGGATCACCCAAGATCAGGAGATAGAGACCAGTCTGACCAATATGGTGAAACCCCGTCTCTACTAAAAATACAAAAATTAGCTGGATATGGTGGCGTGTGCCTGTAGTCCCAGCTAGTTGGGAGGCTGAGACAGGAGAATTGCTTGAACCCGGGAGGCAAAGGTGGCAGTGAGCAGAGATCGCACCACTGCACTCCAGCCTGGGCAGGAGAGTGAGACTCTGTCGCAAATAAATAAATAAATTTTTAAAAATTCTTAATTTTAAGGAAATCATATTAATCACTCTTTTAAGATTAGTGCTTTTTGTGTCCTGTTTAAAAAATCTTGGCCTCTCATTTTCAAAGGTATTTTCATTTACCTATGACAATGTTTTTCTGTTTTCTTCTAGAAATGGTATTGTTTTGCTTTTCTTTCTTGGATCTACAATCCATCTAGAATTAATTAATGTTTGTGTATGGTATGAGGTAGCAGTAATTGTCTTCCATTTAGATATCCAATTGCTCCTGCACCAATTATTGAAAAAGCAAGCCTTTCCCCCACAGAATTGCCGTGATGCCTCTGTTGGAAATCTGGTAACCAAACATTTGGGACTGTTTTGGGACTCTTTTCTGTTCCCCTTTTCTATTTGTATACCTTTGAGCGGTCCCACTTTGGTCTCTTTTATAAGTTAGTATTCTCCCTAAGATCTTATTTGGGAAGAAACAAAACAAAAGAAAAAAATCCCCAAAGCTCAAAAGACATTTGAAAACTACTGAGTTAGTATATTTCAAAACGCCTAGCACAGTGTCTGGCACATAGAATAAAAATATTTTAATGACGACTAACATTTATTTAAAGTCCTTACTGCATTATATGCATTGTGCCAAGCACTTTTAAATGTATCAACTGATTGCACACTTTCATCAATCCTATGAAGCAGGGACTATCATATTCCCATTTTACAAATGAGGAAACGGGGAACAGACAAGCAAAGTAACTTGCTCAAGGTCAGCGTTTGAACTGGGGCAGTCTGAATATGTGACAATTTTGAATCAGAATCTGAAGACTTTTAAGTTCACCCTGGAGCCCTGGCCTCCCTCCCTACTTAGAGAAATCTTCTTACCTCCTCTGAATTTCCCCTTCCAACCGACCTACTCTTGGGACAAGATTCGACATCACCATCTCTGCCTTTGTCCTGGCTACCTTGTCTCCTTCTCTCTATCTCCACTACCCTATCCTAGCCCAGACCTCATTATCTCACATTCAGGCAATTGCAGGAGTCCCCAGTGCCCCCACACCTCCAGCTCTGACTTCCAGTCCTCTCTCCATAAGCTGCCTAAAGGACCTATGCAAATACAGCAAACCAGATCATCCTTCAGGGTCTACAGACTTAGCTAGGCATCCAAGGCCATTCTAAGCTTCTCCCACCCTCCCCTCCAGGCATTCCTCCAAAGGAACCAAGTGTTCTGCTGCACCCAGCAACCTGCAGCTCCCCCAGCACCCTTGTCTTTCATGCCTCTGTACTTTTGCACATGGCATTCCATCTACCAGAGATGCCCTTCTAAACCCCAACCACACCCTCCTTTCTGCCTAGCAACTTGTATTCTTTCTTCTATCCTAGGCTCAAAGTTCACCTCTGTGAAGCCTCCTCCAACTCCCACTCACCTCCTTTGAAGGCTGTGGCTTCATCCATAGCATACGGCCAGTGCTGCTCAGGAAGTGTCTGCTGAGCATGTGATGGATGAATGAAGGAGTCAGGAGTCAGGACCCAGGGAAATCTAGGCAATTTGGGCCAGTGGGGCCTCTGCACTAATCTGCAAGGCTAGGTTATGGCAGGCTGAGCTTGCTTGCCCAGAGGGCTTCCCCTTACCTGTAGGACAAGATGTAGCCGGTGGCTCGGTCACTGAGGCGGATGAGGAAGGAACCAAGAGCTCTGTCCCTGAGTAGCTGCTCCGTCTGCCTGGGCAGAGGACATGCCATTAGCTGGGGTCTGTGCCCTAACAGCAGCAGGTACAGCCTGACTTAGGCCTCTCTTGGAATCCCTGCTGGCCATGTCTTTGGGTTCCAGACCTCCAACCCTTTATAGAGGAGCCACTCAGACCTATGGATTGGTCTGTGGCCTGTCAGGGCTCAGTATGTGGTCTATCTGGGCCCAAATGATTAAGTTCAAGACTGTCTGGGGCTGGGTCAGGGTCTGAAGTCATATGCACCCCCCGACTCCCCACTGCAGCCTCACTAGCAGGCACACTGGGCTGACCCTGGCCACCCACTCTCCACCTGGATGGTTGTGCAGCAAGAATAAATCCACACAGCTGGAGATGTTGAGGTTTAGTGGGGGGTCCCTCCCTCAGAACCACTGTGTACAGTACTACAGGATGTGCACTACACACGAGCTTCTGCACGGAGAAGATGCTGCTATGTCTGAAGCAGCTAAAAGGGACTCATTCCTCTTCCTGTCCCCTTCAATCCCAGGCAGCTACAGAGATTTTCCACATGGTGCCAAATATTTTGGAGGCATGGTGAAAAGTTCCACCTGTCTTGTGGTTTGGCAGTACATAGACCAGATACATATTCCCTCACTCAGTTACTCACCAAATACTGAGTGCCTGCTCTATGCAGCTAAATCATTTGCAGGGCCAGGTGCTAAATGAAAACATGGGGCCCCTGGTTCGAAATGATTTAGAATATCAAGACAGTGACAGCAGAGTATTAAATCAAATGTGGAGCCCTTTTGACCCTGTGCTGTTGCACAAGTCAGTGCCCATAAAGCTGGCCCTGGCTCTGTGCAGGTACTGTGCCAGGACCTAAGAACTGGCTGGATTTGTCATTCCTTCATCAGGTGTTTTGGTTGCTTGGAGACCCAGCCCATATAGAAAGCCAAACCTCTATCTTGGCCTTGATACCTAGGGTAACCGTGCATCCAGGTTTTCCTGGGATGGCCCCATTTATGACAGTTCTCCTAGCTTAGTTACTAATAGTGTTCTGGTTTGGACGATACATGATATGGTCCCCTAGTTACTCATCAAGTCACGCCTGGCCCTCTTTCTGTTCTCTGGCAGCCTGGCAGCCCCAGCCATCCTCAAGTTGTACTAAAGTAGAGGCCGTTGCCCTCCCCGACTCTGCCTATAGAAGCCAGCACCAGAGGACATGGTGCTCCTCAGTCTGTTCCCCTGCCCCCCGCCTCCAAGGGCCCCTGCCTAGCCCAGGGAAAGGACAGGAACCAGTCTGATCCATAGTTCCCAGACCATTTTCTCAGCCCCAAGGGGCTGTGGGCTATAAGGGACCTGTGGGCAGAAGCAGCCTTACTTGCGGGTGATGAATCCATGAAACCAGGGAGGCAGGGCACCGTTCTGCAGAATGAAGGGGGCCTGTGTCTCCATGAACCACTTCAGGGCAAGCTCCTGGAGCTCAGCCAGGGCCTGGCTGTCCCCTGCCCCCTCAGGATCTCTCCCCAGGCTGAGCTGCTTTAGGCTGTCCTCCATGCTGGCAAGCACCGGAGTGGAAGCAGAGCGCAGCCAGCGCACATGCCTCTATATCTGCGTGTGCTCTGGCTCATTTGCCTGAGCCCATGCCCTACCCAAGGACCCGTAGCACACAGCAGCCCTATTGTCACCTCTGGGTTGGTGGCTGGTTCTCTCCTCTGATGCTTTGGGGTGGGGCACTTTGGCTGGCTGCAGACATAGGGGAAGCAGCCTGAGAGGGGATAGGGAAGGCCCTCCGTGGCTTCCTGGCCAGCAGATGGGCTACCTCACTGGGTTTGGCCATGTTCCCCACAACCTCTGGTCTTTGTCACAACTAAAGATCGGACCCTGGCAAAAGTCCACAATACTGCCCCTGGGAGCAAAGCAGTGGATTTACAATTCTAGGTAGCCTTCCTTCATGGAGGCTATTTTTATTTTGATGGAGAAGTTCTGTGCTAACTAAGTCTTCCTTCCACTCAAGATTTATTGAGTCCCTACTGTGTGCCATGTAAATCTGGGCCCTGGGAATAAAGCAGTGAATAAAACAGCACTTTGCCCTCATGGCACATACATTCTAGAGGGAGACAAATATATGTGTAGAATAGAGTCAGATGGAACAAGCACTCCAAGACAAAGGCAGAAGAACAAGAGAGCCCATGGGCTACGTTATGCAGATAGAGAGTCAGGGGTCAGGGTCAGCCTTGTCCAGGAGGTGACATTGGAACAGTGAAGGAGGAAGCCAAGCAGGCACCTGGCAGAGTGGACCCTCATCAGCAGGGGGAAGCACGCGCAAAGATGAGGAGGTGGGACTTTGTTGCAGATTTTGAAGAACAACCAGAAGCTCATGTCGTTTTAACAGAGAGGGGACTTTGGAGTAGATGGGTCCCCTGGAAAGGCAAGGATAGGCCTCTGGTAGGAAGCTTTGGAGCAGTTAGGGCAATGGGACCATTTGTTCACACAAACATCCCTGAGTCTCTAATGTGTTTCTGAGTTTCCTAGCAGAAACTCAGGCTGGATAGATGGTGAGGCAGCAGATGGTGCAGTCAGCCTCAAAGATCTTGATGAGACTCCCACTTCCACTGCACACTGACGTGAGACCACCCTGGGCAAGTAGCTGGGACTGACATGGGGTCTCAAGAAACTTATTCAATTGTTGCAGAGAACTAATTTGCTCATCTGTAAAATGGGCATGAGACAAAGCTATTTTCTAGACTCTAGGGTCATCATGAGGACTAAGTGAGAGAGCATAATGGTTTACAATGAAGGCGCATGTATATAAGATAAAAAATAGGATGCAGGTACTGCTACAGTATGACTAAAGTGATTTGTTGTCATTTCCCCTGCTTAAAGCACTTGATACATAACTATCTCTGTCAAACTCCATTCCACAGTAAGAGATGCTTGGTTTCATTTTTCCTTGAGGCCAGACCTGTAATACCAGCACTTTAGGAGGGCAAGGTGAGAGGATCAGTTGAGGCCAGGAGTTCATGGCCAGCCTGGGCAACATAGCAAGACCTTTTCCTAAAAAGAAAAAGGCAACCGGGCGCAGTGGCCACGCCTCTAATCCCAGCACTTTGGGAGGCCGAGGTGGGTGGATCATGAGGTCAGGAGATTGAGACCATCCTGGCTAACACAGTGAAAACCCATCTATACTACAAATACAAAAAATTAGCCAGGCGTGGTGGTGGGCACCTGTAGTCCCAGCTACTCGGGAGGTTGAGGTGGGAGAATGGCATGAACCTGTGGGGCGGAGCTTGCAGTGAGCCGAGACCGCACCACTGCACTCCAGTCTGGGCAACAGAGCAAGACTCTGCCTCAAAAATAAATAAGTAAATAAATAAATAAAAACAAGAAAAAAAAAGAAAAAGGCAGAACTAATCCAATAGCAATAGAAGTTAAGATAGTGATTACCTTGGGGACTGGATGGGGAGCGAAAAGCTGCTGGTGCTGACAGTGTTCTATTTCTTTTTTTCCTTTTTTTCTTTTTTGAGATGGAGTCTCGCTCTGTTGCCCAGGCTGGAGTGCAGTGGCCGGATCTCAGCTCACTGCAAGCTCCGCCTCCCGGGTTTACGCCATTCTCCTGCCTCAGCCTCCCGAGTAGCTGGGACTACAGGCGCCCCCCACCTCGCCCGGCTAGTTTTTTGTATTTTTTAGTAGAGACGGGGTTTCACCATGTTAGCCAGGATGGTCTTGATCTCCTGACCTCATGATCCGCCCGTCTCGGCCTCCCAAAGTGCTGGGATTACAGGCTTGAGCCACCGCGCCCGGCCGACAGTGTTCTATTTCTTGTTCCGGTTGGTGGGTTGAGTGGGTGTGGATTGAGTGAGTTGAATGAGAGTGCTTACAGTGTGAAGATTCACTGGCTCTGCACTCATGGTTTACGCATTTTTCGATGTCTATGTTCTACTTCAATAAAAAAGTTTTAAAAAATGAGGGTGTTACAGCCAGATTTCCTTGGTTCAAATTCCAGCTTACTAGCTATGTGACCTTAATCAAATGATCTAACTTGTCCTGCTGTTAGGAAGGTCAGATGAGTTAAATCCTTAGAATAGTGTGTGGAATAACATAGTGACCAGGATTAGCTATTAATTTGATGATGATGATGATGGTGGTGCTGGTGGTGGTGCTGGTGGTGGTGGTGGTGGTGGTGGTGGTGGTGATGCAAGATTCTGAAATACAGAAGGTCCACTTCTGTTGATAATTATTATTATTATTATTACAACGTCATCAGGGTTATCTGAAATCAAGATAAAAATGCCTGTGAGGGTGTGTGTGAGGCTTATAGTTTAGAGAACAGGCAAGGGCATGAGGCGAACCTGTGACCTCAACCTGGGCAGCTCTTTCTCATCTCTTTTATTTACTTATTTATTTATTCATTTATTTATTTAGAGACAGAGTCTCGCTCTGTCGCCCAGGCTGGAATGCAGTGGCACGATCTTGGTTCACTGCAACCTCTGCCTTCCAGGTTCAAGTGATTCTCCTGCCTCAGCTTCCTGAGTAGCTGGGACTACAGGCGCGTGCCACCACGCCCAGCTAATTTTTTGTATTTTTAGTAGAGACAGGGTTTCACTGTGTTAGCCAGGATGGTCTCGATCTCCTGAGCTCTTTCTCATCTCTCAGCCACATTTTCCACATCCGTGAAAAGGGTAACCATACTTAGCTCACCTGGGGATGGGGTGAAATACTACAGATAGTGCTTTTCTCACAAGGACAAGCACATAGGCACATAGCAAGCGTTCTTGGAGGGCCTACTACTGGGAACATCACTTTTATAAACCATTAATTCCCACCTTGACACTGGAGGAGTCAACTCTTTGCCAGGGGACATCCTAAGGGAACCATCATTTGCATACTTGCTAATTGGTCTTCCCTGTCACAAACATAAGCCAGGGATATAATGGCATTAGAACGGAAATCCCAGGCCTGGGCTAACGAGGACTGGAACTCTTTAACATGGGAGAGTGGGCTGGGCATGATGGCTCACGCCCATAATCCCAGCAGTTTGGGAGGCCAAGGCAGGAGGATTGCTTGAGCTCAGGAGTTTGAGACCACCCTGGGAAACATAGCAAGGCCCCATGTCTACTAAAAAAATAAAAACAGCCGGGCATGGTGGCTCATGCCTGTAATCCTACCACTTTGGGAGGCCAAGGCAGGCGGATCATGATGTCAGGAGATTGAGACCATCCTGGCTAACATGGTGAAACCCGGTCTCTACTAAAAATACAAAAAATTAGCCGGGCATGATGGCGGGCACCTGTAGTCCCAACTACTTGGGAGGCTGAGGCAGGAGAATGGCGTGAACCCGGGAGGCAGAGCTCACAGTGAGCCAAGATAGCGCCACTGCACTCCAGCCTGGGCAACAGAGTGAGACTCCCTCTGAAATAAATAAACAAATATATAAAATAAAATAAAAATAAAGAAATTAGCCAGGCGTGGTGGTGTACACCTGTGGTTCCAGCTACTTAGGAGGCTGGGGTGGGAGGATTGCCTGGGAGGTTGAGGCTGCAGTGAGCAATGATTGTGCCACCGCACTCCAGTCTGGGCAACAGAGCAAGACCATGCCAAAAAAAAAAAAAAATTCGGGAAAGATGGGGAGGAGTAAGATTACATCTTGATTTTTCCCTAACCTTTCATTGAATTAAGCATTTCCTTCCATGGTGAATGTTGCTGGGAACAAACCTCATTAGCAGCACCTGTTACTTTGTTACCAACGGAAATAACAGATATTTTCATATTACACTACAGCTGTTGCAGACATCTTGAGATATCATTTTTGCTCATCATTACCTCAGAATTACAGTAATTAGACCAAACTCTGGATCTTGTTATTTAACGTGCCAATAAAACATATCATGTAATATCACAAATATTTTCATAAACCCTATTTTGATATAATTTATTTCCATTGCTCTCTGTATTTTATTTTGTGCACTTAAAAAAATCTATTCTGAGAAGCCCATAGGCTTCATCAGATACCAAAGAGGTCCATGGCACAAAAAGGCTAAGGATGCTGGGGTCTAACCCAGTCGGTTTGCTGCCAAAAGTGAGGTCCTGTAAGTATTCAAATACAAAGAAATGTGTTTCTACAATTTTCCATGATGCAATCTCTCCCCACCTTCCTTTCAGGCTGGATACTTTTATGGGCAGAACCTGGTCATTTTCCTAAGAAGACAAAGGCTTTGTGTATAAAAGGCGGCAGAGCCCAGTATGGCTATGGGCCAGAGGTCAGATTCCAAAGTTAGGCAAATAAGGTCGGTCTCTATACTCAGCGGAAATGTGGGGATGGGGAGGGGCGAGGCCCAGGTGAGCTCCGTGAAGAAGGGTTGTGGTAGGAAAAGGTTGTCCTTGACAGTGCTCTTCGTGTCATTGTTCATTTCAATACATGTGGTCACCTACTGGGTGCTGAGGCCTGGGCATACAAAGGACACTACAGTAGTCTAGCTCTCCTTCTCCACCTGGGGCCCAGAGATGCAGGGAGAGGGAGAAGAAGGCTTCAGGCTCTGGAGTCAGGCTTACTGGCTTAGAATCCTAGCTCCCAGCTGGGCACGGTGGCTCACGCCTGTAATCCCAGCACTTTGGGAGGCTGAGGCAGGCAGATCACAAGGTCGAGAGATCGAGACCATTCTGACCAACACGGTGAAACCCCGTCTCTACTGTAAAGTACAAAAATTAGCTGGGCATGGTGGCGCTCGCCTGTAGTCCCAGCTACTCAGGAGGCTGAGGCAGGAGAATTGCTTGAACCCAGGAGGCGGAGGTTGCAGTGAGCCGAGATCGCGCCACCGCGCTCCAGCCTGGCGAGAGAGCGAGACTCCGTCTCAAAAATAAATAAATAAATAAATAAATAAAAAGAATCCCAGCTCCCTTACTTGTTGGCTCTGTGAGTTCACTTGTTTGTTTCTTCATCTATAAACACAGAAGGGAGAAAAAGTACCTACCGGGTAGGTTTCAGGACTTCTCAGAGCTAATCTATGCAGTGAAGTGGCCGGGAGGCTCAGTGCACATGCAGTAGACATCAGTGGCCATCATGATTCACCCACTGCTGCAAGTCATCCCCGGGACCGGGAAGTCCCCAGAATTCAAAGTCCCTGTGCCTAGCAAAACTTCCCTGTCCTAAGTTCTCCTCTCTCAAAAGGTTGCTTTTCCTATAGCGCAAATAGATGGTAATGGATTATCCCACAAATGACTATCTACTGAAGGTGTTCAGCCTGGCTTGCCCTTTCAGGAAGGAGGTTGAGGTTTCTCCAGAAAGCCGCTCAGAGGTAGTGTCTCTCTAAGCGTTTCGACGAAGGCCCAGTGAATGTGCCCCATCCAAGCACTGACTCTCTCACTTCTCTTTTTGAGCCTGTGCAGAAGCCATGTTCATTGCCAATTGCTGCTGGTAGAGACTGGTGATCGAACACCAAAGTGGACTTCTCCGTAAATGCTTGTCATGTGCCTGTGTTAGCCTATGCACACTACATTTTCATAGCCCTAAGTTGTTTCATTAATAGGCCTGAATTAGTTCTATAATATTGGGGAATGAAGAATGAATGATCCTATTTCTTTTTTCTCAATTTGTCTATCTCATTTTCCACTGTATCCCTTACCTAGAATGGTGCTTGGCACAAGTGGATGCTCCGTAGGTTTATTTTATTTTATGTTATTATTTGATTTGATTTGATTTGATTTTTGAGACAGAGTCTCACTCTGTTGCCCAGATGGAGTGCAGTGGACACAATCTTGACTCATTGCAACCTCCAGTTCCCAGGTGAAAGTGATTCTCCTGCCTCAGCCCCCTGAGTAGGTGGGACTACAGGCAGGCACCACCACATCTGGCTAATTTTTGTATTTTTAATAGAGATGGGGTTTTGTCACATTGGTCAGGCTGGTCTCAAACTCCTGACCCCAAGTGATCCACCTGCCTTGGCCTCTCAAAGTGCTAGGATTATAGGTGTGGACCACTATACCTGGCCTTCAGTAAATACATTTTAATTCATTATTCAAATAGATGATAAATCAACATAATTTAAAAAAGACAAATATAAAAAGATATCAGTAAAAATATTCTCCCTCCAGGCATTTAACCCCATCCACCCAGTTACTAACCGCATTTCATTCCCATAGATAACCACTGTTAGTTGTTCCTTGAATGTCCTTCCTGGGTTTCTTTATGTACATCCAAATAAGTATGTATTTCTTTTCCTTTTTTCCTTTCCTTTCCTTTCTTTCCTTTCCTTTCCTTTTCTGACAGAGCCTTGTTCTGTTGGCCAGGCTGGAGTGCAGTGGTGCAACCACAGTTTCACTGCACCCTCAACTTCCTGGGCTCAAGCAATCCTCCCACACCTCAGCCTCTTGAGTAGCTGGTACTAAAGGTATTGGGATTATAGGCATGAGCTACTGCGCCCAGCCAAGTATGTATATTCATATTTTCCTCACCTTCTTACATAAAAGGTAGAGTACTACACAGCATTCTGCACCTCGCCTTGTAAAAAAATTCAACAGTATATCTTGGCACTCCTTCCATAAGACTAAAGAGAGGGGTGCCATTCTTATTTTCACAGCAGCATATTATTCCATTGTATGAATACATCATAATTTTTGTAACCAGTCCTCTATTGATGATCATTTGAGTTGTTTCCATTTTTTTAAATTCCTGGAAAATGCAGCAATGGATAATCTTTTTTTTTTTTTTTTTTTTTTTTTTTTTGAGACGGAGTCTCGCTTTGTCGCCCAGACTGGAGTGCAGTGGCGCGATCTCGGCTCACCGCAAGCTCCGCCTCCCGGGTTCACGCCATTCTCCTGCCTCAGCCTCCGGAGTAGCTGGGACTACAGGCGCCCGCCACCACGCCCGGCTAATTTATTTTTGTATTTTTAGTAGAGACGGGGTTTCACCGTGTTAGCCAGGATGGTCTCGATCTCCTGACCTCGTGATCCGCCTGCCTCGGCCTCCCAAAGTGCTGGGATTACAGGCTTGAGCCACCGCGCCCGGCCAGCAATGGATAATCTTATATGGATTTGATTAAGTGTAAGAATAAATACATCCATGAAACACATTCTCAAAAGTGGAATCACTGAATCAAAGGGTATTTGCAGTTGTCATTTTAACAGATGATGCCAAATTGCTTTCTTTAAGGGTTGTATTGATGTACGACTCAGTAAATATTGAATATATGGATGAATCATATTTTCAAGTTCAGTCATTTTGAGGCCCCCAGCATGCAAGAAAAACCAGGGGAGAGGGCTATTGCTGGTCCAGAAAAGTCGCCAATGTTATTGTGATGCTTTTGGCCCCCTCAAAGCCACTGAGTCACTTCATCTTGCCATCTTTCCAACATGGCTGCTGGTTGGGGAGGACAGTGTCCAGAGAGGTCCCCCTCAGCCCTTCTCCCACCCAGCACAGGCTGTTCTATTTTATCCATAGGACAATGGCCAGGTACTGGGAACTTTCCAAGGGCCTATAAAAAGATCTAAGATCTGGAAGAAACAACCAACCAACCAGTATTGGCTCTAAAATTCAAAAGGAGAAAAATGCAAAATCACAATGAATAAATGTATAAGTAAATGTCTATACTATGTAATATTGCATCAGCTTCATTTAGCATTCATAAAGGTTTCATCACATCTGAAAATGGTTTGGAGGCCAGATTATCTTAGCTCACGAAAATCCCCAAGTATGCAAGAAAACTGCCAAGAAATCATTACCAATTGTAAATGAAATGAATTCCTCAAGGCCAAATCATTTCAAAAGCAAATTCATAAGAATTATCCTTTCCAAAAAGCTTAAAGCAAAAGACATATTTTTTTTTGTAAAATGTGGCCATGACATTTAAAAATTATATATATTTGATAGTAGTGAGATGGGGACTCCAAAGGTGAGAGTGCCCTGGACCTACCATGGCCTTAAAAACATTGCCAGCCTCATCTGAGCCATAAAGCACCCATCTGGGGCTGTCTGGGCCTGTAGTCTCTGCTCCTGACAGCCCAGAGCGGAAAACCACCCCTCAGATCAGAGAGGCTCCTTTGTCAGTGTACCTCTCAGTTTCAGCAGCAAGAACAAGACACAAGTTAATTTCGCTATAGATAATCCGGCCTCACTAGTGAGTATTTCTGAGTCCCATGTGAAAATCAAATTCTTCAGAGTTACTTACTGTTTGCTCATGACAGCTGGAGAAGGGACAAGTTTTGGGATCAGTTTAGGGACCATAGTGAAGACAAGGGGCCAAGGACCACAATTTTGAGAACTCTCTTTCTACAGCCTTTTGGAGGCCAGATGGCCACTGTGGGGCCCAGTTGCAGAGACCTGGTACACCTAGCCGCCTGGACAGCTGGGGCCCCTGGGCTTGTCTCTCAATTTAGTCCTATCCCTGTCTCCCTTCCCCTCTCTTTACAGCTGGGAAAACGGAGATCCTCTGTAGATTCCTAATGATTTTGAGCCCTTACCATGTGCCAAGTACTTCACATACACACATATATGATTTCCTTTCATCTTTATAGCAGGTATACAGGTAGTATTACTGTCCCCATTTTTTCCCACTATAAAGACAGGGACACTGAAACTCAAGAATGGAAATGGTCTGTCCAAGACAAGGAGTAAGTCCATGGCAGGGCCAAGAACCTGGTACCCCATCCTCCTCCCCCATACATGCTGCATCCTCCTCCCATGCCATTGCTCCAGCCATTTTCCCTGCTACCCAAACTCTTTAAATACTTTAAAAATACATTAATTCAAAATTAATAGTCAATGTATTCAAACTCCCAAATAAGAAACACATTTAAAAACATTCCTCCCACTCCAGTATCTACTTCTGGGTCTTTTCTGTGCCCGTCATCATGTATCCTGACTGCCTTCTTCCTGCTTCCCTCTTCATTGCTTTGCTCACATAAGTACACTGTAAACTCCTTTCGTAGACCCCTTTGCCCAACCAGAAGGATGCCTGAACTTCCACCATCAGAACAGCATCTCTTTAGGCTTTCAGTTAAAATGCTTGATCTCAAAGTGGGTTTTAGTCCCTGTTGCTTGTGTGGGAAGGGTGGAAGTGTCCAAGATCAGATTTGGCTGAGTGATGGGGGCACTGGGAAGGGGAGAGCCTGAGGGCCTCTAGGAAGCGGGAAGGTGAAGGCAGAGGGGACTATGCTGTGCTGGGCTGGGTGCCAGGCCCTGGGAACAGGGCGGTAACAGGAAGGACACAGGGCCTCTGCAGCTGCAGCCCATTGCCTCCTCAGGGTCCAGTGCTCCCCTGCTCCTGGGGCAGTGTGACTCTCCCTAACTCCCATGCTGGCTTTGACTGCCTGGCACTGAGCCCCTGCCAACCCTCTATCCTCTATCAGCTCCCAGAGACACCCAGGCCTCTATCTGTCTGAGCCTCAGTCCCCTGGCCCCAGGGCTAGGAGACTGGCCAGCACCTCAGATTTGTTCCCTCTCAGAAAAAGAGCCAGGAGGTATGCAGATTTGCTTAACAATTTGGTAGGGAAATGAGGCCTACTGGAAACCAGAGTCCACAGTTCAAGAGGGTCTGACAGCCTTGGGCTCCTTTGCTGGGGCTGTTCTCTCTGAGGCTCTCCCACTTGACAAAACTGAGAGTTTCCTGCAGTGGGGGCCAGGCCTAGTCCTGTGGTGAGTTCTCAGCACCACCCCTCACTAGCCAGAGGCAAAGAGCAGGGGCCAGGGATGTTTGTTAAATGAATTAGTTACTTGTTGTACATCAGGGACTGTATCGAGTGTTTTGCATTTACTGGCTCATTTAAGCCCCTAGCAGCTCTAGGGGGTAGATGTTATTACGCGCCATTGTACAGTTGAGGAAGCTGAGGCACACAGAGGCTGGGAGATTGGCCCAAGCTCCCACCGCTCCTTATTTATTAATTTATTTATTTATTTACTTACTTACTTATTTATTTAGAGATAGGGTCTCACTTTGTCACCCAGGCTGGAGTGCAGTGGCACAATCTCAGCTTGCTGCAGCCTTGACTTCCGGGGCTCAAGCAATCCTCCTGCCTCAGACCCCCAAGTAGCTGGACTATAGGCATATACCACCATGCCCAGCTAATTTTTTGGTAGAGATGGGGTTTTGCCATGTTGCCCAGGCTGGTCTCAAACTCCTGAGCTCAAGTGATCCACCTGCCTCAGCCTCCCAAAGTGCTAGGATTACAGGTGTAAGCCATCAGGCCCAGCCCCTTTCTTTATTTCAAAACCACTCCTCCGCTACCCTACCCCTGCCCCAGTCCCCCCAACAACTTCCCACCAGTGCAGTAGGCTTGGTGCAGGGTGCCCCCTTTCAGAGCTTTGCGGACATACCTGGAAAGCCCTCTCGCTGGTCTGGGGTCTCCCTGTGGCAGCTGTGTTCTCTGGTCAAAGCATCATCTGCTCTGACGATGGCCTTGCTCTTCTCTGGCCTGCCCCTGCTCGGCCCATTCACAGCTCCAGTCCCCCAACCTTCTTCACCCACCCCACCCACTCCTCATCAGGCCAACTTCCTTCACAAGGCCCTACCAGGATAGCATTGTCCAACCCCCAAGGAACAGAGCCATCTCTGCTTCTACCTCAGGGACACAAGGCCTCCATTTGTGCCCTGGATGGGGGTGGTGATTAGGACTGCTTCTCCATCAGGGCCCAGGGTCATATGATACAAAAGTGTCACCTCAAAGGGGTCATGCTTGTACCAACTGCAGTGGGCAGCCAAGCCTGTAGATGGAGTGGAGCCCTGAGGGGAGGGGGCAGCTTGGTTGTGATGGCTGCAACAATCCAGAGGGCTTTGAGCATGGGGACTGAAAAGAGCACAGCCTCCACTGGCCTGCAGAGTTGTGGGAAGAATGACTGCAGGCCCTCACAGCTGTGTCTCACGCCACTGTTGCGTTTCAGAGCAGGCAGGGCCAGGCCTTTGGAGATCACTTAGCCATCCATCTCCTTGCTGTGCAGGTGGAAAACTGCAGCCCAGAGAGGGCGGGGACATGCCCGGGGGCACACAGCATACAAGTGATAAGGCTGTTTTCCTCTCTGGGCCTCCTGCAGATCTGTGCACTCCTCCAACGGGAGGTCAGCATCTCGGCCAGCTCTGTCTCCCTGGGGTCTGGCAGTTACAAAGGCAGTGTGCAGTGAATGCTTCTTCAGAGGCCTCTGGGCACATGCTACCAACTCTGGGGAGACTGACCTAGGATGAGTCTCTGGCTCTGTATTCCCCTAGGGTTTTCCCAGAGGCTGGCCATGTAGGAGCAAGTTTACTGCCCAAATTTCCCCTTTTCAATAAACAACAGCTACTTCCTCCTGGGTGGCTGCTTCCTTCTGGTCACTGGGTTCCCGGAAGGCTTGAGGAAGCAGGGGCTTAAATGGGCATGCAGGGCAGACCCTTCAACACCTCTCATGCCTGTACTAGATGTGGGGGAGGTACACAGGCTGTACAAAGCTGGCCCTGACCATAGGACATTGCTATTTAATATAAGAGACCTCAGGAACTGCAAAAGTCAACAAACCATTTACAAAGGTTCTAGGGAATTAGGAACCACCAGAGACAGCCCCAACATTTCCATGGAGGAGGCCCTTAGGAAGAACTGAAGCTATATTTATTTACATAAACTATAAACATTGTCCAAATTGAAAATGGAGGTACTAAGAGAGATGAGATAAAGCCCCATTGCCTAGTTCTCCTCAGCTCATGGCCCTAGGAGTGAGGGGAGAAGGGTTTGTTCATGAAATAAAAAGCATTCCAGCAGGGCCTTGAGAGAGTCAGTGGGGAAGAGGGGCCTGGGGGAGGTCTAGAGAGTCAAGAGGGTTTTAGGGTTGATTCTGGAGGCTCTAGGGATCCTTGGAAGGCTTGGGCCACTTCCCAAGCCTGGTCGGGTAGACAGAGACTCAGGGCCCTCCAGGGGACCCTCCTGAGACATTGCTGTTGGCCTTGAGGCTTCCATACTTTACAATTCTCACTGGGGACTCAGGCCTGTGTCTGTGCAGGCTCCTCAGAGGGCCATATTCTGAACCTGGCGAGACTGAGGCAGGGGCCAGGCCAGTTTATCCCCTAGTATACTAAAAGGCTCAGTGCCTGGGCCTGGCTGCTTGAGGGGCCTGTGAAATGTTTGTGGCCTAAGAAAAATGTATTGGCTCTAAAACCCAAGAAAAACAGCAAAATTAGAATTAATGAACATCTAATTAAATATCTACACATGTAACATGTCACCTTTATAGCCATCATAAAAATGTCATAACAGAGCTGGGCACCATGGCTCATGCCTTAATACCAGCACTCTGGGAGGCCAAGGTGGGAGGATCACTTGAGACCAGGAGTTTGAGACCAGCCTGGGCAACATGGCAAAGACCTATCTCTACAAAAAATACAAAAATTAGCTGAGCATGGTGCTGCGCACACCTGTAGTTCCAGCTACTTAGGAGGCTGAGGTGGGAGGATAGCTTGAGCCCAGGAGGGGGAGGTTACAGTGAGCCGAGGTAGTGTCACCACACTCCAGCAGCCTGGGTGACACAATGAGACCTATCTCAAAAAAAAAAAAAAAAGGGGGTCATTACATTTGAGAATAATTTCTAGGTTAGGTTTCTCTTACTTGGCCAAAATTCCCACATAGACGTGATGATTGCCCAGAAATCAGCCAATTAAAAATCAAAATGAAAACTCATAATTAGATAATATCAAGAGCACAATTATGGATATTCCTGAAAACATTTTTATAGCAAAAATTATGTGTATGTTTACTATGGGATGTAGGGTATTTTAATATATTTGATATGATGTAAGGTGTGGCCTCCGAAAGGAAGAGAGCAGTGGCCTACAAACATTTTATTTATTTTTATTTATTTTTTTTTTTGAGACAGAGCCTCGCTCTGTTGCCAGGCTGGAGTGCAGTGGCACGATCTTGGTTCACTGCAACCTCCTCCTCCCAGACTCAAGCAATTCTCCTGCCTCAGCCTCCCGAGTAGCCGGGATTATAGGCGCCTGCCACCGTGCCTGGCTAATTTTCCTATTTTTAGTAGAGATTGGGTTTCACCATGTTGGCCAGGCTGGTCTCAAACTCCTGACCTTGTGATCTGCCCTCCTTGGCCTCCCAAAGTGCTGGGATTACAGGCATGAGCCACCACGCCCAGCCCTGCAAGCATTTTAAAATGGCCCCAGCTTGTCTGTGCTGGGTGACCAGGGAAGGACTAGGGGCTCAGGTATAGGGGATCCAGGGTGAAGTCTAGCTTGCCCACTGAGGGGCACAGACAGCAGGTACGGTTCTGTATGCCAGGCCCTGGCGGATACAACATTGAACAAACCAATCATTCTCCTGCCCTCATGGAGATTATATTCTAGTAAGGCAGGGAGGTGACACACAAGAAAGCAGATAAAAGTAATGCATGCTATGTTGTATAAATGCTGTGATGACATGTAAATGATTACCACTTAAAACAGCACCCTTGTCCCGTCCCATCTGCCTAGCACTGGCCAGCCAGCCCAGACTCAGTCCAGGAGCGCGGCTCGTGCCTCCTTCCTTGGGCCTAGCAGATATTGGTCCCTGTGAGACACCTCATGGGTCTTGGTACTGTCCACCAGGACCACAGGTCATGGCCACCCCCACTTCTTCATAACTTACTGATAGAGCTAGAAGAGATGGGCTACACCCTCCCCTGTCCCGTTGCCTCCCCATACCACAGCAATACAGACCTGGTTCTCCCACCTCTTCCCTTTCCCACAGTATTTCAAGATCAGACCCCACCCTGACTGCCTACCCCACAAGCCAATTAGTCACAGCCCCTTTTACATACACGGTGAAGCCCAAATTGAACTTGGACCCCTCACTCCCGAGAGCAGCCCACTCCATTCCTGCAGCACCGCAGTCTCTGGCCTCCCTTGTCTGGGCCCGGTCTGACTGTTGGATTCCTCCTCTCTGAATCTGCTGACTCATGAGGAAGATATCGGTGTTAACTGTATGATGATAATAATAACAGCTGATACGTGCTGAGTACTTACTATGTGTGAGGCACCATGCTAAGCACTTTCATATGCATTTCTCACATAACCCTTCCAATAACAACAGCATGAGATAGCTACTTGTATTTATCAACCCCATTTTATAAATGAAGAGACTGAGGCCTAGAAAGGTTAAATCACTTGCCCAAGGTCATGTCTCTGGTAAGTGGCAGAGTTAGGAGACACATCCGGTCAGTGGGAAGTCAGAGTCCAGTCCTTAACACTGTGCTGACTGTGCTCAAAGACAGGTGGAGAGGGCTAAGGTGGGAGCGCCCTTGCTGTGGCCACCCCAGCCAGACCTCTGATGGGCCCCAGGAAAGGAACACTTGTGTGGTGCCACTGTAGGGCCTGCAGAGAGTCGGCGGGCTGGGTGAGGACCCAGAGCCTGCCCTTCCTCCCTGGGTGGCTCTAAACAGGCAGTATAATTTGTGTCCCTGTCTAGCTCAGAAAGGTCAGTTTTCCTCCTGGGTCTTTCAGTGTGTCTGTATAAAACATGCAAATCTATAAGGGTGAAATATTTGGTTTGGGCCTTCATAAATGTAGCTATACACTTCCTTTTTCCTTTGAATAAAGTGAGCTCTTGTATTCACTATTCCCTCTCCCTGGAATGCTTCACCCACATTTCTGGTTGCCCCTGTCCCTCCCATCATCTGGGTCTGTGTTCCACGTCACAGGATCAGACCAGCCTCCTTGCCTGTCCTGGGGGAGCAGCCTGCTACCTGCCCCCTCACTTCATCCTCTCACTTTGCTTTTTATTTATTTTATTTTTTATTCTTGTGGGAACATAGTAGGTATTTATGTTTATGGATTACATGAGACATTTTAACACAGGCATGCAAGGCATAATAATCACATCAGGGTAAGTAACATATTCATCACCTCAAGCATTTATCCTTTGTGTTACAAACAATCCAATTATACTTTTTTTTTTCTTTTTAGACAGAGTTTCGCTCTTGTTGCCCAGGCTGGAGTGCAATGGTGTGATATTGGCTCACTGTAACCTCCGCCTCCTGGGTTCAAGAGATTCTCCTGCCTCAGCCTGCCGAGTAGCTGGGATTACAGGCATGGGCCACCATGCCCCGCTAATTTTGTATTTTTAGTAGGGACGGGGTTTCTTCATGTTGGTCACACTGGTCTTAAACTCCCAACCTCAGGTGATGCGCCCACCTCGGCCTCCCAAACTGCTGGGATTACAGGCATGAACCACCGTGCCTGTATTATCCTCTTTTGGTTATTTTTAAATGTACAATTATATTATTTTTGACTATAGTCACCCTGTTTTGCTAGCAAATACTTAGTCTTATTCATTCTTTCTCTTTGCTTTATTACAAAGCAATAGATTTGCCTTCTCAGGTTGTGAGTGTTCAAATAATCTATAAAGCACTGATAAATACTAGGTGCTATTTTAAGTGATAATATTTACATGTCATCACGGCATTTATACAACATAGCACACATTACTTTTATCTGCTTTCTTGTGTATCACCTCCTTGCCTTACTAGAATATAATCTCCACGAGGGCAGGAGAATGATTGGTTTGTTCACTGCTCTATCCGCCAGGGCCTGGCATACAGAACTGTACCTGGCATTCAGAAGGCACTCAATAAATATATGTTGAATTCAATGAATGAACTGAAGTCTGGAGAGGCAGGAAACGCTTTGGCTTTCATGAATTCTGCAAATATTTACTGAGCACCCACTCAGCGCCAGGCAATAGGCTGTCTCATTTTTACAATATTAGCTTGAGACTCTGGCAGGAGGGAGATTTAAAAATCAAGTTTTTAGAAAAAGGTACACAGTGTGAAATGCAGTTTTAAGTGGACACTCCGTTGGGTTTTGAGAGATGCACACTCCCATGTACTTACACTGCCGTAAAGAAATAGACCATTGCTTCACCCCACAGGGCGAGGACTTGGAGCACAGGTAGCACGAAGGCAACTGACTTGCAGGGATGCTGGACGCAGGACCCTGCCTCCGGGGACTGCGGGGGCAACGGCTGGCGGGCGGGCGGGGGCGGGACTACAAGTCCCAGGCTGCTTTGCGCACCCGCGGGCCTTGCGGAGCGATGGGGCGGTGCGGAGGGGTAGGGGGCGCAGCGGCGGTGGCGCGAAGGCGCGGGGAGCGGGCGCGGGCTTGGGCTCGGGCTCCTACCGTTGGCGCGCGGTAGCTATGCCGGGGGCTGGATCCCGGGCGGAGGAGGGCGGTGGCGGCGAGGGCGCGGCTCAGGGGGCGGCCGCGGAGCCCGGGGCGGGTCCCGCGCGGGAGCCAGCGCGGCTGTGCGGCTATCTGCAGAAGCTGTCGGGCAAAGGCCCCCTGCGCGGCTACCGCAGCCGCTGGTTCGTGTTCGACGCGCGCCGCTGCTACCTCTACTATTTCAAGAGTCCGCAGGACGCGCTGCCCCTCGGCCACCTGGACATCGCGGACGCCTGCTTCAGCTACCAGGGCCCCGACGAGGCGGCGGAGCTGGGCGCGGAGCCGCCCGCGCACTTCCAGGTGCACAGCGCGGGAGCCGTCACGGTGCTCAAGGTGGGACCGCGCGCCCCAAAGCCGCCCTTGCGCTTCCGCAGGCGCCCGCTGCCTCGACCACGGGCCTGCGCCATCCACCCTCCTTCCTCCAAGGCCTCCTCGCCCCTGCCCACGTCGGCCTGCCTTTCCCTGCGTCTCCACATCCCGCCCTTGTTCCTATCTTCACCCCTCTACCTGGGCTTCGGCCAGTCTGGCTGGGGCTACCCACCCCCATCTCCTTCCTCAGACACCTTGACCCATTATCCCCTCTGCGCCTAACCTCGGGCCCCTCTCTGGTGTCTCCCGACCCCCACCATCCCGTGGATGTCCCGTGCAGCCTTCCTAGGCCTGTAACCGTAGGCTTCTACCCTCGGGGCCTCCTTTAGAACTCTGCCGGCGGGGCGCTGTGGCTAACGCCTGTAATCCTAGCACTTTGGGAGGCTGAGGCGGGTGGATCACGAGGTCAGGAGATCGAGACCATCCTGGCTAACACGGTGAAACCCCGTCTCTACTGAAAATACAAAAAATTAGCCGGGCATGGTGGCGGGCGCCTGTAGTCCCAGCTACTTGGGCGACTGAGGCGGGAGAATGGCGTGAACCCGGGAGGCGGAGCTTGCAGTGAGCCGAGATGCGCCACTGCACTCCAGCCTGGGGGACAGAGCGACTCTGTCTCAAATGAAAAAAGAAAGAAGACCTCTGCCTATAACCTTGGTACCTCAGTGAACCGCTCTGTGCTGCAGCGGCCTCCTCTGTAAACTGGGATAGCAGTAGTATCTACCTCATGGGGTGTTGGGATTAAATGAATTATAGTCTAAACTGCTCAGTAAATGTTAGTGCTTTTATTTATTTGTTTATTCTTTTTGAGACAGGATCTCGTTCTGTTGTCCAGGCTGGAGTGCAGGGGTGCAATCTCGGCTCATTGCAGCCTCTATGCCTGGGCTCAAGCGATCCTCCCACCTCAGCCTCCCAAGTAGCAGGGACCACAGGCGCAGGCCCCCACACCTGGCTAATTAATTTTTTTTTTTTTAAAGAAACGGGGTCTTACTATGTTGCCCAGGCTAGTCTCGAACTCCTGGGCTGAAACCATTCTCCCCATCCAGCTTCCCAAAGTGCTAGGATGCCAGGCGTGAGCCAGAGTGCATTCAGCACTGTAGACAGAAAGAGTCAGAGATGGCAGGGCCCTTAGAGACAGTCCACCACATTTCCCTCCAGAGTGGACAGGAATGCTCCAGCTAAGGTGACAACAAGTAGGTGGCAGAGCCTGTTTTCTTGCTCCTTGCTTTGTCCAGGAGAGGTGAGAGGAGGTCGCTTCAGCCAGTTATGACTTGCTCCTTTGAGGCTCCCTTAATCCTCCAGTGAAGAGACACAATGAGAGATACAGTGTAGAGGCAGGAGAGTAGAGTCAGGAGTCCTGGTGCTGAAAGGCCTCCCCTGTCCTTAAGAGTCCTGGGGGACTAGACTGTCACCTCCTAGGAGCCTACCTGCTTTGAGCACCTGGAGGGATCTGGGCCCAGGCCTGGAGCTGGGTATCCTTTCTCCAGGCTTTGCTCCCTGCCTGGTTCCTATGAGTCTCCACCCTCACTCTCTTAGGTATTCCCAAGTTGGGCTTTCTCCAGGACAACAGGGTTGGGCTGGGATGTATGAAAGCGCTCTCAAAGTTGGCCACGTGGAGAGCAGAGTAGGCAAGCGCCTGGCCTTATGAGCTGATGACTGTTCCTCAGACCCCAGAGCTGCTAACAGCTGGAGCTGCTCCCTGGAGATGTTCTTAGAGCTTTGTTGACTCAGCTTTTGCCAGCTTAAGCAGGATCTGATTCCCATGTTCTCTTGGGCTCCCCTGTCCTGTCTGTAAGTGTGTGCAGACGGCCTGTTTCCCCAAAGAAAACCAATTCGGGTTGCAGTCCTACTCAGGCTTACTTAGAGAGTGCCTGTATAATCTTGGGAATGACCCTAGTGGGAGACCTTTGCCAAAGGCAGAGGCTCTTCCTCACTGTACATACGGGCTGTCCCTGTGTCGTATTAATTTCCTGTGGAATGTTTGTCAAAGAAACTAGAGCATCATGTTTCACACTTTTCCCAGATGACTGTAGAGCCCTCTGTCGGTTTTTTTTCATTAAAATAATCTGAATCTCCTGTAATCCCAGCACTTTGGGCGGCCGAGGTGGGTGGATCACAAGGTCAGGAGATCAAGACCTGGCTAACACAGTGACACCCCAACTCTATTAAATATACAAAAAATTAGCCGGGTGTGGTGGCGGGCGCCTGTAGTCACAGCTACTCGAGAGGCTGAGGCAGGAGAATGGCGTGAACCCATGAGGCGGAGCTTGCAGTGAGCAGAGATCGCACCACTGCACTCCAGCCTGGGTGACAGAGCGGGCTCCGTCTCAAAAGTAAATAAATAAATAATAATCTGAATCTACATAAGCAGGGTTACAAGGCGCATTCATTGTCAGAAGTGTGGCTTTAAATTTGGATGGACTTGAACTTGAAGCAGGAGTCTGCTGCTCACACATATTGGACAAATTACACCACTTCCCTGCTCCAGTTTCCTCTTTGGTCTAGTGGGAATCATACCTTCCTCATTAGGTGGCTGTGAGGATTCTGGAGAATGTTACGGAAAATGGCTGGCACATTTTCCGTAGTAGTATGGAAAATAGTAGGCACTACATGGCATATGAAATATCAAGCTATGTTTTTGGCCAAATATGTAGTGTATTCATATAATGGAATATTATGCAGTAGTAAACAAAGGAACTAGAGCTATAGGTGTGAACATGGATTACGCTCACAAACAATAAAATTGAACAAGAAGTAAGTTACAGACTGAAGTGACAGACTGAAGTTAAGTTCAGAATGATACCACTTATAGAAAGGTTAGGAAGATCACGTGAAATAGTACTACAGATCATAAGGATGTATGCTCTTTTGTGAGGGGAATAGCTTCATGGGGCTGATGAGCCCTGGTTTCCAGGTGGTGGTTGCCTCTGATGGGAAGAGGGAGGATGTGATTGGGAATGGGTGCCTCAGGGCTTCTCCTGTTGTTTTGCAGTGTTTTATTGGACTGGGTCATTGTTTGTCATGTTATGCTATCCATCTTTTTGTAGGTTCAGAATATTTCTTTTTTTAAAGAAAGGAAATACATTTTCCTTTGGGTTACTTACAATGGAGGAGTATTTTGACATGTAAAATTAAATTGGTCACAGAGTAAGATAGTACCAAGTGTTAGCTATATACAACAATGGGAATGTGGGCACAGAGTAAGATAGTACCAAGTGTTAGCTATATACAACAATGGGAATGGAAACCAGGCAAGGCTTTCTGGAAGAAGGGAGGAGAAGGCCGGGCGCGGTGGCTCATGCCTGTAATCCCAGCACTTTGGGAGGCCGAGGCGGGCGGATCACTTGAGGTCAGGAGTTTGAGACCAGCCTGGCCAATATGGTGAAAACCCTGTCTCTACTAAAAATACAAAAATTGGCTGGGCATAGTGGCGCACGCCTATAGTCCCAGCCGTTCGTGAGGCTGAGGCAGGAGAATCGCATGAACCCGGGAGGCGGAAGTTGCAGTGAGCCGAGATCACACCACTGCACTCCAGCCTGAGTGACAGAGTGAGACTCCATCTCAAAAAACAAACAAACACCCCTACTCTAAAACCCTGCCCCCCCCTTTTTTTTTTAGACGGAGTCTTGCTTCGTTGCCCAGGCTGGAGTGCAGTGGTGCAGTCTCTGCTAACTGCAACCTCTGGCTCCGGGTTCAAGCAAGTCTCCTGCCTCAGCCTCCCTAGCAGCTGGGACTATAGGCGCGTGCCACCACGCCCAGCTAATTTTTGTATTTTTAGTAGAGATGGGGTTTCACCATATTGGCCAGACTGGTCTTAAACTTCTGACCTTGTGATCCACCTGCCTCTGCCTCTCAAAGTGCTGGGGTTGCAGATGTGAGCCACTGCGCCCGGCCAGGGGTGTGTTTTAAGAAAGTTAAATTTCATTGTACAGTTATTTCTTTTGAGCTGTAGGAGTAAAATCTTTATGGTGGTAAGTATGGAAATTACCAATTTATCTTCCTTTTTGTCTTTCATATGCAAGAACTGATGCCCTTAAGCCTTAATGTTTCACTTCAGGGCTGCCCAGCTGTAGAGGACCCTGATTTCTAAGGATTTTAAGTTAGGATTTAGCGCTGCTCAGACTTCAGCTAGTTGTGTATAATTTTACAAATACCATTTCTTATCACAGAGGGTTAAAAAGTAAAGAAAAATTAGCAATTTTCTTATTCTGTTATCATATGTTTTTCTTATTTAAAAGCATCTTTCAGCCTTCTCTGGAGAAGCTGTGGTTTTGTTGGACTTTTTCAAAATGTTTTTCTATGTAAGTCTTAATGAAAGCTGATATAGGAATTTCTTTGTAAACTCCTCTATTCCCAAACTTAGGGATTTGATCTAGTGCTTTATGAGGTAATAGAGGCTAGAGAGGGGATGTGATTTTGCCAATATCATGAAGCTAGACTCAGCCCCTCTCTGAAAGTAGAGGCTCCAGGAACAGTGAATGTCTAAAATGTGGAGTATCTAATTGTATTGTCTGTTCTGACAAGTCTGCTTTTTTTTGACTTTGTTGTGGATCAGATAAGGTGTAGTAGTAGTCTTTCCTTTTATTGCATTTGTTATCTGTCGTTTTTGGATAGTGAATATCACAAGGGAACATTTTACTGCCCAGTTCTTTACCAGGATACCTAGTACCTTTACTGGACATGTCTGGAAACTGCTGCAAGGGTCTAGCAGAGGCTGATGCTTCCTGTGTGCGTCTCTCTGTGTGTAGGGGTGCTGGAGGCTTCTCACGGAGCTTTGCTGGAATCTGAGGCACTTAGGGGAAGGAGAGCATGTGACTGACCAAGGTTGAAGCTTAAACAGCCTTGATCTTCCAGATCTCTGCAGTCTTTGGAGCAAGAGAGCGTCATCAGACCGTCAGCAAAGGAATTCCTCCCTCTGTAGGTGCTTGGTGCTAAATGGACATGTGTATTGGTTTCTGAGCCACACGTAACTGAATAGCTGTGTACCCCTATTCTTAACCCACTCTTGTGGGAACGCACATTCCCTGGTGTTGAAATTTCTCTTAATGACAAACATTTGTCGGCTTAGGTAATCACAGTGTGTTTAGTACAAAATAGATGTGGTGAACCAGCCTTCTTTGCTGTATGGTTCTTCTAAGCTGTTCTGCCCTAGGGCATCTGCTCAGTCTTGAAGCGTTATTTAACTCTTTAAGTTATGGGGATTCAACTTTTCATGGCTTTCGAATTCGTAAGTTCCTTCAAGGCAAGCCCAGTATTGTGCTTGTGATATCACAGTGGCATTCCATCTCCCACTGCCTCTCACACAGTCCTCATTGCAGGGGAGTCTCCATCCTATTTCCTGCTGACCAGAGGGTAAGCTCCCTAAGGACTGTGTGTATCTTCAACTCCCGCAACAGTATCTGGCACAAAGGAGACATGCTGTAGACTAGTGTTTGTGTTCCTGAAAAATTCATATGTTGAAGTGCCAACTCCCAATGTGATAATATTTAGAGGTGGGACCTTTGGAAGGTAATTAAGTCATGAGGGTGGAGCCTTCATGAATGGGATTAGTGCCTTTATAAAAAGAGACCCTGGAGAGATGATCTCCCTCTCCACCTATGAGGATACAGCAAAAAGGCATTCCTTTGCCAACCAGGAAGAGGGCCCCCGCCAGGAACTGAATTGACCAGCACCTTGATTTTGGACATTCCAGCCTTCAGAACTGAGGAGTAAATTTCTGTTGTTTAAGCCACTTAGTCTGTGGTGTTTTTGTTATAACAGCCTGAACTGACTACGGTAAGGTGCCCAGGTAGACATTTGTTGAATGAATGAAAAGAACATGATCACCCAGTAAGCACTGGTTTTCGTGTGAGCCCTGACCCTTTAGAAGTGATCAGCCAGAACTCATGTCGTGGAGGTGGCAGCCATTCAGTGAATGCCCACTGAATCTAACAGACATCAGGAATCCAAAAGGGGTTTATGACTCACCCTTCCCCAGAGGAGAGAGGTTACAGTCAGTTCCGTATTTTTGGGTCTCATGTATTTCATGCCCATGGTCAGGACTCTGAGGACACTGTTATAGCAGAGGCAAACTTTTTATGTAAAGGGCCACATACTATTTTAGGTTTTGCACACTCTGCCATATCTGTCACTATGCTGTTGTAGTACAGAAACAACCATAGAAGTATAGCTGTGTTTTAACTTTTAGTTATGGACTCTGAAATTTGGATTTCATATAATTTTCACATTTCACAAAATAATCTTTTGATTTTTTTCAACCATTTAAAAATGTTAGCTGGGCACAGTGGCTCACTCCTGTAATCCCAGCACTTTGGGAGGCCGAGATGGGATTATCACTTGAGCCCAATAGTTCAAGACTAGCCTGGGCAACAAAGTGAGACCCTATCTCTACAGAAATTAAAAAACTAGCCAGGTATGGCTGAACGCGGTGGCTCATGCCTGTAATCCCAACACTTTTGGGAGGCCGAGGCGGGTGGATCAGGAGTTCAAGACCAGCCTGATCAGCATGGTGAAACCCTGTCTCTACTAAAAATACAAAATTAGCTGGGTATGGTGGCGGTTGCCTGTAATCCCAGCTGCTTGGGAGGCTGAGGCAGGAGAATTGCTTGAACCCAGGAGATGGAGGTTGCAGTGAGCTGAGATGGCGCCATTGCTCTGCAGCCTGGGCAACAAGAGCGAAACTCTGTCTCAAAACAAAAAACAAATAGCTAGGCATGATGGCACATGTCTTTAGTCCCAGCTACTTGGGAGGCTGAGGCAGGAGGACTGCTTGATCCCAGGAGGTAGAGATTGCAGTGAGTTGTGTTTGCTCCATTGTACCCCAGCCTGGGTGACAGAGGGAGACCCTGTTTCAAAAAAATAAAATAGCAAAATAAAAATGTTAAAACTGTCCTTGCCTTGTAGATTGTACGGAAATAGGCAGAGGCTGGAAATGACCCCAGGCTGTAGTTGACTGACTTGTGTTCTAGGAAGGCCTCAGAAGCTTCCCACTCATTCACTCACTGTGTGTGCTTAGGCACTGGGGGTACGACTGGACAAGACAAACAGTCCCTGGCCTCCTGGAGCTTTCAGTAGGTGGGGCGGGGGGCAGACGTTAATAAAATATAACAAACACCAACCAGTGCTAGGAAGTTTGAAAGGAAATATATGCAATGCATGTATAGTTCAGGATCTTGATCTGGTTTATGGGTGGGGCAGGGCTAGGAAAGACTTTCCTGAAGAAGCAACATTTGAACTGAGACACAAAGGATGAGTTGGTGTTGACTGGAGGTGGGGTGGGGGAGTGGAGAGGAAATGGCATAAGCTGATGCCCTTAGGTGGCCAGGGCAGGATTTTGTCTTTGTCTTAAGAGCTAGAGTCAGTGAAGAGTTTTAAGCAGGGTTTGACAAATAGGTTTTTTTTTTTTTCTTCAGCTCCCAGAAAGATTGTTTTAGGCCGTTTGTGCTGCTGTGAAAAAATACCTAGACAGGGTAGCTTATAAACAACAGAAATTTATTTCTGATAGTTCTGGAGGCTGGGAAGCCCACAATGAAGGCACCAGCAGATGTGGTGTCTGGTGAGGGCTCACTCTGCTTTAGAGGTAGTGCCTTCTAGTGGTGTCCTCATAGCAGAAGGGGACAGGCAGGTTTCCGCTGGGGACTCCATCTATGTGTGTTTGTATATATGTATGTATGTATCTATCTATCTAAATGTATTTTTCTCCTCAAATTCCTTTTACCACTCTGGCCTCTTTCATAAGGACCCAGATCTCATTCCAGAGGGCTCTGCCCTCATGACTTAAATGACTTCCCACAAGGTTTCCCTCTTAATACTATCATCTTGGGGACTGGGTCTCAACACATGAATTTTGCGGGGACACAGACATTTGGACTGTGGCACTGATGGTTTGGTCATGCCTAGTATTTTTATGTAACTAAGAGGATTATCGTGTTTGGGTACCAAGGGTTGATGTATTTAATGCACTGGCAAACAGATTTAAAAGTAGCTAAATGCAAAGCTGAACCTATCTTGAGCAGTTGCTTCTTAATTGTTTCTGAGCGGTGGGTGTTGTGATGGGTGAAGCTTGCTTTGGCAGGCGTGTGTGTGGCTAGGGCCGGCCCACCCTGGTGGACTTCCTTTCCTGAAGCATTCCTAATGGCCCCTGGCATTGACTTCTGTCCTGCTGCACTTGCTTTGCTCGTATGCACATTACCAGTTTCCTTAATCCGTGGAGATGACGATTTCTTGAGAAATGGAAGGAGGGTTCAGATGTGTTCGGGGTAGAGGTGTACCAGCTCCCACCTCACGTCTGAGGGGGGTGAACCAGTCTCCTCGCTTGGTTGCTTTTACCTTTGATACACTGAGGTGCAGACTTCCCACCTCCAGTCAGAACAAAATACAAACAGTAACACCCCCTTCCTCTAAAGAAAGAAAAAGACCGCGTCGTTGTAGAAGTGACTGTCACATTGGGAGAGGGACAGGCATTTTCATTAGCAATTTTTGGTTCTGGTATTTATGTAGTGGAGTCTTAATGACATTCGATCAGGTGTACCCATATCCTATCAGGCCAGCCCTCAGCTGGGTATTGTTTGCTTTCACAGAGTGAATGCAATGTGGAAATGGTAAACTGGATAGTGGTGACTAGTTAGTGGCTTCTGACTAGTGTTCTGTGAAATACTCTGCCTGGAGTGCTCAGTTCAGTAAACATCTTAAGCACTCAGATATGTGAGGCCTTGTGAGGGGCAAGACGCTGAGAGGATCCCTGGGGAGACTGTGGCTTTGGAGATTGTCCAGCAGGCAGTAGCTCACCAGTCAGCACAGGAGGCCCTCAGTCGGCTAGAGATTCAGGATGGTTTTGCTCCCTGATCTAGACTTTGAGTGTCTGCTATTGTGTCCTACTAATGCATCACCTCCTGAGAGATTTTGTCAGTGCATTTCACTACTGTGCCTTTCATGCTTAGAGGATGCCAACACCTGTTAGATGCTTGTTGGCTAAATGCATGCTTTAAGCCCTCATATCCTGTGTGTGTGTGTGTGTGTGTGTGTGTGTGTGTGTGTGGTGTGCTTTCATTTCATAGTCAAACGGACTTTTGCAGTGTCCATTTACTCAGCAAATATTTTTGAGCATTTGTCATATTCTAAGCACTATGCTTGTTGCTGCAAATACAGCAATGAAAATTTTCCATTGATTTAAGAAACTAGTGTTAACTTTAAAAATAGCTTAGCATCTGATATAATCAAAGAATTGTAAGAGTTTTGAAAAAAACATTGAAGAGGACCATGTTTGTCTGTAGTATTCAGCACTGGGAGATAAATATCACATGTCTGCAAGTTTTTTGATTCTGAGAAGTCTGGCACTTCTCCATAGGAAATGAAGGGGAGGGGGCATCCATATGTAAAATACTAATCTGGATATGGCCCAGGGCCAGAAATCTGTGATTTGTGTAATAATTGTGGTGAACGTTGCAGAATTGGAGAGTTCTGTGTAACTGATTATCAAGAAAAACTCCCTGAAGAAGGTGGGAAAGGGAGTTAGTAAATGTTGGTATGATTGTGTAGCTGCTCAAAGACTTAATTCCTCTTTGATCGGCAACATGTGTTCCCAGTAAGCTGGGAATCACCATCTTCTAATGAGTTTGCATGCTTGGCCATTTTCTTAGCCTTTGCAGAGATTGCCTGGGAGAACTGGAATCCAGTGTGAGAAGTGGGGATTTGGTAGCTGAGATCCTGTGTGCTGCTTCTTTCTGCCCCTTTCGTAGGCCAGTGCTACTGTACCAGCAGACTTTCCTTGAGCAGACTGCCTCTGGGTTGGGACTTGTGTCGCTGACTGTCAGATGGCAGGCCTGGCCGTGGCCTGGAGGTGGGCAGGCCAATGTTATCAGAGATGTTGATCTTGGATTACAGGAATTGTTTCTAGGCAGCAAGCCCAGTATTCATTTTCCTCTCCAGCTCTCTGGTGTTCAGGAGAGGCTGTGCTTGCAGAGAAGGTGGCCAGCTTTCTAAATGGATGCAGCCAACTGGCCATTCACCAAACAGACTTTGTTGAGCAGGAGTCAAGCTTTGCCTCTGGCCTCAGGGAGCTTCTGTGTGTTTTGGGTGTGGTTAGGGCATTGTCAATAGGTGGCTCTGTGAGCTGGAGGAAGGCGTTCATTGTTTTTGTTCAAGGGTCATTATCCCAAAGTTAGAACTGGAGAGACCCTCAGAGATCAGCCCCCTTCCCATGCATGATACAGAGAGGAAACTTGAGTCCCACAGCTAGCTACCCTACCACTGAAACCTTCTCCAAACACATGAACAGTATTTTACCATTTTAAACCCAGCAGTTTGATGATACTTGCTTTATATATCTATCTTAATCCATTAGTAGAAAATTGGGCTTATTCTTTTTTTAGTAGTTGTATACGGAGACTCAAATTGTACCTTTAACCATTTTGTGTTGGGGCACAGATTTAAGAAGTCTAGTCACATGGAGGTTGGAAATTAACAGCACAGCTTATAAACTTCCAGTGGGGGTTGACTTGATAGGAGGCATCAGTGATGTTTCCCTGGCAGAGACTGAGGCCTGGTGCATCCCTTTTCAGAGGGTTTCTCTTTGGAGGCGGCTTTAGTTTTTTCTTTGGTTTGTCAAAGGAAAACAGGCAGTTGGCAGATGGCTGTATCTTTTCATTCTGCTCTGTAAGGCACACCCTCTGGCCTTAGAAGTGAACCACTTTTTATACTGTTTACACAGCTCTCTTGTATATATTGTCCTAGAGGTAACATGCTGATAAGACTTTTTTTTTTTTTTTTTTTTTTTTTTGAGACAGAGTCTGGCTCTGTTGCCCAGGCTGGAGTGCAGTGGCCGGATCTCAGCTCACTGCAAGCCCCGCCTCCCGGGTTCACGCCATTCTCCTGCCTCAGCCTCCCGAGTAGCTGGGAGTACAGGCGCCCACCACCTCTCCCGGCTAATTTTTTTTTTTGTATTTTAGTAGAGACGGGGTTTCACCGTGTTAGCCAGGATGGTCTCGATCTCCTGAACTCGTGATTCACCCGTCTTGGCCTCCCAAAGTGCTGGGATTACAGGCTTGAGCCACCGCGCCCGGCCGACTTTTTTTGTTTCTATCTTTTAAAGGCAAATATCTCCCTGAGAACTGCAGTTCTCAAGTTTTGTGTGGAAAAGACTCCTCCTCCTTTCTATTAGAATGCAGATTCTGGGGTTCCTCCCCTGGGGATTCTGCTTTGGTTGGCAGGCCAGAGGGGGCCTTAGGAATCTGCATTTCTCTCCAGCATCCCAGCCCTTCTGCTGCAGATCTCTGTGGCTTCCCTGTGAAACACTGCTGTCCTCTCGATGATGAATGTCCTCTTTGGCTGTGAAGAAGACTGTCCCTGTATGATGGTGGCTTTCTAAGTGAACTAGAAATAACTAAACTGCGTGGGTGGAGACCAGTGAAGTGTGAGCCCTCCATCCTCAAGTTGAGTCTCTGTGGTTTATAACTGCATATCTACTTTGCATTCTGAGTTTCTATGCTCCAGAGGAATGACTTTTGGCCCAATTCTCCATTAGCCCTAAGATTTCTGTCTTCTGTGCTGATCGTAGTGGCTGGCAGACCCTGCATGCTAGGGTTCCTCCCTGAGCATTCAGAGGGAGGCTCCTGGAGGGAACAGTGTTCACTTGGCATCTTTGGGTATTTCTGGGAGGGTGAATTGCAATGATTACCACCACCAAAGAACTGGTAATTACTTTCAGATCCCCTAGCTTTTCACCAGAGAGAAGTGGGTAACAATGATGTAGGACGACCATCTGATACTCCTTAAACACCAGCTCCACCTTAAAACACCGTTAGAAATCACCATGGTTCCCAAACATGCCTGTAAATTCACTGAAAGACTAGGCAGGTTCCTGGTACCGGGCTCTCCTGCTTCCCAAATGTCTGATGGGTGGAGCCTGGGAACCTATCCTATCTCCATTTCCTAAAACTTCATGTTAAGTCAGTCATTCTTTTGCCCTAGTTTTAGTTGAAAAACATCAAGCAGAATAATGTGGTATTGCATCGTGTGTGGAAGCCACTGTGGGCGGAGGTGGAGCAAGACTATCCAATAGGCCACAGGCCGTGGCTGCAGGAGTTGTTATTTATCATGAGCTCATCCCTGGCTCTCTCACATTGTGCAATGGCAGAGCTGAGAGAGAACCATAGGAATGTAGCCCTGTGGTCACTTGGAGGCCTCGTGTTCCCTTTCTCTCTGAAACAGAAAGCATTTTGACAGGCTTCTACATTTCCTGTAGGGACGAGCATGTCCGGAGAGTGGCCTTGTCCTTGCCCTTGTCTTGATGAAATCTGGCTCAGCCCAGCCGGGTGGCCTGGGCTGTGAGAGGCTTTGATGTGGCCAAATCCCTCACAAGCCCAGTTGTTTTCGTTGCCCACTTTCCTGTGAACTCACATTTGCTCTTCTTTGTTCTAGTTGTAGGCCCTCTTCTTCTAGTCCATTACCCTTAGTTGCTAATCTCTATTAAATGGTATTTGCTTAAAAAGGTATTTGCTGAATATGGGTTTAAGAAATGGCTTTTCTCTCAAGGTGTTTGCTTTTTAAAAGGGATGCTTGAGTGTTAGAGGTGGCAGAACTCCTCAGACCACCACCTGCCAGTATGGATGAGGAATGTGGCATCTTCCCAGGGAATGGCTGCCCACCTCAACACAGACTATTCAGGGAAATTGATTATGGGTTCTAGGTGTGTGCTCAGCCTTTGAAAGGAGTTAGATTAGAACTATTTTAATAAGATACAATTATTTTGTAAGACATATGGATGCTACTTTTAAGATAGCAATTTTAAAAGATACTAAAGGAGAGTTTATTATGTTCACTAGAGGAATGGAGGTTTGTGACCTTGCATTCCGTTTTCCAAGGAGCCAGGAGATCCAGTATTTTACTTCTCAGTCTCTGTTGCTGGGCTGAAACAGAAGATTTCAAAACCTTCCTGGGGAAAAAAATACATTTTTTCCCCCATTGGTGCTGGTCCAGATCCCTTGAGATTGTTTCCAGGCTCATGATTTTGAAACACTCAGGAAAAAATTTGGAACCTAAAGTTATTTATCAGGTTCGGAGTTATAGTCTGTTTTCTATTTGAATTTTGTTTTGTATTATCAGGCTGCTTACAATATTCTTGTGCTTTTTATTGCTTATGGAAGAAATTACTTTAGACATTTCTTAGAGATCCAGATATCCTTCCTTGGGTTTAAGAAACAAAAATTCCTTCATTATGAGCAGCCATTGCATTCTTTTGAGAAATGGATACTCAAAACTATCCTTGTAATTTAAATTGCTTTCTATAAGGTATGCAGACTTGACCCATTCTGTATATATATTTTCCTTCCTGTGGCTCCTTCGTGATTGTTGGTTATGTTGTTCTTTTGGCTTATAAACGTGGTGGGACCTGATCCATTGGGAAGGAACCCAGAGTTCATAACCCTAAGTGGGTGATTGAGGTGGTGTGCATCATATAGAGCATGCTGGAGGAATGATCGTTTGGTTGTATAAGGGATGTTGGCTGGCCTTGTAGATGAGATGTTTGAGCTGGGTCTTGAGTGAGTAGGAATTTGTTAGGGAGGTGTTAGTGCAGTAGGAGCAGAGATTGTGAAGGCTTTTGTGGGCCTTTAGTGTGAGAGAAAGGTTATAGTTCTATGGAGTGTGGGGCAGTGCGGGCCGGATTTCTTGACACTTGGAAGCCATGAGAGAGTTTTAAGCATGCAGCATATATGACTTCATTGGCTAGGTGTCAGAAGAGTGTTTAGAGAGGGGAGACTGAGACAGCAAGTCCAGTTAGGAAGCTGTTGCGGAGGCCCGGGGTAGATGAATCTGGAGACCCAGGGGTCCCGGGGTAGATGACTCTGACACTGTCAGGATGCATGAATCTGAGAGACTGACAAGGGAGTCCTTAGGAATAGGAGACCTGGCGATTCTATTATGTCAGGATGGAGAAGTTTCTGTCCTCTCCATATTTGCTTGTGTGTGGTCTTGTTATTGCTCACAGCAGTCTAGTTTTGAGAAGTGCTGTTAGAGCAGAATTGTGATTAAGAGTGGAAGCATGTTGGCCATTGTAGACTGATGGTCATGCCCTCTCCCAGTGACACTATGCCTAGCCCTCTAGATTTGATGTCCAGAGGACCTTCTGTACTGATGTGGGGACCAGCATCTGATATAGTTTTATTTGTCCCTGAAGCCAACCCAGGGGTTTTTATCTGAACTTTGGTATTGACTGAGGCCATCAGCATTTCAATATTTGAGAAAAACCATAGAGGAACTTGTGATTCCTGCTGAAATGCTGAGAGGATTGATTTTGTCTTGGACATGCTCTCTCATCCTTCCCCTTGATAGCAAGTAATGCAGACTCAGGTTTAAATTTTGACTGTGCCAAGTGACTGTGAGATTTTGGGTAAACATGATAATACAGATAGTTGATACACAATGAGTACTTTGTGTCAAATACTCTTCTGAGCTTAACACATGTTAAGTGGGTTATCATGGGTAAACATGATAATATAGATAGTTGATACCTAATGAGTACTTGGTGCCAAACACCCTTTTGAGCTTAACACATGTTAACTCATTGATCTTCAATACCGTGAAGTAGGTTCCTATTATTATTCTTTCAATTTTACCAGCAAGGAATCTGAGGCCTAGACAATTTATGTAACTTACCTAACATAGGTAGCCAGTAGCAGAGCTGGGATTTGAACCTTGGCAGTTAGGCTCCAGGGTCCATGGGCAAGCAGATGATACTGTTTAGGGAGAGATAGTTACGAGGGTTAAATGACAGTGTGTATAAAGCGAAAGCATAGTGTCTGGCACACAGTAATTGTTTTATGGATGGTGTCTAATATAATATGCAAATATAGATTATGGAAGAGTCTATGTAATTTTAATACAGTTTTATAAAGAAAATTGATTTTCTACCAATCAGCTAGAAAATTGGTAGAAAATCTATGGGTAGAGAATTTTCTATACATTTATGGATAGAAAAATGTTTGGAAATACCAAAGTATTAATGGTGGTTATTTCTGGTGATGCAGCTATGTTCATTTTATTTTCTTTTTTGCTTTCCTGTGTTTTCCAAATTCTCCTCAGCAGATGTAGATTGTTATTATTTGAAATAGAAGTCTGAAATACATTTGTTTTTTTTTTAAACTAAAGATTAATAGGAACTTACCAGACAAACAGGACTTCCCACAGTCCAGGAAGAGTGAAGAGCCCTGCAAAGTTATGGTGGTGTGAAACTCTATGCCACACTTAGTGACTTTGAAGTTGTTTGGTCTTTTTTCAGTTCGTCTTTGTCTATTAATTTATTTGTAGTGTTTTAGACACATATTTTCTTTGTTTTGCTTTCTTTGTGGGTTTAGAAAGCCCTTTACCTTCCAAGAAAATAGAAATGTTAGGACAGCAGTTTCTTGTGCTGCTGGAGAGAATCATCAGCCCTCTTATGATCAGTGACTCCCTGCTGCCTGGAGCTGGCTTCCAGGGTTGCCCATGGGAGAAGCAGCTCCCGGGCTTACGGTTTGAAGTGTCTGTCCTTCTAGCTTTCAGTTTCCGGCTCGGTCTTGAAAGAGTGTTTTGTTTTCCTCATCTACTGCATCATGGTGCACATGGCATTCATTTTCTGTGTAGAGTCTTGTGGCTGCTGTTTATACTTCAGTTTTAGCTAAACCTTCCCATGTGAATTTCTGCTATGCCGCATTGCTTAAGTCCTATCTTCCCTTCCATACCTTTATAATTGGTGGAAATCTATACAACTGTTGTAAGAGGCAGAAAGAGATAGAAACTTAATTTTAATTATACAGGCTTTTTCTTCTACTGATCTAATGGTTTTTATTAAATTTACTTATTTGTTAAATGCATTCATTTAATGGTTTTTATTAAATTCATTAGTTTGTTAAATCTTGAATTAAATTTGAAAGTATTTTCTCTGATGATAGGTTTCTTACCCAGGGCATCACTTATTTTTTTCCAGATATTTGGCCAGTTGTCCTAATGCCATTATATATATTATATATATAAATTACATATATATATTTGGAGACAGGGTCTCACTCTGTCACCTGGCCTGGAGTACAGTGGTACAGTTATGGCTCACTGCAGCTTCAACCTCCTGGGCTCAAGAAATTCTCCTACCTCAGCCTTCTGAGTAGCTGAGACTGCAGGCATGCACCACCACACCTGGCTAATTTTTGCACTTTTTGTAGAGAGGGGATTTCACCATGTTGGCCAGGCTGGTCTCGAAATCCTGGGTTCAAGTGATCTGCCTGCCTCTGCCTCCCAAAGTGCTGGGATTACAGGCGTCAGCCACTGTGCCTGGCCTGTTATTATTATATTTTTAAGAGACAGGGTCTTGTTTTTGAGATGGAGTTTTGCTCTTGTTGCCCAGGTTGGAGTGCAGTGCCACGATCTTAGCTCCCTGCAATCTCTGCCTCTCAGGTTTAAATGATTTTCCTGCCTCAGCCTCCCGAGTAGCTGGGATTATAGGAGTGTGCCACCACACCTGCTAAATTTATATTTTTAATAGAGACGAGGTTTTACCATATTGCCCAGGCTGATCTCGAACTCCTGGGCTCAAGCAATCTGCCTACCTCTGCCTCCCAAAGTGCTGGAATTACAGGCATGAACCACTGTGCCTGGCCTATTATTATTACATTTTAAAGAGACAGTGTCTTCTGTTTTCATTTTTGAGACAGAATTTCACTCTCATTGCCCAGGCTGGAGTGCAGTGGCACGATCTTGACTCACTGCAACCTCTGCTTCCTGGGTTTAAACGATTCTTCTGCCTCGGCCTCCCGAGTAGCTGCAATTACAGGAGTGCGCCACCACACCTGGCTAATTTTGGTATTTTTAATAGAGATGAGGTTTCACCATGTTGGCCAGGCTGGTCCCGAACTCCAGACTTCAGGTGATCTGCCTGCCTCGGCCTCCCAAAATGCTGGGATTACAGGAGCGAGCCACGGTGCCTGGTTAACCAAGAGATTTGTCTTGCTCTGTTGCCCAGGCTGGGTACAGATCTTGGCTCACTGCAAACTCTGTATCCTGGGCTCAAGGGATCCTCTAACCTCAGCCTCCTGAGTAGCTGGTGCTACGAGCACATGCCACTGTGCCTGGCTAATTTTTTTTTTTTTGAGAGATGTGGTTTCACCATGTTGCTCAGGCTGGTCTCAAACTCCTGAGCCCAGGCGATTCACCCACCTGGGCCTCCCAAAGGGCTGGGATTACTGGCATGAGCCACTGGGCCTGGCCTCTAGATTTCTTAATTGGATACCTAGGCATTTTATGTTGATTATAATTATGAACCTGTTTCCCACTGTTTATTGTTGGCATAAAGGAAAATGTTTGCTTGCGGTGAATATCTCAGAGGTAGGAATTAACCAGATCTCATCCAGTTCTGTATTCTTAGTGCTTAACTACTGGCCTTGGCCCAAGTTAGGCTCTTAATAAACATTTGTCAAGCAAATGAACACTTTATGTACATGGCGTTGTCCCTTTTTCCTCTTTTGAACTACTTTAGCTGCATTTCTAGGAATGGAATTGTGGGTCAAAGAATGTGAACATTATTATAGCTTCTAAAATGTGGTAAATTTTGATAGGCGGACATTGTTTACCAAAGGGAATAAAAGCTTAGATAAACCTGTTGTTTAGTGGAGATAATGAGGCCCGACTCCCTGTAGCTGCTGCTGGATTGCTACTCCAGCCCCTCTCCTCACAATCATGTACTTCCCGCTGAGAGTGGACCCTTAATATTTGTGTATTGAAATCAGTTAACTTGTAATAAAACAACTTTATTGTGGGACTTGTCTAAGCATCAAGTTGAGAGCCGGTGGGAGGCTGAGGGTAGTCTCTGGGGCCCAAGAGAAGAAACAGGTGGCCAGGGCCTGTCTCACACATGAGTGGGCTTCTGGGTTTTGTGCTACTGGAGACCTGGGGAGAGCAGCTTGTGGGAGCAGCTGGGGCATCACATGGTACTTCTCAGTCGGCTGTCAAGGACTGCATTCCCACCTCGAGCAGAACACAGATGGCTTGCTTTTATTCTCCTAGCTGGTGCCTCATGTCTTGGCACCCAAAGGCAGCAGATGGCTGCCATGTAGAATTGTGACCACCCAATCCTTGTCTGCCCCTCTTCCTGAGTAGAAGAAACCCAGGACGTTCATGCAGCCATGTAGGAGACAACTACAATGGCTTTCCAAGATGTTCGGCTTTGTCTCATATTGGGATTGGTGCCATATTTGACCTGGGATTTCAGCATTGTTGAGAGGAAGTAGCAACAATTGAACATGAGAGGATGAGTCAGATATTTGAGTGTTTATATTCAGGACACTGTGCAAGGCATCTTGGATCATATTGAGACCAGCAGGTCTGGCCTCTGCCTTTAAGGAACTTAGGTTAGTGAGGAACACGCAGGGAGTGCCCTCATCTCCATGGGAGGGTTACCTGGGCTACAAGATTCTCCAGGCTCCCCATTCAGAGAATGGAGACAAAATGTACCCCCAAATCAGGGAAACCTGCTCTGAAGAGGTGGCCTTTGCATTGGACCTTGAAGGGTGAGTAGGAAGGAGCTGAGGAGACTGGTGTGAGGGGAGACAAAATGCACAACCAGGTCAGGGAAACCTGCTCTGAAGAGGTGGCCTTTGCATTGGACCTTGAAGGGTGAGTAGGAAGGAGCTGAGGAGACTGGTGTGAGGGGAGACTCAGGAGCTGGCCTGGGTGAGGCATCAGACAGCACCCGCTAACACCTGGCTTCTTGCTGGGTGCTTGCGTGGAATCAGCTCCCAATTCTCTGCTGATCTGTGGAGCTCTGCCTTGTCGCTGTTTCTTCTAGCGTGAGTGGAATGCCTGTCTGACTCTCCAGAACACGGGACCACAGCGTTTCAAATGGTCATTCTGAGGGGTGGGGGGCAGATGGTGATCCTTCCTGGTCCTCACTCCTCTGGCGGGCATGTCTTTGGTGAATGCTGTGTGGTCCTGGTGGTAAGCTTCTGCGCTGACTGGCTCATTGTCACCAGCTGAGCCGAGCCTCAGTGGAGGGAACTCCTGGTGATAGACCCAGCAAGGCATTGTCTGTGCAGCCAGATCACTCGAAGGTCCTACTCGCCCCACTTTGGGAGCACTGAATAAAGGCACTAAAGCTGTTAGTCAGACCAGCAGTTGCCTGGGTTCCTAAAGAACGTTGGCCTCTCCTTGGACATTAATGGACCATGGGATGGTTGGAGATATGGAGGTGCCTGTTTAAAGAGAGCAGTTATCTTGAGTCATAAAGTGCTGTAGAAGAGCAATGGTGTTGGCTGCCCCACACCCCCATGGGGACCCCATGCCCTTGGCTTACATTGTAATCCTGAGGTGCTGTTTCCTGCCAAGCCAGATCTCCCACCAACCTTGGCTCTCAAAATGGAATATATTTGCCATTGTGGTATAGACCAGCTCTGTTGAGTAAAGATAAGATATGAGCCACATACATACTTTTAAATTTTCAAGTAGCCACATTAAACCGGTAAAATTAATTTTAATACTGTTGTATTTAATTCAGTGCATCCAAAAGATTTTATCATGTGGTGCTGGTCTCCTCTCATGTGCTCAGTAGTCACGTCTGGCTAGTGGCTATTGTGTTGGACAGGGCAGATCTGAACCAATTTATTGGGACTGGGGCGATAAAGAGGCTGGTTTGTGATTATACATTTAATTAGGCCTGAGCTGAATCTCCATTTAGTCCTTCGCTGAAAGGTATCAGATGGAAAACCCAGAGACTTTTTGGATTTCTGCTGATTTTGCTGTATTGTACTTTTAGTGGTGCTTAGTCTTAGAGCCTGTGTGTGTTTCTGTCTTTGGGTTTCAGCTGTCTTCAGAAAAGGCCCTTTGGGGCTTTTCTGTCAAAGCACGTGCCCCAGAGACATTTCAGACAGCCTGGCCCCCAGCCTTTTACTAGCTAATTGGGGATTGAAGTAAAAAGTCTTCTAGTGATCTCTAGATTTTTTTTTTTTTGAGACAGAGTCTCACTGTCGCCCAGGTTGGAGTTCAGTGGCACCGTGTCAGCTCACTGCAGCCTCCATCTCCTGGGTTCAAGCAGTTCTCCTACCTCAGCTTCCCAAGTATTACAAGTGCCCACCACCACGCCTGGCTAATTAAAAAAATATTTTTAGTAGAGACGGGGTTTTCACCATGTTGGCTAGGCTGATCTCGAACTCCCGACCTCAGGTTATCTGCCTGCCTCGGCCTCCCAAAGTGCTGGGATTACAGGTGTGAGCAACCACACCTGCCTGTCTAGATTTTTTTTTTTTTTTGAAAGGAAACAAACCCAGTTAATCAGTGTCTAGATTAACTGCCTTCCTGACCAGATTTTGCCCAGCTTATTGACCGAATTTCTACAATATGATAAAATAGCAGTCGTTGAAAGCATGTGATCTCAAAGTTTTGCCCCGGGAATTTAGTGAGAGATGACTCAGAGGTTACTAATTGTTTCCCAGTTAGATTTAATACTCAGAGATTTAAAGGGAAAAGGATTTCTTGTAAAAAGCAGATTTTTCATGGTGCCTGCATTGTCAGAGGCAGCTGGAGAGGTTGGTTCAGATCTGTCCTAGTGAGTGTGTGCCAGCTTCTCTGAGCAGCCTGTGGCTCCTGAGCATAAATAGAAACACAGCTGCGTGTGCAGGCTGAACAAGAGGAAGTAGAGCAAGTGTCTGGACGCCTCCCTGGCTGGAGCAGAAGGCTCCCAGGGTGCTTAGCTCATCCATGGCATGGGGATGGAGGGGCCAGGTAGTTAGGGAGCTGGTGGGTGGACCAGACACACACATTCCCCCCACCCAAACACACAATTGCCTCTAAGGGTTGGGGGTTTGGCAGACCGGGCTCACAGTATTGACTCCCTGTATGATCTAGACAAGTCACTTCCCTTTCTGGGCCTCTATCCCCTCATCTGCAAAAAAAAGGGGAGGACTGGGTGGGCTTTGGGCTCTGAATTTGGCTATGGTTGTGTGTCTCAGTTCCTGACTTGCCTGGTGACTCTCCTCTCCCCTCCTGTGGAAATGTTTGTGTGCTCTTTGCTCCGCCCCAGGGCCAGGCTGAGTTCCTGTGTCTACCCTGCAACCAGCCTGCCGCCCAAACTCCAGGCTGTAATTCATGGATCTCTTAAGTGGGCTCATGGCCTCTGGCCTGAGCTAATCTCCTTCTATGCAAACTGCACCTGCCTTTCCCTCACCACCATTTTCACCAGCAGTACCTTTGTCTAATAATCTGATATGTGTCCTTCCCCAGTGCTCTGCTAAGTTCCCCATTCCATCTCTTTAGGAAGGCACACAAGTCCCTTCAGGGCCAGGTCCTTGCCACTCACTGACCTCACCTCACTCCTGCTCTTTGACCTTTTCACTTTTGTAGACACTCCTCTCTCTTCCTGAAATCTATTTTCCTCTGGCCACTGCCTGCTTCCCATTTAAGACCAAGCTCTCCTGTATCATTTTCTGATTATTCATTCATTCACTATTCCTACATATATGTATTCGGTAAATACTGACCTACTATGTGCCTGGCACTGAGCTAGATGCTAGAGAAATGGAGACAACTTGGAGTTTGTTTCTTGGAGAAGATAAACATTAAACCAATACTTTGAAGCTTTTAAACCTGCATGTGGCAGGTGTCCTGAACTTTGAGTACCTTGTCCTTTGCTGCACCTCCCTCCTTGGCTATTTGTCCTTCCCCAGTGCTCTCCAGTCACGCCAGCCCTGCCTCACCTGCTCTGCTTTCTGTCATAGCACTTAATGCAGCATGGAAATTACTGGGTGTTTTTTCCTGTCTTTCTCACTAGGCCAAGCCCCAGGTCTGGGTACCTGATAGGTGCTTGGCAAATGTTGGTTAAATGAATAGATGAAATGGCAACTTGGCTGATAGTTGGAAGAACTTTCTGTAAAATACCCAAATATCCTGTAATGAAGGCTTTTCTTTATCTGAGGCCAGGTATGCAATTATCACTAAAAAGACCCAGGTTGTAGCCACAGCACCCAGAGGTTATCCTTTGTATCCTTTGCTTGTAAGTAGTAGTAGTTTGGTTTAGGCCTGTCTCTTGCTGTCATGCCTGCAGAGCCATTTTCTTCACTGCCTCTGATCTTGGGAACCACTGTGTCTGATGTCTGCACATGTCACTGGATGCCAGTGTTGATGAAGTTCCCATAATTGTGTCATGGCAGCCTTCCTTCTTCTTGGGACTCCTTTGCAGGGGGCAGCCTGGAGACCTTAACCCATACCTGCAGTCTAGTTTGTTTATAGTTAGGTTCATTGTTCTGGGTCCTCTCCCCCATCTTGGTTGATTTTTTTAAATAATATTCACTCTTTGTGTATATAATTCTATGATTTTGGACAAATGCGTAGAATCATGACTTTACCACCAGAACCATGATACAGAACAGTTCTGTTACCCAGAAATTCTTGTGCTGCCCCTTTGTAGTCAGCTACTCCCCTCCCTGCCAAGCCCTGGCAACCACCGATTTGTTTTCTGTTCTGACAATTTTGCCTTTTCAGGGTGTTACATAAATGGCATCATATAGTATATAGCCGTTTGGGTCAGGCTTCTTTCACTTAGCAATATGCATTTAATATTTATGCATGTTGTAGGAATCAATAGTGTGCTCCTTTTTATTGCTAAATAGTATTTTATTGTATGGATGTGTACCACAGTTTTTTTTTTTAATCCTTTCATCAGATGAAGTTCTCATTTTTTTGGCAATTATGAATAAAACCTCTATACATACTTACATACAGGTTTTTGTGTGAATATGTTTTCATTCTTCTTGGGTGGATATGTAGGGATGGGCTTGCCAGGTCACTTGGTAAGTGTATGTTTAACTTTATAAGGAATTGCCAAACTGTTTTCTAAAGTAGCTGCACCAAGTTGCATTCTACCAGCAGCTTATGAAAGTTCTAGCTGCCCTTCACCCTTGTCAGTACTTGGCATTGTCAACTTTTTGAAATATTAGCCATTCTGATAGGAGTGCCAGCTAGTTTTTAATCTGCAGTTTTCTTTGTATACTCTCAGATGCTGATGGAGTTTAAATATCATTATTTGATGTTATTTGGCAAGGCCGTCATTCATACCTATGTAAGATTTTATTTCTGAAGATGGAATTTATAGTTGCTCAGAGCAAAAGAGCAGCAGTATTATCACACCTTCCTAAACAGTTTTGAGGAAAATGTTATGCTGCATTATTCTTTAATTTTAGAATTTAAAAAGACTTCTTATTAATTGTGTTCAATTCTTCATGTCACAATTGCTGTTTGCTTGACCAACTCATCATGAGCAAAAGCTACTAATCTTGTAGCTGAAGTTTCCTTGATCTGTTCATCTTAACTCTCATATGGCAAGCTGAACAGTCTGTACTCATGAGACATAATATTTTTTAAGCTCTTCATATTATTGGTGGCCATAACATGTTTTTCCCCTCCCTCTTTCTAGGCTCCCAATCGTCAACTCATGACTTACTGGTTACAGGAGCTTCAGCAGAAGAGATGGGAATATTGTAACAGTCTCGACATGGTCAAGTGGGACAGCAGGACCTCTCCAACTCCCGGGGATTTTCCTAAGGGTCTTGTAGCCAGAGATAACACCGGTAAGGCAGAAATAAAGGGGAGCTGGGTCAGTTATTTGTGTGAGCCATTCGATACCACACATGAACTTAGCAGTGAATGAAAATGATTTTAGAAAGAAATAATAGTGATGCTACCTTATGAGTGGACAGCATTCCACAGTTACCCAGCGCCTCTATGTACGAAGCTTATGCAAACCCAGTGATGGCCTTGGAATCAGGCAAGGCCAGTGCCAAGCATATGGAAGAGATGATACAACTAAGGTCAGCATGTAGTAAGTTGTGGTGCTGTAAGTCTAGTTCTGACTGCAGGGCCAGCCTTTCTACCACACCTAATGATGGAGCACTTCGTGCCTAAATAGTCATGCTTGGGCAGACTTGCCAAGGTTAACAGGTGTTTGTATACGCTAGGAAGGTATTCTCAAAACATTCCACTTATAATTCTCTAGTGTTTCTTAGGAAGACTTTAACCTTCAAACATTGATTTAATTCTGTCCTGGATTCATGGCATTTCTATAACTCAGGGTAATCCCTGGCCATTTGCAACATGGAGATAACCTCTAGAAAGAACAGGACAACAATTATTTGCTGCCCATCCTACCCCCCCCTGCAAAGACTGTGGAGATGGGACTATTTTTGGCCCCCGCTCTCCATACAGGGCAAAGAACACATCCAGAAAAACAAACAAACAAACAAACAAACAAACAAACAAAAAAGCCTCCTAAGCTCAGAAGTAAGGTCTAAAAAGCCCAGGCCATTGTACTAGTATTTTTGGAAGACACATGGAGCATACATTAAAAGAAGTAGACAACAGTAAGGACTAGTTCTAACAGTTTCATAAAGAGATGTTGTCTGCACTTAATAAAACCCGTGGGACCCTTTGCTCAGCAGAACACAGGGCTGCATCCGAGTTGCCTGTCCCACCAAGGATGGTGTTGGCACATGTGTGGCTGATTTACTCCAGAAACAAATGCGTTCTTAGACAAATTTTTCATCTCCAAATTTGCCAGTCTTGTTTTTACTTGTCCCAGTATTTTTCAGTAGGTTAATCCCTCTTATCAGTGAGAAATTACTATATATGCTTTGTACTTGTTGATATATTTTCTGTGAGAGTTTTCGAGTCACTTTCATGACTGTCTTAGCACTTTGTCTATTCCAAGTTCTGAGGTCATGCCTTTATTTTCAGCTTTTTGCCCCCTTATGTTTAGTTCAGGGTCAAGTCACTGGTAACTGAGTTCTTTTGAAAGCCACTCTTCTAGTGCTTTTCATCAAAAGGAGCTCCTAACTGAGTGTCTGAGTCACTTGGAACATTTGGAAATCCTGTGGGAACAGGCGGTGTTCATGAGCATAGCCACTGCCTTTGGCACAGGAGGTACTTGATTTGCCTCAGTTCCTTTGTTCTGAGGACACCAAGTGCTTCTTTCTAGCAAAGACTCAGGGATATTCAACCAAAAGGAGGACAAAGAAGTAATGCTTATCCCTATAGTCTCTTTATAACAGCTGTCCTTCCTCCTTCTAAGCCAAAATGCTGTGATTGGAGAGCCAGAGAAAACATCTGAAGCCCATATTTGTTTCTCCTCCTTTGATTTGGGGACTCCAGGTATCGAATTTAGCATTTGAGTAAATGCCATCTGACATTTACTCATTCATTCAGCAAAGTTGGCACTCAAGATGAGCTTTGCCACTCTCCTCACAGAATTTCTAGTCAAGCAGGGTGGTTGTGCAGAGAAAAAATGAGAGAAATGTGAGGGAAGGGTGTATGCTGGTACCATGGGCTGTAAGTGGGCTGTGCATAGCTTCTGGCAGTTAGGGCCTCTCTGAGGAAGTGCATCTAAGCCAAGGCCTGAAGGATGGCTAGGAATTAGCTAGGTAGAGAAGCGGGGAGGCAGATGACAGGGCTGGACTGCGGTGCCTTCCCAGAGCTGCAGTCAGGATGGCTACCGGCTGGAAGCAGTTGTGGGGTGCGAGTTGAACCTGGGGGCACACCCGGGACCCAGAGCCAGAGCTGGGGGAGAGCCTAGACTGCTGGCCTTGAGATTTTGGACTTTATCCTAAGAGCAGTGGAGTGCCTTTGAAGATTTTTATAGATAGAAATGACTGTAACTTTAGACTTCTATTAATTTTTAGATAGCTTCTAAGAACAAGGAATGAAACTTTGGGCCCCAGAGCAGTATGTGAGACTATAATAGCTCAGGAAGTCAAAAAATCTAAAGCAGGAAGTCAAGAAGAAAAGCTTATATTTTAGCCCCTTTTGTTTCATCATCAGAGATCAAATCCGGTTCAAAGATAAATTGTGTTGTGTTATATGGCAGTGCTCTGTGAAGTTTCTAAAGCCATGCTTGTAGTTATCTGCTCAGCTTAGCCTACTCTAGCAGAATTAAAGAAGAGTGTTTTTATAACTGATTTGCATTAAAAATAAAATTTTTCCTAGTATTGTCTCATGGTCACCCAGTTGTTTGGAACATTTTGGTTTGTAGTCTAATGGGCTTCACCCATCAGGACCCTCCTAGCACCTAAAGTTAATATGGGGAAAAATATAGGGGATTAACATTTTCCACTGATAGCTAGTTATATATCTTAGAAGGCAGCTCTACCTGGTGGAAGAAGCCCTGTGGGCCTGTGAGTCTTGGGGATATTTACTAGTTGTCAGACTCTAAGTAAGTCACTTATCTTGTAGTACAGGGGTAGGAAACTGTGGCTCTGGGAATTGAAGTTTGTTCACCCTCCGTTGTAGTTGTTATAAGGATCAAACGGGAAGCTGCATTGTTAAGTGTAAAGAGCCCTATGTATGTGTATATACACATATATTATATATTGTATAGATATGTATGAGATGATATCATTTTGAAAGGGTTAGCATTATGTTCAGCTGTAATTAGTAGGAAACCTTCCTAATAAGGACTTACACATAGGGAGTAATTTGTCTCACATGATAAGCAGTTTATGGCTGGCATAGCTACTCACTAGTGCCGCTGAGGGGCCCAAGCTGTCTCGGACTCTGTTTTCCATTGCTAGAGTGTATTAGCTTTCCTGCTCATGCTAGCTGCCCCTGGGGGTGGCACTTACATCAAAAAGGAGAATGCTTTCCCAGAAACCTGTGGCTTATGCATCGTTAGCTGGAACTGTCACATGGCCATTCCTAGCTGGAAGGAGTCTGGGAAGCCAAGTATTTTAGCTGAGCATATGGCCACGATCAAAACCAAGGTTTATAAGTAAGGAAAAGCTGGATTGAATATTCATTAAGGAGCCAGCACTGTCACATAGTTGCTTACATTAACTTTTTTTCTAGAATCTGTGTTGAGTAAGAGACTTTCCTGTGTGTGATTGGAACTTGCAGCTTTATTATTAGTCAATATCTGTTCTGTGTGCCTTCTATTTTGTAGCCTGTCCTCTGAAGGCATGCCATGCCTCAAATACCATTCCACATTGTCTTCTGTGTTTGGATAGAGAAAGACCTAGTTTCAACACAAAAGAATAATTTGCATAAAGATACAATCAGGGGTCCACAAACCTTTATAGCTGTTGAGAATGAGGTAACTAGAACCCAAAGGAGGTGCCCATAAATGACTAATAGCCTCATTACAGGATGTATGTCTAGCACATTCTGTTTACTTCATTCCCCACATAAACTAATAAGAAAACAAGCCAGGGGTAACAAGATCCTGCTTTTTTAAAAAAACTTCTTGAAAGTTCATGAGTACTAAAGCATTCATGGTCATAGCAGTCTCAAATGCCCAAGTGCCTGTTTGCATATGGATGGTATTTCTTGCAGAACATTGTATTGTGAAGACAGTTTGAAGGATGACCACACATTTCCTCCCCTGAAGCAGCTGCATCGGGTAGTTGAACTGTTACACTCTTAACAGCTTGTGTGCAAGGGGATGGCGTGGGAGGAGTAGCTGTAACTTTCAGTCCTCAGGCAGCTTGAGCAGTGCTCTCGGTGCGGGGTGCAGGGTGTAGAGGGCTGCCAGAAGGAAAGCCATTAGGTGGAATGCAGGCCCCGCGTTGGCAGTGCCACAGGAATTACACATCAACCTTTAATGTCATGATTCCATACAGAGATCAAGGAAGCTGTGCTTTCGTGTAATCCTTGTAAAATGCAAAATGCCATCTGTTCTTGTGAAGTATCGGTAGTTACCAGCATTGTATCTGAGAGACAGCATGGAGAGAGCTTATGGGACCTTGAGTACATCATGATTTCCCCATCTGTGAAGCAAGATGCTCTCTGAACCAGGTTCCTTCTGGTTTGAAGGTTCTGTGAAAGTCAGGTTGTGAAAGAATGTGACTGTGGGAGGGAGGATGTCAGGGAGATGCCGAGTGGGGTTTGATTGCAGTTCTGTCTGGGAGGAACCTGCTGGATAGGGTCTAAAAGGAGACTATCTGGAACAAGCTTGGAGTTTGGTGTCAGCAGGGACATCCTCAGCCTAGATTTGGTGGGACTTAATGCAGGTGAATACAGGGGTTGATGTGGCTGTGAATGGGGGCAGGGGCGGTGGCTGAGTCAGGTTGCAGGAGAACAGGGAGGAATGGGAAAGGAAAAGAGGGAAACCCCCACCCCAATTCAGGGAATCTGTCAGAGGCAAGGTGGCAGGAGAGAGGAAAGTCAGGAAGGATGATGAGTATAAATCCATTCAAGAACTGCAGGAGCCTTTGCTGCCTTCTGCCCGATTGTTTAAACCCACAGAAGGCCTTTTCTCCCATGCCATGTTAGCAAGTTCCTGTCGCTTACGGATTAATTTGGTCATTTAACCAATATTTATTCAGTCACTCCTCTATGCTAGGTGTTGGATATGCAGCTGTTAGCAAATCAGATAGAGGTTCACTTCTCACAGAGTTGTGTCCTTGATGGGGGTAGGGGACAGGCAGATGAATAATTAGCCAGACATATGGACTGGCCTATGCTGGGGCCTGTCAGGACCCGGTGGTTTGCCGCCTCTTTTTTTTTGGTGCTTAGATGCATGCTGTGTTCTCACTTGGAAGATATTTCTGTTCCTCTTGACTGGTCCTTCACAATCTGTATTAAAACTCACATTGGTAAATAAAAAAAAAATTTTCAGATTAAGCCCACCCTGTCTTCCTCCACCTCCCAATGTTGACACCCACACTTTCGTTTGCTGTGTCCTTAATGAAAAGTTCTGCTTTTCATTAAGATGCATATGGGCACAACCCTTTCCCAATGTTCTTTTCTCCTTTCTTGGATGCAGCTACAGGCCTGGGTTGAGTTTTATGAGAATTCTCCCACTGTACGCAGTTCTGTGCTCTGTAGAAGTTGCTGGCGGAGCACCTAGGCCTGACTGACACAGCAGGAGAGGAGAGGGAATACTCACTGAGGCAGTCCAGATGTAGGCAGGAGCCGCTCCTGTGCAGGGAGTCCCATTAGGAGGAGACTTTGAGCATCATGTGGTAGAATGCAGCAAATGGGAACGGCTGTTGGAGACCAGGGAGGCTGGAGACCAGGGAGGAGAAGCCAGCAGCTCCGGGGAGGCTGAGACTGCCCGGGGTCACACTGGATTTAGAGGTGGTGCTAGAATCAGAACCTAGGAAATGGGAACAATGCAGTCGGAAACTCCCTCAGAGTTTTCATTTAGGCATTTGAAAATGTTTAAAAAGGACAGAGGTCTAAACACCAAAAACCATCAGGCACAGACTTTCTTTCCCCACTGAAGCTGTAAGACAAAAGACATGTTCATGAACACCAGTCCAGCCTCTTAAAATCTTCAAGGAAATGTTGCCATGTCCTAGTTTGTGTTTTCCCTTAACGTCCTCCTTGAGGCGGTTCCCTGCATGCTAATGCTAGGACATGTATTGAGGAGAAGCCAGCAGCTCTGCTTTCATTAAGTACATCTCACATGGTCTCTTAAAAACCAAAAACCAGACAAAAATAACAGTTACAGCAAAAATGTATTAAGCTGGAAAAGAGCTTCTTTTTCAAGTCAGATAATTACTTTTAGAAATTGTCCTCCAACATGTTCCTCCCTGGTCTCTGGTCCCTTTTCTCCACCCCTCCCTGGGGCCTCTGAGTTCCTCAGGAAGTATTTCCAGTATGGGCTGTGGGTTGCTGCAAGGCCTGGGGTTTTCTTGGTAATAGGCACTTTGCCACATGAGCATTTGACAGTCCAGTCTCGCAGAGGCCGTTCATCACCTTGCTACTAACCCACACAGGAAGAAGAGGCCAGACTCAGCCTGTAGTAGAAATCCGTACAGTTTGTTGTGTTTATTTCCTGATTTGGCTTAGAATTGTGATGATGGTTGTAAGACCAGCCCTTGAAGTAAAGGAGTTTGTGCTGCGCCCGTACTCCATGTACCTGTAAACTGACACACGCGCTCACCAACATTGAGCACCCCCCGCCCCCCACTCCAGGTACTGTGCCCTCCTCTGGTAGGTACACTCATCTCTCCCTGCCTTGCGATGTTTGTATACTGCAGGGGCAGGTGTCCGGGTTCTGGCCCTGGCTCTGGACGCTAGTGTCCTGATGGAGAAAGTAGGTAAGGAGACTGGACTGGATTAGTGGGGTTTGAACTTTTTTTTTCTTTTGTTTGCTGGAACCTCTTTTCCAAATGAAATCTTAAAGGGAACCCCAGTATATAAAAGGTGAAGAGAGGAACTGCTGAGGATGAAACTGAGCATGGGGCCCCCATCCTCTTCTCCCTCTAGAAGTCCCCCAGGCATCTCCTGGAACCCTAAGACTCAGAGGAAGGGTCTGGATCCCAAGGACTCAATGTTTATTTATTCTGTGGTGACTTGGAGCTTGACATGTTACTGTGTTACTTATGTCTGTCTCCTGGACGTGTTCTCCTTTATGGGGAAAGCTCTGTCTCATCGGTTGTTGTGCCCTCGGTGCCTAGTGCTTAATACATGATAGTAAAACCAAGAACTGGCAATCTGTGGTTATTTGTAACTTCTTGCCTCTTGACTCAAGAGGCTGCAGTGAGCCGTGATCACACCACTGCACTCCAGGCCTCAGTGACAGAGTGAGAGCCAGTCTCAAAAAAAAAAAAAAAAAAAAAAAAAGTGTATACTCTGTTACCAAGCCTGTAATTCTTCTGTTCCCAGCACACCATCTTGCTTTTCCTAGTCAGAACCCTACTCTAAGACTCTTCTGGCCAGAGCCAAATTACCCTAATAGATACACAGCAGTTGTTTACTCATGCCACGCCCAAGATACTTTCCCAGTGTGGTTTTGAAGCCCTTCCCACACTGACTGGTCAAGTCAGAACCTGCCTACACAGTGCAGGCTCATCATGCGACATTCAGTACCTTGCTCTCCAAGCCGGAGCAGCCCAGGAACGCCTGCTGTCTGTTTCCTGTACCAGTGCTCAGTGACCTTTACCAGAGACCTGTTCTTGCTGGCTCTGGTTGTGTGCTCCTCTGATTAGAAACACATTTTTCTTGGCTGGGTACAGTGGCTTACGCCTGTAATCCCAGCACTTTGGAACGCCAAGGTGGAAGAATTGCTTGAACCCAGGCATTCAAGACTAGCCTGGGCAACATGGCAGACCCTGTCTCTACAAGAAAACAAAACAAAACAAACAAAAAACCCCAAAAATGAGCTGGGCATGGTGCGTGCCTGTAGTCCCAGCTACTTGGGAGGCTGAGGCAAGAGGATCTCATGAGCCTGGGAGGTTGAGGCTGCAGTGAATCGTGTTCACTGAGATCCTATCTCAAAAGAAAGAGAAAAGAATTTTTCTTGAATATCAGTGGTCAGCAGTCAATTCTGATTTCACAGAAAGAGATGGTTGATTTGGTTGATACAGAGATACTTTAAAAAGAAGTGTAGATCAAATTGATTATTTTAAAGTAATATTGAATTCTGTTTACAAGCATGTCCTATTCTCAGAGAGATTATGCCATTTGGCATGGGAGAATTCTACCACTGAAACACCAGTGCAGATTATGTCATTTGGAAGAATACAAAGTATTTGTAGTTAGAAATGTTTTTATCAGCACAGTGGCTCATGTCTATATCCCAGCACTTTGGGAGGCGGAGGCGGGTAGATCACCTGAGCTCAGGTGACCAGCCTGGCCTGGCCAACATGATGAAACCTCGTCTCTGCTGAAAATACAAAAATTAGCCGGGCGTGGTGCCGGGTGCCTGTAATCCCAGCTACTTGGGAGGCTGAGGCAGGAGAATCACTTGAACTTGTGAGGAGGAGGTTGCAGTGAGCCAAGACTGCGCCATTGGATTCCATCCTGGGCAATAAGAGCGAAACACTCCATCCTGGGCAACAAGAGCCAAACTCTGTCTTGGGAGAAGAAAAAAAAAAAAAAGAAAAGTTTTTATAAAAAAAAAATTTTTTAAGTAACTTTTTATTATGGGAAATTTTAAACATATACAAAGAATAACATAATATTACCTCCAGGTTTATTAGGTAGTTGCAGCAATAATTACCCCTCTTGTTTCATTGATATCCTGCTTTGTTATTTTGAAGCAAATAAAATGTTACCTGAGGCAAATATTACTATGTATTTGTTAAGTAACAAAATACTGCTATTTACCATCATATTTACCATATGATGGTAAATCCTGACCATCGTATGATTTCCACCTTAACTATTTCAAAAGTTTATATTTTAAAGATGTGAAGTTTCATCATGCCTTAGCATCAGTGTGTTTGCTTGTGAATTTACTGAACTGCTATTCTGTGATGTGCAAACTTTATTTTTTCAGTATCATTCTTTACAAGTATTAGCAAATACATTTATATTTGTATTTCTCCCACTTTCTTAGAGAAAAGATACCCTTGTATAATCTGACCTGCACTTTGCTTTTCTTATATAACAGTTTATCCTGGAAATTGTTTCTTATCAGTACAGGTGATTGGACTTTGATGACGGGTTTATGGTGAGGGTTATTGATCTGCAGTACTGGAGGAAAATTCTAGCCTTTGGTTTCTCTGGGCCAACACTGTTAATACTTGGTGGTTTGAGGTATGTCACAACCTTCCTTTGAGAAACATGGAGCTATTTAGATGAAAATGGTTTCAGAACACCAGAGTTACCCACAGATTATGTTTTTTATATAGTATACATTAAAAATATACTATTACATAGTTTAGATTTTTATATAGTATATCAAGTCAGTGTTTTATGTGGAATATCAAGTTTTATGTGGAAGCTTTGAGTAACTGACATTTGTTTACCTTTTTCTTTTCAGATTTAATTTACCCACACCCAAATGCTTCTGCAGAAAAAGCCAGAAATGTCCTAGCTGTGGAGACTGTGCCTGGAGAGCTGGTGGGAGAACAAGCTGCAAATCAGCCCGCCCCAGGGCATCCAAATTCCATTAATTTTTACTCTTTGAAACAGTGGGGCAATGAGCTCAAGTGAGTCTTTGGAAAGCAGCATATGACATTGAAAATGGATTGTTTCTGATAATGTATGTTATAATTTTATAAATGAGGTTATAAAACTATCTTACACTTACAAAGGCCTTTGTTGTTTACATCATACTTTCCCATAGATCGTTGTGGTTTTAGCTTGTATTACATGCTTATTCTGTGTCTGACACTGTGCCAAACATTTTCACACTTACAGTTTAATTTAATTGCTCAACTCTGTGAAGCAGGTCATATGGCTGACATTTTACAGAGACTGAAACTGGCTGAAGGAGAGTATGTGTCCGAGGTCACAATTCTTCCAGGCTGCAGAGCTGGGGCTTCTTGTGCCTAGGGCCTAGTCCCCTCTCCAAGACACTGGGTTGGCCAGGTCCTGTGCTCTGGATTTCCATTCCCTGTTTGTGCATGGTCAAGTGAGAGTGGAGGTGGATTGGTTTTTGTTTGTTTGGTTGGTTTTTATGAGATGAGGTCTTGCTGTGTTGGCCAGGCTGGTTTCAAGTCCGGGGCTCAAGTGATCCTCCTGCCTCAGCCTCTTGAGTAGTTGGGACTACAGGCAGGTGCCACTATGGTCGACTTGTTTTTTAAATAAGAACTTCATTGAGATACAAGTCCCACACGGTACAATTCACCCATTTAAAATGTACAATTCAATGATTTTTGGTATATTCACAGAGTTGTGCTACCATCACCACAATCAATTTTTAAATGTTTTCATCGATCCAAAAAGAAACTCATTACATTAGCAATTCCTTCTCATTTCCCCCAACCCCTTCTCCTCTGTCAACCCTCAACTGTAGGCAACTCCTAATCAACTTTCTATCTGTATGAATTTTTTTTTTTGGTGGGATTTTTGTTTTGTTTTGTTTTGTTTTGAGACAAGGTCTTGCTCTGTTACCTAGGCTGGCGTGCAGTTGCATGATCATGGCTCACTGCAGCCTTGAACTCCTGAGCTCAAGCATTCCTCCTACCTCAGCTTCCAGAGTAGCTGGGACTACAGGCGTACACCACCATGCCCGGCTAATATTTTAATTTTTTCTTTTTTTGTAGGGACAGGGGTCTCTCTATCTTGCACAGGCTGGTCTCAACTTCTGTGCTCAAGCAATCCTACCTTGGCTTTCCAAAGTGCTGGGATTACATGAGCCACTGCCCCTGGCTTATGAGTTTGTTTATTGTGGACATTTCATATAAATGGCACTGTATATACCTTTGTGTCTGGCTTCTTTTGCTTAGCATAACATTTTCAAGATTCATCCATGTTGTAGCAAGTATCAGTGCTTCATTTCCTTTTATGGTCAAATAATATTCCCATATATGAATGTGCCATATTTTGTTTATCCATTAGCTGGGTGTGATGGTGCATGCCTGTGGTCCCAACTGCTTGGAGGCTGCACAGGTGGGAAGATCGCTTGAGTCCAGGAGGTCGAGACTGCAGTGAGCTGAGTTCGCATCACTGCACTCCAGTCTGGGTGACAGGGTGAAACCCCGTCTCAAAAAAAATAAAAAATAGAAAAAGAGAAAGATTGTAGAGGCAGTGCGTTGGGGGAGACTTGGAAGTTTCTTGCTGTCCCATAGAGCCCAGGCCAGCGGTCACTGTGCAGTTGGCCGTTCTCTTGCTGTCCCGTAGAGCCCAGGCCAGCAGTCACTGTGCAGTTGGCCGTTCTCTTGCTGTCCCATAGAGCCCAGGCCAGCGGTCACCGTGCAGTTGGCCGTTCTCTTGCTGTCCCGTAGAGCCCGGGCCAGCGGTCACCGTGCAGTTGGCCGTTCTCTCTTGCTGTCCCGTAGAGCCCGGGCCAGCGGTCACCGTGCAGTTGGCCGTTCTCTTGCTGTCCCATAGAGCCAGGGCCAGCGGTCACTGTGCAGTTGGCCGTTCTCTTGCTGTCCCATAGAGCCAGGGCCAGCGGTCACTGTGCAGTTGGCCGTTCTCTTGCTGTCCTGTAGAGCCAGGGCCAGCGGTCACTGTGCAGTTGGCCGTTCTCTCTTGCTGTCCCGTAGAGCCCGGGCCAGCGGTCACCGTGCAGTTGGCCAGCTGAGCTCCATAATGAGTCCCACTGGTTTTTCAGGGTGGGGCTGGGGTGTTCTTAGAAGCTACCATCCAAGGACACACTGTTTTAAAAAGTGGCCTCTTTGCTATAACTGCTTTCTTTTTTGTATGTTCATGGTTGAATTCAGTATGATAAAGTTATTCTCTGTGTGTTTTTAGTTTTTAAGCCATAAATTGAAGCTGAGTAGGATATATAGGATATATACAGGTTATATTGGAGCTCAATGTCAGGGATACTCAGACCTCAGAAGACCAGCACTTGTGAGGGTGGTCACTGTAGTGGGCGCTGCCTTCCTTCCTCATCCTGGCTCATGGCTGCAGTCCCACCTTCTTGGTCCTGCTCTGCTCCCATCCATCTGCTTTCTGCTGTTTTCTGTCTTCAGACAGCTCTGATCATGTCATCTCCCTACATCAGAAGCATTGCTGATAGACCTCAGCCTGCAAGTGCAGCTTCAGACTCTTTGGTCTGATATTTGAGGTTCTCAATGATACGACTTTAGTCTCTTCCTTGGGCAGCTGCTTCCCAGTATTAGCACTTCGTGAGCCTCTGTTCTGCCCATTCTGTGCCTTCCTCTTCATCCCAGGACTTCTGCTCACCATGTGCCTGTCTGCCCTGTGCCATCTAATTAAGTCCCAGTCATCTCCCAGCATCCAGGGGATGGGGAGGGATCAGCCGGGAGACACAGTGGGGCTGCCTTCCCTGGGTACCTGCAACTAGAGAACCACTGGTTTCCTCTGTTTCAAAGTATCGGGCTTCTCAGTAAAGAAAGGGATCTGTGCTCCTAAAAGTGTCAGAAAACCTCTGAGAGCTTCCCTTCATTCCACATGTTAAAAGATTGAGGCTTAGAGAGGTAAAGTAACTTGCTCAAGATCACATAGCAAGTGTGTGGCAGAGCTGAAACACACACCCAGGTCTCCTGATTGGGGACCCAGTGCTCCTTCCCCCTTTCATCATAAGATTACATTTGGGGGACTATTGGTTTGCCAGAGGTGTGTCATCTGCCCTCAAAGTGAGATAATGGAATGAGGTGGAAACAGACCTGTAATGCTGGGTGCTTTCCATGTCCTTGAGCATAGGAACATGGATGATGATTGAGTGCCTCCTGCCTGGAAAGTGAATGCCTGTCACTTCTGCCTGTCACAGCTGACAGATCACATTCAGGGTGAAACATGACTAGGAGTTATCTTCTATCAGCTCTGCCTTTGCCGTGTAACACAGTGATTAAGAACCAGGCTGTGTGAGTTCAACTCCCAGCTATGCCACGTAGTAGCTGGATAACTTGGGCAAATTACTTAATATTCTATGCCTCCGTTTCTCACTTGTAATATGAAGATAATAATCATACATCATGAGATTGATAGCATGATGATGAGTTCATATGTGTACACTGCTTAAAACAGTGCCTGGCACTTAGGAAGTACTAGTCAAGGGTTAGTTGTTGCTGTTGCTGGTGGAGGCACAGCTCATGACAAAGCCTTTCTTCACAGAGGTTTTTGGGACCACTTTCTTTAGACAATAATGCTTATTGACTGGCATATGAATCTTAAGTGTTCATGGTTTTTTGTTTTTCTTTTGTTTGTTTTTGCTTATGGCATGCTTTATGAAGTTTTAAATAAAATGCCTTAAGTGCATAGACAGACTTTAATGACCCTAAAATAGATTCCTGTATTATAAATGAATGGCTCAAAAATTGTATTTTTTAATGCACTCAAAATGCTGTCAACATTATAGTCAAGGCTTAAAAGATAAATGAAGGTTTATTTATTATTTTATTCTATTTATCAGTATAGTTGAAACTCTCTTAACTAGCTCCCCTGATGAACTGACATTTTAAGTTTCCTCAGTAGAGCCATGGTCCTCACTGACTGCATGAGACCAAATGGGCCACTTCAGGGCACCTGTGTCCCTGCTGCCCCCAGCTGAGCTACAGACCTACCAATAATCAGCTGGGTTTGTTCCTCACTGGTTAATGCCCGTTGTACTTATTATTGTAATTATGTAATTTAATGGGATATTTATTAAACCGATGAAATATAAAAAGGAATTGTTGTTTCTAGGAAAAATAAGTTGAATGCTTAGGGAAACTTTGATAAAGGAGAGTCACTAAAAAAATTGCCATGAGAATGTGGGTGACATGATTGTGAAAAATCAGAAAAAAAACTTGAAAGCCTGTAAGATTTTATGCTTAGATTGTTTCACAACTGTTAGGCCTTGTTCCACTTTTTAATAAGAAACAAAACAAAACTGGAAAAATTAGCTGATGTCTTAATGGATGTGATTTGCCCAAGAAAGATAACAGAGAACTGCAGTTAGTATCCCCAGATTGATTTCTGCCTCCCTCCCTCTTTTCTGTTCTGTTCTGTTCTTTTTTCTTTTCTTTTCTCTTTTCTTTTTTCTCTTTTTTTCTCTCTCTTCCTTCCTTCCTTTTCTTTTTCTTTCTTTTCTTTTCTTTCTCTTTCTCTCTTTTTCTTTCTCTCTCTCTCACTTTCTCTCTTTCTCCCCTTCCTTCCCTCCTTTCCTTTCTTTTCCTTTCTCCTTTCTCCTTTTTCTCCTTTTTCTTTTACTCCTTTCTCCTCTCTCCCCTCTCCCCTCTCCTCTCCTTTCCTTTCCCTTTTCTTTTCTTTTTTCATTTTTTGAAACAGGGTCTCTACTTTGTCACCCAGGCTGGAGTGTAGTGGCACGATCTTGGCTTACTGAACTCTTGAACTTCTGGGCTCAAGTAATCCTCACACCTCAGCCCCCGCAAGTAGCTAGAACTTCAGGCGTGTGTCACCACGCCCAGTATCCCCAGATTCCAAGAAGAGGCTTTGGCTGGCGTGTATCAGTAGACTGGCAGATGAGTGCACATTTACATACACCTTTACAGGTGCTTGTGTGTGTTTTAAGTTCCTTTTATATGGATTCCTGCTTTAACCACATTTTTCATTTAACTTATCAATAGTCCAAATCACACCAGGTGAAGGCACTAGGTCTCTGCTGAAATTCTGGCCAGTCCATGTGTGTATGTGCATGCTCAGGGGTAGGAATGCACAAGCACGTGTGAGCGTGCATCGGGAGCCTGTGTAGTGGTTGAGCATGTATTTTCAATGTACGTAGGAGGTGTGCTTAGGCTGCAGCAGCGCTGACAGCAGTCAGCAAAGTTCTGTGGCTTTGTGGCCTGGACTGTGTGCCCATCTTTGGGTGCTAGGCAGGGCCTGATGTGGACCTCTGGCTCCTGGGGTCCAGCTCTAGTTCTGTTCAAGAGTGGGGTCACATTGTAGATATTTCTGTCAGCCCAGGTTTTGGAATCCCAGTCCTGCTACTTATTGGGTGTGTGATGTTGAGCTAGTGACTTAACTTCTCTGAGCTTTATTTTCTCCATTAGTAAATTGCATGCACACACGTGTGTGTGCGCGTGTGTGTGTGTGAGAAGTAGTAAGCCTCTCCTCTACTGGATGGGTGGGAGTGTTAAGGTTATAAATAAGAACTGCTTAGCACAGTGTCATTGTAAGTGCTCAGTAAATGGTGGCTACACAACCCAGGCCTGCTGGCATTGCTGCCACTGTCGTTAACCTGACTCTTTTGAACCAGTGGGTGAAGTGAGTCTCCACTTCCTTCAGTCAGGTGCCTTTCTTAGTGCAGGTGTGAGGGCTGAGCTGGCCGGGAAGGTGTGCTCATCCTTCCAGGCCTGCCTCCCATAGGTCTTCTGCGGGCTCTGTAGTTGGCCCTGCTCTGATCCTTTGTTTTTGCTTCTCTCTTGGCTCCCTCAGGCCTGGTAGAAAGAGTTATTTGTGAGCATGGCGGGAGTTCCCAAGAATATATTATGGTTTTAGTGTCTAGGACTGTAAAGTCGTGACAGTGACTCCTCTCTTCAGCCCCAGTTCTCAGCAGAGGGCCCAGCGCAGCCCAAAGCAGGCACCCAGATGTTTGGTGAATTAGGGGAAGTTGTTCCTGTCCCGGAGCTGTAATGTGGTACTTGTGATTTTCCTCACTGGAAGGCACAGCTATGTTTACCAAGAAAGACAAGGCATGTAGTCACCATGCTGCTGCCTCACACAGACATTTTTAAAGCCAGGCCTTCTGGAGAAGGAAACAGGAAGGAAGGCGACTTGCTCTTGGGCCCGTGGAGTTTTAGCAGTTGTGGGAAGTTGGCTGGGGTGTGTGTGTTTCTGCAGTGGCGCAGTGGCACCTGGTCTTCTCTGATAACTCCCAGGAGCATGAAGTTGTGCTTAGCAGTTGTGTCCCAGCAGTCCTCTTTGTCTTGATCCATTCACACGCTCCCGGGGGAGCGAGCCTGTGAGTCCTCTGCCACAGGGGCTGTAGGGTGCAGTTCAAGGCTGAACCCAGCATGTCACAGCCTACCTGGGTGCATCAGGAAGAAGTGCTTATTCTTTGCAGTGTGGGTTGTGGGAGAGGCTGGTGATGGTTTTGCTGTGAAGATGAGTTTTGGCTTAAAGGGCTTGAGAGATGGAGAGGGACTGTCCAAAGGGAAATGCAAGTGCAAGGACACCCATGCAGAGGCAAGGAAGTCAGAACAGGGTGTGTCTCACGAGTGGCATGGGTTCTGGTGCCAGGTGCGTAGGGTGCTAAGGGGGTGAGGACAGAAGAAGGGCTGAGGAGGCCAGGGACTCCCAGGGTGAAGGAGTAGGGGTGTCCACCCTTTGGGCAATAGGGAACCTGTGGAACTATACTTGTCTGTAAATTCTACAGTAAGAATATTGTTTCTTAGATGTTTGGTTTCTTTGAGGCTGTGCATGTTTATTAGGTGTTTGCTCTGATGTTTTAGAATTGGAAGGGTGATGTACTCATCTGTCCAGGTAAATGTCTAGAGTATTTTGGGAAGGGTCTTTCTGATGACACCTTTCCAGGTCCTCAGGACAAAAAGACATCATATCAGAAGTAAATATGTTCTGACTTTGGACATTAATGCTCCAAACTTGAATGTCAGCTGAAGCCTGGACCACAACAGAAAACAACCTGTCAAAGTCCTTGGTTTGAAGGGCGATAGCTTATTGGAGAGTAATTGCATTAATTTACTCTGGCTACTATAGCAAGTGACCATAAAATTGGTGGCTTAAAACAACACATATTTATTCTTTGATCGTTTGGGAGGCCAGAAATTCAAAATCAGCTTCACTAGGCCTGAGTTAAGGTGTTGGCAGGACTGCTTTCTTCAGAGGCTCCAGGGCAGAGTTAGTTCCTGGCCTCTTGCAGCTTCTGATGGCTGCTGGCGTTCCTTGGCCTATGGCTGCCTTGGTCTAAATCTCTGCTTCCCTGACCACATTGCCGTCTCCTCTTCTGTAGTTGAATCTAGGCTCACTCCCCAGATAACGGTGTTGATCCATTTGTGAAGACTGAGCCTTCATGGCCTAATCACCTCTTAATGGTCCTACCTCTTAATACCATCACAATGACAATTAGATTTCAACATGAATTTTGGAGGAGACATTCAAACCATAGCAAGTGACCTGACTTGCAGGCCTGCCACCTGACAGCTTCCCCGTTTGGCCTGCCTTCTTAGTTGTGTGTTTGTACCATTGCAATAAGCATGCATGCGTATAAAAAGAAAAATCAGTCATTGCTGAGGGGTACACAGTTAAAAGTGAAAGTCCTTTTAAGTCCACTTCTCAGGACTTAAAAGGACTTAAAAGTTCAGAAGTCACCACTAGAACTAAAGGTACTTATGTCTGCACCCTGAACTTTGCTCTGTGTGTATGTGACTTACACAGAGGGATCGTACAGTATCCACTATGTCAGTGCATAGCTACCTCAGTGACTTAGAATGCTAAGTCTTCCCTCAGACATGGCTTCTCTGTATTTACCATGTCATGAGGCCCACTTGCACCAGAGCTGTGCTCTCACCAGCAGGTGGGTCAGGAGGGGTCAGCAGTGGTAGGGAGTGTAGGGCTACCTGCCATGCCCCTTTGAGCTGACACATTATATAGGCACTTATTGGAATGTCCAAACTTATTACCCTTACTAGAGCTCTTGTTCTGACAGAATTCAGTTATAGGAATGTGCCCTAATTTATTTAAGCAGTTTGCTAGCCATGGACATCTGCTTGTTTCTACTTTTCTGTCATTTCAAATAGCATTGTTCTGATATTCTTGTACATATGTCTCTGTGCCCTTGTGAGAACATATTTGAGGAATTAATTTGCAGAGGAGGAAATACTGAGTCAGCTTTGTTGAGAGGGCTGTTGCCAGTCAGAGGAAACCTCTCTACACGACCTCCTCCCTGCACCCCCCGCCTTCATTGACCTCCTCCCTGCGCCCCCCACCTTCGTTTCCCTTAACAGGGCCTGTAGTCTGGAGGGAGGGAGGGAGCTGGAAGCCTGCCTCCCTCCTGTGCATAAAGGGAGTGGTAGCCTGCCTCCCTCCTGTGCACAAAGTCTTGGCAAGTGCAAACCTCTGCCTCAGCAGTGTTGTCCCCCTGCTGAAGAGGTTGTGGTGTGGCCTGAAACCTGGCTATGCAGGTGGTTTGTGGAGGGGTTAACTCGGAAGAAATTTGATGGAACATTTCCCAATAATTCTGTCAACTTGTAAATTCTAGCTGGTTATCAGAATTCAAACAAATGTGGAACAAGTTATTACTGTTTTAGTTGGACATTTTAAACTGTGCAGACTTCCACCTGGAAAGAGGTTTTCTTAACAATGATACTGATTGCTGGCGTTTGTTTTAAAAAGCTCAGGCTGACCACTGCCCCTAACAAGGTGCTGTTTTGCTGCTTGATGGTGCCTCACTTTCTATTTCAGATCAGAGCAGCTGAGTGTTTATAGGTGGGTACCTGGCACGATGCCTGGGGGAACACAGAAGGCCTCTCAAAGATCTGTCAAATGAGGCTGGGGTCTTTAAACAGCAAATACTGCCATAGAACAGCCTCTAACAGCAGTTAAAAACCCTCCATTTAAACCAGCTGTGAACTCCACATGGCGTGCACAGGCAGGACACGTGGTTGCCCCTGAGGCCTCTGCAGGCCAGAGCGGATAGGGTGAGTGTGTGAGAAGTCTGCACTGTAATGACCCCCTTGTTGCACAGTCCCAGAATTGAGTTTCCCCACATAAGAGCAAAAACAGGAATTGGCTGTATATTGTTTCAGCTTCAAGAGGCTTTCACTTTGAGCCTGATTCCATTTCTCTGTTACCGAGGACTTGACAAGTAGCACCACGCCTCCAGCAAGGCTGTCCCTCAGCTGCAGGTGAGAGCACAGCAGTGTACAACTCAGGCTTGCGACAGGCTGGAAACCCAAAACCGCTGTGGGAGGAAGGAGGGTGTGTGGCAGTTCTAAGTCATTGAAATTACTGTTCTCTCTCCCCAGGCCCTGTGGGGGTGTTCCTGCTCTTATTTCTCTTTCCTGCATTCACCCTTTAGGAACCAGAGCTGAGGAGCACAGTTTGACGGCTAGGGCAAATGGCAAGGAGAATTTAACTCCTAAAATTGACAGTGGTGGTAATCACATGCCACCTGAGAGAAGGCTCCCGTGGGATCCTTGCCATAGGCAGGGCCACTGAAACGTCATGGTGCGGTGGGTCCATCGGTGCCAGTGCTCTGTGAAGTGATGAACCAGTCATGTCAAAAAAATGAACAGAAGTATAGCCAGCATTTGTGAGAGTTTTCTTTTTGAGCAGCTATTTAGAAATGGTTTTCTCTACAATTTTATAATTTTTATAAAATCAGACTTTATACAGTATCTTGCTCATTGGGTTACCATGGGGAATTGACTAGAATCCTTCTATGCAGTTGTCCGTGAAGATGTGTGGCACAATGCCAGGCTCTAGAAGAGACAGGAAATAAATAGCATGTGCAAGATGCTGTATGTTGTTTACCAGCTCCCTCTTGGTCCTAAGTAAATAAACTATGAGAAAGGGAGTGTCAGTTCTAAACAGGCATAATTGCTGGTTCCTGATGACTCTTTGTTAAAGCAGTTAGCCAAAGGCCATGCATCCATAAGCTGTGATAACATGATGAGAATGTAAGTGTGCTATATAATTTCTCTGTATTCTTCTGAATGTTTAAAATACAAGTAAAAGGAAAAAAGATATTCTTTAAAAAACACATTGAGAAATGACTGTTTGAATGAGAATATCATCTGTCTGATTCAAACTAGAGATAAAGCTGTCTTCCCCCCCTTGCCCTTAATCCACCTCAGAAAACAGCAAATGATACATTTCTTCCTCTTCCTTATTTATTTGCATGTTTATTTTAATAACTTTGTTGAGTTATAATTTACCTCCAATAACTATTTTAGGTGAATAGGCTGATGAATTTAAGAAATTATACACAGCAATGTAAATACCTCCATGATAAAGAAAAATAGAACATCTCTATACCTTTAAAAATTCCTTCACGGTCCTTTGCAGTTGATCCCTTCCCTTAATACCCAGCCCTGGGCAACCTCTGATCAGCTTTCTGTCACTATAGCTTTGACTTTTAAAAATTTTTATATAAATGGAATCATACTCCGTGTAGTCTCCTGTGTTTCTTCTTTCACTTAATATAATGTTTTGGAGACTCACCTATATTGTTTGGTGGTTCCATATTTCATTCCTTTTATTGCTTTAGGGATAAGTATGGATCTATTAAGTAAGAGAATATAAGCATTTATGTGTGTGTGCATATAAGTAAGGTGGTTCATGGGAGCATGTCCTCTCCTCACCACTCCACTTACCAACTGCTCAAATGAATTAAGATGCCTCTTCATAATGAACACATGCCTCTTACCTTTTGACAGTTTAACTATAAAAATTTGACTGTTCCTTTATTTCTTTTGCAAATTAGGGTTATACTTAAAACTTTAAACATTATTTGTATTAGGCAATTTGATTATGATATGCCTTGATACAGTTTTCTTCATGATTTTTGTGCTTGAAGTTTATTGAGCTGCTTCTATCTGTGGATTGATAGTTTACATCAGATTTAGAAAAAATTTTGGTCATTATTTCTTCACATACTTTTATTCCATCTCCTCCCCTTCTCGTCTCCTTCAGTGACCAGCTCATTGGTCCATCTATCCTTCTTTGTTTCATTTGTCATTTTTCTGTTTCATTTTAGGTCATATTTCTGTTTCATTTTAGGTCATTCCTATTGCAGGGTCATCAAATTTTCTAGTCTTTCCTTCCACAATGCCTAGTCTACTCTTGTTCCCATTTGGCATGTTTTTCATCGTAGGCATTGTAGTTTTATTTTTGGAAATTTGATTTAAATCTTTTTTTTGTTTTAATTTTCTATGTCTCTAAGATGTTTATTCTTTTTTTCTAGCTTCTAGAACATAAAGAATACAGTTATAACTTTTAAAGTCCCTGTCTGCTAATTTTATCATTTGTAGTTTCTGGTCTGTTTCTGTTGATTGATTTTTTTCCTCATTATGACTTGTACTTCCCACTTCATGCATGCCTAGTCATTTTTAAAATTGGATACCAGATATTGTGAATTTTACCTTTCTGTGTGCCGGATTTTTTTTTGTAGTGCTCCAGATATTCTTGAGCTTTGTTCTTGGATGTATTAAATGACTCTGAAACAGTTTGATCCTTTTGAAGTTTGCTTTTAAGCTTTGCTTGGTAGGATGAGCACAGGCTTTAGGAATACCATTGGTAGCCTTTCTCAGTACTCTTTCTGATGCCCTGTGAATTATGAGGTTTTCCTGTGTGAGCCTCAAGGATGGTTTCCTTTGCTTCTCTCAGCTGGTTCTCTCCCTGTCCTCAGATAGCTTTCTTACATCGAAGCCGCAATCAGTACTCAGTTGAAGACTTGGGGGACCATCTAAGATCTCTGCGACACTCCCTCTGTGCAGCTGTCTTCTCTCTAGTACTCTGCTCTATGAGCTGCAACTGCCTTGAGAGTCTCCACTCTATCTTCTCAGCTCAGAGAGATGCTGGGCTCCTCCTGGGTGTCCCCTGCCTGCACCCTGGCCTGGAAACTGTCTCCAGGCAGTAAGGTGAGCTTACCTCATTGGCTTTCCCTCTCTCAGGATCACTGCCCTGTGCTGCCTGATGGCCAGTGTCTGAAAACTGTGGTTTCCTATATTTTTAATTTTTTTTTTCAGTTCTTTAGTTTTCACCAGGGAGGGTAAATCTAGTCCTTGTTATTCCATCTTCACTGGAAGCAGAAATCTCAACCTACTTTTTAAAACTTTTAATGAAATATTTTTAGCACACAGGCAAGTATATTGATTACTCAGATAGCCATGACTCATTTTTAGAGTTTTGTCATATTTCTACTGCATTTTTAAAAACAGAACATTACTAAGATCCTCTCTCTCTCTCTTTTTTTTTTTTTTTTTTTTTTTTTTGGAGACAGAATCTTGCTCTGTTGCCCAGACTGGAGTACAGTGGTGCAATCTCAGCTCACTGTAACCTTCGCCTCCCAGGTTCAAGTGATTCTTGTGCCTCAGCCTCCTGAGTAGCCGGGACTACAGGTGTGCGCCACCACACCCAGCTAATTTTTGTATTTTTAGTAGAGACAGAGTTTCGCCATGTTGGCCAGGCTGGTCTTGAACTCCTGACCTCAGGTGATATGCCCGCCTTGGTCTCCCAAAGTAATGGGATTACAGGCATTAGCCACGGCACTGGGCTAAATGCTGTCTTCTTGATCCCGTTCTTTACCTTTACAGAGGTTGCCAATATTCTGTATTTGATAATTGTAATTTGTGTGTGGATTTAAAAAAATAGTTTTACTACATATATATGTATCCATAAGTAGTCTCTATTAATAGTATAATCTGAAGATATAAAACAGTATCGTGCTATACCTATAATTCTTCCATTTTCTTTTTCATTCAGTGTTTAAAAAATGTTTATCCCTATGATACATATAGCTTTGGCTGAAATGTACATTCCACAAGAATAAGAATCTTGCTATGTTTTGTTCACTGGGATATTCCAAGCATCTAGAATAGTGCCTGGCATGTTGTAGGCTCAAACAATAATTGCTGGATGAATGAATTAATTTTAAGTGCTGTAGTACTTGACTATATGAATATGCCACAGTTTATTCTCCTGTTCATGAATGTTTAGGTTGTTGTACCTTTTTATTATTTTTGTAATATGAACAGTGCTGCAGTGAATGTTTTTGTTTGTGTCTCCTTGTGCACATATGTAAGAATTTCTTTTAGCAAATACTGGATGTTAGGGGTAGGCACCTCTTCAACTTAACAGTACCTTGCTGTGTTCTTCTGCATGGTAATAGTATCAATTTATAATCCCACCAGCAGTGTATGAGAATCCCCATTTCGGTTGGGTGAGGTGGCTCATGCCTGTAATCCCAGCACTTTGGGAGGCCGAGGTGGGCAGATCACCTGAGTTCAAGAGTTCGAGACCAGCCTGGCCAATATGGTGAAACCTTGTCTCTACTAAACAAAAAAAAAAAAATTAGCTGGGCGTGGTGGTGCATGCCTGTAATCCCAGCTACTCAGGGAGGCAGAGGCAGGAGAATTGCTTGAATCCAGGAGGCAGAGGTTGCAGTGAGCCAAGACTATACCACTGTACTCCAGCCTGGGTGACAGAGGGAGACTCCATCTCAAAAAAAAAAAAAAAAAGGGAATCCCCATTTTTCTATCCTCACCAACATTTGATATCATCAGATATCTTAATTTTTGCCAATCCTATATATGTGCGGTTACATTTTGTTTTACTTTTGTTTTTGTTAATAACACATATTGTTTTTCCCAATAGAAATTCGATGTCTTCTTTCCGTCCTGGGAGAGGACATAATGATGGTCGGAGGACTGTGTTTTATACCAATGAAGAGTGGGAACTTTTAGACCCAACCCCTAAGGACCTAGAGGAGTCCGTAGTACAGGAAGAAAAGAAGAAGCTTACCCCTGAAGGAAACAAAGGTATCAGCGTACTTCCTGTTGTCTGTCATTCTCTGTTAACCACCAGTGATGTGGGAGACACTTTATTAGCAGGTATTTCGAGAAGCATAAGGACCAAGACCAATGGGGGCTTGCATTCTCTTTGTTGGACTTAAAACATAAAGGCTTAAAAAGTTATTTAATAAATGTTATAAGAAATAAATGACTGTCTAGTCCAATGGCTCAATTTTTTGGGGGAGATAGCACACTTGGAAGTCATGATCCTCTTTATGGAAATATTGATTTTAAAAAACTTTATAGACATTTGAAATGTACACAAAAGAAGAGAATATAATCTCATGAATTCTGGTGTACCCATCATCCAGCTTCTACAACGTGAACTATGGTCTCTCTTCTTCCTTCTCTGTCTCTAAGCTCTTGCTCCTCCCTGCACCCACTGTCAGCTGGATTATTATTGTAGGCATTAATTCATTGCATCTGCAAATGCTTTAGTATGTATCTCTAAGAGATAATGACTCTTTTAAAAAAATTATAACCGGCCAGGCATGGTGGCTCCCCATAATCCCAGCACTTTGGGAGGCTGAGGTGGGCGGATCACGAGGTCAGGATATCGAGACCATCCTGGCTGACACCGTGAAACCCTGTCTCTACTAAAAATACAAAAATTTAGCCGGGCGTGGTGGCGGACGCCTGTAGTCCCAACTACTCGGGAGGCTGAGGCAGGAGAATGGCGTGAACCCGGGAAGCAGAGCTTGAAGTGAACCGAGGTCGCACCACTGCACTCCAGCCTGGGAGACAGACCGAGACTCCGTCTCAAAAAAAAAATTACAACCACAACTTTTTTTTTTTTTTTTTTTTTTTTTTGAGACAGAGTCTCGCTCTGCCGCCCAGGCTGGAGTGCGGTGGTCGGATTTCAGCTCACTGCAAGCTCCGCCTCCTGGGTTTATGCCTCCTGCCTCAGCCTCCAGAGTAGCTGGGACTACAGGCGCCTGCCACCTCGCCCGGCTAGTTTTTTTTTGTATTTTTTAGTAGAGACGGGGTTTCACCGTGTTAGCCAGGTCTCGATCTCCTGACCTCGTGATCCGCCCGTCTCCACCTCCCAAAGTGCTGGGATTACAGGCTTGAGCCACCGCGCCCAGCCACCCCAACTTCTTTATTATATTTACAGTTACAATAAATCCTTAATATTATTTAATTTCTTAATTGTTCCTTAAGTGTCTGTTTACAGCCGGTTTGTTCAAATGAGGATTCAAACAAGACCCACACGTTGTATTTAATTGATGTCTTCTTAGGTCTCTTTTAGTCTAAACAGCTCCCTGGGGTTTTTTTTCCTTCCCCTTACCTTGCCACATTCGTTGAAGAAACCAGGTCTTTGTGCTGAGAAGTCTCCCACGTCTGGGTTTGCTGATTGTATTTCTGTGGGGTCATTTAACGTGCTCCTGTCCCATGTAATTCCTGTATACTGGTAGTTAGGGCCGGAGGCCTGCCCAGATTCAGGGTTGACTTCTGATTCGACAGGAATGTTTTGGTGGGGAGATGCTGCGTGCTTCCTGTCGCATCACATCTGAAGCCACATCATCTGTTTCTCTCTTTTGATGTTAAGATTGATCAAAGTTTAGGGTTGTCATCCTGATCCATTCATAAAATTCTCTGTCAGCCTTTTGCCTGATGCTTTTAACAACCATTTACAATCCTAGATTTATTTATGCATTTATTTAATTTATTGAGACAGAGTCTCACTCTGTCACACAGGGTGGAGTGCAGTGGTGTGATCCTGGCCCATTGCAACCTCTGCCTCCCAGGTTCAAGAGATTCTGCCTCAGCCTCCTGAGTAACTGGGATTACAGGCCCCCACCACAATGCCTGGCTAATTTTTGTATTTTCAGTAGAGATGGTGTTTCATCATGTTGGCCAGGCTGTCCTTGAACTCCTGACCTCAGGTGATTTGTCCACCTTGGTCTCCCAAAGTACAAGGATTACAGGTGTGAGCCACTGTGCCTGGCCACAGTCCTAGATTTGTTAATTCATTAAGAGAATGTTGATGTTTTAAACATAAAATAAGAATAAATAATTTTGAAATTCCACTTTATGCCTGATTCTAGCATGGGGCAGCAGGAATAGGGTACAGGATTTGAGGAAACCTTTATTGGGAGAGTAAGCACTTAGGAAAGGAAATATTTTTTCCGTCTCCTAGAAAAGGACTGTCATGATTTGCTGTGAGAGGGAGCTTACCTGTGCTCCATAGGATCCTGGTGTAGAACCCACTGGTCCAGTATGACATGGTGTAGAATGTGGCCACACTGAATGTGCTGAATTACCTAATGCATGGCAAGGCCAGTGGGAGTGCCAAGGAGAGGGGCTCAGTATGAGCTGATAATGCTACCTGGAGGAAAAGAAATTAAAACTGGGGATTTAGGTTATTGAAAATAAGTACTGTTGGCTGTGACTTCCAGTAGAGACTAAGGGTGAAATGGAAGGATGAATGTGAGCAGGACTGGGGAGGAGAAATCGGGAGCACTTAGTGAGTCGGGACAGGAGAAACTCCCTGCACCATGGAGAGTGTTTTCTTGACGGATGACAGCCTTCTTAGCCCTCTGCCCAGCCCTTCATCCCCTTTGAGGGGAGTTTACGTGATAGACAGGGAGAGACAAAGATGTCACTAGACTTTGATCTTACACTCTTCATGGGTATTTCCTGAAACAGCTCCAAGAATCAGCCCTCCAACTTGTCCATGTTATTCACAGAAAGTGAACTACCCTTCCTTTATTTTCCCCAATCTTTAAGTAAACTTTTTATTGATGTATAACATACAGGAAAGTCCCCAAATCAGAAATATATAGCTCAGTGAGTTGTCACAAAGTGAATACATCCATGTAACCAGCACTCACTTTAAGAAAGACAACTATGCCAGCACCCCAGGAGCCAGCTGCTATCCCCGTGCCCTTTCCAGTCACTACTCCGCCCCAGGGAACCGCTGTGCTGATTCCTAACAGTGTAGGTTGGTTCTGCCTGTTTTCTAACTTTATATAAATCACACTTACATAATATATACTCCCTTGTGTCTCCTCTTTGTAATTTGAATATATATATTTGAATGTATCTACACTGACATTTATTTAGATCCCATAGTATTTTTTTTTCTTTTTTAGTGATGGAGTCTTTGTGTTGCCCAGGCTGGCCTTGAACTCCTGGGCCTAAGCTGCCCTCCTGCCTCAGCCTCCAATAGCTGGGACCACCGGTACATGTCCCTGTGCCTGGCCTGATAGTATTTCTGAATACTCGTTTTTGTTTTTGTTTGTTTGTTTTGTTTTTTGAGACAGAGATTCGCTCTTGTTGCCCAGGCTAGAGTGCAATGGCTTGATCTTGGCTCATTGCAACCTCCGCCTCCCGGATTCAAGTGATTCTCCTGCCTCAGCCTCCTGAGTAATTGGGATTACAGGCATGCACCACCACGCCCAGCTAATTTTGTATTTTTAGTAGAGACAAGGTTTCTCCATGTTGGTCAGGCTGGTCTCCAATGCCCAACCTCAGATGATCTGCCCACCTTGGCCTCCGAAAATGCTGGGATTACAGACGTGAGCCACCATGCCCGACCCCAAATACCCATTTTTTAAGAAGGGGAATGTAGTCATGCTTTAAAACATGCATGTCTTAGTTTGTTTTATATTGTTACTGTTATAACAGAATACCATAGACTAGGTAATTTATTTTTTATTTTTTTATTTTTTTTTGAGACAGAGTCTCGCTTAGTCGCCCAGGCTGGAGTGCAATGGCGCGATCTCGGCTCACTGCAAGCTCCGCCTCCCGGGTTCACGCCATTCTCCTGCCTTAGCCTCCCGAGTAGCTGGGACTACAGGCGCCCGCCGCCTCGCCCGGCTAATTTTTTGCATTTTTAGTAGAGACGGGGTTTCACCGTGTTAGCCAGGATGGTCTCGATATCCTGACCTCGTGATCCGCCCGCCTCGGCCTCCCAAAGTGCTGGGATTACAGGCGTGAGCCACCGCGCCCGGCCGGACTAGGTAATTTATAATGAACAGAAATTTATTTGGCTCATGGTTCTGGGACTAGAAGTCCAAAAGCATGGCACTGGCATCTGGGGAGGGCCTTTGTTCTGTGTAGTCCCTTGGCGGAAGGCAAGAGAGAAAGAGAGCAAGAGAGGGCAAGAGTGAGGGAGAGCCAGGGTACCAAACTTGTTTTTATTACAAATCTGCTCTGGTGATAACTAACCTACCCTGGTGATAACAACATTAATCCATTCACAGGGGCAGAGTCCTCATGACCTAATCACCTGTTATTAGGCCCCACTTCCCAATACTGTTACATTAAGGATTAAATTTCTAACACATAAACTTTGGGGGACACATTCAAAGCATAACGATGTTTGTACATTTAAAAAAAACAACATACATTTGAGTGTTCTTGGTTTTTTGCTAAGGACAAATTAGCAAAAATAGGATGCTTAATATGTCTTAGTTTTCCATGAAAAATGATCCTGTGATAGAGTCTTCCAAGGAAGGATCCAATGGGGGGAAATCAATCATCTCTGGTTGAAGCATGTTGGTTACTATCTAGAATGCAGTGGGGCAGAGTCGTCAATCTCCTGTAGTTCTCAAGGTGGTGAATGCCAGACTCCCTGGAGGATGATTTGTGAGGATGCTTTATTTTGTTATAGTTTCCAAAAGGAAGATGTGGCTTGCGTTTAAAATACAAGTTTTGGCCAGGCGTGGTGGCTCACGCCTGTAATTCCATCACTTTGGGAGGCCAAGGCGGGTAGATCCGAGGTCAGGAGATCGAGACCATCCTGGCTAACACAGTGAAACCCCATCTCTACTGAAAATGCAAAAAATTATGCAGGCGTGGTGGCGTGCACCTGTAGTCCTAGCTACTGTGCAGGCTGAGGCAGGAGAATGGTGTGAACCCGGGAGGCGGAGCTTACGGTGAGCCAACATTGCGCCTCTGCACTCTAGCCTGGGCAACAGAACGAGGCTCCGTCTCAAAATAATAATAATAATAATAATGATAATAATAATAATATAATAATAATAAAATACAAGTTTTATTTTTATGTAGGAGTAACTGGCTCAGGATTCCCCTTTGATTTTGGACGTAACCCCTACAAAGGAAAGCGCCCTTTGAAAGACATAATTGGGTCATACAAAAATCGTCACAGCAGTGGTGACCCTTCAAGTGAAGGCACATCAGGCAGTGGCAGCATCAGCATCAGGAAGCTGGGCTCCGAAATGCAACTGCAGATCCAGAGCCAGCAGGAAGAGCTGGAACGGTTAAAGAAAGACCTATGCAGTCAGAAGGTAACTTCTTCTGGTTTCTGTCTTACCCCACATCAGCAGGCCAAGGATGGGAGGAATAAAGCCCAATTTATGTTTCCCTGAGTCTGGGAATAGCTTTATTTCCTAGAAGTTGCTTTTCCTCTGGAGGTTTCATATTGCCATGGCCATCATCTAGGCACGGCTGCTGTGCGTAATCATTGGTTCAGAGGTGTTTGCATTTGCAAGGAGAGTGAAGATCTCTCAAAGGAGGACAGAGGAGGTTGCTGTCTGCACCCACCGCCCAGTCCTGCCCCTGAGGTTGAATCTCCCCGAACACAGTTTCAGCCCAGAGTTCTTTAACAGTCGTTAAAAAGAGTTTCTGCATCCTATTCAACAACAGTTTCCTGAGCTAATCAGATCAAATTACATTTAATTGTTCAGTAGTTCAGTGACTCTTAGAGCACAGATTTTTTAATACCCATGAACATTTACTGGACACCATTGCTAATTACAGTACACATGTCCATTATTTCCTGTTTCCTATTACTGTTCTCTACAGACAGTCTTTATGGAATAAATATTTTTTTCCTCTATTTTTGAGATCCTTCAAGAGGAAGTTCAGTATTAAAATGTTTCCAGTAAAGTTTCTACATTTCCTCAAATTCTGTCGATTGCTCTATGTCATGTTGTCATAATTTCTGCTTTTCCTCCCCTCCTTACCCTTCACTCCATTCTCCTTTTGGCTCCCAGGAGCTTGTTCGACTGCTCCAGCAGACAGTCCGGTCATCCCAGTATGACAAGTATTTCACAAGCAGCCGGCTCTGCGAGGGGGTCCCAAAAGACACGCTCGAGCTTCTGCACCAAAAGGATGATCAGATTCTGGGCCTTACCAGCCAGCTGGAGAGGTTCAACCTGGAGAAGGAGAGCCTTCAGCAGGAAGTGAGGACGCTGAAGAGCAAAGTGGGCGAGCTCAACGAGCAGCTGGGGATGCTCATGGAGACCATCCAAGCCAAGGATGAGGTCATCATCAAGCTCAGCGAGGGCGAGGGCAGCGGGCCTCCTCCCACTGTGATGCCCAGCTCCCCTTCAGCCGCACCTGTTGCCAGGGACCAGCTGGAACTGGACAGGCTCAAAGTAAGAGCAGGGCAGGGGCTCTGGTGATTGGCATGAGAGACCACCAATGTCACCCTAGAGGCCTGGCCTCCATGAGCTGATTTGGTGTGATGGACAGCTACACACCTTTTTTTTTTTTTTTTCACAAGTGTAACAGGACTTACCATCAAATAATCATTAATCATCTGTGGAGCTTCCTTGGAAAAGGAAACTCTTGCTGTTATTTGGAACAGTTTCAAATCCTTCCCCTCCCTTGCTTTCAAGCAACTGAGACTTACCTTTCTATATATACCACCCTTAGTACTTCATTATCCCGTGTATCATACAGAGGCTGTTTCTTACCCCTCTTGTGTACATGAAAGCACACACAAACTTAATTTGTAAAGTTTGCTGCAGGACCTAGTGGATGCCTGCTTTGGGAGCATTGTTCCTAACAGCTAGTATAGGATTAGCTGGGGAAGCGGACTCCAGCTTCCAAGCAGGCCTAGGAAGAGGGCCTGTTCAAGTCAGTGCCCCCAACACCCAAGATGGGAGGGTACTGACACTTAGTAGGAAGGACAGCTTTCCTCCCCATGTCCCTCTCTGGGCGAGCCCTCAGGGTGGGAGGCTATTTCCTGAACGGAAGTGACCCTCCAAGTCATGCCTGGGGTGGTGACCAACTGATGTGGTAGGAGGAACACACAGCATTTGTGAGAGGCGGGGGCAGCCTGCATTTCTCTTCTTGCCCATAGAGAAGCCTCCTGTTTCAGAGGGGAAGCCACAGGGAGGATCATAACATTCTTGCTGCCACCAGTTCTTGAGACTTTGTTGGAGTGGTTTTAGGTGGACACATGGCCCCCAGGACGTGGGGCATCAAGTATAGCCTGTTTGACCCCAGCACACCCCAAACATGCCTGTAGCTACTAGTCTCAGCCCCAAGGCATTCCTTACCTGGCCACCCTCATCTAGCAAATAATGTGTTTTCAAGGGTGTTTGGCTCCGGATGGAGCTTGTCCTTGGAGGTCCGAGGTTTGTTACTGTCCAGGTTATTACTGAGCATTTGCTTCATGCCTGGCAGTACCTTTCAGGTACTGCCAATGCATTGAGTGAGGGAATGATGGGCATGCTGGGCACCCTGAAGATAATTCCAAAACAGAAGTAAAAACACTGGAATCATGGCAGCAGGGCTGGAATATGTACATGGTCCACAGAGTGACCACTTCTCACTGATAACACCCATTGGATATGTGAGGCCCAGAGGATTTATGAATGAGAAAATCCAAAACAACAATAAAACCTCTGGTCTCAATACTTTACCCTTATATCTACTATTAAAAAAAAAAAAAGCTGGCGGTGCATGATGGCTCACGCCTGTGATAGCAGCACTTTGGGTGACTGAGGTGGGCACATTGCTTGAGCCCAGGAGTTTGAGACCAGTGTAGGCAACATAGTGAAACCCCATCTCTACAAAAAAAAAAAAAAAAAAAAAAAAAAAAAAAAAAAGGCCAGGCATGGTGGCTTGTACTTGTAGTCCCAACTACTCAAGAAGCTAAAGTGGGAGGATTGCTTGAGCCCTGGAGAGCAGAGCAAGGCTGCAGTGAGCTGAGATCCTACCACCGCACTCCAGCCTGGATGACAAAGTGAGACCCCGTTGCAAGAAAAAAATAGCCTTTGTGGGTTTTTTTGTTTTTTGTTTTTTTGTTTTTTAAATAAGAGGTATCAGTTAACGTTGCCAGTGGAAGTTGGGTTTTTTAATGTACACAACATTGAATATACATGACCCTAAATATATACCCATCAATAATACAAATTTTGGGATTACTTAATGAGAGCAGCAATTTTTATTTTTATGTATTTTTTTTTGAGACAGTGTTTTGCTCTGTTGCAGGCTGGAGTGCAGTAGTGCAATTTCAGCTCACTGCAGCCTTAACCTCCCTGGCTTAAGAAATCCTCTGGCCTCAGCCTCCTGAGTAGCTGGGTGGGACTAGAGGCGTACATCACCACACCCAGCTAATTTTTATATTTTTAGTAGAGACAGAGTTTCGCCGTGTTGCCCGGGCTGGTCTTGAACTCCCAAGCTCAAGTGATCCTCCTGAGATTACAGGCATGAGCCATGGCACCCAGCAGACGGGTGAAGGTTTTATTTTGCAAGTGTGTCTATTTCTGTAGTGTGTAGAATAGTACTATAGTGGTGGGTTTTCAGGGCGTGCGTGACACTCGGCAGTGGGGAAGACATGTGGAGCAGGTTTTCCGGGGGAGCAAGCCGGGGTTGTGTGAAGAGTATGCTTCGTGGCTGTCGCGACTGTGTAGCTCCTTCTGTAGGCAGCTGATGGAGCTGATCGGGATACAACACTGATCAGAACAGGACATTCCCTCCTCTTTTCTTTCTGCAGCGTAATGGGTGGGGTGGTTTTGAATCAGCCATGAAGTTTTTTTTCCTCCAACATTTCTCAACAAATTTAACAATTTTTAACAACTTAAGCCTGTGAGTGACCCCAGAATATCACAACCGTGAGGTGATGTAGTGACAGTTGATGAAGAGGCAAAGTAGTTGTTAGGTGGATTCCGGGTGAGACAATTGAGGCCTGCCTGGGTCCATGACCTCATGCTGTCTGACACTGCTCTGTTATTGCCAGTGCTGGGGGTCCCTCTGCAATGCAGAAGGTGTTCACACCTCATATAGGTCTCCTCTGCAGTGGCACTGGGAGAACTGGAAAGGCTCCAAGGAGAAAGAGGGAGTGCACTGACAGAAGTGGGTGTTCTGATGTGCGTTCCTTCATAGCCCTTCAGCTCTAGACAGGGTATGGTTGAAGAAGAAATATTGATTCCTACTTCTGATTCCAAATTTAAAATGTCTTAAGTGGAAAAATATATATATTTAAGATATGTTTATTTAAAGCATATTTTATATATTTTTAATTTTAAATATATGTTTATGTGTCTTTTTTGTTATTGCCGTTCTTGACCAGTTTTCATGCTTTATTGTCAGTGGATGCTGCCTGTAAAGATGTCTGCCATTTGGAATTTGCTAACTTTTTTTGGTGTAGTCTAATGCTTTTTGTTTCTGTAGTATTCTGAGACAGGAATAAACATTGGTCCTAGGATTTTGCCACCCTAGTGATTAAGTCATTCTTTTTCTATGTTTCCTTCCAATCCTTTTCTATGTTTCCGTAATGCTTCCATTTGTGAAGTATATGGACTTTCGGATTGTTCCATTCAGCATCGTGGCCCCAGCACTTCCACATTGCTTTCATTAGGGATTTCAGTGTTGTCCATCCTTTGTGTTGTCATTTACTTCATCCTTGTCTTTCTTCCTGTGTTTGCTGTTCCATGAATACCTCCCTGCCTACAGCTTCTCCTTCCAGCTCATCTATTCATCCAGCTTTGTGCCTACTCTTTTATTCTGCACGGGTACACAGGCACTGCACTCCTGGGCCTCACGGTTTAGTTTAGAGGCACAAACAGAAAAGCAGAATGACAACTGGAGCAAGCACCAGGAGGGAAGGGGATGTGGAACAGCGTGGGGTGATGCTTTACATGACCTCTGGAGCCAGCCCTGGTTGGATTCAAAGTCAGATCACCACTTAGGACCTCTGACTTGGGCAGGTGAATTCATGTCTCTGCTTCAGTGTGTTTGTCTGTGAAATAGTGCTTATTTTCATCAAAGGTATTGTAAGGGTTACAGGCAGTAATCCACGCAAAGCCCTCCCTCACACAGTGCCTGGCTCCTCATAGGGTCTTCACTATTGAGTGTTGTTATTGCTGTGGTCATCATCATTCTAGAGAAAGTAGCTGTAATATAAATGATCAGGATTTAACTTAGATTGTAACACAAATTTTAAGTTAAAGACATACATGACAGCTGATGTTACTTGCTTTCACTGACCCACCTTGTATCACTCATCCATCACTGTTGAGTGTTTTCTTCAGTTGCCCTTCAGCCAGCTTTCCTTTGGCTGACCTGCCTTTTAGTAATATGTTTGCTTAATCTTTCCAAGTATGAGACCTTTGGCCAGGTGCAGTAGCTCATACCTGTAATCCCAGTGCTTTGGGAGACCGAGGCAAGAGGATCACTTGAGGCCAAGAGTTTGAGACCAGCCTGGGCAACATAGTGACATCTCATCTCTACAAAAAAAAAAAAAAAAAAAAAATTAGCTGGATGTGGTGGCCATGCCTGTGGTCCTAGCTACTCAGGAGGCTGAGGTGGGAGGATCACTTATGCCCAGGAGTTCAAGACTGCAGTGAGCTATGACCATGCTAGTGCACTCCAGCCTGGGCAACAGAGTTAGACCTTGTCTCCCACCCTTTTTTTTTTTTTTTTTGATACAGAGTCTCACTATTTCACCCAGGTTGGAGTGCAGTGGCATGATCTTGGCTCACTGCAGCCTCTGCCTCCTGGGGTCAAGTGATTCTCATGCCTCAGAAAGGGTAGTTGGGACTAGAGGTGTGCACTACCACACCTGGCCAATTTTTTTTTTTTTCTTTGTATTTTTAGTAGAGACAGGGTTTTGCCATGTTAGCCAGGCTGGTCTCAAACTCAAGTGATCCTCCTGCCTTGGCCTCCCAAAGTGCTGGGATTATAGGCACGAGTCACCATGCCCAGCCAACTTTGTTTCTTAAAAAAAAAAAAAAAAAAAAAAGCTTTAAGACACCAGTAGAAAGGAGATTCAGGTGAGAAAAGGAAGTCCAATATTCAACATTTCAAGTACTTGTCATGACATGGTTTTGCTCAGGCTGAGTATGATGCCTATCGAAGTTCTTGTGGGAGTCAGGGGCCTGAGACCATGGAGCTAAGAGCCCACTGGTCTGGCTTTCAGAAGTCTGATTTGCAGCCTAGACAGTAATTGGGCAACTTTCTATGGCTCAATTCTTCACCTCAAAAATAAAGATGGTGAGAATGGCTGCCTAAGAGTTGTGAGTTTTAAACAAGATTAGGAATCTCACATGCCTAGCACAGGGCACCTGTAACCCATTGCAAGTGCTCCATAAATGTTAGTGATTAAAGGGAACATTGAACCATTTTGAGTTCTGCATTTTATGGGGGAAATGGTATAATCCCGTGGTGGTTTCTTGTTTGGCGATGAGGAATTTCTATAGCCACATCTCTGGGGAGCAGCAGCAGTCTCCTGCCTGTGGTATCACCAGTCTGTCTTGACTCCCCTGGCCTGCTCTTTGAGCTGTCTTGAACATAATTTCTTCTGTGATTGGGAGATCAGGAACCTCACACACCAGCCTGTCAGATTATAAAAGAGAAACAATTAGAAGCGGGGCGGGACGGGGAGAAGAGACACATTTATAAAAGACTGAATTTGTAAAGAAGATTCAGAAGTCACTGCCTCAGAGGTGATTTGGATTAGTATCCTTAGCAGCGTCTTCAGTTCATTGTTTTTATTAGGAATGTCTAAGGAAGTTTTCTGAGCTTCATTTTCAGTGTTTTACATGAAAACACTGTACCCCCTTTTTGGTTTGCTTTTTGTTGCTGTTGGCTCCTTTCAGCTTTCTTGCTTGGAGTTTCAAGGGCTGAAACCAACATGACATGTGCCCCGCCCCAACCTGCTCTCACAGTTGGACTTGGCAGAACTTGTCACCAGCTTGTTATGTTCTTTTATAGACAGAAAGCAAATAGGCAAAGGTTAACAGTTGGCTAATTTAAATGAAGGCTATATTGTGTTAATTGTACTTTTCTTTCAACTTTTCTGTAAGTTTGAAATTTTTCAATGTTGAAGAATATGTTCTCTTACGTGCCTTATTTGTAGGTCATAGGATTTGTTGTTAAGAGTGATTTTTAGTTATGAACTGTATATGTATGTAACCTTTTTTTTTTTTTACATGAACTGGATAAGTGAAGATGAGAACCTTCAGAAAATATGTTGTTTCTCTAGTTTAAAAAAAAGTAAGATATTGCTTTTTTTTTAACCACCTCAATGAATATGGAATATGGATAAAATATTTGCATAGATTTAGGAATATGTCATATTTATTTCTCCTGTCATCAGTTGAGAAAAACTACCACAATTAAATAAAAATATCTTCTCCATCACGGCCATCATGCCTGCCTGCCTTCTACTACTGTAAATGGCCAAAAAGATTAATCGGAAAGTGCCTTTTAACAACTTCTAGTTCTTTAGAACTTACTCTAACTTAGCAGGGCTATTTGATTGGTGAGGCAGCAAGATACTGACTACATAGGGTAATTAATTAGTCAATATTCAACCAATATGAATTCAGGGATTTTTTTTTTCTAACAGGATAATCTACAGGGGTACAAAACCCAAAACAAATTTCTAAATAAGGAGATTTTGGAACTCTCAGCTCTACGAAGAAATGCAGAAAGGAGAGAGAGGGATCTGATGGCAAAGGTGGGTCAGGATAGATGGATTCTGTTACCTGGTGGGAGGTAAGGTTAGGAAACCATTAAAATTAAGCATGCTTTACAAACCGGTTCAACTCCCAGGCTTAGAGAGATGTGGTTACTGATAACAAAATATGTTTAAAATATATATAGTACATAGAGATATATAGTTAGTCTTATTTTATCTCTGATGAAGACAAAGATAAATGCCCTGAGATGTGAGTTTTTCACATAAACTGGGTAAGAATGAGAAGCTACAGAAAATGTGTTCCGTTTCTCTAGTTAAAGAAAAAGAACATAAGGTATTGCTTTCTTTGTGTGTTACCTTTGTTCATAAGCATTTTTAATGGACTTTGAAGAAAACAAACTAAATATATAATTATAAGGTCCCCTAAATTAAGATTATTTGGGTTTTGATTTATGCTGTTCAGATTGTATTTATGGAGATGGTGAGGTGAATGCCGCCTCTGTGGACCCAGTAGGGTTGTTGTGAAAGTCCGATATGATTATGGCTGGAAGGGGCTTTACACAAAGTGTAATGGGACCACAAACATTTCAGCTGTCATCAAATGAGTTGTAGTCAAATGACACTTGTCAATAGCTGTTATATACCTGATAAACTTTTTTGAACAGAACTTGAAGCATCTTCCCAGACCTTATTCCTGCGTTTTTTCCAGGGTATATTTGATTTGTCTGATAAGGTGGCAGATGGGAGCTAGTCCTGGACCACAGTGTCCTTAAATAGAATGGGTATAGAATGGAGTGGCCACTCATGGGCCACGTGCCAAATGGCACCGAGCTGGACCTCAGTAATTGGCATGTAGTAATTGGCATGTAGCCTGTCCAGAGGTGATGCATTTGTTGGCATCCGGAGGTCTGATTATCAGCACTCCTCTATAAGGAAGAGAGGAGCCCACTGCAGGCCATTTTAAACGTGACAGGTGGTTTGTGGCATAAATTAATTTATTGTCTTTGATACAGTCTGTCTCTGGCTCACTTCCTAATAGTTTTGGGTTTGTTGTTCACTGGTTATTTGAGTATCTAAATATTGCTCTTCCTGTGTCTCTGTCTGGATGGAGGTAACCACCACATTCTCTGCAGTATTCTAGCCTGGAAGCCAAGCTCTGCCAGATAGAAAGTAAATACCTGATATTGCTCCAAGAAATGAAGACACCAGTGTGCTCAGAAGACCAGGGGCCCACCCGGGAGGTCATAGCCCAGTTGCTGGAGGATGCTCTGCAGGTTGAAAGCCAAGAGCAGCCAGAGCAAGCATTTGTTAAACCTCATCTTGTCAGGTAAAGGTGCTAGTGACTTTTGGGAGTAGTGCACCCCATTTCTGAAGTCCCTTTTTCAACAGCAGGAACCATTCGCAGAAAGCCGTACACAACTGTGTGTCTCATTTGGTGCTCATGACAAATGCTGTCAGGTCAGCAGAACAGGTAATGTCTTCATTCTCCCCTAGTAATCAAGTCATAGAGCAGGGACTTACCACAGGTCTTCTGATTGCAAGACCTATTTCTCGTGTAAGTAAGGGAGCCTTCCTTCTGATCCTTGCTTACTTCAGGAGGAGCCGGTCTTCCAGGGAATAGGAACCATCTGCTAAAACAGCCCTACCCACAGGTGGTTCAAAACAAAGGGGGCCCTTAAGTGGGGAACTGAGCTTACACACACATACACACACACCCCATATATTTTTGGGGAAATCACTGAATCTGGAAGCCCATGATGGATCTTGGATTAAGAACCCTCTCATAACCTGTTTTCTAAAAAAAATTAGACTCATGAAATACTTGAGCCAGGAGAAATCTGCAGATTCACGCAGTTCAGCTTCCTCTTGTTTCCACGACTCAGGACCAGCCCTGTGTCTAGGCCTTGTTTACGGCAGTCTCCTTGCTTCTCCTGCCCCACCCCTGCAGGCCCAGGTGAAGCCTTGCTTCAGTTTGACGTGACCTTTCCCTTCTCTGAGCTTACAGCACCAGCCTGCAGTGTTTGGGCTACTCAGATAACAGAAATATGCTCAGAAAGTACCCAACACCATCTTTACTAAGCACTTTTATGGATGTCTCACAGGTGCCAGGAACTGTGCTAAGGGTTTTATGTGCAGAGTGGTACTTAATGCTCAGTGATGTGGGTGTTTTTATTCTCACTTTACAAGTGAAGAAGCTGGGTATGGAGGTGATATAACTTGCCCAGAGTCACCCAGGCCGTGAGTGGTGAGGACAGGCCCTCAGCCGCCTGGATGGTCAGGTTCCCAGGTGCTGGAGCGCCACCTGTACGCTGGGCATTACTGCTTTGCCCGTTGTGGTGGTGGTTAACTTCTATGAGCTCTCGGAGTGCTTCTGAAGGTGCTGTGTATTCTTCCCATGTAAAAGTGTTTTGTGCTCTTACTACTTACATTGTGTGTTCAAATTTTATATATAAGTAGAATAACCATGTATATTGTTTTATTTTCAACTTTTTCTTATGGAAAATTTAAAACACACAAAGAAGTAGACAGAATTATGTAACATATACCCCTGTGTGCAACTAACTGGAGCACTTGTTAATGTTTTGCCAATATTATTTCATTTTACCTCCCGACTCCCCAGTTTTTTTTCTGGAATATTTTAAAGCAAATGCCGGACATCACGTCATTCCACCTGTAAACATTTCAGTATGTATTTCTGACTGGATACATACTAATCCCAGATACATATCATTTTGAAACTTATTTCCTTCAACATTATTTTCTGAAATTATCCAGGTTGATACAAGTTAACTCCTGAGCTTTTTTTTTTTTTTTTTTTTAAGAGATGGGGTCTCACTCTGTTGCTCTGGCTGGCCTGGACCTCCTGGGCTCAAGCAGTTCTCCTACATCAGCCTCCCAGACAGCTGGGACTACAGACGCACACGACTGAGCATATTTACCTTCTTTGTAGAACATCATTGTATGAATCTACCATGGTGTCTTTATTCCTTCCCCTCATGGAGGACATTTAGATCTTTCCATTTTTCCTTGTTACAGTGATGCAAGGACCATCATGGTCCATATTCCCATGTGCCCACGTGAGAGAGTTTCTCTAGGGTGCAGACTGGAAGTGGAATTCCTGGTGTGTAGAAAATACATACCTTTAACTCTGCTAGATCTGATTTTCAAAGTGCTTGAGTAAGTTTACGCTCAGCAGCAGTGTGTGAAAGGCCTTTGTAGTAGTTTTCTTTTACTGGTACAACAAATTATAAACATTGTGGCTTAAAACAACACAACACAAATTTGTCACTTAATAGTTCTGAAGGTCAGTAGCCCAATATGGGTCTCATTGGATTAAAATCCAGATTTAATTGAGGGCTGCATTTTTTCTGAAGGTTCTGGGATAGTTAATTTCCTTGTTCATTTAAGTTGTTGGTGGAATATAGTTCCTTGCAGTCAGTTGTAGGACTAGGTCGCTGTTTTCTTGCTGGTTGTCAGCTGTGGTTGGTGGCTTCTAGAGCCCCCTGCGTTCTTTGGCCCGGGGCCCCTTTTCCCATCTTCGGGGCGACAGCAGCAGGTCCAGCGCCTCTCACGCCTCCCATCTCTCCTGCCTGACGTTTCTCTGACTGATTCTTCCACTTTGAAGGGCTCATGAGGATATTTGGGCCCATCCAGATGTCCCAGATAATCTCCTTGTTTTAAATTCTGCATTAACATTCCATTAACAACATTCCTATTGCCATGTAACGTAAAACAGCCACAGGTTCCAGGAACTGGGACGTGAACATCTTTATCCCTAATAGCTTATAAATACATTCTTCTTTTTTTTATCTTTTAAAATGATATTTTTAAGCATAAAGTTATACATATGTAGTACATATATGATAAAGAAACATACACACGCATTAATGTAGCCAGATTTATCAGTCTTGTTTTTGTGCTGTTGCCTGCGTTTTCTTCCATGCTTTTCATATTTTCAGTGTTAAACTGTTTGGAATTGGTTTTTTCCCTATGTAGTATCAAGTAGAGATCTAATTTAATTTTTCCATATAGATAGTCATTCTAGCTTTATATACTGAGAAGTCGATTATATCCTCACTGATCTGAAATGCTTCTCATAGTTCAAAGTACCACGTGTGCATAATTTGGTTTCTAGACTCTCTTTTTCTGTTGCGTTGGTCTTTGTTGCTAAAACTTTGTCATTTTAACTTTTCCTTTTGTTTTTATCAACAGTGAATATGATATTTATGGGTTCAGGACTGTACCTGAGGATGACGAGGAAGAGAAGTTGGTCGCCAAGGTCCGCGCGTTGGATCTGAAGACTCTCTACCTCACAGAAAACCAGGAAGTCTCCACTGGGGTCAAGTGGGAAAACTATTTTGCCAGTACAGTCAACAGGGAGATGATGTGCTCTCCAGAATTAAAAAACCTTATCCGTGCGGGCATTCCCCATGAGCACCGTTCCAAGGTATGGAAGTGGTGTGTGGACCGTCACACCAGGAAGTTCAAGGACAGCACAGAGCCTGGCCACTTCCAGACATTGCTGCAGAAGGCGCTGGAGAAACAGAACCCGGCCTCCAAGCAGATTGAGCTGGACTTGCTGCGAACTCTGCCCAACAACAAACATTACTCCTGCCCCACCTCAGAAGGCATACAGAAGCTACGCAACGTCCTCCTCGCCTTCTCCTGGCGGAATCCAGACATCGGCTACTGCCAAGGCCTAAACAGGTGGGGGCACAGCACAAAATGTTCCCATTTGCCATTAGGCAACTTGTAGGCACCGGTACTGCCTGGCAGCTCCCTCCCTTCCTGGTTGGCCAAGAAAAGTCAATATTTTAGAAGAAAAAAGTAGTTGCAGCAAGCCAGTTATCATGACACAGTGTCCCCAGTTCTAGAAGAACTGAGAGAAACAAACATGCTTTCAGAAAGTATTAAGAACACAAGAGTTTAATTCATTTGAAACTACTGGAGTCTCATTTTTTCCTAGTCTCATCACACTTGGGTTTTGATCAGAAGTTTGATTTTATTAGTTTGTAATGCATGGAGTGGAAATTGATGGCCACCCCTTGTTTATGCAGTATACAGGATCTTTTTGTGAATCAAGAAGTCGCCCCAGACAATTATTCAGCTGATTGAAACTTAGCCCTTCATGGACTTAAACTTGTTTCCTTTTAAACTAGAACCTTTAACAGGTCTTGCATACTTCCCTACTTCCATAGGCAGAGGACGCTGAAAAGCCTCTCACATTTTCTTGGTGATCCAGGCTCATCCTCCTGAGCTGTGTAGGGATGGGACAAGACCTCAGGAGGACTGAGGTTTGCTCCCCACGAAGCTCTTCCTGTCACTGGACTTTGCACTGACTGCTTCTTAATGGCTTGTGCACTTTCTGCTTACTGCTGTCCTGGCAGTTGTCCATTTATATTTCTGTGTTATGAAAGTAGGTAATCAAGTTTGTAAAAAAAAAAGGATAAAGGTCCAGTGCAGTGGCTCACACCTGTAATCCCAACACTTTGGGAGGCCAAGGTGGAAGGATTGCTTGAGTCCAGGAGTTTGAAACCAGCCTGGGCAACATGGCGAAACCCCATCCCTACAAAAAATACAAAAAAAATTAGCTGGGTGCGGTGGGTCACACCTGTAATCCCGGCACTTTGGGAGGTCGAGGCAGGCAGATCACCTGACGTCAGGAGTTCAGGACCAGCCTGGCCAACATGGTGAGACCCTGTCTCTACTAAAAATACAAAACTTAGCCAGACAATGGCACATGCCTGTAATCCCACCTACTTGGGAGCCTGAGGTAGGAGATTTGCTTGAACCTGGGAGGCAGATGTTGCAGTGAGCCAAGATCGTGCCACTGCACTCTAGCCTGAACAACAGAGGGAGACTCCGTCAAAAAAAAAAAAAAAAATTAGCTGGGCATGGTGGCATGCGCCTCTAATCCCAGCTACTTGGAAGGTTGAGGTGGGAGGATCGCTTGAGCCCAGGAGGTTGAGGCTGTAGTGAGCTGTGATCATACCACTATACTCCAGCCTGGGCAACAGAGTGAGACCCTGTCTCAAAAAAAAAAAAAGATACGGATAAAGTAAGAATGGAAAAGCTCTGCCTGTGTACCTTAGGAATTCTGTAAGCCGTGCATGAGCTGGAGTTCTGAGTACTGACATTTGTTCTGGCTGCTCACAGGCCTTTTTGCTTCTGCTCCATGCCAGGTATTGACCTCCAGGTACGGGTTTTCTGTTTGTGTCTGAAATGAGAGTACTGCAGGAAGAAAGGGTTTTAAGCTGGAATGTTATTTGGTTAAGACCTGAAACCAAATGGTTTTCAGTAAGTCACTGTCTCTGTGGTGGTGAGGATAGGGCAGCCTCTCTGTGTGCCCTCAGAAGGTGAAAGGGACTAGAGCTACTTCTAGACAGTCTCCATTTTTAAAAAGCCTGTAAGTAGCATCCTGCCTAATGAACCAGTTTTGTTTTGCTTAAAGCCACCATTCACACTGTATACTCAATCTAAAAATTCCTGGAAGCTGGAAACCCCTGAAATTAAGGGTCCTGGTGAGGACTTGAGTGTGCCTGTTTGGGGTACAGTAATGCTCCGTTTATTTGGCATTGTTATGGAATCAGTTTTTTCCTACATAAATGATACTTCCAGATAATTGAAGCTTTCTCTCTACACCTCCACCCTCATCACCATTAAAACCTCTGAGTTGTAATTCTTTGGGATTTTTTTCTTCAAAGTATTTGGTCCATGCCTTCTGAGCACCCAGAACTTCAGTAGGACAACTGTAGCCTTGTCTAGATGATGGTGATTCAGGCCTATCATCTGGAATATTGGTGAATATAAGTGATGTCCTCAAAGGCTCTGCCGCTTTCAGACTCCTTACCCTTTCTCCTGGCACCATCAAGTCCTGTGGATTTGGTGTCTCTGCTTGCGTGTCTTGTTTTTCTCTCCTCTGTCTCTGCCAGTGGTCACCATTCTCCTTTCCATCCCATCCCTGCATACTTGAGACATCCTCTTCCCGGACTTTTTTTCCATTTAATTTGAGATGAGTTCATTATAGTTTTATGTAAGGAAAAAATTTCTGAGAAATGGCTTCAGGGGTTTTCCCATGAGTGTTGCTCATAAGCTTTGTGTGATGGGCAGAAGTTTTGGGTTTCAGCTGAGTAGAGGGAGGCCTATCTCTCACCTCTTCCTTTCCATCCTGCTGCGCCAGATTCCCACTTGGAGCCATACCAGGGCTGTTGATTAGTGACAGCATGTAAATAGCTGACCCGTTTCCGTTATGAACAACAAAGCAACTGAGACACATGGTCCTCCTCCCCTGCTGTGCATGCAGCGGACACAGCACTGTTAGCTTCTCCGGGGTGCTCTCGTCTGCAGCCCGTTTTATTCCTTCAGCCTGGAAGCAAGATGGCATTGGGAAAGCTGTTTTAAACCGCCCTGTGTTCTTTGTTACTTACATTCACATCTGGATTTTTTTGTGTATGAAAGGGTTATCTGGAACTTCTTGATGAACTCAAAAGAATCAGCTGCATTTGCAAAAGTGTTACAATGAAAACTATTTAATGAGGCTGGTTGATCATTGGGAAACTATTTCATCTTTGAACAAAAACCAAATGAAAGTGGGGAAAAGTAGCTTTGCTTCTCAAATTTTAGGAAATGTCCTCCCCCCCTTTCTTTTTTAATGAGACAAGGTCTCGTTCTGTTGCACAGGCTGGAGTGCAGTGGTGCGATCATCATTCACTGTAGCCTTCACCTCCTGGGCTCAAGTGATCCTCCTGCCTCAGACTCCTGGGTAGCTAGGATTACAGGTGTGCGTCACTACTCTTGGCTGATTTTTGTTTTTTGTTTTTTTTAGAAATGGGGTCTTGCTATGTTGCCCAGGCTGGTCTTAAACTCCTGGCCTCAAGTGATCTTCCTGTCTTGGCTGCCCAGAGTGCTGGGATAATAGGCGTGAGCCATTAAGCCAGGTCCTTATTATTCTTTATTGGAGAACTAGAAATAGTTTTGGCCGTGGGAGAAAAAGTGGCTTAAAGCAGATGGTCTCTGTGGAGACTGTGGTAGCAGCTGTCTGTGCCTGGGCTCTCATCTTGTCCTCCCTTTGCTTGTAGGTTGGTGGCAGTGGCCCTCCTGTACCTGGAACAAGAAGATGCTTTCTGGTGTCTCGTTACCATAGTGGAAGTTTTCATGCCCCGAGACTATTATACAAAGACTCTTTTAGGATCCCAGGTAGTTCTGAAAATTCTGTGTTTCAGTCATCACTTTTAGAATTGCAGCTGAAATGTGACCTGAATTAAACCTGTGGTCGGGGTTGGGGATTGCTTTGTGTACATGACTTCAGAGACTGATTCCTGAAGACAGCAGGCCACATCTCAGAGGCTGTCCCCAGTCATGGCCTGCTGTTTGTGACTGAGGCCGAGTTGGGTTCATTCAGCCCCCTGCGAACCAGCAGAGACAGACCCGTCCTGCAGGCCTAACATTGTGTTCACTGCTCTGCGCTCTCTTCCCCGGACACAGACCTACCAGCGGGCTGAGTCATAATCCAGGCGTGCTTGGGTGACTGGTGTGTTAGCTCAGGCTGTCAAGAAACAGATGTCAGGCTGGGATGAGACAAACCAGAGACTTTGGCATGGGGGAACCCCTGTGGAGGACAAGGGACAGGGAAGCTCTAGCCCCAGGAAGGGAGGAGGATGGGGAGGAGAGTCCCAGACCCTGTGCAGTGACCACCATGAAGTCCTGAGGAAGTCTGGGCAGGGCCAGTGGGGAGCCGTCAAGCCAAGGGCAGTGACCAAGGCACCCACCTCCACAGATGGGCTGCATTCGTGCCCCTGCCGCACCCGTGCCCTGCTGCTGGAAATGAACATGGTGATGCACCAGAGGGGCAGCAGCAGAGCCTGCAGTCACCTCCCACAGTGGGGGTCTGAGTGGCGCATTTCATGCCGTCCACACCTGGAGTCTGATGCCAGGGGCCAGGGCAGGGTGATAAGGGCGGGAGAGCCCAGTGTTTCCGTCTTTGCTTGGGACGGTCCTGGCCCTGGACCAGATCCTTGGCCCTTGCATCATCCCTAGGCTGAGCTGGGGCTGCTGTCGGCACTGGCTTCCCCATAAGCCGGCCCTTTGCATGTGGCCCAGCCTCAGGCAGCTTCTATCTTAGCCACAGCTGTGCCCGTGTGTGCCTACTCTGTCTCTTGTCTCTTCTCCAGGTCTGTGCCCCGACCTGGCCTACCTGCTCACAGCCTCTCCTTGCCCTTCTCCTGCACCACTCGGTGTCACAAGGCCTGGACCCACAGGCCAGCGAGAGGTGCTGGCAGGAGACTGAAGGGTGACAGGAGGGACTGAAGGGGTTTTCCCTCTCCCCGTCTCGGGCACTGTCTCTGAAGGTGGCTTTGTCTCCTCTGTGCCCAGCTCCTGTTCGGTGTTTCCTCTGTACCAACAGCTGACCCTACCGGCTCCCTTCATTGCTCCCCGCAGGGTGGCTTTCTGCCCTTGCTATAACTCTGGGCTGCCTCGCTGTCAGCTGTTTGGCTTCTCAGCTTTTCTCTCAACGATGTGGCCAGCCTCTGGATGACATTCACTCTGTGACACATATTTAGAGGGACTTCCATTTTCCTGGCTGGACCCTGAGCGAGTGTTCTTTGCATTTGCATTTCTGCCTTTGGAGGGAGGGTCATCATTATTGCCTCCTATTTCCGCCTGTGCTCCTCACCTCTCTAGCTCCCCAGGCTGGAAACTCAAGCCATCCTGGACTCTTGCCTCCTTCCCCTGTATCCCTGCCGTCAACATTTCTAGTGCTGCCACCTGCCTGGAAGCTTACATCTGTGTCCCCTTTTTGTCCGTCTCACCACGGTGGGACCACCATCCCCTCTCCATCACTGCAGTTGCCTCTCTCCTTTCTTCCCGCTGCCACTCGCCTACTGCTCCAGTTTAACCTCTGTCTCACTCAGGCATTCAGTCTCGTCCCTCTGCTGCTGTTGTCCGGGGCTCCTCAGGGTAAAGATACCTTCGAATGCCGCCAGGGCCCTCCTTCCTGCCTGCTGATGGGACATATGTTCTCTGGGCATGCCCATCCTCTGGGTACTTTCCTACTTAATCCCTCTACTGGAACAACATCCCATTGCTCATCTCCCTGGGAATCTCCTGTGCAGCCTTAGCACACAGACATCTCCTCTGTGAGTGGTCCTCCCTGCCCCAAGGCAGGCACGGGGCCCTGCTGCTGTTCCCGCTGCTCCGGTGCAGGCCTCTGGGACAGCAGCCACCTGATTGGATCATCCTTGTGTGCCTGCCTGTCCTCCAGCTAGTCAGTGGTACCTGAGGGCCATGGCCCTGTCTTTCCTTTTTCTTTCTTTTTCCTTTTCCTCTATGCCTGGCACCCCACATAGTAAATGTTTGAACTTACATGAGCTACTCTTTGACCAGGGAAGGGGACCTGGCATTTACTGAGCCCTGGCCCCGTGCCAGCAGCTGTACAACTGCACAGAGCCCTGCAAGCTTGAGCATCAGTCTCCCTATTTGACTTGGGAGAAAACTGGGAGCCGAAGACACTAATAAGCAGTTTGCCTGAGGTGCCACTGCTGAAGGGCTGAGCTGGGGTTTGAACTCAGGCCTCTGCAGCTCTGGGCCTAAGCTTGCCCATCTCTGCCCAGTGCCTAGAACGTCACAGGAGGGTGGCAAGAGAGTCAGAGCTCTGGCCTTCCCAGAGGGTGGACTTTCGCCACAGCTGCCCCCTTCAGGTCCCTGTCCCAGTTTCACAGATGTCAGTGGATCCCAGGAGAAGCTCATCTGGTCTCCCTGTGATCACTTCACTTGCTAATTACCCAGGAAATGTATTGTTCTGTTGCATTGGTGTGTAGGAAATGAACAGCAACAGGAAGAGGCAGTAGTCAGTCAGGTGGGATTAGAGGGTCAGTAAAGAAAGTTTTGTGTGTTCATGGGCACCTGACAGCTAATAGCTTTCAAAAATTCAAATTTAAAATATCAGGTGACCCAGTGTTTCAGAATAAGAAAAATGAAGGATTGATCTTTCTTAATTCCATTGAAGTGTAGCCAAGCACCTTGGTTAGGAACTTGGGTGGAGGGTCACATGTAGTAGTAGGTCACAACCCAGGCCCTACCTCCTATGAGCTGTGGAGCTTGGACACATCACTTAACAGCTCTGTGCCTCAGTTTCCCCATATGTAAGATGAGAGTAATACCCCTTCACACAGATTATTTGAGGTTGAATTCAGATGATGCATTAAAAAAAGTTGAATGTAATGCTCAGAACATTGTAAAAACTCAATAAAAGTTGGTAGTATTGTTATAGGGGAAGACTTATTTTAAATGTCTGGATTTAAGATAAAATTTGCATCACATTGTCATGTAAACATAAATGTAAATTCTAAGGAGACTTCTCCCTCCCCCCGCCGACTATACAAGTAATAGATGCTCACGAAAGAGAAGTTAGGCAATGTAGAAAGATGTTAAGAGGAAAATGGAAATTACCTGTTATCCTACCAACTGGAGAACCATGGTTAGCATTTTGATGTATTTCCTTTTGCTTTTTTTCCCCTAGTTCATATAGGTATCCAAATTGAGAGCACACTGTATCCTGGCTGGTTCACATTATAGCATGAGCATTTTCCCATGTCATTTTATACTGTGTACCCATCCTATTTGGTGGCCTAATACTCCATCAGATGGGTGCTAGAACATGTTTAATTATCCTCCTGCTTATCGATGGCCATTATGTAAGGTGGCTCTTAAAATGCGGATAGCTTTGTGTGTGCTGTCAACCCTCAGCACTGGGCTTTGCCAATCACTGTCAAACTGCCTCCTGCCAGAATCAAGTGCCTGAGCCCCGTGTCCACTGCTACTACAGTCCACATGCTTGTCAGCTTTTCCATTCATTCCATCCTTTGAGTGCATGTTCTGTGCCAGGACCTTGCTAGGTGCTGAGGACAGAGATGAATGACACAGTCATTCCATGTCCTCCAGAGCTCAGTGGAGGAGGAAGCTTGAACAGAGGCCAGAGCAAGCGTTCCCTGGCAGCCTGCTCCACACCAGCCCTCCGCCAAGCACCCGGGCAGCCTTAAGAGTGAGGCACAGTCTGCCTCCTAGTTCGGAGAAGAGATGTGTACAAGGATCTCCTCCAACGTCAGGGCCAGCTGATATGCCCCTCCCTCTTGGACGTCTTCAGCTAGATCCTCCAGGCTGAATGAATCACGTCATCATCAACTGGTCTTACAGTGAGCTGTCCGTCTCCCTTGCCACTTTATTGCTCCCTAAAGGCAGCTCCTGACTGGGCATGAAATATGGGAAAGTACGTACAGTTGACCCTTGAATAACGTGGGTTTGAACTGCATGGGTCCACTTACATGTGGATTTTTTCAAACAAACACAGACTGAAAATACAGTATTCACAGGATGTGAAACTCTCTTATATGGAGGGCCAGCTTTTTGTGCATACACCAAGGGATGACTATCGTTGTTTTTTATACTATGGATAGAGAAATTGTTTTAGTAGGTTGGTACTAGGTTTTTATTTTTATCTTTTTCCCATCAAATCCAATTGATTAGAATTAAAAGCATCAAAGGGTAGTCCGCTGTGTGAGGTTAAGTATTGTTTTGTGAAACATTTATTTTTGTTTTGTACACATGCACACTGGTTCACATGGACTGGGTGATGGTTGAAGATGCATGTTTTTTTGTGAGTCATAGACAAAGGCTAGGAAAGCCCCTGGCTGACAGGATAGTGTCTTGACTCCTCAGTGTGATTCAGGGGTGTCTGTGACCAGCTTCTGCCTGGCTGTGCTGCCTCACCTCCCAGCCCTCCTGCCTGGAAGCCTGAACTCCAGCTGTAGGAACGGTTTCTTCTCAGGGCTTGGCCGGGACCTGTCCGTGGTTCCACAGGGCTGTATGAACACATCGTTACCAGGGCCTGGCCATAGTTAGGATGGTCCATGTGTCTGGCCTTCCCCTCTCATCTTTTAACTCCTTGAGGTCAGGGTTGAACCTTATTTTTGCTCTGCCCAGCACTGGTGCCATGCCTGACACAGAGTGGCGGTAACCAGGTATCGCTTGTCTGTCGTGCGATGGGTAGTTTATATAAGCCTCATTTAATCCTCACAGTAGTCCAGTAAGAGAGAGGTAATTAACTATTTTCCACATGAGGCACAGAGCCATTTAGAGCATAATTTGCTAAAAGCCACCCAGCTAGTAAGTGATAGAGCTGAGATTCAGACTCAGGTCCATGTGATGCTGGAGTCCTTGCCACCCCCACTGCACATAGAGCCCAGCAAATGTTTGTTGAATGGACGTGGTGATGCTGCTTCCTCTTTGACTCAAGACTCCCATCTGCCCAGGATTCCAGTTTTTGGCCCTTTGTGTCAACGTCTCCTGTAGTTACATGTGGATTGGCAAGGCTGACTGTCCCAACTGCTCCTTGCAGTGGCCTATTTCCCAGGGCATTTTGAGTGCAAGAGTTGGTTTCAGGTCACGGACCCCCCCCGCACTCCCATGCCCTGTGGAAAGCATGTGTTTAGCAGACACTCGGTGTGTACCTGCAGCACACCAGGTCAGCACTGCTGGAACATGGTAGTCTGGTTCTGTGATGGGCCCCACGGCGCATTTGGAACAGTCGTGCTGCTGTCACGTGGGCTCCACCCCCAGGCTCTCAGGTTGTGTGTCTGTTTGTCTGCTTACCCGGTGACCTGGCAGGCCCCATACACCTCTCCCCTTTGTTCCCTCTCCAGGTGGACCAGCGGGTGTTCAGAGACCTCATGAGTGAGAAGCTGCCTCGGTTGCATGGCCACTTTGAACAGTACAAAGTTGACTACACCCTCATCACTTTCAACTGGTTTCTGGTGGTGTTTGTTGATAGTGTCGTTAGTGACATCCTCTTTAAAATATGGGACTCTTTCCTTTATGAAGGACCAAAGGTGGGTTAGCTCAGCTCAGCTATTTTCAGATATACATGCTTGACAACCGTCAGCAGCGTTGGTGGCGGTAGAGTGGCTGGCTCACCTGGAACTTGGGAGGATTACCACGGTGCCCACGGGATCTCAGCATGGCCTGACTAGAGCTGGGTCCAGGGTATCAGGAAACCACAGTCATTTGTTCATGTATCAGAAACATTCAACCCACATCAAGCCCTGTGATAGGCGCTGGGAGCTGTGACTTATAGTTGGAGCCTGAGCCTCACCATCTGTCAAATGTCTGGTGGTGTTGCCCCATCATATGGAGGAGGAGATGGAGACCCAGAGATCTAATAAGCAGGGGATTAGGGGGACTAACGAGGGGGAGCCAACTGCAGAGCCTTACTGCCCATGAGCCTCCCACTTGCTCTGTTGTATGTTTTTTAAAAATCAGTTTTTGAATAAGGAATACATTTACATACTAAACCCTAATTGTATAAACAGGTGTATGTAATGGAGTGGAGGCCCCCCTAGTCTTCTAGTTACTCTTCTCAATTTATTCTATACCTTAGCTGGGCACAGTGGCATGTGCCAATTGTCTCAGCTATTTGGGAGGCTGAGGTAGGAGGATCATTTGAGCCCAGGAGTTAAAGTCTAGCCTGGGCAACATAGCAAGACCCGGAAAACAAACTAAATAAGAGAAAGTACAGGTTGGCACAGGCCCTTAGATATGGGAAAAGCAATTTGTTCCAAAGCTGCTTGAACTCGCAAGACTACCAGGAGTCCATTCCCTTTAACCTCTAATGTACCCCAAACACAAATTTAAAAAAAAAAAAAAAAGACCAGGTGCAGTGGCTGACACTTGTAATCCCAGAACTTTGGGAGGCCGAGGCAGGCGGATCATGAGGTCAGGAGATGGAGACCATCGTGGCTAACATGGTAAAACCCCGCCTCTACTCAAAATACAAAAATAGCCGGGTGTGGTGGCGGGCGCCTGTAGTCCCAGCTACTCAGGAGGCTGAGGCAGGAGAATCACTTGAACCTGGGAGGCAGAGGTTGCAGTGAGCCGAGATTGCGCCGCTGTATTCCAGCCTGGGCGCCAGAGCAAGACTCCATCTCAAAAAAAATAAAAAATAAAAATAAAAATTTAAAAAATCTCCTTCTCTGTCTTCAAAAGTACACTAGTTGAGATGGAAACAGCCTCTGTAGGTGGGACTTTCTAAGAGTTTCAGAATCAGAAAACTTTGGTTTTGGTTTTATTTTAAAATGATTCCTTATGCTTGTTACTTATGCTTTATTGACTAGAAGTGTTCTCTGAATATGAAAGGATTCCACAAAGATCTCCTATAAGGAGATTTTTGGTTTGGGCTGATGTGTTGTTGAAAACCACCAGAGTTTATTTTCCTGTAATAAAGGAGTCTTGGCCTAGCCAGGAAAAATTGCCCCTCAGGTCAGTTGTCTTTCCCCAGGTTGGGGACCATGCAAGCCATGTCCCCCTGTCCCCAGTGGGGCCAGCACCCCCCTGGAGTCCAGCCTTGTGCCTGGACCCACGAGGGTTTTTCCGCTAACAGATTTCCCTGTTTATTCCACAGGTTATTTTCCGTTTTGCTCTGGCACTTTTTAAGTACAAGGAAGAGGAGATTTTGAAATTGCAAGATTCCATGTCTATATTTAAGTATCTCCGCTACTTCACTCGCACTATCCTTGATGCTAGGTGAGTCCTGGGGAGTTCTCAGATGTCAAGGAGAGCAGGAAGCCTGGCCCCTGCCTCCTTGAGAGTAGTGTGTCCTTGCTGTCTTCCAACTCAGAGCCGTGCCAGGTGTACGGTGTGGGAGGGGCATTGCTTTCCAGGGAAAGGAAGGAGTAAGGGGTGTGAGCCCCAAGTAGCCTTACGTAGGAGGAACTGAGATGATTCTGTCCTTTGTCCTACAAACACAGATCCCAACAACCAACAGCAATAGTTTCATTTGTCTAGAAAGCATTTACTGAGTACCTGCTGCGTGGTAGGGCCTGTGCTGCACACTGAGGATGACGGATGGAGAGTAAGGCCTGTCCTAGAAGACCTTGCTGGGGACACTGTTGCGCATCATTTGATCCGTGCTGTGGTAGAGGGAGCCCAGGCCGGAGAAAGGCTGAGTAAGCTGGCCAAGGGGCAGCAAGGAAACAGTATGGGGGCAGGGGTCCTTCAGGAGCGGTGGCGCAGAACTGTGGGGCAAGTGTGTTTGGGGAAGTGTGGAGGCAGCTCAGCCCGGCTGGTGCCAGTGTGGCTGGGCCATAGCAGAGCTGGGCTGTCAGGGTGCTTACAGACTTTGCTCAGGACTTGAGGCTTCATCCTGAGCGCTAGGAAGTATTACAGGGTTAGGCAAGAGACAAACAGGTCAGATTGGGGCAGGACTGGTGACTGTTAGAGGGCTCTAGGGAGAGAGGTGGTGACCTGGGGGAGAGGTGGTCCCACAGATGGAGAAGGAGGGTAGATTGAAGAGAGGGAGGGAGGAATTTGACTTGGAGGACCCCTGAGTTTCTGGCCTGGGAGGCCAAGTGTTTAGGAATCCTCCCTGGCCACACAATCATTGCCTGTTCTGGGCCACCTTTGTCTGTGTGTCCCCTGGACCACAGCTGGTTGGCTGCTCTGACCCTGACAGCTGATTCAGACACTGGGAGCTGAGGTGCTGGCTGAGGCCATGCCAGGCCTCCTGGAGGTTGTTGCTATTTTCAGGGTCTTTTATTGGGAGTGGGTTTGTAAGTTTCAGGCTTACTAATAGCACCAACAACAGTGCCCTGATTTCTGCCAAATGAGAAAGGATATTGGAATCATATTTGCTGGAGAAAGTTTGATTCTGAGTCCTGGGGTGAGCCTTGAGAGTTTCTGTTCATCTCGTGTTGGGTCAGGATTCCTGAGAGTGACACGGAATGAGCTCACCCATGCCGACAGCTAGGGCTGTGTCGGAAGCGCCGCTGCCCTCAGTTCTGTACTGGGTCCCAGGCGCTGCCAGGAGGAGCAGAGGCGAGTGGGCGTGACTCTGGCGAGTGCCCGCCCCTTCCCTGGCACCACCACTGCTGGACCTTGCATGGTCCTGCAGCGCCTCCTTGCGAGCGGCTCGCGGTAGAGTCTCCCCTGCAACTTGCTTTAGAAAGCTGGGTCGCCAGACCAGCAGGTGCTTTAAGGAGTGCCAGGCCACAGTGACAGGCTCCCCAATGTTATCAAGACTGCAGGGGCCCATAACCCGCCTATGGGCTGCAGCCTCAGTGTTTTAATGAGCTCCCCAGACTAGAGGTTGCAAGGAGGCCAGTCCTGCAGCACAGTGAGTGGCCTTCAGAAACACAGGGAGGGAGTTGTGTGGTCAGCTGCATTCAGGAGACGGGGATTAAACAGGATTGAACCAGGCTCTGCAGCAGAACTTCTGGGAGCCTTTCAAGGTGCTGAGCATCGTCTCCCAAATTTAGCTGACCACGGGGCGCCTTCTCATCTCCCAGAGGAATCTTCCAGGCCTGAGGCAGAGGTGGGGTCTGGCTTCCCAGGTGCCAGCCTGGGCTCAGAGGCCTCTGTCAGCTCCTGACTGAGGAGCAAATGAAGAATTACACTTCGGGCTCACGTTCTGCAGCACAGGAGGGGTGGGCGCCTTAGGTTTGGGGTTTGTGGGGGCTGTGGGCTGACAGCTATGGGGGAGAAAGTGCTGGTGAGTGGGGACCCTGTGCGCCGTTCACATGAAGCCTCCTCCCGCCTGGTGGGGCTGGCAGCCTGGTCCGCAGAGCCAGGCAGGAGGTGGAACCTGAGAAATCCACAAGCGGGGAACCCTGTGCTCGAGTCTTCCCTGTTCTGTGGTGCTCCCATGTTCTAGAACACACGCTGGGGAATTCGGAATTTAAATAAAGCTGGCCTCTCTGACCTTGAGCCTCTGGATGCGAGTTAAGCATGTCCAGGCAGCGGGGTTTGGAAACACAGAAGGCTGCGCCCTCGTGTGCGCCGTGTGTTGACAGGAACCCAGGCGGCTGACGGCAGCAGGAGCAAATGGCCCGCTCCACTGGGGACAGGCAGGAAGTCCTTCGGGGCATTTCTGTTTCATCACAGCTTTTCCTGGGGCTGGTGAGTCTGTTGGGCCTTCGATTGACTGGAAAGGAATGAGCCCCTGTTGCTGGATACAGAGCGTCTGGGGCCTGGCAGAATCCAGAGAGGGGAAGATGGTGGCCCTGTGTTGGAGGAACTGGCTTATTTTGTGATCCCCAGAGACCAGCGTGGCTGACCCCTTAGTGCTACAAATCCATAGCCAGGCCTCAGGACAGCTTTTGGTTTTATTTATTTATTTATTTATTTATTTATTTTATTTTTTTTTTTTTTGAGACGGAGTCTCGCTCTGTCGCCCAGGCTGGAGTGCAGTGGTGCGATATCGGCTCACTGCAAGCTCCACCTCCCGGGTTCACACCATTCTCCCGCCTCAGCCTCCGAGTAGCTGGGACTACAGGCGCCCGCCACCACGCCCGGCTAGTTTTTTATATTTTTAGTAGAGACAGGGTTTCATCATGTTAGCCAGGATGGTCTCGATCTCCTGACCTCGTGATCCACCCGCCTCGGCCTCCCAAAGTGCTGGGATTACAGGCTTGAGCCACCGTGCCCGGCCGGTTTTATTTTTATTAAGCCACTGACCAGTGGTTAGGAGCAAGTGATCACAACATTAACATTTTTATTGTAAATTGGAGCCTTGACTTGGGGATAATGTGAAACCCACGAGCTGCACGTTTCTCTGTAGACTGCATCTGGACACTTGTCACATTGCCGACTGGCTCTGACAGTCATCGCCAGGACTGCCTGGGCCTGTGTTCATTCCCCCAGTCAATCAGTCCTGGGACACAGACGTCCCGGACTCAAGCCCAGTGCCAGGCCTCATGCCTATCTGAGGATGCAGACACATCCGCACCTGTCATTACCATGCAAGTGCCGGGCACTCTTCTCAGCGCTTATGTGTGGGAACTCGAGTAATCCCACACACTAGGAGGTGGCACTACTGTCATCCCCAGTGTGCAGATGAGGAATCAGAGGCCAGAAAAGGGGGTGACTTCAGTCACACAGCAAGCATGTGGCAGAGCTGGAGTCCAGGCTGTCATTCTGAACCTGCCCCTGGCTGGGCCATTGTTCCTTGTCACCTCTCTGCAGAAGGTGGGCCTCGTCCTCTACATCAGACCCCCAGCCTGGCCAGCGCTCTTCCCACCCTGCCCCAGGCCACCTGCTGTGCCTGTGAGGGCTGTGTGTGAGCACTCACGTGAGCGCTGCTAATTCTCTTGTCTCTCCCCTGTGTCCTGCCAGGAAGCTGATCAGTATCTCCTTTGGGGACCTGAACCCCTTCCCCCTACGCCAGATCCGGAACCGACGCGCCTACCACTTGGAGAAGGTCCGGCTGGAGCTGACCGAGCTGGAGGCCATCCGTGAGGATTTCCTGCGTGAGCGGGACACCAGCCCTGACAAGGGTGAGCTGGTCAGCGACGAGGAGGAGGATACCTGAGTAGGTCCCGGGACGCTGCTCTTCCTGCCTTCACAACCAAAGTGTGCCCAAAGGGTGAAAGCACGCTTAAAAGCCAGAATGTAACGTGTGTGGCCTCTGGGAATCTGCTGGGCAGATGTCCAAAGCCAGACTGCACTTCCTCAATTCCCACTGTGCGGGGGCAGGGGTGGGAGGTCTCATCTGTTTACAGCCATTTCCATGCCATGCTTTTGGTTACACGTATCTCAGTCATGCTTTCTGTCTGATTGGTGGATCCTCAGGCTTACCAGTGGCTATTTGCAAGAGCCTGTTTCCAGCCTCCATCAGCCTGTCGGTGCTCTGACCCCCTGAAACCTTGCTTTGCTGGGTGTCGCCCCATGTTCTCTCTCCTGTCCATGATGGGCAGTGGTGTGTGGTTTTGAATGGCAGTGCTGTGAAGGATGCCCACTGTGCTTCAGGCACCTGTAGGCCAGAGGGTTGCTGCCTCAGGCATAAGGTCAGTATGAAAAGGGACTGCCTTAGAAAGGCAGGCACATCGCTTGTTCAGAAATGGCCACTGTAGAAAGCCTGTGAACCTCCCACCAGTGGCTTTAAGCTGCTAGCCGTGCCCCATTTCTAGAATAACCTTTGCTCTTCCACACGCAACCCTTCCAACAGTGGCTCCCAGCCTGCATGGGGAGGGCCTGGCTGCCCAGACACCCGCCCTCACTTCTCATGGCCAGCCTGCGTTTGCAGATTACTGGGCTGCTCTGTCCCCAGCTTGCCGCGTGCCTGGCGTGGCTCGGTGAGATTCTGTGGAATGCCCTTCTTGACTTGTGGGAATCATTCACCAAGTACGACAGTTCAGGATTCCAGGTCAACGGTGGACCGGCATATTGCAAAGCAGACCCACCCCTGGGCTGGCCTTGGTCGAGGGGATGGAGGAATCTTTTCGGTGGCGCTTTGCAGGGCAGTGGTGCAGCTGCAGCATGAACGCTCTTGGACAGTTGAAAACCTTGGCTTCCTTGGAGATGGCCAATGCTCCTGGTGTCTCCTCCACCTGACTGGGTTGTGCAGGAGGCCGGCTGCCAGTGTCCGGGGCTGGGAAACTTTTTTGCTTGGGGCCCAGGCTTGGGTGAGCTCTCCCGGGTGTGTGCCCACCCCACCACTGCCCGGAAGCATCCTTGTTCTCTGCCAGGACACGGGGTCACTGGTGCCTCTGACACGGCAGTTTCTGGGAACTCACAGGACTGCCTTTCTGAAGGCTGGGAAGAGGCTTTGAGCAAGGAGCTCATTTTTGCTTAATCCCTCTAGAGCATCCCTGATGCGTAGATGTGAGACGATGTTTTCTGGCACAGTGTTACGAAAATACAAGAAAAACGGTCTCAGTGGAATGTTTCGTATTACCTGAAAAAAACTGGAAATCATCCTTTGTTGATACGAACACACTGAGACTAAGAATTGAAGCAATGCAGTTTTAAGAAGTACTTTTTTCCTGTTATTTTGTGCTGTCAACTTTCTAGCAGTGCCGCGGCGAAGCTGGCGTTTCCGCACGCTAGACTGAGCTCCGGCTTCATGTCTTTAGTGGAGCTGGTTGACGTTTCACTGGGTAGAGGGGCTGGCCTCTATATTTAGCCAAAAGCCTTTGCCTCTTTTCAGGCATCAAAAATGGGTTTTGCCATTGTCTTTGTCTTTGAGAGCAGCAGTTTGAGGTCTGACTCCTTCAGGAAGTTGTCCTGTGAGCTGGGCGTTGTAGTCCGCTCGAATCAAATGTTGGAATCTCCCACCCCCTCAGCCCATCTGAAATGACAGCTGTCAGCCTGGAGGACGGCTGCTGAGGAGGTGCAGCAGGAATGGGGCTGGGCCCGTGGGCTGGCACCAGCTGCCCTCAGGTTTTACTTTCCAAGCTGATGGCCCCTGGAACATGCCAGCACACACTGCCATGTCCTGGGGCTAAGATGCTGCCTTTAGGGACAGGCTCGTGTTGTCCAGTTTGCCCTGAGAGATGCACCTGACCAGGGTCCCGTCATGGCTGCAACCCACAGTGGTATGTTCGTGTTCCCAGACAGTTGTCAGCAGTTGCCAGGCAGTGTGTGTGTGAGAGCAGGAGAGTTCCTGGAGGAAAGGGACTGGGGACACTTTCTCAGAGGTTCTCCTGCCTGGAATCAAGTGACGTGCATCCAGAAGGCAAGATAGGGCAGCTCCGCCTGGTTCCAGTTTGGGAACAGGATGGAGCCAACTCCTCCTTCCAGGACTGTGGCCTCCACTCTTTCGTGCTAACACTTCCCCCCTTCATGTCACTGAGGAAAGAGCTGTTCTGTCCCCTCCAGTGCCCTGAAGGTCCCTGGCCTCCACTGGCTGCCATGGCAGGGGGCCCTTCTGGCAGGGGCTGCCCCACACTGCTGTTCCTCCTCCGAACCTTCGCCCCAACACCCAGCCCATGGCCCCTGCAAGGGGGACCTTGCCAGCTGAGAAACCCAAAGGCCTGTCCAAATACATGCACCAGGACCGAGGGGAGCTCCCTCCCCACACCTGCTGGGAATTGCCAACTTTTAAATGGATGGGTTTTTTTTTAATGGGTTGAACCTCTGTTAATACTTTTGTATGCTTTCACTACAATTTATATTTTTATAGGCTATTTTCTCAAGGTGTTTCTAGATTCCACATATCTATTTTATATAACAAGTTCTTACGTTATGTGTGTGACTCCCTTGTATCTGTGCCAGCCTGAGCCTCCGAGTTGCTCTTCCCTCTGGCCCTGACTCTCACTGACTCACTGTTGTGATGTGCGGGCCCACTTCTTACCCCAGGTAGCCCCGGGCGCTGCCTGTAGTCATGCTGACAGCTGTACAGTAGCCGCCAAGACTGCTGATGGCTGGAGACGGTTCTGGTTCCAACTACGGTATATTGATATAGGAAGTATCCTAGACAGATGCTCGGTTGGGTTTTCTAACTACAAGTTTGTATGGCACAGATCCCCACCTGCCATCCTATAGTTTTGTCTTCCTGTGTGTTCCGGGGCTTCTGGGCAGCTGGGCCTGCCCGGGGAAGTCCTTGCAGGTGGGAGGCCATACAGAGACCTAGTGTGTGCCACTGAGTGTCCCACCGTTGCTGGGCAACTGGAGGACTGCAGGGGGCGCCAGGTGACTCTCTCTTTTTATGTCACAGCAGCTCCTGTGCTGACCTTCAGGTTACATTTTGGAACTGTAATACTAAGGAAGAAATAAACTAATTTGTATGATATTCTGCACTGAAATTCCGTTATAGTCACTAGTGATGAGGCTCACCCCAAGGGCTTGGAGGGTGGACCAGGGCTTATTGGTGTTGGGGGGTGAGGAGGAGCTCTCCACCCTTCCAGCCTGGCATTTCTGGGTGTCCCTGCCCTTGGCTCACCCTGGGGCGGGTGCGTCAGGATGCCTTTCCCAGCAGTGGCAGCCTTTGGAGGCCCCAGGAACCATGGCCAAGCTGCAGGTGTGGGCTGGGGGCACCAAGGTGGGAAGCCAGGACCTGGAGACTCCCTGTGTCCAGATAACCCCCCCACCCAGCCACAAAGAATAGGCACGCTTCCTTCCGCCAGCTGTGCCATGCCCTGCCTGAGTCACAGGCTTGTTTGTCTCCTGCCTGGGCTGACAGCTCAGGCCCAGCTGCCACCGGAGACACCCCCAGCCGTCAGTGGAAAACACCCAAGAATGATGAAGACCAAAGGGGTTCCCATAGGGGTGTTTCAGGGGTGGCTCCCGCAAGGATTCCCAGACAGGGCAAGGCAAGGCCTGGCAGGCTTTTCCCTTCTGGGGACATGGATTCAGCGAGGCTGGGGGTTCCTGAAGTCACATAGCACAGCAGCGGCGGCAGAGCTGGGACAGGGACTGGCTCAGTGTGTGGGTCAGGAGCAAGTCGACAGGCTCTGCTCCCCACCCCTTGGAAGGGGCTGCCACCAGGGGCAGTTCTGACTAAGGCCCGGGAAGCCATGACTCAGAGCATGGGTCCCCAGGGTCTCTTTGGGCCAGCCGGGCTGCCGTAGACAGACAGGAAACACTCCTGACGCTCCTCCACCCGCGGGCGGCGCAGCGGGGCTGGACTCACGCTAGCTTGCCCAGCAACTTGCTTTCCTGCGTGAACTCTGGCAGGCTGCCCGCTTTGTGCAAAGCCGCCGCTGGGGCCTGCTCGGGGCCCTCTCCCTCTTCCACCTGCTCAGGGTGGCCTGGAGCTTGGAGGTGGGCAGTTGGAGCCTAGGATGGGCCTGTGTCAGCAGGGCATGTGCCCTTGGGCCAATTACTTCCTCTCAGAGCCTTGGGCTCCTCCTCTGAGGATGGGGTGTGTTGGCGTGAAATTAGGTGAGCATGTTGAATTGGGGAGCAGCAGGATATGCACCTGTAGGCAGCCGCCCTGGCCACACTCCCTCCCTCCCTTCCAAGTCCTGGGACAGACACAGTAGGGCACAGCTGGCCAGCCTGCTCTTCTCCTCTCTGCCCACTTTTTGCAGAAAAATCAACAGATACAACAGGGCCAGGGAAATGCCCCCGGGGGCCCCAGTCCCCATCACTCCAAGGGGCAGTCCCTGCAAGTGACAAGGTGGGCCCAATCCCTGTGGAACAAGTCTCTGAGGACCACAGAGTGGGGCCTCAGGCGGGCAGCAAGTAAGGGCCAAGCTGTGCCCCTGCCCAGAAGACCTTCCTGCCCCCAGAACCCCACCCTCTGCACACAGGCCTCCCTGGGCAGCAGCCCCCGGCTTCCAAGGCCTTCTGTGCCTCACCAGACGCCATGCTCTCATGGACCCAACTGCTGCTCTGCCCACTGCAGATGTGCCCCAGAGGAGCACGTGAAAAGCCGCGCCTGCCAAGGTGCTGCCGTGGTGGAGTTTTGGGCAGAGGGGTTGGGGGAAGAGTTTCTGACTTTTAAGATTCTCCAAATCCAGGATGAAGTCACACTGTGCTTTGGAATGGTAGATGCTCATTTATGTAAAATCGTAATAAATGTTACACGAACTGTTAGAATAAAAAAATACCGTTTTTGATGGGGAGGAGGTCCCCAGCCTGCCGCCGGGTAGGGAGAGGGTTAGCACCATTAGGGCGCAGGGGGTGGAAGCTCCGTCACAGCCCGTGGTGGGCACTGAGGTCTGTCGGTCAGTCTGTGCATCCTGGCACAGTCAGCGGCGGGCAACCTGCTGATGGCCATGAGAGGGGGTGCCGTGGCTGGGCGGAGAGCACGAGCGGCGGCACTGGGTGCAGACGGTGGGCAGCTGGCAGCAGCCCAGTAGGCGCAGTGTCTCACAAAACCCGAAGGACAGGCGGTCCCGCTCACAGCCTGGAGTGGGGGGCAGAGGGGCATCAGGACCAGTGGTTTGGGGTACCCAGAACCTGGCTCCCCATGCCAACCACCTTAAGGAGGCTCCAGCAGCTCCCCACCGAGCAAAGGGCCCCAGTTTCTGGAGTGGGTCCTGAACCGGAGTTGCAGGTCTCCAGCTGTTGCTGTTTCTGTCCCACCTGCTCATGGCCAACCCCAGGACTCGAGAACGGGCGCTGCTGGGCTGAGGTTTCTGGAGGAAAGGTCCTGACACCCCACCCTGATGCCCTCACATGCCCGTGAAAGCCTACCCGGGGCAACGCCCTGCCACCCCATCTCCATCCTTGCTCACCCCTGGTGTTTCCCAACAGATCCTGGCACATAACTGTGGTCCCAGGGACCTCCTGCCAGCCTGCAGCAGCCTCTGCCATCCACTCCCACCACCACCCCCTGCCCCAGTACATCTGTCCTGCCAGGCCTCCGTGACCACCTCCAGCCACGGGGGCTGTACTCAGCCTCGGGTTCTGGGTCACAGGGTCCTATCTCCCAGGCCAACCTCCCACTTCTCAGGTGGGCCACGAAGCCTAGAGAGAGTGGGCCTTAGAGGCCGTCAGCAGAAACCAGGGACTGAGCCCAGGCCAGCTCCAGGCTGTGCTTGTCAGGGCTGAGGCTTGGCTGGGCCCTCCTGCCCCGTGGTTATCAGAGCTATTTTGGGAGGTGGCTTGTTTCCAGCCTCCTGGCCTTGCTCCTGATTCTGCTGCTGCTGCTGCTGCTGACAGACCCAGCTTACTCCAGCAGGAGGAATAGGAGGACAGCAGCCATCCCTGGGCCTGGGACATCCCCCAGGCCCGGCAGAGGGCACGAGGCAGCAAGCAGGCTCCTCCACCCCAGCTCCAGGCAAAGCTCCAGAGCGCACATCTGCAGGCCTGCATCCTGGTCGCCTGGGGTGACTTCAGACAAGTTGCTTCACCTCTTGGGCCTTCGTTCCCTCCTCTGTCAACCCCACCTCCACAGCAAACGGATGTGGCCATGCTGTGTCACTGCAGTGACCACACACTCTGGAGTTTCCTGGCTTTCCACATGTCCCACCAACTGTCCCACAGACCAGCAAAACATCCTGGGAATTCCAGGTCTCCAAGTCCAAGACACCTTCCCAGCCGCCCCTCCACTGTTCACTGGTGGCAGAAAACTCCTCACTTAGGACAGCTTCTAGTTCAGCCACCTAACCAGCCCCCATAGCCCACTCCCTGCAGCCCACTCACACCCGCCCCTGGGAGACTTTGCAAGCCCAGAGCCTCCTGGGCCATCCGTCCTTGGTTCTAGACCCCCAGGTGCCTCAGTTCCTGTTCTCTGCGCCATCTGGTCCTCATCCCCGGGGGTCATAACCACCCTGCTCCCTCTGGCCAGCCCTAACCCTGAAGGTGAGAGACATGGTGCCAGCACCCAGCTTAGGCGACACACAGGAGCACTCTGAGATGCTGGCTAGGTGCATGCTGAGGGCAGGCAGGACAGGGTGGGGGCACTGCCACTGGGCCTTGAGGTTTGAGGCAGGAAGGCCACCCCTGCCAGAGGCAGGGTAACGAGGCATGGCAGGGGCCACTCTGAGCCTGAATGAGGGCTGCCCAGGAGCCAGTGCAGATAGAGAAGGCTGTATTGGACAAGGGGAGAAGGCAGACCGGGGAGATTGCAGGGGGCCCCGAATGCCAGCTTGAGGGCCCTGGCTGAGGACTCTGTCCTAGGGGTAGGGAGCAGACAGTCAATAGCACAGGGGCCGCAGCTCCTCACACCACAGCTTCTGGATTCCTTAGACTGGCAGGGTTGGCCCCAGGCCCTCTCCCTGACCTTGCAATTGGGGATGACAGTGGCTTTGGCAGAGGGGAAGAAGCCGCTTTGCCTGAGTATCCCCTCGATGCCCACGCAGTGCTGGGCCCTTCATGCCCAGACTTCATTTATGCAAGGATGGGGCTTGGCAGCCCCTTTATTCAGCACATGAAGGCCTGAGAGGGAAATGGAGCCCAAGGCCACACAGCTGGCGAGGGGAGCCTAGGTGACACTCCAGGGCCACCCCATTTTCTGTCCTCAGCAGTACCCCATTTTCTGTCCTCAGCACTGCTGAGAGCAGCTGGGGCTGCAGGAAGGAAGTGTATGAGAGTGTGTGTGTGTGTGAGTGTGTGTGTGTGTGTGTGTGTGTGTGTGTGTGTGTGTGTGTGTGTGTCAGCAGCGGGGTTGTGGAGAACCACGTCTAGCTCAGGCCCTTCCACCAGGACCCAGCTGTGTGTGTGTGTGTGTGTGTGTGTGTGTGTGTGTGTGTGTGTGTGTGTGTGTCAGCAGCGGGGTTGTGGAGAACCACGTCTAGCTCAGGCCCTTCCACCAGGACCCAGCTGGCCAGGAAATCCCCCACCACTGGGATTAGCAGAACCCTGGAAGGGAGGCCCTTCCTGCCTCAAACCCCATTACCTCATCAGCAGGGCCCTGGTTGCGCGTGCCTGTAAATCCCAGCTACTCAGGAGGCTGAGGCAGGAGAATCACTGGAACCTGGGAGGTGGAGGCTGCAGTGAGCTGAGATTGCACCATTGCACTCCAGCCTGGGTGACAGAGTGAGACTCCATCTCAAATAAAATAAAACAAAATAAAAATAAAATAAACAGCTGTATTAGATAACATGGGTTTCCTAGCTTTGAAAGGTATCTGCCCAGTTCTCCATTTTCGTTTTGTCATCATAATAGCATTTTAAGGAATGCTCAAATGTCTGTATCTCAGATTCCCGATTCTGAGACCCTGAGGACACTGACTGTCAACGATGGGAAGACTGAGGGGAAAAGGGAGGACTAAGAGACAAAGGGGGAGACTGAGGTGTGGGGAGACCAAGGAACGGCGGGGGAGACCGAGCGGGGAGAGGAAGACCGAGGGGCATGGGTGGGACTGGAGGACAGGAGGGAGACCGAGGGGCATGGGGGGAGACTGAGAAGTATGGAAGGAGATGGAGGGGCAGAGGGGAGACTGAGGAGCAGTGGGGAGGACATGGAGGGGCGGAGGGGAGACCAAGGAGCAGTGGGGAGGAGATAAAGAGAGCGGGGACTGAGGAGCATTGGGGGAGACTGAGGGAAATATGGGGAGGAAGAGTCGGAGTTAAAGAAATTGTCCTACTTTTCATAAATAGTTCAGGGAAATAAGTCAGGGTGGTGAGGGGCCACTGGACTGGTCTCCAGGACGCAGCAGGAGTGCAGGCACAAGACCTGCCGGAGCAGAGCAAGGACACAATCGAGAGGGAGCTGTGTCCGCTGGAGGGACAACGCCAGGAGCTGGAGCACACTGAGCACGCGCCACAAGCCAGCACCCACCTGCCTCATCCATTTACCCTCCCAGTGCGCCTGGGACATGGGGCGGTTGCCAGCCTCATCTCACAGATGGGGAACTGAGGCTCAGAGAAGCCAACTTCCAAACCCGTGGTGGCCCAGGAGTGAGCTGGAAGCTGAAGCCAGCGTCCCTGTCCACAGACAAAGCCCCTGCTGGCGGGGCTGTGCCTGCCCCACTTCTCACCTCTGCCGCAGGTGACTGTGCACTTGGTCCAGGGCCCATAGTGCCAGGAGAACTCGGGTGACGGGACCTCGCCATGGCTGCCTGCCTCCCTGTGGATGGTGTACTCGTAGCGCACCCCGGGGTTGCTCTCCTGGAACAGCAGCTGGGTGGGCAGGCAGCAGCCCGTGAGCACGAGGTGTCTTCTCCATCCACCCAGTCCTAAAGGAGCCAACCCCAGCCACCTCTGTGAACTGCAGCTACACCAATGGGCCATTTTAAAGATAGGGAAACCAAGGTAGAGGCCACAGCAGGAGGGCCTGGCTCAGAGCCAGGCTCTGTGACTGACCCAGGGCTCACTCCTCCAGGACGAGACCTGCCATGAGGGATGCTGAGCCTGGGGACTGCGCCTCCGCTCCCCCACCCTGGGCCTCGGGAGGCAGGCACCTGGATCCAGACAGGCTCGTTGGTGGGACCCGGGGACGTGAGGTTCTCCCAGTTGCCCCTGCGTGCGTATGTGAAGGTGGTCCCTGCCACCTGGTAGTCCCCGTTCCACTGGATGGTCCAGCCACCATTGAGGAAGTACTTCTTTGGGTCCTCGCTCCGCAGTGCCAGGAAGTTGGCAGCCTCGGCCACCTCCTGGATGCGGATCTCGCGTGCGCCGGCTGGGATCAGCCCCACATCCACATACCCTGTCAGCCAAGGGTTGTGGGTAGGTTGTGCCCAGGGTGAGAAGGTTGCTTATCCCCACCCGCTTCCCTCACATCTCTCCCCACTTGCCTCTGCCTGCTGATGCCAAAGATTTCGCCATTAGCTTTAAAGTCTGAGCTCCCAAAATTGCTCAGATGTGTCGTGGGTCACCAAAACCTCACAGAGGTGCCACAAATCCTGACCCCGTGGCCATGCCCCGTCATCCCTCTCTTGAGGACCTAAACTGGTCTCATCATAAGGCTGGATCCATCCCCTACACTAATTCTCTTTCTAAAAAAAACAAAGTGCCCAGGCCTTTCTCCTGGGACACCTTCCTCATCCCCACACAGCCTGCTTTTATTCAATTCACTTCCGTCACACCCATCACGTGCCAGGCACTACTCTCAGCACTTGTGTAAGCTCATGGGTAACGGCCCTATAGCCTAGGTACTATTGTTATCCCCATTTTACAGATGAGCAGAGAGGCAGACAGGGATGGTAACGTGCCTGAGCATCCTGCTGGGATATGAGCAGCCTCCAGGGCCAGTGCTTTATCCACCACATTGCACTGGGATGAAATCTAAGCTTCTCAGCCTGGCATTCAAGGCCCCATAGCTGGTCCTGCCTTCTCTTCTTGCCTCCAGGCTCTGGCACAAGCACTTTCCTCCATTTGGAAGGCCCCTTCCATCACTTCTGAGTTTTATGATTCAGTTCAACTTCTACCTCCTACAGGAAACCTTCCCTGACTTCCCCAGGCCAGGACCTTCTTCCTCGGTGCTCCCATAGCCCTCTGGGCCTCCCTACACTGCACTGGTCACACCAGAAGCTTCTGCCCCCTGCAGGACTGAGCGCTTTGCCTGCATGTCCCCATCACCTAGCACACAGTCCGTATTTGAGCAACGTGTGCAAAACAGATCGGAGGTGAGGGCACAGAGCTGGGGGTCTCAGAAGTTTCAGGAGGAGACTACCATTCTTTGAAAGGCCCAGGGGCCACACACAAGCCGGGTTGGCCCTGCCTGGGGTCTCTGGGACAGGAGGACTCCCCATGGGGACAGGTCTCTGCACATGGGCCAGGGGTCCCCTGACTCCTGCAAGAATTCCACCCTAGCAAGGCTTCCCTGCTTAGCCATCTCCAGGCTGGGTGGGGACCACAAGGCCAAGGACAGGGGCCCAGGGGAGATAGGGAAGGGGTCACCAGGTGAAGAGCACACCCCTCCCCCACAGCAGTCCCACCCCATACCCAGGCCCTCGGCCTCCTCGAAGGTCCCGCTCACGGTGTGGCAGGTGGAGCCGTTGCTGTGGCACACACCACAGCGATCCTCCATAGCACCGGAGTCAATCTCAAAGTCACAGCCCACATTCTGCAACACACAAGGAGGGGAGGCTCCTGGTGCTGGCGGCCAGTCCTTTGTGGTCCCAGCCCCGGGGGTCAGCCAGGCTCAGGAGGAGAAAGCTGGGAGTGGGGGTCAGGAGGCCTCTCTCTGGCCCTGCCCCACCCCAGCTGTGCCTCTGACCCAGGTGAACTTCTCTACCTCCCTGAGCCTCAGTTTCCTCAGATGTGAGATGGGGAGACCCACCCCTCGCTTAAAGGCATGTCGTGAGCATCACATGAGACAAGAGAAGGAAAGAGTTCTGCAAAGGCCACGGGCAGGCAGGGGATCTGACGCGCCATGGGCTCCTGACCAGCGCATGCAGGGAATTTCAACGTCAAAGGCACTGGGGGTTGGCACCTCCCTGCTGGTCCTCCTCGGAGCCCAGGCCTTGATACCCCAGAGGCTTAGAGGGCAAGAAGCAGGGACAAGTAGGTGGCTGGGGACATAGGCAAAGAGGAGAGGCCATCGTTGTTATTAAAAATAAGAATAGAAATTGTTACCAAATACTGAGCACTATTCTTCGGGGCTCAGAGCCCTTCATGTCACCTGTGCCACCTCATTTAAGCCCTTCTATTAGGGAGCAAACCACTGCCTGGGGTCAGCCAGCCAGCAAGAGGTCAAGCCACTGCCTGGGCTTTGGTTTCCTGGCTGGGGCAGTGCTGGTGCAGGCATCCAAGGAGATGCAGGGGGCGAGGCCTGACTGGTAGGGGTCCCCAGTGCCAGGAGGCATTGTAGGGGCTTTGCCTTAGAGGTCATACAGGGTAGGGGCTGGGAAGCCCAAAGGTAGAGCATAGGGAGGGTGGCCTGAGGAGGACCAGGAGGGACCCAGGAGAGAGCCTGAGGCCCACCAGTGGGGCTGGGGGCAGCCGGTGCTGGGAGAGCCTCTTCTAACCAGGCACACCTTGCAGATGCCGTTGATGCAGAGGTCCCTGCTGGCCCGGACCTGGTAGCAGGGGATGCCATCGACCACGGCGTCCCGCAGCTTCTCGGCAAAGTACTCATTCGAGGGCCGGCAGTGCAGCTCGCAGGGGTTCACTGGGGGCCCAAGTAGAAGAGCCATCAGCAACAGCTGGGGCAGGAATGTGAAGGCCACCAAGAAGACCCCTCTGTGACGCACATCCATAGCAGGCTAGAGGCTCCCAAGCAGCACCAACATGCTGGAGGCTCCGGCTGGGCTGGTAGCTATCTGCAAGGCTGCAGACTGGAGAGCTAGGGGTGAGCAGCAGCCCCAGGGGACATTGGAAGCGGCCCAGGCTTGGGGTGGAGACTGGGCCGCCTGCTTGCATCACAGGGTAACCTTGGACACACACACCCCCAGCCCTCTGAGCCTCAGTGTCTCCATGGGAGGCAGCACTCACCGTCATTGACCACGGGCACCCATGTGTGCAGCTGGCCCTCGTAAAGCGTAGCGTCAAAGTGGCTGCACTGGATGTGGTGGAAGGAGGGGCGGCCAGCGGGGCAGGCCTGCAGGTTGCAGAGGCGGAAGCGCTTCCGCTCACCCACACAGTATCTGCCTTTGTATTTGGGCCTGTGGGGAGGACCGGGATGCGCCCTAGTGAGGGACTGGTGAATACTACTGCATGGCCACAGCCCAGAGCAAGCGGCTTCCTCCTGCACCCACACCCCGAGATGCCTGCCGCCCAGCTTTGTGCACGCTGTTCTCCTCCCTTGGGCTGCCCACCCTGTGGCCCAGACACACCCTTCCTGTTTGTAAGGACCTGCGGGGAGGTGGCAACAGGAAGCCTGAGCTCTGCCCCCAACCTGCTGTGTGATCGGGGGCAAGTCTTCAGCCACCCTCTGGGCCTCAGTTTCCTCCAGTATAAAGTGAGGTTGGGGCTGCCTCTGCAGAGGGCTGTTGAGAAGCTGGGACAAGCTGTAGGCATGACTGGCACTGGCTGGAGGGACTGCTCCAAGTCTCCGACCCATGACACCAGCATCCTAACGAGCCCTTGAGTCCTCAGCCTCCCTCCTGGTGGCAGTACCCCAGCCCGGGCCTAAAGGAAGCGCCCAGGGCCCCAGCCAGCTGAGAGGTCTGACCGAGCACAGCTCCTGAAACCCTCTGCATCTAGGCCAGGGTCGCTGACCACCACCCAGCTCAGACCTGGAGGCCAGGAGGCAGGAGGGCCACAGGCCAATCTTGGGTAAGCACAGGGCACTGGGTGGGGCTGACTGTGAACCCCATGCCTGCCCCAGGTGGCCTCCGGAAGTGAAGATTAGCCGGGTAGTGCCTCAGATCTACAGTACCACTGGCCTCTGCATCTCACCAGATCTTCACACCCCACCGTTTAGACGGGGAAACAGAGGCCCAGAGAGGTGAAGTCACTCACCTCAGGCCACCCCTTCACTGCTGGCCCATCCTCCCAGCTGCCCCCAGTCTCATCTCAGACCTTTGTTGTGCCTCTGAGGCCACCAAGCCCCTCCCGCTGAGTGCCCACTACAGACGAGCTGCAAAACTGAGGGCCTGGCCTGCGTAAACTGCATTTGCCCCCGACTACAACTTTACTGGATGGGCACTGCTGTTATATAGACGGGGAAACGGAGGCCCAGAGAAGGGGTGAACAGAGGATTCGAACTCAGAGCCATCTAAGGTCCAGGGCCCATGCTCTTCGCCACTGCCCTCTCCTGCCTCCTTCCAGCCAGCAGCTGCTTTGCCATGTGGCCTCTGATGAGTCTCTCTAGTCTCTGGGCCGCAGTGTCCCGCTCTCTGGAAAGGGGTCAGCAGTGGGGACCCTGTCAGCCCCCAGAACACTGCTTGAAAGTGACTCAAGGTGGCCTGGACACTCGGACTGACCATTATGAAGACACTTCTCAGAGCCAGGGGCTGGGACAGAGCCAAGCTCCTGCAATCGGCTGACTGCTTGGGTCCCTCTGTCCCATTGCCCAGGGCACCCTGGGCCCCACACTCACGTAGGCTGCGTGCACTGCCGCTCGGCGCTCTGTACGCCCACGCCACAGCTCCGCGAGCAGATGGACCAGGCGCTCCAGCCGGACCAGCCACCATCCACGGCCTCGGGCCGGAAGCCCACGGGTACGCACTCCCCATTGAGACACCACTACTGTGACAGATGGAGGTAGAGCCACCCCACCCCCCAGCCTATCAGTCATCCTCACCCTAGTGAGAACAAGGTGGGTGGGAAGGTTGCGAAAGGCACAGAGGGGAAGGATGGAAGGTGAGAGAGACCCCCTCACAATCATCACAATCATCTGTGACCCAGGCCACAGGGAGGAGCTGAGCAGGGAGTAAAACAGCCCACGTGCTGACTCAGCTGAAGACACCCTGGGGAATCATGGAATCAAGCCCTGGCCCCAATGCCTCCGCTTTGCAGATGGGGCCTTGGGGGGCAGAGAGTGTGGGGCTCTGCTAGGAGCACAAGCAAGACTGTGAGCCGGGGCTGACCCCAGGGCCTGGTTACAGCAGGTCTGGCCTCTCCAACACCCACTGCTGGGACTGGGGACATCCCCTACCTTATTCTCCCCACACCCTGGCTGCATCCAGTTTGGAGTGACAGGTGGTCCCCACAGAGCACCAGAGTGTGTGGCAGACATTCTGCAAGGAGGAGGCCATACCCTCACCCCCTCCCAGTGCCGCCACCCACCCTGCCCCCTCCCTGTCCCCAAGGGTCCCCTGGGCACCCCTCCACATGGCAGGGACCCACTGACCCCCAGAGGTCCCTTCTTGTGTGCCTGCTCCCACCTTCCTCCCCAGACCATGTGGTGGTGTGAGGTGCCCGGGGCCGCGCTGCTCAGAGCCATCCCCAACTGTCCCCACCTCTCCCGGCCCAGCCCCTCCTCTGGAAACACTCCCCTTGGAAGATCACTTCAGGTGATCTTCTCCAGGATAAATAGACCCTCCCCACTGGGGTTCCTTTTCCCTCTCATGAGCCAGCTCCAGAGAGGCTAAGGGACTTGCCCAAAGTGTCACAGTTGGTCCATGGTTGACCCAGAAATCAGAGCTGGGTCTGTGGCCGCCCATCCCTGGCCTCTCCCACAGGCCACTTGACGTCTCACAGTATCACTCGGGGGCGCAGCCCAGGCCAGGCGAGGTTACTCCCAGGCTGGCATCCACGGGCTGGTGAGAGCTGTCCCCTGAGCCCTCCTGCCAGGTCCCCACACCCCCACACCCACACCGGCCCCACTCGCATCCATGTCCTCGCAGAAGGCAGAGTAGGCCCCGTACTGGAGGCGGCACTGGTGGCTCACATCATAGAGGATGCCAGGCGGCACCGAGGGGAAGTCGATGATGTCCTTGGCGGGAGGGTCGTCCAGGCACGGGCCCCACCCACAGCTAGAGGATGGAGGGGGCGCAGCCTGTGAGACCCACCAGAGAAGTCTTGGTGGGGCCGGGAGAGGAGGAGAGGTGGGAGGGGGCACAGAGCCCTACAGCTATAGGAAACTCCAGCCTCCCCGCTCGGTTCAGCTGATCCTCCAACCACAGCCAGCAGCACAGGCCCTCCCGGCCTCTCTCATCTCATCTCCTGGGCACTCCAGCTGGCTAAACAATCCCAACCCCAATCCCAGCCCTCTGCACACGCTGCCAGGGCCTTCCCTCAGAAGGCCTCCTGGACCGCCAAGCCCTCATGTGGCGCTGCCCTCTGACCCTGCAGCCTCCGTCCCTGAGCCCAGACCCTGGAGCCAGGCCCAACAAGGATCCAGAGAACATCACATCACAGTTGACACAACAGAGCCTCCGATGGCCCCACCCAGGCAGGGCAGCCGTGCCTGTCCATTTTCCCCACCCACCGACAGGGCTGGCCTCCGGCCTCTGTCATACCCTATCTACTCTGGCCTTCCTCCAGCCAGCATTCCCTGGCAGCGGTGGTGGGGAAAATGGCAGACATGAGCAGGCGCCATCTGTGTCCACCATACACTTTTGCTGCTGCGGTGTGCCAAAGACAAGGCTGCCCAGACACAACACCACGAGGCAGGGAGCACAGAGGTGGGGGCCCTGGGGAGAGCAGCCCAGGCCTGGCTGGCACCCACTTCTGACCCTGCCTCACTCTGTACAGCCCTTGGCCATGCTATTGTTTCTGGGACCAGTGACCAGCCTGCTGCCCCTGCTGGACCTTAGGCAGACACCACTATGGCTTAGCAGCAGGAGTGCCCTAACCCGCTGACCACCCCACCTATGGCTCACTGCTGTCCTGGAGGAAGGTTTGGGGCCTTCTGGGGGCAGCAGTGGCTGGGGAGAATTGAGCCACGCAGACATGCAGGGCTGGGGATGACCCAGGCAGCCACGGCTTGGGCAGAAGCAACGGAGGGAGGCAGGACCCGTGGGACCTGGGGCCTCTAGCCAGGCAGGGGAGATGGGGAGGCACAAACCCTCCAGTTCTATAGTCTGGGTGGCCTCAGGGCAGGTGGTGCCAGGCCAGAGGGCCAGGATGAGCATACAGTCCTGACTGGGACAGGCGGGGGTTTGCACAGGGAAGAAGGGCAAAGGTGATGGATCCTGGAGTCCAGCAGGGAGAGAAAGACACTCCGAGATGTGGAGAGGCTGGGAGAACATGAAAGGGTCTGGAAACAGGGCCAAGACCGCTGAAGGCAGGTGTGGAAAGAGGCTGGGAGGGTAGATCAGACCATGGAATCCCAAAACCCAGATTTCAGAGGAGCGGGCCTGGCAGCTGGGAGACCCAGGGTGGGGTGGGTGGTCTGTGTGGTCTCCTAAGTCCCCTGGCCAGTGACAAGCCCCTGGCTCTGCCCAGAGCTGCAGAGAAGAAAGCCAAGGTGACCAGACTTCTACTGAGAACCCTGGAATCCTCCTGGAATCACCCAGACTGCCCATGCTGGCTAGAAACAGACCCTCGAACACAGGCGTTGGCAGATGAGCAGCTGCTGGATGCAGTTCTAGTGCCCAAGATGACCACGTGCCAGGCTGGCCCCGGGTACTGGGGGCATACCCTCTCATTTGCTCCTCACAACATCCCGGGCAGACTACCATCATCTCTCCTCACACACTCAGGGCCCATACGTCACTTGCCCTGGGTCACACAAGAGGGACATGATGGCCAGGATCTGAAGCCAGGCCCAGGCTGCCTGCACCAGGCTGTGTCTACTCACTAAGCTGCCCCCAGTGCAGGGCTCCTCCCATTCAGCCGCGAGCCTGGCCTCAAATACCTCACCCCAAATACAAGTTCAAACCATGGCAGCCAAGGCCTGGCGGGGAGAAAGGAGCGTCCCAAGTGCTCCTGCGGCTTGGGGCTCCCTGAGCCTCCCTGGGCCTGCACCCGGGGCAGAGTGTCAGCAGGGGTTGGTGGGCTCAGCTGGCCCTGGGCTCCCTCCTTCCCGCTAGCATTCCGTGGCTCCAGGAGGTAGACTGGGGGCTCACCCATCCCAGCCAGGGGGTCCTCTGATCCCGTGGCTGAGGGGTCCCATGCGCCTCATCCCGGCACCAACAGTCCCTGGGCTACAGCCCAGCCCTTCTGTTTCCTGGCTGCCCCAGTGCTGACTCGTTGCTCGTGTGGCTCCTGTGGGCCTGCTGCTGGGCAGCTGAAGCCACAACAACCTCTCAGCCCACCCTGGGTGTGTGGGAGAAGTCGGGAGCATGAGGCGACCCTCACAGAATCCACTGCCAGAATCAGGCCCAGGTGCTGTCTTGGGAGTCAGAAACCCAAGTTCTACTCTTTGCCTGGCTGTAGTTGCTGTGTGGCCTTGGGCCTTCACGTCCTCATCTGCAAGAAGCTGATCCCAAGCTACAGGGGTATAAATAGCAGTGTCTTCTTGGGAAAAATCACACAGGCGGCCGGCAGCCAGCCCTTCCTTCCTCTGGCAGGCTCACTGCCAACTCCTCTGCACTGCCGACACACCCGGATCCCCAAACCCGTCAGCCCTTCCCCTCCACGCCCCTCCTTAGGCTAATTATAGTGCGGCTGGGCAGTCCCACAAGAGGTCAGAGCAGACAGTAGGTGACTCTGGTCAGAAACCTCACTCTCACCTCGAGACTGCAAAGAGCTGCCCACCACTGACAGGAGACACCTGTGGGCCCGCTCCCCTGGCCACCCCTGGGATCTGGTCATGGAGTCACTGAATGGGGGGGTCCATGGGGTGAAGTGAAAGATCCCACATGTGACCCAGCCTGTCTCTCTCCCTGTAGAAATGCTGGCTTCGAGGAAAGCAGGGACCAGGGCCTCCCCTTCTCCCACCCAAGTCCAAGTTGACACCAGTGAAATGCTGTGACCTCTCCCCAGGGTCCCTTAAAGCACCTGTCAGCCCAGAAAGGATCTTAGAGTTCTTCAGGTCAACCCTCTTGGACAAGCTCCAGATGCTACCCTCCAGCACCCCCTCCCTGCCACCTCCTGAGGGTTCTTCTGCCCCACCCTACACTCGCGTGGCCCCGGCCTCTGCCCAGCCTGCCCTCCACTTAGCACCCTTCTTCCTCGGGGTGGAAGTCAGCCTTTAGAGGGCAGGCTCCTTCTCTGAGTCACTGTTCCTGACCCCAGGAGGGCTTGGTGCCCCTCTCCCCAGTCCTACAGCCCACGAGGACTGCGTGCCTTGGTGCCAATCATCCCCAACTGTCATCTGTCCATCTCCCCCTGGTGTGAGGACCTGCAGGACAGGCACCTGGAGGTCTGTCTCCTTTACCACAGTCCCCACACACAGGGCCTGATGGACACGGAGTCTGTGGACACAGCAAGAACGAGTCTGGATTCAGCCCTGTGGGTCTACCTGGCTGGATAAGCATCTACGCGCAGGAAGCCAAGGGGCTTCAGGACCAGCCAGGATGAGGGGGTTGTCTGTGAGTGCCTCTGAGGTGCCCCCAAGTCCTGGGAACACTGCCTGACCATTTGGCACTTCGGTGAATCTCACTCATTCTGTCTCCCAACCGGCTGGGGTGGAGCCCATCCTCTCTCTCCTGTCCCACCCCCAGCAAGGAGACCAAAGCCTGCAGGCTGGGAGACAGGCTGCTGCCACCCTCCCCGCCTCCGCACACCCTCTTCCTTCCACCTCCTGGGCCTTGGGAGGGCCCTGCTGCCTGACTCCCAGGATGCAAAGGTGAAAGTGTGAAAGGACCTTGGGAAGATGGGGTTCTTCTTCCTCCCAAACACCCTCCACTGGTGAGGCATGGATTGCTCTGCTTCTGTCTGGCTCACCCCAGTGCCAAGGCTCTGGGAGGCCACGGCTGGCTCTGACTCTCACCCTGTCCTCCCCTCCTCACCCCAGGTCGTGAGCCAAGTCCCTCAAGCATGCCAGCAGCTGAATGAGGACAGAGACTTGTCTGTCTGTCTGTCTGTCTGTCTGTCCTAGAGCCAGGGTGTTGGGCGGCACCCTGGGTGGGGGCAGCTGGGAACAAGCCCTGGGAGTGCTGTGGCGGCAGCTACTATTCTGATTTTCTGAAGCCATTCTCTCATTCTCTGCCTCTCTCTGGGGAAGGAGACACACCCTCCTCTCCACCTTCAGGCCACTTGCCTGGTTCAAGTCCCATCTATCACTTGGTAACTGTGGAAGGAATAGTAGTGAGCGTGTGTGAAATGCTTACTGCGTGGCAGGCGCGGTGCTCAGCACTGCACGTGTTTTCTCACTTATTCCTCATATCACATGCACAAGGCAGTCCCATCATGATGTCCATTTTTTGAGGCTTAAGGGATAATATAACTTGTCTGCCAACACAGGTAGAAGCCTGGGCCACAATCTAGGTTCTTTTTTTTCCCCAAGACAGTCTTACTCTGTTGCCCAAGCTGAACTGCCGTGGCGTGATCTTAGTTCACTGCAACTTCCATCTCCCAGGTTCAAGCAGTTATCCTGCCTCAGCCTCCCGAGTAGCTGGGATTATAGGCATGCACCACCATGTCCAGCTAAATTTTGTATTTTTAGTAGAGATGGGGTTTTACCATGTTGGCCAGGCTGGTCTCAAACTTCTGACCTCAAGGGATCCGCCTGCCTCAGTCTCCCAAAGTGCTGGGATTACAGGTGTGAGCCACCATGCCGAGCCAGTCTAGGTCCTTAACCACCAAACAAAACTCTTCTCTGCTTCCAATCCCGCTCCCCACCCCAGTAATCCCTCCTCCACTGGAGGCCAGCATCCTTGCTCTTACATCCCTAATGGACCTGGTCACATCCCTGCTTAAACCCCACAGTGAGTGGACTTCTAGAAAAACATGGCACATTGAGCAGACAGATTTATCGCTGCTCCCTTCCAAAACTCCACTCTGATGACAGTAGAGGAAACAAACAAGGCATAAATCTATAAGGGGTGATGATGGATAACGAAGGATGTCAAGATTCTGGAAGCTGGGAAGCAGATGGCCGGGCAGTAACTGACTTGGTAGAGTGATGAAAACTGAGAGCCAAATGCCTGCAGGGAGGAACCATCCAGAAGGAGAAGCCCGGAAAAGCCTGTTTCCAGGGACCCCTCAGGGCCTTAGGGCCAGGAGGGCTGAGAACAGTGGGCTGAAAGTCTGTAAGAACTGATCAGACCCTATATCCCCTCCCAAACCCTGTGTAGCCAAGTGACAGCCACCTCTCCACTCAGCACAGGGCCAGGGATCACTCCCTGGAGAGGGTGAACCAAGAGGCTCTGGCCCAGCAACACTGGGCATAGATGAAGGCCCAAGGCAGAAGGACCTACAGAGAAGAGAGGACAAGCAAAAGTCTACACATCGAAGGGTAAGAAACACGCCAAGCCCCTTCCTCACTTGGATGCCGGAATGCTGCAGCCAGACATACACTCTCCCAGGAAAAGTCTAGAGGATTCTTCTCTGGGGAAACTGAATCACTCAGAAAAATGACCTCAGATACTGACATTAGAGGATCTCCCCAAAACAGCCCTATCTGAACCAGTCCTTCAGCAGTGACTTGGAAAAGTCCTGCCCAAGTCCACAAATTGCCCAATCGGTGTCTCTGCATCTCCTTGCTATATATGAAATACTGCCAATGCATTTTAAGAAAACTTTTTTTTGAGACAGAGTTTCTGTTGCCCAGGCTGGAGTACAATGGTGCAATCTCGGTTCACTGCAGCCTCCGCCTCCTGGGTTCAAGCGATTCTCCTGCCTCAGCTTTCTGAGCAGCTGCAATTACAGACACCAGTCACCGCACTTGGCTAATATTTTGTATTTTTTTAGTAGAAATACAGTTTCACCATGTTGGCCAGGCTGGCCTGCCTCGGCCTCCCAAAGTGCTGGGATTACAGGCATGAGCCACCTGGCCAAGAAAACTGTTAACATGAAACAAATATTTTTTTAAAAATAACCCAAAGGAAAGAAAAACATTTCAGGGAACAGAAGAAAAAAGTCAAATCCATGTAAGTAATAATCTCACAGAAATAAGAGAACCTACTGTACCCATGAAACAAGAATAGGATCAAAAGGTGCACAGGTTGAGCATGTCCAATCCCAAAATCCAAATGCTCCAAAATCCAAAACTTTTGAGCACTAACATGATGCTCAGAGGAAATGCTCTTCGGAGCACTTCAGATTTTGGACTTTCAGACTGGGGATTCTGAACTGCTAAGTATAATGCAAATACCACTCACCCCCAAAAAATCCAAAATCTAAAACACTTCTGGTCCCAAGTGTTTCAGATACAAGACACTTAATGTGTATTTAGTGAATGAAAAAGTTCAAGAAATTAAAAGTACAATGAAAAAAATAAAAAATTTAATAGGATTATAAAGTAAAGATGAATTAGATACCTCCTGGAAAATAGAAAGAGATGGCTGGGCACGCTGGCTCATGCCTGTAATCCCAGAGCATTGGGAGGCTGAGGGAGGAGTCTAGGAGTTCAAGTACAGCCTGAGCAACATGGCAGAACCCCATCTCTATGAAAAATTTAAAAATTAGCTGAGTGTGGTGGGACACACCTGTAGTCCCAGCTACTTGGGATGCTGAGGCAGGAGGATCATTTGTGGCTGGGAGGTCGAGGCTGCAGTGAGCCATGATTGTGGCACTGCACTGCAGCCTGGGCAACAAAGTGAGACCCTGTCTCAAAAAAAAAAAAAAAAAAAGAAAAAGAAAAAAAGAAAGAATAGAAAAGAAAATAGAGATGAAAAAGTAGAAAATGTTTAAAAATAAGAAAGCAAGAGAATAGCTGCATATGAAAGATTCCAGAAAGAGAAAATGTAAGAAAGTTATCAAATAAATAATATGACAACAGTTCAAGAACTGAAGGGCACAAGTTTCTGGATTAAAACAGTCCAATGAGTGCCACCTCAAATTAAAATAGACCAAGGCATATATTGTAAAATTTAAAATCACCAAAGAGAGAGAGAGAGTCCTAAAAGCTTCCAGATTTTTTAAAAGGTCACATTCAAATCAGAATGGGATGGGACCTCTTCAGAGCAATGTTGGAAACTAGAAGACAACAGAAAAATGCCTCCAACATTCTGAAGAAGAGTCACTTCCAACCCAGAAGTTGATATCAAATCAAAATATCAATCAGATATGAGGGAAGAATAAAGACACTTTGAGATGGGCAAACTGTTTACCTCCATGCACTCTTTCTCAGAAAGCTACTTGAGGATGTGCTCCACCAAAACAAACAAAAAAAAGATACCTCCCCCCAAAAAAGTACCATGGGATCCAAGAAACAGGAAGACCCTCCATGAATATTTTGGGGCAGGCCTAGAAAGCATCTAGTCTAAACTGGAGGACAGAGGGAAGTTGGTAGGAAGGTCCAGGAAAGAAGGGAACTGCTGGATTATCTGGTAGGGATTACCTTTGAAAAAACTGGATTAAGAGACATCTTATAAAACTATTAAAGGATCTGGAAGGCCTGGAGAAGCAACGAAAACCAAGCACATAAAAAACTTGTTCTTAAAAAGAAATGCCATCTAGATGGGGCGTGGTGGCTCACACCTGTAATCCCAGGACTTTCGGAGGCTAAGGTGTTGAATCACTTGAGGTCAGGAGTTCAAGACCAGCCTGGCCAACATGAGAACCCTGTCTCTACTAAAAATACAAACATTAGCTGGGTGGGGTGGCAGGTGCCTGTAATCCCAGCTACTTGGGAGGCTGAGGCATAAGAATCACTTGAACCTGGGAGGCAGAGGCTGCAGTAAGCCGAGACTGCACCACTGTACTCTAACTGGGGCAACAGAGTGAGACACTAAAAAAAAAAAAAAAATGCCATCTTATTACAACACTTAGTTCAGCCATCAAGATTTATAGCCATAATAATGAAAACACAGAATATGGGCTTAATCCAAATATGTTAACACTAAATTGGGATGAAAGGTGAGGGGACAAATGTATGTACAGGAAGTGATGTAAGGGTGCTAAATCCCAACCTTCCAGATAATATCGAAACTGGAAAATCAATAAATGAGAGTGTAGCAATGCTTTTTGGAAATAGAAGAGTAAATACAAGAAAAAGCTAAAAGTGTTAAGTTTGAAGGTGGTTGCCTAGAAAAAAGCAATGGAGGGTGGGGAGAAGTGGGGCAGGTATACAATGCTCTGCTGTTGCCATCTTATTCTTTTTTTGAGATGGAGTTTTTTTGCTCTTGTTGCCCAGGCTGGAGTACAGTGGCACAATCTTGGCTCACTGCAGCCTCTGCCTCCCGGGTTCAAGCAATTCTTCTGCCTCAGGTTCCTGAATAGCTGGGATTACAGGCGTCTGCCACCATGCCCAGCTGATTTTTTATATTTTTAGTAGAGAGGGGGTTTCACCATGTTGGCCAGGCTGGTCTCAAACTCCTGATCTCAGGTGATCCACCCACCTCGGCCTCCCAAAGAAATGAGATTACAGGCATGAGCCACTGCATCTAGCCTGCCATCTTGAATTCTTCATATCTTTGACCTTGCTCCTTGTAAGCGAGGTCTATTTATTTTATTACTATTATTTTGTTGAGACTTCTCAGTTTGCTGTTTGTTTTCTGCTATAGAAATTTGAAGTTTTTAAGCAATCAAATTTGTTAATCTTGTCTTTTTATAGCATCTGAGTGTTGTGTTAGAAAATCCTCTGCACCACTCCAAAGAAGTGAAATTCACCTGTTTTTCACTTATAATTAACTTCTTTAATCCAAATACAGAGATGCAAAGTGACGTTTAGCTAGTGAATCTTATCCAGTACCCTGGAAGCATCTTTATCAGTCCAGACTGACCACATGCAAACAGCACCACCTCCATGCCAGCCTGAGAAGTCTGTACTAAGCCCCTGGATACAGAACTCCAGGCCACAACCCCTCCAGTGATTTTCTGGGGGTGACATTTTATTAACAAAGATGGGTTTCCCTACATGTCCATCTTTACCAGGAATGGAAATTTACACAAAAGAGAAAAGATGCAGGGGAGGGTGGGGATGCACAGCTGGAACTTTCCAGCAGCCCAAGGGTTCATTTACCTCTCTGTTCCTAACCCATGTCGACCCTTGACCACAAGAACTGGCACTAGCTTGTCATGAAGAGTCCTAGAGAAGCCGTCTCCTGTGTGTTTGATTCTGGGAAGCTGGTCCTTGCCAGTGTCAACTATCCTACATGAGACAGAGAAAGTCACACTTAAGACCAATATATGGCATAATGATCTCACTGAGAAGGGCCCTGGTAGCCGAGGCAGTACTCTAAGACCAGCCTGCCACAGTGAGCCAAGCCTGGAAACAAAGCCAAGTTCAAGGTTGCTCCCCCAAGACATTCCTTTCTCTATTGGCCAAACAACAGGGGTGAGAGAGGCTCAGTTCCACCAGGAAGCATTCTTGGTTAAAAGCTTGAGAACTAATCTAGCTAACTTAAGTAAAAGGGACTTATTGAAAGACTGTCAGGGAAGTGACAGAATAGAAGGAAGCCGATGGATCAGGCTTGAGAACAGTTAAGAACCAAGAAACAAAGAGGAAGGCCCCAAGAACCACAACAACAGTCTCTTAACAGAAACGGTTCAGCCTGCCCACCCCACGACCTCTGGTGGTACTACAGCCATCTCTGTTTCCCCGCCTTTCTCACTCAAATGTCCACGTGCAAGGAAAGAGCATTTGGTTGGCTGAGTCTAAGTCACATGCACACTCCCTGGCTGCAGCAGGGCGAGAGAGGATCCGATGTGGCTCCTAGCTTTTCTTACTAAGACCCCACACAAAGGCAGATTCTCCACTCTGGAGACTGAAGGTCTATTAGGCAGAAACAGTGTCACTACTTGTTTTTAGACTCCGAGCAGGAAGGGACTTCACCCCAAAGAATGCTAAACCTAAGGCATCTGGGGGCCCTTACCTCATCTAGAGTTGATGAAAAATGATGTGGGTGGGGATGGGGAGAACTGCTTTTCCTAACAGTTCTTTCCATAACAGTTTTGATTGGAAGTTTAGTCCATTAACATTCAAGGTTATTATTGATCTGTAAGGACTTACTCTTGCCATTTTGCTATTTGTTTTCTGGTGGTTGTGGTCTTCTCTTTCTTCTTTCCTTCCTTCCTGTCTTCCTTTTTGTGAAGATGATTTTCTCTAGTGGTATGATTTAACTTCTTGCTTTTGGTTTTTTGTGTATTCATTGAGTGTTTTTTTGTTTTTTGTTTTTTGTTTTTTTGAGGTTCCCACAAGGCTTGCAATACTACCTTATCACCCATTGTTTTAAACTGATAACTTTACACTGCTTGCATAAAGGAACAAACAAATAAACAAGCAAAAAGAAAACTCACCAAAACTCTACACTTTAAATCTGTCCCTCTGCTTTTTAACTTTTTGTTGTTTCTACTTATATCTTATTGCACTGTGTCTTGAAAAGTTGTTGTAGTTATTATTTTTGTTTGGTTCATCTTTTAGTTTTTGTTGTTGTTTTTTTGAGACAGTCTCACTCTGTCACTTAGGCTGGAGTGCAGTGGTGCCATCTCGGCTCCCTGCAACCTCCACCTCCTGGTTCAAGCGATTCTCCTGCCTCAGCCTGCCAGGTAGCTGGGACTACAGACACATGTCATGAGGCCCAGCTAATTTTTTTTTTTTTTTGTATTTTTAGTAGAGATGCAGTTTCACTGTATTAGCCAAGATGGTCTCAATCACCTGAACTCGTGATTTGCCCGCCTTGGCCTCCCAAAGTGCTGGGATTACCGGCGTGAGCCACTGTGCCCGGCCTCATCTTTTAGTCTTTCTACTTAAGATAAGAGTTGTTTGCACACCACAATTACAGTGTTATAATACTCTGTGTTTTTCCGTGTACTTACTATTACCAGTGAGTTTTGTACCTTCAGATAATGTCTTATTGCTCACTAATATCCTTTTGTTTCTGATTGAAGACTTCCCTTTAGCATTTCTTGTAGGATAGGTCTGCTGTTGGTGAAATCCCTCAGCTTTTGTTTGTCTGGGAAAGTCTTTATTTCTCCTTCATGTTTGAAGGATATTTTCGCTGGATATATTATTCTAGGGTAAAAGGTTTTTTGTTTTTTTTTTTTCCTTCAGCCCATCACACATATCATGGCACTCTCTGCTGGCCTGTAAGGTTTCCACTGAAAGTCTGCTGCCAGATGCATTGGAGCTCCATTGTATGTTATTTGTTCCTTTTCTCTTGCTGCTTTAGGATCCTTTCTTTATCCTTGACCTTTGGAAGTTTGAATATTAAATGCCTTCAGGTAGTTTTCTTTGGGTTAAATCTACTTGGTGTCCTATAATGTTCTTGAATATTTATTCTCTGCTATTATCCCTTTGAATAAACTTTCTACCTCTATTTCTCCACTTCCTCTTTAAGGCCAGTAACTCCTGGCTTTGCCCTTTTGAGGCTATTTTTAGATCTTGTGGGCATACTTTGTTCTTTTAAATTTTTTGTCTCCTCTAATTGTGTATTTTCAAATAGTTTGTTTTCAAGCTCACTAATTTTTTCTTCTGCTTCATCAATTCCACTATTAAGAGACTCTGATGCATTATTTATTGTCGATTGCATTTTTCATCTCCAGAATTTCTGCTTGATTCTTTTTAATTATTTCAATCTCATTGTTAAATTTAACTGATAGAATTCCAAATTCTTTCTCTGTGTTATCTTTAATTTCTTTGAGTTTCCCTGAAACCACTATTTTGCATTCTCTGTCTGGAAGGTCACATATCTCTGTTTTTCTATGATTGGTCCTTGGTGCTTTAATTAGTTTGTTTGGTGAGGTCATGTTTTCCTGGATGGTCTTGATGCTTGTGGATATTTAATGCCTGAGCATTGAAGAGTTAGGTATTTATTGTAGTCTTCTCAGTCTAGCAGTGCATTACCCTCCCGGCTTTGCTATGTGCCAATACACATGGAGTATTCCCAGGCAGAGAGGCTCCCTCAAGCCTCAGTGTTCAAGGTGTTTACTGGAACTTCATCACAGAGGCATGCTTGATTGTCCACGTGGATGGATCTTCTCAGTTTTCAGTTTCCAGTCCTTCCAGGGGTGACCTAAAGCCTGGACTCTAAATCTCTTAGTTGGTTTTCCTGACCTGGCTAGACCCCACACTAAATCTCATTATTAGACTATCCGTTATGACCCAAGAGCCCCAGGCAAAGATACTCCTGTCAGGCATTACACATTGAAGATTACCTCCCAGGAGTCTAGGACAAAGGCCAGACCTCTTTTCGGTCAAGGTTAATTTTTATTTGAAACTGTACAACATGCCATCACTCCATTATCCTTTCTGTTTTATCTTCAAAATAACCCTAATTTATGGGTAAGGATGTTTATTATCATAAACAAGATCTCAAGAGGGAAGACACTTGGGCAAGGTTGCACAGTTGATCCTGGACTCATGGTACAAGACTCTTTTCACTCTCTGAGAGCCCCGAGTCCTGAGAAGAAGATGGAAACAAGGTGTGTATATGTGTGTGTGTGCACATGTGTGTTTGTGTGTGTAAATGTATATTTAATGAGTATGTGTGGATATGTGTATGTCTCTGTGTGTTTGTGTTTATATGTGGATGTTTGTGTGTCTATAAGTATTGTTATATATGTGTGTATCTGTCCAGTGGTGCACATCTGGAATGCCAGCTACTCAGGAAGCAGATGAAGGAGGATCACTTGAGCCCAGGAGTTTGAGAGAGAAAAAATTTCAATGATCTTGCAATTAGAAGAAGAAACCTGGGGCTGGACATAAAAAGACATAAAGCACCACATAAAGAGGCAGAGAAATGTCTAAAGAAAAACAAGTGATCAAGAATTAGTTAGTTCATCGATAAAGAAATATAGCACTTTAGCAGCAGAATAAAACTGTAAGATAATTTCCTCTAGAACCCTGACAATCTTTGTGAGAAAACTGTCGATCACATATGTTAATTGCCAAAACTTGCAGAACTCTGTGCAACAGAACTGGCTAGTAAAACCATCTTTCTTAAACTCATTATACTACAAGTGACATTCAACTTTTTCTCAAGCAAGATTTCACAAACCTATCTCCAGCTTCCAGATGGTGAGGGAAAGTGTGATCAGATTTTATGATAAATTGTGCCTGTCTCTGAGCCCATCTCCTCCTATTGAAGAGAAGGAAAATGAAGCAAGCACATTGCAGCACTGCCGACAAAAGTCACAAGATAAGCAAATCATTATTATTTAAAACCAGAGGGTCTTATAATTTATTCACGAATGCCACACATTCTATATTAGATCTTTCAGTTCAATTTACTTGTATTCTTTGAAGCAAATTTGTAAGATTCAAATTATTCAGAAAATACTCCCAAGCTAATAAAACACTTTAACCACAGGAAGTATCATGCTACACAATGGTGTGGTGGTGAAGGGTGTAGGCTCTAAAACCAGAAAACACAGGTTCAAGTCCTGGCTCTACCACTTTGGCAAGGTTACACGGTCTTGCTGTGCCTCAATATCTCCATCTAAAATGTGGGGATGACAATAATAGTGTCTATTTCACAGAGTTGTTTTGAGGAAAATAATATATATAAAGCACTTTGAACAGCAGTTATTGCTATATAAATGTTTGCTATAGTTATTTTAACATTTCAGATTATAAATATCTACCCTGTTACTCAGATAACAAGAGTCCCTAAGCTGATAACATGATGAAGAGCTTTTGGGTTTCTTAATTTCCATCAGTTTTGTGAGGGAAAAAATACCACATGAAGAAGAGCAACGAAGCAGGCGTGAGAAGGAAGCTTGGCTTAAGATTGGGGGGCTTGGATTTATTAGGCTTTTGTCTTCTAAAAATTTCCTAAGCTCCATTGATAAGATGTTCAATATCAATCTAGCTAAAAAGGACCAATAGACCCCACAAGACACAGAGTTAGAGACAAAAATAGAAGGGTAATAAATGAAATATGGAAAACTACACAACCAGAAAAATAAACAACTACCAGTATCCAAAACATGGCTAAATCTCACAGGATTATGTTGAATGAAAGAAGCCAGCCACAAACACACACATAAGGAATGATTCCATTTATATGAAGTTCAATAACAGGTGAAACGAATTCATGGAATCATGTGAGATTTAGCCATGTTTTGGGTGTCACCAAGATGGCACTTTTTGTGTTCTAACATGGTGGAAAGGACAGAAAAACAAAAGAAGAAAACTGAGCTAGGTAGCTCCCTCAAGCCCTTTCATAAGGTCACTAATCCCACTCATGAGGGGGCTCCTCCCTCATGACTTAGTCATCTCCTAAAGACTCCATCTGTTAATACTATCACATTGGGGTTTAAGTTCCAACATGAATTTTGGAGGAGACACAATCATTCCAACCATAGCAAATACACTTTACTAAAAAAGAAGAAAAAAGAAAAATCTTATCTCTAAACATAATTATTCTAAGAGTTTATTATATTTACAGCCCAGTTTTCCACTTGCATACATACATATTTGTGACCATGAGTGTCATTCTTAGCTGAGAAAAGTTTCAGCAAGTTAAGTTTTTTCTCACATTATCTATTAATATCTTATTCAGATAAAACCAAATTTCTAACCTAGATTTTAGGTTGAGATAGAAACCCATAGTCATTTGTTGCAATGTGAGAATGACAGAGAGAGATATTAACTAGCAGAATCCAACTATAAAAATAAATTTAAGAGCACAATTCTCTACTAATGACTCCCCCAGACAAATCATTACTTGGATAGCAATGAATCAACTAAAAATGAAAGTGAGAAAAATTCAAATCCTTTTTGTGATGGATGGATGTTTATGAGACTATTAAGTGAAGAGGGTTCAGAAACAAGGGAATAAATGGCATGCTGATTTGGGGTTGAATGGAGTAATGAGATGATCTTGGAAATACAAGAATCGTGCTTAATGGGACTTGTCTACTTGCAATTCAATAAACCAATATATGTAAATTCAAAGAGACAAAGGACATGAGCACTCAGAACAAAATTATAGGAATACAGCCAGTCACAGTGGCTCATGCCTGTAATCCCAGCACTTAGGGAAGCTGAGGCGGGCAAATCACCTGAGGTCAGGAGTTTCTGACCAGCCTGGCCAACGGGGTGAAACCCCATCTCTTCTAAAAATACAAAAATCAGCCGGGCATGGCGGTGGGTGCCTACAGTGCCAGCTACCTGGGAGGCTGAGGCATAAGAATCACTTGAACTGGAAGGCGGAGGTTGTAGTGACCCGATTGCCCCACTGCACTCCAGCCTGGGCGACAGAGTGAGATTCTGTCTCAAAAAACAAACAAACAAATACAAATTTGCTGTAATAAATTTAGCAAAGAGGCACTAAAGTTGAGATAAGGGTCACTGTTTCACGTCTGACACCTTTAATTCTTGAGTCATGGGGATGGCAAGCCACAAACAGAATCTTCTGACCGGAAGCTAAAACCAGCCTTTGGGGTGGGTTCAAAGAGACTGTTCAGACTCAAGATGTGAAAGCGGATGTTTCCTGGTAGAAAATATCCTGAATGCAAGGGCATTTTCAAAAACAGTGGTGCTGGGAGAAAGAGAATGCTGTGTGTTTAAAAAGAAAAAAAAAAGTAAAAGAATACAAACAAGGAAGAAAAAGTGACAGACAGTAGGGTGACCATACGTTCTCAGACCATCCAGGCTCTGAGGAGGGCGAGACTAGGCCAAAGTTACCCAGCAACAAGGTACATCTAAGGTTATGTCTGCTGTCCCGGTGCAATTATTATAGTGCGCCTTTCACTCTCCTAAGTGTCTGAATTTGGATGATAAAGCTTATGATCACCCTACCAAAGAGAGGAAATTAGCCAGAAGACCCATGTGTCCATTTTAAATGGTGTGGACTGGCCCACAGCCCCGTGCCGCTGCCCAGCTGAGCGGCGTGCACCACCTCTGCCTCGCCCTACCCCGCCCTGCCCGGGGCTCCAGGAAGGCTGGAGCGGAACCCTCGGCTCCCGCGCGGCTCTGGTGCCACCTGCAGGTTACGTGTGGGAACTGCTTTTCCACACCCCGACCCTGGACAACCTTGGACTTGGCCAAAAGACATTCCGATCACGCGAAGCCCCGGCTGGGGATTTGGCTGGACCCTGAAGTCCACGTTACAGCATAAGATGGGCCCAGCTTAAACCAACGAAGCCCAGCTCCTCCTCTTCCTACCCACTTCTGTTCTGTCTCATTTTGTAGACGGGAAACTGAAGCCTAATTCAGATTTTTCATTGGTAGGATTGTGAAGCAAACAGTTGGAGCCTCCCAGGTGCCATTCCCCACATCTCTGTCTTTCCCCTAATGTGTTAGGATAGTGGGGAAGCAAGAGAGCTTAAGCTCACTAAGCTCCTAACGTGTACAGGCCAGAGTGGGCACTTTTCTCTCCAGCCTTGCACTTGATGGGAAATAGGTGATCACACAACTAGGAGACAGGATCAGAGTGGGCTCGCGATGTGCTCACCGTCTGTCAGCTGAAACTGGAACCCAGTGTGAATATGTCAGTCTAAATGCAGAGCTCTATGCATGTTCCTCTCTATTCCTTTGGTCACCAACACCAATTCCCAAGGCAGAACCCCAGGAGGGCTGGACTGAAGGACCTGGAGGTAATAGAAAGCAGCTCAAGAGTGGTGTACATGTCACTGGACTTTGGATTCTCCTCTCTGTGTTGGAGCCTGTGAATTGCTACCGGCAGTAAACCGAGGACACTGTAGGGTTCACCTTCTTTTAGGGATCACAGTTCTGCTCGACCTATCTCCAATGTCTGAAAACTGTTGTTTTATATATTTTGTTCCATTTTTCTAGTTGTTCAAGGTGGGAGGCAAATCTGGTCCCTGTTAGCAATCATGGTCACATGTAGAGGTTGCAGGATGTTGTTTTTATCTGTATCTTTTTTTTTTTTTTGAGACAGGATCTCGCTCTGTCAACCCAAGTGGCGCCATCTCACCTCACTGCCACCTCCACTTCGTGGCCTCAAGTGATCCTCCCACTTCAGCCTCCTAAAGTGCTGGAATTACAGTTGTGAGCCACTGCACCTGGCCTAAAATTGTATCTTTCTTATTATCAGTGAAGTTAAACATTTTTTCCTGTGTATCAGCAGCATTTGCATTTCTTTTTCTTTGAACTTTCATATATTTTTCCCATTTTTCTTAGGATTGTTGGTCTTTGTCTTCTCTACTTTTAGAATAGAATGAATATGATATTAATCATACTTTGAATTGTGGCCATGATGGAGTACCTGTATTGATGATAGTCTCCCAGCATAAACAACTACAAAGTTGGATGAAATACATGAAGAAATTGTCTTCAGACATTGGGCAATAGGCAGTTCCAGGTACAATCTGAGAGACGGGAATCACATGAAGTGACTGCTACATTTTTCTGGTGGGGAGTTTCCAAAGCCTCAATGACAGCACCCAGAGGAAGAGGCCAAGCCGAGAGGATCAGTGTTGTTTGGTGGAGGAAACAGAGACTGCCACTCAGGGCTGCTAAAATGTGTGTGGCAGAGTCTCAGAAAGGACAGAGTTGCAGAGAAGGAGCCCCAGAAATCTTACAGAGGTTGCTGCAGGTCCTTAGCCAAATGCGAAACTATGAATGTGTGGATTGAGACTCTGCAAGGTCCAGCACAGAACAGCCAATGGGGAGCTGAAAGCTAAATAGTAATTTCAGTGGTCACAGACTGCTGGAGATACATCTGAATTCTAGCTCAGACAGAGTCTCCACTCTTGGAATCTCAGGTCTTGATGAATATCCCAGACACTCACAGGAGGGTCTAGAAGGCCATGCCTTGGGATTAAGGAAGATTCCCTAGGAATAAGGGCAAACCTAAAAAACAGCTCACCCTAACAAAACCTAAAATGGAGCCTTGACAAACATGATCCAGTTAACCCATCAGTAATTTAATTCCCTGCCAAAACAAAACTCAACACTAAAGTAGGATAACATAATCCACATCTTTACAATGAAGGTTCACAATGTCCAACAGATCAAGTAACACTAGACGTGTGAAAAAGTGAGAAAATGCATCCTAAAATTAAGAGAAAACTGGTCAATACGAACAGACCCACCATGCATGGCGGCTCATGCCTGTAATCCCAGCACTTTGGGAAGCCAAGGCAGATAGATCACTTGAGCTCAAGACTTTGAGACCAGCCTGGGCAAAATGGCAAAACCCCATTCTACTAAAAATTCAAAAATGAGCCATGTGCAGGGGTCCGTAACCCCCAGGCTGTGGACTGCACCAGTTAGGTACCTGTTAGGAACCAGGCTGCGCAGCAGGACGTGAGTGGTGGGCAGTGAGTGTTACTGCCTGAGCTCTGCGCCCTGTCAGATCAGCAGGCATTAGATTCTCACAGGAGCGTCAACCCTAATGTGAACTGCACATGTGAGGGATCTAGGTTTCACACTCTTTATGAGAATCTAACGCCTGATGATCTGAAGTAGAACAGTTTCATACCATAACCACTGCCCCTGATCCCGTCTGTGGAAAACTTGTCTTCTGTGAAACCAGTCAGGACTGCAGGTAGCAAGTGCCTGTGGTCCCAGCTACTTGGAAGGCTGAGGTGGAAGGATGGATTGAGCCTGGGAGGTGGAGGCTGCAGTGAGTTGAGATCATGCCGCTGCAATCCAGCCTGGACAACAGAGTGAGACCTTATCTCAAAGAAACAAATAAACAGAAAGAGCCAGGCATGGTGGCTCACACCTGTAATCCCAGCACTGAGATGGTGCCATTGCACTCTAGCCTGGGCTACAAAACCAAGCTCCATCAAAAAAAAAAAAAAAAAAAAAAAAAAAAAAAAAAAAAAAAAGAAAGAAAGAAAGAAAGAAAGAAAGAACGAACCCATAAATGGCTCACACATTGGAATTATCAGGCAAGAGGAGCTTTAAAGTAACTACATACATACATTAAAGAATTTAGAGAAATATCGACACCTGTGAAGGATGGTAAACTAAGAATTTAGAGAAATAAGTTTTAGTATAAGTATGTCCTAAATATGTATGGTACATACTTACTAAAATAGTTTACTTTTTATCAGAAATCTAAATTTAACTGGGTGTCCTATGTTTTATCCGGCATCTCTACCCCAAAGCCAAGCAGGAGAGAGTCCAGAGTCCTATCTTCCAGCAGGCGACCTAGCCTAGGACAGGGCCTGGCCAGGGGCAACTGTGCATTGGATGGGTTCGAGATGCCAGTCATTCAATGTGTCAAAGGTTTGCCAGGCCAGCATACAATCAATATTATTTTTATTTAACATTTTTGTCTAAAGCAACTTTAAAAATTTTAACCTTTTATTTGGAAATATAGATTCAGAGGAAATTTCAAAGATGGTACAGAGAGGTTTCATGGACTCACTCAGTTTCCTCCAAAGGTTCTATTTTGTATAATGTAGGACAATATCTAACAATGTCACATGTCTAGGTCTATGCCATTTTATCACATATGTAGACTCTTTTAACCACCACTACAATCAAGATACAGAACTGTTCCACCACCATGAAAATCCCCCTCCTGCTATTCCTCTGCACTCATTCCTGGCTCTTCCCCTCCACTATTCCTACTCCTGGCAACCACTAATCTGCTTTCTGTCTTCATAATCTTCTTACATCAAGAACATTATAAAATGCAAAAATTAGCCAGGTTTGGTGGCACCAGCTTGTAGTTCCAGCGACGTGGAGGCTGAGGCAGAAGAATCACTTGAACCTGGGAGGTGAAGGCTACAGTGTCCTGCCACTGCAGTCCAGCCTGAGAGACAGGGCGAGACTCTCTCAATGAATGAATGAATGAATGAATGAAGGCCTGGCACGGTGGCTCACACCTATAATCCCAGTGGTTTGGGAGGCCGAGCCAGGTGGACAAAAATTAGCCAGGCATGATGGTGCGTGCCTGTACTCCCAGTTACTTGGGAGGCTGAGGCATGAGAATCACTTGAACCCAAGAGGTGGAGGCTGCAGTGAGCTGAGATCGTGCCACTGCCCTCCAGTCTGGGCCACAGAGTGAGACTTCATCTCAAAAACAAAATAAAAAAAAACCAAACAAAGAAAAACAGAACATTATATAGATGGAATCACACAGTATGTGGCCTTTTGAGACTAGGTTTTTTTTTTTGTTTTTTTTTTCTACTCAGCAAATGCCTTTTAAGATCCATCCAAGTTGTGCATGTTCCTTTTTATTGTTTTTTTCTGTTTGAGATGGATTCTCACTCTCACCCAGGCTGGAATGCAGTGGCAAGATCTCAGCTCACTGCAACCTCTGCCTCCTGGGTTCAAGCCATTCTCCTGCCTCAGCCTCCTGAGTAGCTGAGATTATAGGCACTCACCACCATACCTGGCTTTGTTTGTTTGTTTTTTTGAGATGAAGTTTTGCTCTTGTTGCCCAGTACAATGGCGCAATCTCGGCTCACTGCAGCCTCTGCCTCCTGAGTTCAAGCAATTCTCCTGCCCCAGCCTCCTGAGCAGCTGGGAATACAGGTGCCTGCCACCATGTCCAGCTTTTTTTTTTTTTTTTTTTTTTGTATTTTTAGTAGAGATGGGGTTATACCATGTTGGCCAGGCTGGTATTGAACTCCTGACCTCAGGCGATCTGCCTGCCTCGGCCTCCCAAAGTGCTGAGTTTACATGTGTACGCCATCATAGTATTTCATAGAATGGATGTATCAGTTTGCTTAACCATTCACCTATTGGGGGGTACTTGGTTGTTTTCAGTTTGGGGTTATTACAAATAAATCTGCCATGAACAATCATGTGTGAGGTTTTGTGCAGACATTAGTTTTATTTTCTGGTACAAATGCTCAGAAGCAATTGCTGGGTCATATATTGAGGTGGATGTTTAATTAAAGAAGCTGCCAAACTACTTTTTAGAGTGTCTGCACCATTTTATATTCCCACCAGCGATGTATGAGAGAGTGAGTTTTGTCTGCATCCTCGCCAATATTTGATATTATCACTATGTTTGATTTGAGCTGTTTTAATAGATACGTAGTGATATCTTACTGTGGTTTTAATTTGCATTTCCCCAGTGGTTGGTGTTGAAGATCTATTCCTGTGCTTTAAGTCAACTCATTTTTAAAACCTAAATAAATTTATTTAAAAAGGAAACTTTTGCTTTGGGAGGCCAAGGCAGGCGAATTGCTTGAGTCCAGGAATTCAAGACCAGTCTGAGCACATGGTGAAACTCCGTCTCTACTAAAAATACAAATATCCAGCATGGTGGTGTGCGCCTATGGTTTCAGCTACTCGGGAAGTGAGGCAGGAGGATTGCTTGAGCCTGGGAGGTCAAGGCTGCCATGAGCCATGATTGCTCCATTATACTCCAGCCTGGGTGACAGAGCAAAACCCTACCTTAAATAAATAAATGAATAAAAGGAAATTTGTGATTAGTGGTTCTCAAAGTGTGGTCCCTGAGCCAGCAGCATCAGCATCACCATCACCTGAGAACTTGTTAGAAATGCAGATTCTCAGGTGCCACCCCAGACCTCCTGAATCAGAACCTCTGAGGCGTGGGTTCAGTGATCTGTGGGTTAACAAGCCCTCCCGGTGAGAATCGGTCTCATTTACTACAAATAGAAGGTAATGGTAAAAATAAATGCATCTGCGTATCACCTGAAATCCTCTTGTGGGCCTCAGGTTCACACACCACACTTCCGGGCAGGAGCCCCACCCACAGAGGCTATGACAAGAATGCTCCTGCCCCTGGGGCTGTGCAGTGACAGCTCACACAGCTCCACATGGCAGTTCTGAGTTTGGGAAGCGCTGATGCAGTCCTACCACAGCCCTTCCTGCCCTTCACTGGACTGAGAAAATCCGGGCTCTGAGGAGGGCGAGACTTGCCCAAGGTCACCCAGCAACATGGTCAGTCTCCTTTCCCAGGGTCCTCACAGTGCCTGGCCTGTTTAAAGCCTGCCTCTATTCACTGCTGAGTGAAAACTCCAGCTCCAAAACAGAATATGGGGAAGGATACTATCTTGGGCAGCTTATGTTTATAGCTGCAGATATACGGGAAAAAAGTCCAAAAATACTGTTGAAGCTGTTATTTAGGGAGAGAAGAAGTTTGCTGTTTGTGTTTTTAATTTTTATATTTCATAATTTTTATCACAATGCATAGTTACATAATCAAAATTTATTAAATGTTAAAAATTGACATGAAGCCTGATCCAGCCATGGCCTATCATTGGCAGAGTCAGGAAACCTTCCAGATAGAGCAGCCCCGCACCTGCCCCAGGTCACACCCTGGGCCTGGGCACATGCTAGGTCCTCTGTCTGGACATCCTCGCCCCGTGGTGGCCTCCACATCCGAACCCACCAGCACCTCCTGTGGGCGAGGCCCTCCCCTGCATCCAGCCCTGAGCACCCCCTAGCCCAGAGGGCACCTCATGGTGTGAGAGTCTGCCTGCCTGTCTCTAAAGAGAGGAAAGCTCCTTGGGACATGTGTTCCGCTTGACCATCACCCTGGCCTGGTACAGAAAGGTGGACAGTGGGTATTTGGTGAATAAATGAATGAATGATTGGAATGAATCCCCTAAATGGTGATTTCCTGAGGCCCTTCTCCAGCTGGCCCAGGCAGAACCAGTTCCACTTTTCACAGGAAAGCCAGGTGTGAGGAGCAGGGCAGGTATGTGTGAGGGGCCAGGTTCTCAAAGGCTGGATGGACACAGGGCTTGTGGTGGGTCTGGGGGTGGCAGTGCTGCTGTGGAATCTTCGGGGAGGGCTCATCCCTGGAATCCCCCAGGGGATCCTGCTGCGTGGTGTGAGAATTCCTGGCTGGTGGTGACACACAGGTACTTGCTTGGATTGGCCACCTGGTCCAGCCCAAGGAGCTGCGCCTCCAGCCCCTCAGGGCAAAACTCAATTTTGATGTGTGACAACAGCTGCAGGCAAGGGGAGGGAGAGGTGTGATGGGCCTTGGTCTTAGAAGCCAGAAGCCAGTTCATGCCCCTGCCTTGGTCTACGTGGGAAAGGGATGAGACCTCAGCTAGCTCTAGGGTCCTGGGTTATGGTAAGAAGGGCCCTCCCTTATGGACTCAGTGACACAGGCTGACCCAGCCCCTCCCCGAGCCTCATCAGTGAAACCAGGGGTTTCGACAGGGCTGGGCCAGGGCTCTCGACACCTCCCAGCTCTGACCTCTGGCTTTCTCCCAGGAGGGCAGAAGATCAGACAGAGGTGACCCAGGCTCCCCTGTTTACCTCAACCTCCTTGTGGAGCCTCCTTCTTTCTGCCTGTGCGGTGGGTGGGGCCAGAAGGAGGGGCACTCACCTGTGGGTCTCTGACTTCTCTGCCCAAGTGTGCCTAGAGAGCCTGGTCTACACCCAGTGCTCTGCTACACCTACGGCCTGGCCACAACCTCCCTGCCTCCAGAGCAGCCCTGGCCCAGGGAAGAAGCTGGTCTCTGTATGGAATGATAGGTAGAAAATGGAAGTGGGGACGACAGCTCTGGAAAGGAGCCAAGGAGGAGGTGCCTTCCCAAGGATGTGGAGGGTATTTTTTCCGGAATGGAGCTTGACTGTTGTGGGCAAACATCAGGAGGTGGAGAGGATGGTTCCCTCTGTGGGAGCCGGGACGACTTGCCTGGGCCAAATGGTGGTTGGCTGTGGGTAGGGCAGGCAGAGCTGGGGTGCCCAGAGCCTGGGGTCCCTGTCCTTGCAGAGGACTGGAAAACAAAACAAGTGTCCCCTGCCCTCTGGCTGGGGGACATCCTCCACTTCCAAGCCCAGACACACACCAGCTGCCACAAGCCCCTGAGGCTCTTCAGAGGACCAATGGGCAGCCACACCCATGCTGGGCCAGCCTTCTGGGCCCACCTGCACCCTGGTCAGAGCCCATGACTGAGGGGACTCTCTGGGGACAATGGGGGCAGTCTTATGCTGCCCTCTTACAGGTGGGTCAGTCCCTGGGATGTGGTGTTGGGCTGGGGTGGGCTGAGGCTGTTCTCTGCTGGGGTGCCTGGTGGACAGCACATAGAGCAACTTCTCCTTGGCTTTCCTGGACCCCAGGACACAGCTGAACACTGCGCTTTACCCTGGATGCCTTTGGATTCTCAGGGGACCCTGGGAAGGAAGAGGGAGATGCCCCACCAGGAGGCCAGGGCCCTGGGCCAGGCTTGCTCCTCCTAGTCCCTCCAGCAGGCACCTCCTCTCCAGATTGATATCACCTGTTTCCTGAAGTCCTGGGCTACTGACCAGAGAGAGCCCCAACACCCTCACCAAGGCCTGTTCTTACATCAGAGCAGCTAGTACATGAGTTCGGAGCTGAAGGGGGCAGAGAGAGAACACAGGGCTCTGTAAGAGTTCTCGGCTCCCTGTTGCAGTGGGCCCTGTAAGAAGGCCCCCCAAAAATCTGCAGCTGCTGTAAGTCACTGGGAGGAAACTGCGGCAGACATGCGTTTCCCAGCCTGGTAGATGCAGACGGGTGTCCGGGCCCCCGAGTGGGAGGCCCAAATGAGGCCTTGGATGTGGCAGTGCAGGAATTCTAGCCAGCACGGGGGCCCTGGGCAAGTCATTTAATCTCTCAGAACCCCACTCCTGGTCACCATGGGGCTCTTGTGTGGATGTAAAGGACCCTCAGGCCACTTATGTCCCATCAGTGGAAGCCTAGCATGGGTGGAGACCCCCGAGACTGAACTCAGTGGCGGGATCCAGCCCACCCAGCTCTCCTACTTAGAGCCCAGAGCCAGCAGGGTGGGCTTCCTGGAGACGCAGGCACTCCTGCGGGCTGGGGAGCATGAGCAGGGGTCCCTTTGGGGAGGTGGAAGAGGCTATGGTCAGTGGAGGCCATAATGAGGCAGAGCTTGGGCAGAAAAGACCTGTTGATCGGGGGATCTGAGATCCAACAGAGCCTGGACTAAGGACACTGTGCCACTCAGGCGGTGGAAACTGAGCTACGGCTGGGCCCCCTGGTCCTGAGTGAGGCCTTGCCAGTCCTGGAAGGTGTGCCAAAGGTGGCTCCATGTAAGGGTGCATCTGAGCACTTTTTTTTTTTTTTCATTTTTTTGAGACAGAGTCTTGCAGTGGCATGATCATAGCTTACTGCTGCTTCAAACTCCTGGGCTCAATTGATTCTCCCATCTCAGCCTCCCAAAGGGCAGGAATTACAGGCCTGAGCTACGGAGCCTGTTTTAAATCTTAATAAATATCTGCTCCTGGTCTGCTTCCCTGGCTGACACACTTGCTGGCATCTTGCATCTAGACAGACACGTTTCTGGACTTGGTTCCATTTGTTCTGATGGGCTCCTCTCTCAATGATCACATGTTACAGTATGTGGCTATTCTTACACATTTCTGTAAAGACTTGAGGGTTAGTATATTAATGTCAAAGTTCTACTGGTTTTCGAGGCTGGGTGGAATGTTTGGGCTAATTAAGTTGTGGGCATCTTGACAATATAGGCTTTCCCTCTGGGAACGGTGATTTTCGGATGCAGGTTTTGCACATTCTGGTTTATTGCTTGGCTCGCTGCCACAGAGGGATGGCACTGCTCCACACGCCATGCCCAAGAGATGTCCCACCTTATCTTTCTAAATCAAGCTGAATGTTCTCAGCTGACAGCATATCATCAGTGCTGCAGGGACTCACTCCCCACAACCCGAGATGAAGTGAGGTGGAGACTGTGGAGCAGATCCATGCTGACTGCATTTGTCCTTCCTGACCTGCACTGCTGCTGGCCGGGGCTGTGTCTGAGCTGACAGAGGGCATTGATTTGGGGACCAGGGAGGGGGCAGTACTGGAGAAATGCCCCTCACCTCCCTCAGCTCATCCTGTCCACCCAACACTTGGTCACCAAGGTCCCTGACTTCCAGGCCCCAGTCACCACTAACAGGGTGCTGCATGGGAACAAAGTGTAGGCCCAGAACCTGGAGTTCAGGTCACTCCTCCTTCCAGTTGAAGCCTCTATCCCTCCCAGGTGATTCCAGCCTCATTCCTCCATGGGCCAAATATCCTAAACAAACGCCTGGACTGGGGGTCTTTACTTAAGTGCCCAAAAGCACAAGCAGAAAGGCTCTGCATGCCCCCGTGGCCTGCCAGAGGTAAGAGCCTGCCCGTCAAAATGCACAATCCTGGTTTTTGCAGGAAGGTGAGAAGTGGAGGAGGAAAAAATCCATCTCATTCTTTTAGCAGGAACCTAAACTTGGGAAAGCCAGACCCAGTACATTTCTTAATCCGGATACTTTTATAACTGGTTACAGCGGGGTCACAAGCACAACTGTTTTCCAACATCTTTCAACTGGCCATATGACACCATGTAATTTATTTTTTTCTTTTTCGTTTTTAAGGCCAGCGGGAGTGACTCACACCTGTAATCTCAACACTTTCAGAGGCTGAGGCAGGAAGACTGCTTGAGGCCAGGGATTCGAGACCAGCCTGGGCAACATAGCAAGACCCCCTATGTAACAGAAAAACCCTGTCTCAAAAAAATTTTTTTTCAGTGCAGTGGCATGATCACAGCTCACCATAGCCTCCAGCTCCCGGGCTCAAGCAATACTGCCACCTCAGCAGTTGGGACTCTCAGAGCACACCACCACATCTGGCTGATGTTTTAATTTTTGGTAGAGGTGCAGTCTCACTATGTTGCCCAGGCTGGTCTTGAACTCCTGGCCTCAAGAGATCCTCCCAATGTGACCTCACAATGCACTGGGGTTACAGGCATGAGCCAACATGCAGCCCCTGCAAAATCTGTTCTCCAGGTGCTTCTTTTGGACCTCCTAGCTAGACTGTCATTGGCAAATACTAGTTTATTATTTTCCCACATTTATGTTAATGGATTTCCCATGTTTTATTTATCTAGACTAGGGTTTCTAAACAGCGGCACTATTGACGTTTTGGGCTGGATAATTCTTTGTTATGGAGCTGTTTGTGCCTCACAGGATGTTTATCAGCATCCCCAGCCTCTGCCTGCCACATGGCAGTAGCACTCCTCAGTGTGACAGCCAGAATCATTTCAGATATTGTCAAATATCCCCAGGGAGGCAAAATCACCTCCAGTTGAGAACTGCTGACCTAAAAACCTCTGGAACAATGTTAGATCATGGTAATGATAGCACATACTGCTCCTGACCTTAATGGGAATACCTCTGGCATCAAAGTATAGCAGCACCTGTATACTACTGTCTGGGCTGTTATTAGTACACTGTGTTAGTCCATTCTCACGCTGCTATGAAGAAATACCCCAAACTGGGTGATTTATAATGAAAAGAGGTTTAAGTTGACTCACAGTTCTGCACGGATGGGGAGGCCTCAGGAAACTTACAATTGTGGCAGAAGACACCTCTTCACAGGGCAGCAGGAGAGAGGAGGAGAGCGGAGCAAAGGGGAAAGCCTGTTGTAAAACCATCAGTTCTCATGAGAACTCACTCACTATCATGAGAACAGCATGAGAGAAACCGCCCCCGTGATTCAATTATCTCCACCTGGTCCCACCCTTGACCTGTGGGGATTATTGCAATTCAAGGTGAGATCTGGATGGGGACACAGAGTCAAACCATATCATATCCTTTATATTAGCATACTGTATCAAAGTATAATTTTCTTTCTTTCTTTCTTTTTCCCCCTTTGAGACAGAGCCTTGCTCTGGCTCTGGCTGGAGTGCAGTGGCACGATCTCAGCTCGTGGTAACCTCTGCCTCCTGGGTTCAAGCAATTCTTGTGCCTCAGCCTCCCAAGTAGCTGGAACTACAAGTGTGTGCCACCACACCCAGCTAATTTTGATTTTTTTTTTTTTTTTTTTTTTTGAGTACACATGGGATTTGACATGTTGTCCAGGCTGGTGTCAAACTCCTGGCCTCAAGTGATCCCGCCACTTTGGCCTCCCAAAGTGCTGGGATTACAGGCGTGGGCCACTGCACCCAGCCTGAAGTATAATTTTCATAATATGAAAAGTTTGACTTTCACACAAATAATGAAGGAATATGTATAAGATATTTTCTTTAATTTACAAGGGAGTCAGCAACACGGTGAAGCTAGTTCAAGGAGTGTTTTGAGAGACAGTGTCTGCAGTGTTCCAGGAAGGGCATTCTGAAATGCATTCTGAAATAGAGACAAAACTTGTTAATATCCTAAAGGGAGGTTGAGCGTGGTTGCTCATGCCTGTAATCCCAGCACTTAGGGAGGCCGAGATGGGAGGATCACCTGAGGTCAGGAGTTCAAGATCAGCCTGGCCAACATGGTGAAACCCTGTCTCTACTAAAAATATAAAAATTAGCCAGGTGCGGTAGTGGGTGCCTGTAGTCCCAGCTACTCACGAGGTTGAGGCAGTAGAATCGCTTGAACACGGAAGGCAGACACCTCAGTGAGCCGAGATCATGCCACTGCATTGCAGCCTGGGTGACAGAGCACGATTCTGTCTCAAAAAAAAAAAAAAAAAATTCATATTGGGAAATAAAACTGTCCTCTTTGGGAGTTATCTTTCCTACTGGACAGAAATCTGTAAGTTAACTTATATACATATTCTCCAGTATATTCATAACATACTCTCTAGTATATTTCCCTACACTAGTGATTTTCAAAGCATGGTCTCAAATTGGAAGCATCAGCATCACCTGGGAACATAGACATGCAATGCTCAGGCCCTCAGTCCTACTGAGTTAGAAACTCTGGTGTGGGGCCCAGCAGCCAGTTTCACAAGCCCTGCAGGTGATGATGATACACTCTAATGTGTGAGAGGTAAGGCTCTAAATAGTCAAATAATCTTTAATTATAAAATGAGTATCTATGAAACAATGCTACAGTAGGACATTAAAAGGGCACGCCACCCACCTTTAACTTTATTTCTAAATTTAAATATTTTGTCTGTCTGATCTTAAATTTGCTGTTTTGTTTTTCAAATACTAAGACAGTTTTCATCTTTTCCTAATTTTCTCTTTTTAAATAAAAAGTGGTTTTCCAAATCTATCCATTTTTCTCTTCTTTAAGCTATTGATAGGATGAAACTAAAGTTGAGCCATTCTTCTGTGGTTTTTTTTTTTTTTTCATACAGAGTCTCACTCTGTCACCCAGGCTGGAATGTAGTGGTGTGATCTTGGCTCACTGCAATCTCCACCTCCCAGGTTCAAGTGGTTCTTGTGCCTCAGTCTACTGAGTAGCTGGGATTTACAGGCACCCAGCACCACGCCCTGCTTTTTTTTTTTTTTTTTTTTTTTTTTTTCAGTAGAGAGAGATTTTGCCATTGGCCAGGGTGGTATCCCACTCCTGACCTCAGGTGATCTGCCTGCCTCAGCCTCCCAAAGTGCTAGGATTATAGGCATGAGCCACAGCGCCAAGCTTTTTTCTTTTCTTTTTTTTTTCTTTGTGACATGGTCTCATTCTGTTGCTCAGGCTGGATGGAGTACAGTGGTGCCATCATGGCTCACTGCAGCCTCCACCTCCCAGGCTCAAGAGATCCTTTGACCTCAGCCTCTTAGGTAGCTGCGACGACACGTGTGCACCAGCACAAGTGGCTAATTTTTTGTAGAGACTGGGGTCTCCCTATATTGCCCAACCAGGTCCAGAATTCCCAGGCTTAAGTGATTCACCAGCCTTGGCCTCCCAAAATGCTATGATTACAGGTCTTATGTTCTTAAAATTTTTCTTCGACATGGTATAGGATAGTCTAGTAACTTGACATATTGTTGTTTTCAACAGGCTAGTGCTTATGATTTGTAAAAGAACTCTTCAGAAACGAGCTCAATTTTACCATGAATTGGGACACTTTCCATTTCTTTCTATTCTATAGAGCAGTTTGTCATGAGTTCTGTCTTTAGAAAACCTGAAAGCCTGCAACAATCAAACCAGCTGCACCTGGTGCATGGGATAGGCATGGAATTGAGGACAGAGCTCTAACTACAGTCAGTCCTCTGTATCCTCGGGTTTGGGATCCCTGTGTTTTACCAACTGTGCATCAAAAATATTTGGAAAAAGTAAAACAATAAAAAACATACATTTATAAATACTTCATAACAGGTATTTACAAAGCATTTATGTTGCATTAGGTATTATAGTAATCTAGAGATGATTTAAAATCTACAGACGGATGTGTATAGGTTATTTGCAAATACTATGCCATATTATCTCAGGGACTTGAGCATCGGTGAATTTTGGTATCTCTGGAGTCTTGGAACCTATATCCTGAGGTTACTAAGGGATGACTGTATTCAATTTCTTCTCTGGTTATTAGTCTATTCTCTAATGTATTTTTGTTGTTGTTTTGTCTTTTTGTTTTTGCCTCTTCAAGTCAATGTCAGAAACTTAGTTGTTCTAGATTACCCATTAGCTCAAAGCTACCAGTAAGCTGACTACCACTGCAATCTAAGCAACCGATTTTTTTCCCCACCCGATTGGCAATAATTAAGAATCTATTGATGTTGAAGCTTTAGGGAGTTTTCCTGAGCATGTTAATTATGACAGCCCTTTTTGTTAGGCACCTAGACGACTCATCAAAATGAAATAAAATACCCATGCACTTGAAGAAGTTATCTGGTTATTTCGTTATCTGGGTGCTGGTTATGTGAGGTTTACAGTTGATGAAAACTTATTAAGCTTTATATTTACAATAGGTACAATGTTCTGTATGTGTAGTAGATTTCAATAATTTTTAAAATGTCTTTTGCCACAGCTCGCAGCTGTGTATAATGCTATTCGCTTAACGGCGGAAAACATGGCAATGACCTGAATCTCCCCGGCTCCCAGAATCCTGCCCACTTAAGTTAAACACATGAAATAACTCCCACTGTCAGTTAAACTGGCGGTGGGCGCTGGTTTTTTCTCCACGGAAGGATTCTGGGAGACGAGGAGGAGACGCCAGCTTTTCGCCCGAGCACCTCCAGGGGGCTGCGGTCCGCTCTCAACCTCACTGGACCAGCCCCCGCCCTCCCAGAGTCCGTTAGTCCAAGTCACGTGATCGTGGAATCAGCTGACCCCACGCGACTGGAAAAAGAAATTCCCGGGCCCTGGCTTCCTGGCGCGCTGATGAGGCACCAGGGGTGAAGCAAGGCATGGGCTGCTGGAGCGGGAATTCGGGGGCGCCAGTGGCTGCGGAAACGAGGGGAGGTTGTCTGCCCTGGCCTCTCCGGAAATACAGTGTGTGCGAGCGTGAGGGCTGCGGGTCTGGTAGAGAAAAGTCCACCGCCATCCCGCTCCCGAGACGGGGCGGGGGGGGGGGGCGGGGGGGGGGCGGGGGGGGGTGGCGAGTAAGACGGAGCAGGCCGGCCAGCTCAGAGTCCCCGTGCTTCCCTGGCGGGAGGAAGGGCCCCTGTCTCCGGGGGCAGGAAGTGGGGCTTGTCTGGAGCTGGGAGTCCTTTCAGGTCTTCCCCAGCCCCAAGAGGACCTCCCAAGGACACCGTCTTCCCCAGCCCTCCTGTGGGACTTGGACACTTGCTTAGAATTAGTCCACAGTGTTAGGAAGCCCCTCCACTCTCTCCAGATCCCGAAAGTAGTAGTTTTGGGGTTGAGACTTATCTGTCCATCCATCTAATCCACCCATCCATCCAACCATCCATCCATCCATCCATCCAATCATCCAATCCATCCATCCGTGCGTTCTAAGCCTCTAGTCCATACCATGAAGTGTGCTAGGCACTGGGACGACTTGAGCTGCGAGGGAAGGGGAAATCGGAGGCTTGAATTGGCAGTCATAGTTAAGGCTCCAGGGGCAGAGACCTAACCACGCCTTGTGTGTAGTGCTAAGGGGCCTCCCTGAGGATGCCATCAACCTTAAAGACCGATGGCAGGAGCTGGCTGGCTGAAGTAGTTTGTGTACCAGGGGTTGGGAGGCAAGGGTGGGAGGTGTGTGTCTTCAGACAGGGAACAGCATGTGCAGAGACCAGGTTAGAGAGAGCATGGCTCCCCAGGAATGAATACATTTCCCATAGCTGGGAGAGGATCATCTGGAGGTTAGGGAAAGATGAGGTTGCACAAGTAAAGATCAAATCTTCCTGGCTCTTGGATCACCACAGTCAAGATAATGAACATATCCACCCGCCCCAAAAATTTCCTTGTGTGAGGGGCTATTTTAGGAAGTATGATCAAGAAGGGCCGGCCTGACCGGGTGCAGTGGCTCAAGCCTGTAATCCCAGCACTTTGGGAGGCTGAGGTGTGTGGATGACCTGAGGTCAGGAGTTCGAGATCAGCATGGCCAACGTGGTGAAACCCTGTCTCTACTAAAAATACAAAAAAGCCGGGTGAGATGGTGCATACCTGCAGTCCCAGCTACTTGGGAGGCTGAGGCAGAATTGCTTGAACCCGGGAGACGGATGTTACAGTGAGTCAAGATTGTGCCATTGCACTCCAGCCTGGGCAACAGAGCGAGACTCCGTCTTTGGGGAAAAAAAAAGAGGGGGCCGGTCTGATGAGGGGTCACTTGAGCCGAGAGTGGAATGAAATAAAGATAGCAAGCCACACAGAGAATGCAGCAGGCATGGCGGCGGGAGCAAGGCTGGTGTCCCCGAGCAGCAGCAGGGAAGCCGTAGTGGCTGGAGTTGTGTGGGTATGGGGAAGAGGGGAGAGAGATCACCCATCTGTGTGAGGCCCAGGACTTTGTTTTATCCCCTGCTGTACCCCCAGCGCTTAGAGTGGGAACTAGCACAGAGAAGGCGCTTGATTGATGTTTGCTGAGCAGACGAATGCCTGGAGTAGACCTCAGAGCAGGGTTTGGTGGCAGGGTGGGTCAGGGAGAGAGTTCACTCAACAGCCTGGTGATAGGGGAGAACAAGTGGCCAGAGGGTTTCCATCTGTGATGGGGACCAGGGTTCCCTGCTGGACAGAAGTGTGGGAGACACGGACCCTGGCCACACCTCAGCCATCCCTCAGGCATGATTACCTGCCTCCCTCCCTTGCAGAAGTTTCAGTTCTCTGGTGATCTGGACTGTCCCAAGTGGGTCCTGGCAGAGATTGGCACGCTGGCCAAGATGGTTGAGTGCACAGGGTCTAGTCTGGGTGGAGGAGGGGTGCTGGGGCTGGGGATTGTGGGTGTAGAGGATGGTGAGGTTTTCTGGGGTTGGGACCTCAGTGGTCTAAGCCTGTGCTACCATGCTTTGTGACCTTGATCAGCGGCTGGCCTGCTCTGAGCCAGTCCCCAGGAAGGAGGGGTGAGGTTCGCCAGCCTGGCTGATGTAAGGACTTCCTTTCCAGTTCTCTGTGAAGTTGCAGCTGCTCTGCAGCCAGGTACTAAAGAGCTGCTGGGACAGGGGAATGATGTGAGTACAAGACCCAGCACCCCATTGTCCCATGACCTTATGACCCCCAGTGCCCTGAAGCTCTGCACTAGGCCCGGGGAGATGGGTGACCCAGCCTCGAAATCTCTCTGGGCACCTCCCATACTTCTTTCCAGCCTGTCTGTTCTTATTGCAGGATCCAGGCTAGGGGTGAGGGGCTGGTGAATAGGGTACTGGCACCCCCCGAAGGTCTCCCTTCCCCATAGTATGAGAAGATCCTGAAGCTCATGGCTGATGCCAAGTTTGGTGAGTACCCCGCTGAGTCCACAGGTCCCAGGCAACCCTGGGACTTCGATGTGGTGCCTGGTACAGAGGGGTCCCCCACCCCTCCCTGCAGCATCCTTAACTTACCTTCCCTAGTGGAGGAGCATGAGGGAAAGAAAGACATGGACAGTCCCACCTTCCTGTCCTCTGCCAGTTCCTGGTGGAGCAGGAGCAGTGCCTGTGGCTTCAGGAGGCCTGGGAGCTTTGTGCTGAAGTTAATAGGGTAACCGGGAGGTGGCTGGGGCCACAGTGACACCCCCTGTCCCACTCACGGGTCCATCAGAGTCAGGCGATGTGAAGGCCACAGTAGCAGTGCTGAGTTTCATCCTCTCCAGTGCGGCCAAGCACAGTGTCAATGGCGGCTCCTTGGCCAGTGAACTGCAGCAGCTAGGGCTGCCCAAAGGTATGGGTTGTGGGTGGGCAGCTGGGCAGCCTGTGTGGGCTAAGGGCTGCTACCAAAGCCGTGTGACCCTGAGGTGTACTCTGCCTCGTCTGGGCCAGGAACCTAAGCCAAGCCCCCACCTGCTACCCACAGAGCTACTCCATTCTATCCCCAGAGCAAGCGGCCGGCCTGTGCCGCTGTTATGAGGAGAAGCAAAGCCCCTTGCAGAATCACTTGTGGATCTGCAGCCTACGCAGCAAGTATGAGGCCAGCCAGGGTCCAGGCTCCTTCTAGAAGGTGCATGCAGCACAAAAGTGCATGGAGAGTCCAGGGAGACAACTTAACCATGGTCACATACCAAGCAGCTGCAGAGCTGGGACCTGACCCTGGCTCTCCTGACTCCGCGGGCTGTGGATTTGTACCTACAGGATCAGACCTTGCCCTTTCCTCCTGGCTGACCCTTCCCTAGTCCCCTGTGCCCCATGTGTGAGCACCCAGCTCACTCTTATTCCTCCCTCTCCAAAGCATGGTCCCTGGGAGCACCAGGGGCAAAAGGGGCAGCAGAGACTGTGGACCCCTCAGCTGCACCTAAGACCTCTGTGTGGTTTAGCTATGTGTGCTGGGGGAGGCTTTTGGCCACCATTTCCCCCTCTGTAAATGAGACTGATACCTGTGGCATGGAGGGCGGGAGGCCGGTGTGAGTGACAAGCACTTGGAGCAGGGCCCTGAGTGAGCATGGACCTGGAAACGGGTGTTCCTTGACTTTATGCACCTTGGGAATGGGAGTGGGGCTCCCTGCGTGGGTTGATAGTTCATTGCTTTCCCCCACTCTGCCTCTTTCCCAGCCCTGCAAGTCCAGTCATTGGGGGTCCAGAAGGGAAGAAGCCCCTGGCTGTGTTACTTTGGGCTGGTGCCTCGCCCTCTCTGGCTCTGAGTTCCTGGGAACGTCAGCACCCAAGCCATGCCCTCAAGTTTATCACCTTGACAAGAAAGGCGGGGACACTGGGATCAGGCCCACCCCCCTGGCCTTAAATCCCATGGCCCCAGCTGGAGGATGAGGAGGTGCTGGGCTTGGATGGGGGAATCAGGGGTGTAAAGGGATCTGCTCGCCCCTCAGCTTGGCTCAAAGGCTTGAGGCATCAATGGTTGAGCCTGCCCCTCAGGAAGCAGCCCGGGCCCAGCCAGACACTCACCAGGACGAGGGCAACTCTGACGAGCAGGAGGCCCAGGATGAGGAGAGCCATGGCATAGCTGGAGATGAAGACGCCCAGCGGGCTGGAGGCTTTGGGGCCAGGAGTGCCTAGAGCAGAGCTAGAAGACTATGACCAGGTGGAGCCCTGCCTCCCAGACTTCTGAGAAGGCAGAATCTGGGCCCAGAAGGTGTTGTGGGACCAGAGATCTGGGGCTAGGAGCATCTTGGAGGGCTCCATGAGGTGGGGAGGCAGGCTTCAGATCAGGGCATGTGGAGTAGGCAGATGGACAGAGGGAGAGGGCCTGCAGAGGGAAGGAGGTACTGACTGAGGTCTGGGATGACGGGTGTGCAGACCCTGGTGCAAACAGTCCCAGGAAGCTTTTACTCCTGGGGGGAGGCGGAGAGGGAGCAGGCCTGTCGCATGGTGAGAGAGGAAGAAAGAGAGAGGAGGCATCAGGCTCTTTTAAACAACCAGCTCTCCTGTGAACTGATAGAAAACTCACTCATTGAATCACTTGAACCTGGGAGATGGAGGGTACAGTGAGCTGAGATCACACCACTGCACTCCAGCCTGGGCTGTGAGTGAACTCTGTCTCAAAAAAAAAAAAAAAAAAAAGAAAAGAAAAGAAAAAGGAAAAAAAAAAGAAAAAGAAAAAACAAAAGAAGAAAACTCACTCATTACCATGGAGAGGGCACTAAGCCTTTCAAGAGGGGTCCCCCACCATGACCCAAACACCTCACACTATAGGCCCCACCTCCAGCATTGGGGATCACATTTCAACACCAGATGTGGATGGGACAAGTATCCAAACTATGTCAGAGGCCTCCACCTCCCTCTCATCAGAGTCTTCTGTCCTCAGTTCAGGTGCATGCTGGCCTCCATGCCTGGCTTCCTAGGAAGTCATCTTGGCCCCAAGGGGTTGGGCAGGGCCACTAGGCTGAGGGTTGGAGCCCTATCTCTCCTAGTCCCAGCCTGGGTCTCCATCACTGGCTAGCCCACTCTGCTTGCTGTGTTCTCTCCACACCTGTTCCCTGCAGCCCAGGGGTCAGTCTGGGTGCAGGCCTGGGTAGAGGTCCAGAAGCAGACTCTGCACCCCCGGAGCTCATACCTCCTGTGCACCATGGCAGCCAAAATGCACCAGCATGGCCAGGAGCGCTGGCTTGTCCCTGTAATCCCAGTGTTTTGGGAGGCTGAGGTGGAAAGCTCTTGAGACAAGCCTGGGCAACATAGCCAGACCCTGTCTCTACAAAAAATAAAATTAGGCATGGTGGCATGCACCTGTGGTCCCAGCTACTCAGGAGGCTGAGGTGGGAAGATCGCATGAACCCAGGAGGTCAAGGCTGCAGTGAGCTATGATTATACCACCGCACTCCAGCTTGGACAACGGAGCAAGACCCTGTCTCTAAAACAAGAAACAAAGTGCACCAGTGTGTGGATACCAGCTTCTCCTGGTGTGTGGACCTGACCGTACTTGGCCCCATCGGTGAGTAAGAGGCTGCCTGCTGACTTCCAGAACATTCTCACCACTACACCTGTGTCCCTCCTGCATGCTCTGGCAGGCTTTGTGAGCGGGCCTGTCAGCTACCTCTCTCGCTGCCCTAAGGCCCAGCTAAAACCATACCTGCCCCTGAGAACTTTGTCCTGATGAGTCTTTCCCCCACCCATAGGCCCCCTCATTTCAGAGCTTTTGGTAAGGTGAGTATAAGGATCGACTCTCTGCTATCAGCCTGGGAGGAATTGTCCCTAGGGTTGGGTCACTGGATGGCATATGAGGGTCTAGACCAGGACCCAGATGCCTGTAACCTGAAGGACAGGCTCTCGGTTGCCCCACCTTCACAGAGCCCCTCATCCAATCTGACCTTCTGGGACAGGCCCGACCCCTGCATCCTTTGGTCTTGGTCCCTACTGGGAACTCTGGTTACCCTGGCTTACCTACTTTGACTCCAGAGGTAATGCTGACATCCCCCATGAGACACAGTGACAGATTGCTTACCTGGCTCAGAGTCACCATGGCCAGGCAGAGCTCAGGTCCTGGCCCTGTTCACCTTCTGCCTGCTGGGTTCAAGTGATTCTCCTGCCTCAGCCTTCCGAGTAGCTGGGAGTACAGGTGCATGCCACCATGCCCAGCTAATTTTTTGTAGTGTTAGTAGAGATGGGGTTTCACCATGTTACCTGGGATGGTCTTGATCTCCTGACCTCGTGATCCACCCACCTCAGCCTTTCAAAGTGTTGAGATTACAGGCCTGAGCCACTGCACCCAGCCTCCCTAACACCCTTCTAGCTCTGGTGCCCTGCAGGGTCTACTTTGGAGCACCTGGAGCCCAAGAAGGTGCCCCTCACCTTTGTGATCCCAGGGACCCCCTCCCTGATCATGAAGAATGTAGACCCAAACCCACTGTGGTGCCTGAAGGAGCAGGGTCAGCCTCTGCCTCCCACAGCCTCTCTGATGGTGAGTATGTTATCCCAGCAGCGAGAGCTGGGAGCAGAATCAGGAGGATGGGGGGTTTTCTCTGTAGGTAGCTCTGGGCTCCAGGGTGGAGCTCTTTTAACCTGGTCCCTCCCCTGTGACTCTCCTTGGCCCCAGGCAATGAAAGCAGCTTGCTGGAGGTCACCTGTCAGGTGGGGACAGAGAGGGATCTGGGTTCTTTCTCATCCAGCTGCAGCTCCCCCTCCCCCTGGCTCCTTCCCCCAGGTGATAGAGAACCTGGCATGCTGTGCCCCATAGAAGAGTCCCCTTTCCTTCTGGTGATGGATGGAAACCAGCTTAGGGTGGGAGGGATGAGGGTTCTGGGGGCTCTACCAGCCCTGCCTCACATTTGAAGGATGGCATCTGGGCGGCAGCATGGTTTAGGCTAGACAAGGTGGCCCCTAGGTTTATAGCCTGGCCTCGGGCAGGATGCTGCCATGCCACCTTTTCTTCTGCGCATCCTGAACCGGCACCCTACTTAGTTAAATGTCCTCAGGCCTCCTGCACCTTGGGCATTGCCCCCACTCCCTGCCCAGGCACAGCTGTCCTTTTCCTGGACTAATCTTCAGAGATTCTTGTCCAGCCCACAGCTTTGCTGGACATCGCAGGCTGGGCCAGGCCCCCTGCCCAGCACTAACATCTCTCTGTGAGTCTCAACCAGACTGAGCTGCAGCTTCAGGGTCAGGGTAGGTGCTGACTTAATTGATGTGACTCAGGACAAGGGGGTTTATTGATGGTGTCACATCTGCTTAAGCTCTTGGCCTCTGTGGTTTCTTTGGGGGCAAGATATTCCTCTGTCCCATGCTTAGGTGCCCACATGTGGCCACAGTGCCTTTCCTACCACCATCCCTATTGGAGGCCAGTGTCCAGGCACCTGTGGCTCCAGGCAGAAGGCTGAGTGCAGAGCCAGGCCAGGGCAGATGTTCTGCAGGGGCTGCAGGAGCTGAGAGCCCTGGCCACCCAGCCCGTGGCCATCCATTCCCCTTCACTGTGCTGGCCCCTCATCCACCATCCTTCCAGGGGCTAGGCCTGGGGCCAAACTGACTTTTGCCTGCCCCTGGTTCCCCTTGTGCCTGCCAGGTTCTTGGCTGAGCATGATGGTCTTGTCCATTTCCTTGATTTTCCTCAATCAGAGGTTTATAGAGCCACTTGGGGACATCACATCTCCTGTCCAGCAGGTCCTCACCAGAGACAGGACTGCTTGGGCCAGGCCTGGGATACTCAGGGGTCACACTCGCCTGTTGGGACCTAGCTTTAGCGGCGCCAGTCTGGGCAATGGCCTGATGGGCGGCTGCCCCTTCTCTGCTTGGGGAGGCAGGAGAGGAAGGTCAGGCAGGAGATCTGCTTCCTGCCCACCTGAGGCTGGTTGGAAGCAGGGCGCCCACCTGTGCCTGTCTCACCTTGCTGCAGGTGCATTGGAGGCTGAACCCCTCTCCTGATCTCCTGCAGGTGCGGATTCCAGGTTTACAGTAGGTTTTGGAGTGGGCTCCAGAGCTGTCCTGGCCCTAGGAAACCCTGGGCTCCATGAGTCCATGGCCTAGCCAGATTGTTTCCCACACTGTCACTCCCCACTGTCACCTCCCCAAACATGGGGCTGCATGCTCTGTGCCCTGGGTGGGACATTGGAAGGAGTTCCACCTTCCAGGTTTGGATCACAGTAAAGCCTCTGCCATGGGGATGTGCTGGCTGAGACAGATGGGGTTGAACCAGCCCTGTCATGTTGGTCTTGGGCAAGTCACCTGTGCCTTGCTTCCCTTTCCCCAGCAGCTGGACAGGGATAATAGCAGCTATTTCACCCATACTCAGGTGCTCACTTGTTAGCAGGAACTGAGTCCTGGAGGAGGTGCAGGGGGAGCCATCGAGGCAGCACTGCAGCTGGACCTGGTCTGAGTCACTGCTCCTGGCTGTGAGATGTGTCTCTCCCTCTGTTTATTCATCTGAAGGACAGGGCTGTGCTGTTCTGGGGTCACTGTGACAATGCAGCTGGCCTGTGTGAGTTGGTGGTGGCCTCCTGAGATGGTTTGAGGTGGACTGAAGGTGTGTCTTGAATGCCCCCTCACTCCCTTGAGGAAGACCCACTTCGGGAAGACTCACATGTCTGTATGAAGGAAACCAGGTTCCCTGCCCTTCAGCTGTCCTCTGTCCCTTCCCAGCCCCCTCTGCTGTCCTGCAGGCTCTGGCGGTGGCCATCCAGCTTGGTGGCTGTCTGGCTCGTCCACACTTGCAGGTGGATCCTCCCTCCGCACATGGTTCATGTGTCATTATGTCACCTCCAGACAGGCCATGCTAGCCCCAGGGCCTCCTTTCCCTGGTACCCAGCCCCCACCACTAGGTATGTGCCCCCTCCCTAAAGCCCGCTGTGTTCACCAGCTGTGTTTGAACTCTGTCTCTGTGCAAGGCCTCATGCAAAGCCTGAAACAGCCTGGCTTGTAGAGGGCCAGGAGACCAAAGCTTGAAAACAGAGTGATGGTCTCCCAGAGTCCACTTAGCCTGAGCCCCAGGGCTGCATCCATGCTGGTCCTGGCTCCAGTGGGTCAATTCTCTCCCGTGATGTCTGTAAGGGCTCCTGTGGTGATGGAGGTGGCTGGAGAGAACAGGCTGCCATAACCCTCCCTCCCTGAGAAGGCCCAATGGGGAACGTTTTAGGCATCAGGGCATCCCGGGGAGCATCTTCCAGGGACCCCTCCTACACCCTGCCCCGCCCTGGCTCTCTAGTGAGAAATTGCAGTTGCTTGGACAGTGGGGCTGACCCAGGACAAGTACATCTATTAGGCTGGTCTTTGGGGTGCTGCGGTGGGGGCAGGGGCACTTCATGGATAGGAAGGAGAGGCCTGTGTGTTCCAGAAGTACAGAGGAGCCTGGTGCTGGCTGCAGTCAACCCCGATGTGATGACCTTTCTACCCACCCTCTTTGATGTCTTGGTGCTGGCCGCTGTCTTTGGCCAGGTAAGCTCATAGTCTGGGCTCCTGGGGTCCCCTCACTGGGCCTGCCCACTGCTTGCAGGTAGGGGAGCCTAAGGGCGAGGACTGTCCTTGGCTTCCCCTTCCAGATTGTGGGTTCAAAGACCATTCCTGGGTTCCACCACCACCAAGCCTCAACGGTGTCCTGATGGGCACAGGAGCTGCTGGGGCTTTCTAGGTTAAGACCCTTGCCTATCCCGGTGTTACCCCCGTGCAGTAGGGGGGCTGCAGGGGTCAGCCTCAGTCTCTGCCCTGGGAGCCTGCCTTACCTTACCCCGGCAGCCCCACACCTGCCCTGGAAGAACCCCCACACCCAGTGGCTCTGATCCACTGTAGAGCAGCCAGGACACCTGTTGCTCACATCCTCTGGCCTGAGGCTGACTGGCATTGTGGCTGGGTTTGGGGTTCAGGGTTCTGGGTGGGCCTTGCCCTCAGCAGCTCCCAATCCCACTCTGACCCCTTTTCAATCTTCCTCCTCTTGTGGGCTCTATCCTTGGACCCTCCCAGCTCCTCACACCGGATGACTTTCTAAATATCCAGAAATCACTTTTTAAAATACCACTCTAGGAGTGCCTAGAGCAGACAAATAAGGCTATGGCCAGGCAAGGCTCTGCCTCTCAGACTTCTGAGAAGGCAGAATCTGGGCCCAGAAGTTGCTGTGGGACCAGAGAGCTGGGGCTAGAAGCATCTGGGTGGGCTCCGTGAGGAGGGGAGGCAGGTTTCAGATCAGGGTATGTAGAGGAAGTGAGCCCGAGGAAGGAGGCAGGTGGACAGATGGAGGGGGCCTACAGAGGGAAGGAGGTACTGACTGAGGTCTGGGATGACCATGTATACCAAGAGGCCCTCTGCCTCCCCCAGGATGTGCAGACCCTGGCGCACACAGTCCCACATGAGAGCCTGGGCTGGCACCACCCTGAAGAAGGTGGCACCCACTCTCGTGGTCAGTGGATGCAGCCTGGTGGGAGGATCATCCCACTTCAGGGGGCTGGCAGCCTGAGGGGTCTAAGGGAGGTCATCTCTTCCAGCCTCCTGCCCTCAACCCCAGAACGCAGGTCGGAGCCCTGGGCCACCCAGGCCACCCTGGACCCACCAGAATTCCTCCACCACCTCTTGGTCAAAGTTTTGTAGAGGTCTGAGGACAAGGGTCAGCTGGGGGATCAGGAGAGGATGAAGAGGGTCACAGCTCTACCAAAGTCTTGTCCAGTCCTCCCCCATCTTCCCGAAGCCTCTTCCCCGACCGCTCTACTTCATCCAGCCACTTCACCCATCTCGTCAGCTGCCCCTGAAGTGTCCAGAAGTCAGGGCTGGTTTTGTCCTCCAAGGCCTTGCTGTAGTGCTGGCCCAGGATCTGCAGCCAAACTTGTACAGCACCAGCTCCGCCTTCTCCCCTAGAGCGATGGGGGTGGAGGCGGCATCAGCCTGCACTCCCTCTCCTAGAAGCCCTGGGGTGGGACGCGCACCCAAGCTCTAATGCTCCATCCAGGGGTCAGCTGCTGCTGGTCTAAAAATGAGATTTCTTGCTGCCTGTATTTGTGTGACCCATGAGCTAAGAATGGCTTTTACATGTTTAAATGGTTGAAAACATGGAAAGTAGAATCGTATCTTGTGACATATGAGAAGTACGTGACACGCAAACTTCCACGTCCATAAAAAAAGGTTTCTGGGAATGTGGCCATGCTCATTTGTTGACATGTTGTCTAGGGCTGCTTTCTTGCTGCAGGGGAGGGTTTGAGTATGTGGTGACGGAGACACAGTGGCCTGCGGAGCCTTAAAGAGTTTCCATCTGGCCCTTTACAGAAAACGCTTGCTACCCCTGCACTGATCCATCTAATGGAATACACTGCTCACTCCGAGAGTTGATTCTAGTAGGAAATGTTGCTGACAATTTAACAGATGCTGCTTTTATGTTTTATTTTGTCGCTGCTCTGGTGGGAGACATGTAAGAAAATTCACCCCCTGGGAGGAGGTCATGGTGGGGCTTGTGGCCATCAATGGTGAAGCCTCTTTAAGAGGATGTGTGGGGAGCACTACCATCTGCTGAGGGGGTTGTGATGGGCCCTCTGTGTTGAGGAATGAAGAGGGAACACTGCCTGTCTGCTGGGAACTGGCTTTCTGGGGAGCAGAAGAGATGGTAATTTGGGCCTGTGTAGGCAGAGGCCCAAACCAATCTGGTCTCTGGGGCGGGCGGCAGGGAGAGTAGCTGTGTAGGAGTGGGTGCGAGGGCAGAGCCCGAAGGAGGGCACCCCTGACTGCACCCCCAGGAGGCTGCGGTGGTGGGGGTGGGGCAGCACTGTAGGAGGACCAGTGCCTTCTGTGGCTGAGGGGTCCTTGGAGAGCAGCTCTGGGCTGTGTGTACCTGGAGGGGACTGATTTCACCCAGCGCTCTCCCAATTTGGGTGTGGAATAGCTCTCCCGGTTAGGATGGCATGAGCTTGCAGAAGTCATCCTATCAGGAGGCCTCAAGAGGAGATATGGGTTTCTTGCAGCCCCTGCACTGGGGCAGAGATTAGGGTTTTTGCCTCTGACTTGGTGGGACAGATCTTGTCATGCATGTGAGGACTCAGTGAGGTGCTGGGCAATCAGGGACGTGATGGGACCCTCTCATCCCTCTGATCTTGACTGCTTCTCGCCTATGTCCAGCTCCTTGTTGAAACTCCATGCCCCATTCCTCTCTGTGGCCCCAACACACGAGCAAGTATTGTCTGAAGAAAATTCTGCGCATTCTCTAGAAGGGGAACACCGAGGTTTAGAGAGGGGAAGAGTCTGATGGCCCAGAGACGCACAGGGATCACAGCCCTAGTAAAAACACATAAATTAGCCGGTGTAGTGACACATGCCTGTAATTCCAGCTACTAGGGGGACTGAGGCACAGTAATTACTTGAACCCAGGAGGTAGAGGTTGCATGAGCCGTGATCTCACCACTGCACTCCAGCCTGTGCAACAGAGTGTGACCCTGTCTCAAAAAAAAATTTTAAACCCATTTGTCCAGTATAACATTTTTCAAAATATATACTCAAACATAGAAAAGTCTAGAAATATCACCAATGGTAATTTCAGGAAAGAATTCTAAGGTGACTTTTTTGGTTATCTGCATTTTTTTTTCTTTTATTTTTTGGACATAGGGTCTCGCTCTGTTACCCAGGCTGGAGTGCAGTGACCCGATCAGGGATCACTGCAGCCTTGACCTCACAGGCTTAAGCCATCCTCCCACCTCAGTCTCCTGAGTAGCTGGTACTACAGGCACATGCCACCACACCTGGCTAATTTTTGGATTCTTGTATTTTTTGCAGAGATGGGGTTTTGCCATGTTGCTCAAGCTGGTCTTAAGTGATTCACCCACCTCGGCCTCCCAGAGTGCTGGGATTACAAGTGTGAGCTGTGTGTGCCAGGCCTATTTTCTATAATGACCATGACCATGGATTTCATGTGCCAATATTTTTCTAACAATAATATTTACAAAGCATACTATGAAAAATATTCAGAGAAAAAGAAGAATATAAAATTGTAAAAATCATATATAACTAGTTTTTTCTTGTTGTTTTTTTTTTTTTAAAGGAAGAAAGAAACAAAGTAGATTGTCCAGGAAGATAGTTACTTCCACTTTGTATTTCTCTGGTGAACTCATTAGGAACTCTAAAAAGTTCCAGGAGTAGAATCACGGGGTCAGAGTACCCCAGCTTTAACTTCTGGTTCAGAGAATCCTAACAACTTACATTGTCACCAGCAAGTTCTTTGACTACCTGAGCAAATCTCACCTTAAATCAATTCTCACCTGACATTAGCTGCTCAGCTTTCCGCTGATACGTTGATTACAGGAGACTCCTTGAGTTCTGTGTGTTCGGCTGGCCTCCGGTGGCCCCATTATTATTTTTCTGCCAGGTAAAGGTCAGTCACCTGCACACAGATCTCATCACTCACGATATGCTGCAGCTGGAATCAAACAAAAGCAAGCTGTTAGTGAACACACAAAACATTTCTCCATTATACAGCAACTCAAAAAAGGTTTTGATTTCTTTTGCTGGCAATTTTAGAAAACTAATCATACAAACCACTGTATCATTCTCTTGGAGAATAATCAAGCCAAGATTTTCAACCATCTCAGTGGTCCATTGAAAAATTTTCATGTCTATTTAAAATCAAAACCAGAGAGAATTCAGGTTAATGTACTTGTTGTTGTTGTTTCTTGAGACAGAGTCTCACTCTGTCACCAGGCTGAAGTGCAGTGGCTTGATCTCGGCTCACCGCAACCTCTGAATCCTTGGTTCAAGCGATTTTCCTGCTTCAGCCTCCTGAGTAGTTGGAATTACAGGCACACACCACCACCCTCAGCAAATAATTTGTATTTTTAGTAGAGACGGGATTTCACCATGCTTGCCAGGATGGTCTCAATCTCCTGACCTTGTGATCTGCCCGCCTCAGCCTCCCAAAGTGCTGGGATTACAGGTGTGAGCCACAGAGCCTGGCCTAATGTACTGTTTATTTAAAATTCTAAGGATCTTTAAATAATTTTCGATGGATCATATTTTTATTACATTTTAAAATCATTTATAATTTGCTTTCACACATGTTCTCCCTCATTTGATCCTCACAACTGCCCTGGGAAGCAGGTTGGAGACAGAGTAGGGGCCTGTTAGGAGACAGATTTACACAATGCATAAGAAAGCTCACTGTGAGCAGGGTGAGGAAGGGAGCCTTGGAGAATCATGAATGCAGTATCTATGTCTATATTCCCAGCCCAACTACAACGCCTGAAATTCATTAGGTATTTAAGAAATAGCTGCTGAATTATTGCCTAGGGGTGCTCAGTTGAAGAAGCACAATTGGGACTAACAGTCAAGTTTCCTGACTCCTAGCCCAATACTTTTACAAACACACCACCTATTTTTCTATATCCGATAGAAAGTATAGTGCTTAAGTTGTACATAATGTTAATTCACTTTCAATACAGGTCAATCATGATTAACTGTCAGTAGCTTTTGTGACAAACTTAGTAAACTGGAAAGTTGAACCTTTCAGTGTTCCCATTCTCATGCCATATGCTATTTCTGTTTTGAAATAAAAATCCTTCCAAATGAAACTTTATCCATCAAAATGACAGAGAAGTGAAAATAGATACAAGAAGAAAGCAAAACATTATTTTCAACATCAATTTGTCTATTTTGCTTTAAAAGTATAAACACCAAGTCAATTTTAGGAAGATACATTTTTTTTTAAGTGTTAGAAACCATAATAACTATTCTTAACTTTAAGTCCTAAATGACCAGTATGTGTATTAGTAGATAACTGGACACACTCAGAAGGGTGACTGAGTGTGGCAGAAAGGGCAGTACGTCCAGCCACTGCAGATGGATAAATGACCATGAGTCCAGATAATGGATTCTGATACAACCATTCAAATAATGCTTATGAGTACTTGATAACATAGGGAAAAGCTTAAGATACAGTGTTTTAGAAAAAAGGAAAGGTGAAAAAAATAGATGGAAAGCATGACTTCAATCTTGCATACAGATGCTTCCACTTTATCCTTTTTGTTTGTTGTTTGTTTGTTTGATTGTTTTTGAGACAGGGTCTCACTCTGTCGACCAGGCTGGAATACAGTGGCATCATGATCTCAGCTCACTGCGGCCTCTATTTCCTGGGCTCAAGCAATGCTCCCACCCCAGCCTTCTAAGTACCTGGGACTACAGGTATGTGCCACCATGCCCAGCTAACTTTTTGTATTATTAGTAGAGATGGGGTTTTGCCATGTTGCCCAGTCTTGTCTCAAACTCCTGAGCTCAAGTGATCTGCCTGCTTCAGCCTCCTAAAGTGCTGGGATTATAGACATGAGCCACTACCTCTACTTTCTACTTTCTTGTTGAAGTAGACTGTATTACTGATTCCCCACCCGCACCCTCTTTTTGGATATCTGGCCCCTCCTCGAGTCTCTGGAAAGGGCAGCACTACAAATCCAGGGACAACTAGGGAACTCCCACCCTCACTGCTAGGCAGATCAGATTCTCTCTCCTGCTCATTGGAAATGACACAGAGAGTTTTCAATAGATTTTTTGCAGAGGAAAATCTGTATGGAAAGGTCCAGTAACACTGGGACCAGGGGTACTGCCAGGGCAAGCCAAAGACTCAGAGGCTGGAGGAGCCTGGAGCACATGCCGAATGTTCATCCACAGAGCAAAGCACAAGCATGGAGCAGAAGTCCAGAGTGAAGGCATGTAGGAGAGGAAAATCACCTCCCAACCCAGGCCTTCCATGGTGTGGTCATATTTTGAGTTTTGTGCTTAGATGTCTGTGAGGTAGCCTGTCGTATTCTTAATGCAAATCCCACTTAAGCCAGCCTAGAATAGGTGAAGATAAATGTAATGACTTGACTTGGCTGGAGTGCAGTGGCGTGATCACGGCTCACTGTAGCCTCAACGTCCTGGGCTCAGGTGATTCACTTCTGCCTCCCGAGTAGCTGGGACTACAGGTGTCAGCCAACCGGCCCAGTTAATTATTTGTATTTTTCTCATAAAAATATTTTTCAGAAGAAATCTATATACATTGAATATCACTGACTGCTTTTTCTTTGTCTTCTGTGAATGTGTAGGTGTTTGAGTCTCTTGTATTTCTTCTTTTACACAGGATATGGGCAGTTTGAAAACTATTTCATTATCTTCATCATCATCATTCATTTCAGCCACTTCAGATTTTCATTTCTTTAAAAATGTTGATGTACAAACCAATGTGGGGCCCTAGATATCCACAGGATTGTCAGAAGTGCCTGAAACTTTTTTCTTCTTCTTACATAAAACCTGGGCTTTTGTAGACATCTGACAATTCATTTTTGAAATACTTTCCATTTTCTGTAAAATCAAAGAAGGAAAATCATACTCAATTCCTTTTTAAGCTAGTTTTTTTCTGAGTAATCTTTCTTTCTTTTTAAATCACTCCTCCATCCGTAGCTTTTGTGTAAGTGCCGATTCTGATTATACATTTCACTGATGGATATGATGGCTGCTTAAATGGAATATTCCAGTGTTGAAAGAGTTCTTTCTGTACTTTTTCAGGTGACATAAAATGACTCTCCAAGAGTCTTTCACCAAACAGGTAGTTGTTCATTGTTTCAGCAACTATCTCGGCAAAATCCTGAGACTCAAACTCCACAAATGCATAGCCTTTGCTATTTCCCGGCCTTTTATTTCTGGACAGTCTGAACCTTGTAACAGTGCCTTGCAACTGGGAGAAATAGGAAAGGATCTGGGTTTCCTTCAGTAGGTTAGGTAGGTGGCACACATAGACTACTCCAGAAGAAAGTTGTTCTTGTTTTTGTGTTTTGTTTTGTTTCTGAGATGGAGTTTCACTCCTGTTGCCCAGGCTGGAGTGCGATGGCATGATCTCGACTCACCGCAACCTCTACCTCCTGGATTCAAGCGATTCTCCTGCCTTAGCCTCCTGAGTAGCTGAGATTACAGGCATGCACCACCACACCTGGCTAATTTTTGTATTTTTTGTAGAGACAGGGTTTCTCCCTGTTGGTCAGGCTGGTCTAGGACTCCTGGACCCAAGTGATCTGTCTGCCTTGGACTCCCAAAGTCCTGGGATTATAGGCATGAGTCACTGCACCCAGTCCAGTCTTGACTTTGAAATATATGTTGTAAATCCAGTCAGCAGTGAACTCTGGGGGAACACCAAAGATGAGAAAAATGAGAGAAGAGATACCTCCAATTAAAGGAGTTCAGACCAGATGCTTGAACTTATGTGTTAAAAAGTCACTGCAGGTTGGACACAGTGGCTGATGCCTGTAGACAGAGCACTTTGGGAGGCTGAAGTGGGTGAACCACTTGAGCCTAGAAGTTTGAGACCACCCTGGGCAACATGACAAAACCCATCTGTACACAAAATAAAATACATTAGCCAGACGCGGTGGCGCCTGTGGTCCCAGCTACTTGGGAGGCTAAGGTGGGAGGTGGAGGCTGCAGTGAGCCGAGATCCACCACTCCACTGAAGCCTGCATGACAGACTGACACCCTGTCTTAAAAAAAGAAAAAAATCACTGTTTTGTGGTTTTCTGGGTGAAAGAAAAAAAGGGGGTTGAGACAGTATGTATTACTAATTCAAAATCATAACCAGATGCTTAAAGTAAATCATTGTATCTATTGTTTCAAAAACCAACCTCAGGATTATTAAAAGTTAGTTTTATTGGATTTTTCTTTAAGCTGGGCTGGTTCACTCAGGTCTGTCACTTCCAAGCCCAGGTTTTCCTACTTTTTAACCCTATTTGGAAGGAAAACTGCAGCTAAGATTATGATCCATCCTGAGATGAAAAGTTTCACACATATACACCACACATACCCCCCACCACAGTATGATGACACAGTGACCCAACCTTAGGCTAATGGTACCACTGCCAGCAAATGCATTGTTTTCTTTATTCTAATTTTTTTTCTTTATTTCTTCTAACAGCAGCAAATGCATTTAACCATTTATTGAGATTCTCAACAGCTACCATTTGGTTTGCAGAGCAAATTGTTTACAAAGTAACTTTTTTCCATTTTTGATATTTTAATGAAAATTATGTTCTTCAGTTTTAAAGCTCTGTCCCTCTCCCAAAGAAAGACTAATAACTAACTACCAAGTAATGATTTTTTAGGAAAAGAACAAAAGCAAAAACAGCTTTTGAACACTTCTGGAACATGGGTAAGCTTTCAAAGTCAAGACCTTCTGGGCCCAGTGGAGGGCTAGGCTGCCTTGGGACACCATCAGCACTTCCCCATCCACAACATCCTCAACAGCAGGGAGCCATGCGCGGACCCCGGGGGGCTTCCTGTTCCACAAGCTCCCCTCTCTTTTTCCTCTTCTCCCTTGCTGCTGGGCCTCCCCTCCAAATCTGCCTAATGAAGAGCAGCAGGGTCTTTAATACTGTTCGGATTTGTCAGTGGAGACAGGGTACTCTAGAAAGCTGAGAGATTCCCTGGTCCAATCTAGGGGAGGAAAAAATACTCAAGTGTAGCATAGACGGTTTCACTTGTCCACTGAGACACATGCTCATACTTATTAGATGGATGTATCAGATGCTTCAAAAGTCCTGATGTGTAGTAGTAGAACAAAACTTGTTTGTGAAAAAAGAAGTTGCAAAATTATAAAAATGTCTGCAGCAGTTCAGGCTCCTGAGGACAAAGCTGGTTCTGCTAAGTAGTTATTTTGACATGCACAGCAGCTTTCCCTAGAAGTCCTGTGTTCCAGGGGTTTCATTTAGACCACAGGAAGTTGAAATCGAAGTTTAAAAGGTTCTCTGCTGACAAAATGTGCTATATCCATTGATGGACTTCTACTGAGTAATGAAAGGAACAAACTACCAAAACCTGTCATATGTCATGGACCAACCTCAAAAACATTAGGTAAGTAAAAAAACCAGACAGGAGAACACATATTGTATAATTCCATTGATTTGAAATGTCCAGAAAAGGCAAGTTGATGGAGACCGAAAGGGTCTGATTTACCTCAAGAGGTAGGGATTCAAGCTCTCTAGAGTACATGTGATACATACATGAGAAAAAATAAGGAAAGAAATTTAAATGTAAATAAATGAAAATAATACTTCTCCCTGATTATAAAGAAAATCATGTTCTTTTTGTAATAATTTGGAAGACAAAATACGAAGAAAAGTCTTTAATGTTGCCACTCAAAACATTCTGATTTGTTGTTTTTTATACTTCTTTATGCATTTGAACATTTTAATAAGTAGAATCATAATATATAGTCTTTTGTCACTATGTTTTGGGCATATTTCTATGGCAGTAAATATATCCTTGGCATCATCCTTTTTAAAAGCTTGATGTATATTAAGTTAATCATTGCCACCCCAGAAGTAAATTTTCTTTTATATATATTTTATTGGATGCAAGCAAGCATTTTTGGGCAGAATTCATAGAAGTAGAATTTCTGGAGGAAAATAACATAAAACACTTTTAAGATTTTTCAAAGAAATTTTCAAATTATCCTTCACAAAAATTAGTTCAGAGTTTATACTCCCAAAGTGGCAGAGCTACAGTGTCCCCCTTCCATTTGTCCACTTTACTGGTATTTAAGGAGAAAACCTCATTGTTTTCATTACATTTCTTTGGTTTCTAGTGCTTTTGAACTTTTTTCTTTTTAGATGGAGTCTTGCTCTATCGCCCCGGCTGGAATGCAACAGTGCAATCTCGGCTCACTGCAACCTCTGTCTCCTGGGTTCAAGCCATTCTCCTGCCTCAGCTTCCCAAGCAGCTGGGATTACAGGTGCCTTCCACTATACCTGGCTAATTTTTGTATTTTTTAGTAGAGATGGGGTTTCAACATGTTGGTCAGGCCGGCCTCGAACTCCTGACCTCAGGTGTTCCACCCGCCCTGGCCTCCTAAAATGCTGGGATTACAGGCATGAGCCATGGCACCCAGCCTTGAATCTTTTTTATATGCTTATTGGTCAATTTTTTTCTTATGGGAAGTGTCTGTTTCTCCATTGCCTATTTTCTGGCCAACCTCCAAAGTCACATTTCACTTAAATTTTATCCTGCCGATTGAAAGCATTTTAACATAAACAGAAGCAGGACAGACTGTAGTTATGTAGATCTTGCTCTGTCACCCAGACTGGAGTGCAGTGGCATGATCATAGCTACCACAGCCTTGTACTGCTGAGCTGAAGCAATTTTCCTACGTCATCCTCCCAAGTAGCTAGGGCTACAGGTGTGTGCCACGATGCCCAGCTAATTCTTAAAAATTTTTGTAGAGATGTGAATTCACTGTGCTGCCCAGGCTGGTCTTGAACTCCTGACATAAAGTGATCCTCCCACCTTGGTTTCCCAATGTGCTGGGATTAAAGGCGTGAACTACTGCTCCCGGCCGAGAGCTCATTTTGTTTGCTAGTGGAGTTCTTGGTATCTTTTTATGTTTGAGGCTTCGGTGCTAGTGCTGAAGTATTACACTCACCATCTGAGGTTTGCAGGACTTTTGTTTTTAATATTGAACAGATGGAACTGTGTAGTTCTGTATCTTTGCAGGCATACAAAATGTGCCTACCATGATTCTGCTTTATATCTATTGAAAGCAAGAAGTAATACAGTCAAACTTTGCCGGGCTTACAGGCTTTGAAAGAATGGAGTATTTTGATTTAATTCTATTAACTTGGAAGTGTGAAGGTGAAAAGAATTCAAAACTTACATTTCTGGTTGAATGCAATTTGAAAATACAGCCAATCATTCCCCTTTTCTTCTGTAGTAAATTTGGACATTCCAATCTACTTGGTGTTTTATTGTAGAACTGCTAGTGTGCCTGAGACTTACATTGTGAAGATAAGTTTTTAAAACTTGAGAGGTAAGAGGGTGTAAACGGTATTGTATGAGATCAGGCTGGATGAGAACTGACACTTGTAAATATACTTTGTAGACTGAATCTCTGATTGCCACTTGTTTTCTTATTAACTCATAAAAATAAAACTCATCGGATCGAGGGTGGGAGTAGGAAGGAGACTTATGTGTTTTAATTGTGTGTCATGGTTTCATATCAAGACAGAACATATGGTATCTCTGGCTTTGGACCTAGAGAAGGAAACACATTTTTCTACCTACTGTATGTCAGAGGTTCTTGAACACCTGAAGGGATTACTGCAGCACAGATCGCTGAGCCCTACTCCAGAGTTTCTGATTCACCAGGTCCAGGGTGGGGCCTGAGAATTTGCACTTATAAAAAGTTCTCAGGTTCTGCTGGTGCTGCTAGTCCAGAGACTACATTTTTGAGAACCACTCTTGTCTACTAACTGTAAATTGTAGAACTCTAGGAAAGAGCTTAGTTTGGTGTGGGAAAAGAAGCTCACATGTTACGGAGAAAATCGTGAAAGAATCAACCCTTGATCTCAGCCTAGTGTGGAATTCAGGTAACAAGGAATACACAGTGACATAACACATTTCTTGGTTTTCATGATTGCAAGACACAGCCAAGTATCAAGTGAGAAATTCAGTTTCATTTGCAAGGCTTAGAGAGGTCAGGTGATTCTAGAAAAATAGACCTTGTGTATACTTTAAACCAGAAAGAGCTTTGAGTGCTGATTAAGTTGAAAGCTTTGTGTTTTTATTTACTTGTGACTATTTTATTTTATTTGTTTATTTTTTTGAGATGGAGTCTCACTCTGTCACCCAGGCTGGAGTGCAGTGGCCTGAGCTTGGCTCACTGCAACTTCCACCTCCCGGGTTCAAGTTATTCTCCTGCCTCAGCCTCCTGAGTAGCTGGGATTACAGGTACCCACCACCACACCTGGCTAGCTTTTGTATTTTTAGTAGAGACGGGGGTTCACTATGTTGGCCAGGCTGGTCTTGAACTCCTGACCTAAGGTGATCCACCCGCCTAGGCCTCCCAAAATGTTGGGATTACAGGTGTGAGCCACCGCACCCAGCCCAAAAACTTTGTGTTTTTAAAGATATTAGACATGTTTCTTGTTTTTCAAAAAAATCTTAATAATGTAGGAGAATAAAAGAAATGTTTTTCCAAAAAAGAGAAATCATTGTGATTATTTTACCTTTTTGGAATGTTGGATAATATAGTCCACTTCATTAATCATCAAACATGCTATGGATTTTCCATTTTTATAGGATCTATCTCAATTGAGGTAATACTGGTAATTCTTGTACTCCATCTGAAGATGAAAAATGTAGGCCAAAATTATAGACCATGCATAGAAGCTGGATAATGAAGAGAGCTCTGGAGGAACATGTGGACACACACACACACTGACACACATATATTTAGAGTATAAACATATATTTTTTAAAGTTTATTTTGAACGTTTTAAAGCAAAAACCAGCCCCCCCCCAGAGTAGGCAGGCCCCACCCCTCTCCCCAAGTGGGCGGGGACAGCAGTTGCATGGGCAGCTTTCCTTGTGATGCCACAGGTTCTACTGGACACACTGCTCCCTGGCCACGCCTCCTTTCCCTTTTATCTTTCTCATTGACCAATGGGCTTGGAGTATTAAGGCCACGCCCCCATTCTGCATTCTAGTGGGGCCCTGGTTACGCCTCCTCTGGCTCAGTCACACAGCCGCCTGGTAGGTGACTGGAGGTGTTCGCTGATGTGGCCCCAACCCTGCCTCCCTCCCCACCCCATGATGTTAGAAGAGACTCGACAGAGTCAATTGGCAGCAGCCAAGAAAAGGGTAAGATACAACAGGTCATGGTCCCCCAACCTAGCCAGAGATCCCCTCCGATGACAAGACCACTGCCAGAGTACACACCACTCCTGAGGTACCCCTAACCCTGGCAACTCTGGGCTCCCCCCACCAAAGTCTCATCAGTCAGCCCTGCCCCCTCAGCAAGCAGCCCAGCCTCTGCCCTTGCCCGTCACCCCATGGTGACTTTTGGCAGGTGACTCGAGGGGCTCCCTGCTCCATACTCGCCCCTCACATCCTGCTGCCCCAAGCCCAACCTCCCTGGGTTCTTTGGGCTCAGCTGTCCGAGGACCTGGGTCCCCCGATCGCAGCTGCAAACCATCGCCAGTCATCCCTAGGTGACTTTGGGCTGGTGAGTCCTGGGGATTCTTGCTGCAGATTGTACTCTCCCCAGCTGCTGACCCAAGCCTGACCACCCTGGGCTCTTTGGACTGGCATCTAAAAGGACCTGGGCACCAGCCCTATGTTCCACTCCCCCATCATGGATCAGCAACGTCAGCCATTGCACTGATGTGGTTCCCCCCACCCCAAGGAGGAGTGGAATGTAGTGATGTCACAGTCCCCCTAGGAACTGTCATTACTGCTGCAAGACTGGCCTATGATCTTACAACCCAGTCCCCTAAGCATTCTCGCCCCATTTCTAGTTCCTCTGGCCACAGCACAAATTTCCAGCTGGGAGGGGAATGGGGACTATGGGACTTAGGAGCAACAGGTTTCAGGTTGCCTTACTCCCTTTGCATAGACATTGACTTTGTGAAAAGCCTACACTTCCCCTGTGAGATCAAACGTTGACAGTATCTGTGGGTGGCAATGGGAGAATGGGTTTGATTTGGTTTTCTCCCAGCCTTCTACTCTCCAGAGAGACTTTAACGTATTTTTCTCAGTTCTGCACCTCATATTCTAGTTCTCCACAGTTCTGGGACCAGACTGTCCTTCAGTCAGTGGTCTCTGAAGTGAGATTTGCTTATCTTCTGTGGAATAGATCTTGGGAAACTGAACTTGACAGCTTGAATCTTCCTCATATCATCTCAACTTGGGGTACTTTGAGTGCCACAGGATAAATGTGGGAGATCTTTCTGAAGCATCAGTTTCCCTTGATTCTCTTGAGAGAGAAAAAACGTTAATGTACTTAGGGATGACAGTCACATACTTTTCTAAGAGTATACCAGACTTCTCTCTGAAATGAGACTTGGGTTGTCCTCTTTCTGATAAATTCCCAGATTTAACAAAAAAGCTGCCTTCTCCCATGAGGACACATGGATATAAAAGTTTGGGAGGTCCTGGTGCACTTCTTCACACTTACAGACGTGTGAGGATGTGTGACTCCAAACCACACAGTGTGCAGTTGCTGCCTACTTAATGTTTAGTTTTCTGCCGCTGGCTCTGATTTTGGTCTCTGGCAGCTGCTGATTCCTGGCAAAACCCCAGAGCTTGGAGTCAGAAGACTGAGTTTAAGTCCCATTATTGCCCACTCCCTTTTTTTTTAGCCATAATATCCATCCCTCTCAATCAGTAAGTGATTGTGAAAACACCTTGTACAGTTGTTGTGGCATTAAATCAGATGATGTATAAGAGTATTTTGAAAAACTGTAAAGGGTGATGTGGTTGTAGGGGCTGGTAGTTCTCATGGGTATTACTGCTCTTCTTTCCCACAGCTAAAAGAATATCAGCAGAGGAACAGCCCTGCTGTTCCAGCAGGAGCAAAGACAAAAAAGAAGAAAACTGTCAGTAGCCCTGAGACAACCACTTCTGGTGGTTGCCACTCACCTGGGGATGTGAGTCTTGGCTGGCCAGGCTCCTGGGGACACGGGGCCCAAGGGGGCTGTAGAGGGTAATTGTTAAGATTGCTGGGTACTGGTTAAGAATTCTGGGTTTGAATCCTGCCTCTCCATTGGCTAGGGATCTGACTTATGGCAAGTTGCTTGAGTTCTTTGGGCCTCTCTTTTCACATCTGTAAAATAGAGGTAGTGGTGTTTGATTTGCATTTCTGAAGTTTAAATGATATTCCATATTGTTGTTGTTTTTATGTTAATCCCTAGTACATGTCCTGCTGTGAACACCCAGGATACCCAGGAAATGGTCATTGCTTTTTGATTTTCCTGATCCCTAGTCTCAAGGGGGAGCTGGGCCAATGAGTACAGCCACTTGCTGTCAAGCTGTCCCTTTAGGAGTCACAGAAGGGGGCTCAGGGTGTGGTGAGGAGAGCCCCAGGCACTAGGAGTAAGAGAAGATCTAACTTGCCACCAGCTTGCTGAGTGACCACAGAAAAATCACTTCTTACCCTGGGCCTCAGTTTTCTCCATTGTAAGATGACACTGGATAAGATCGGTGTCTTTCATACTTGTTTTTTAGCTGGAGCCCCTTTAGTTCAAGTGAGCCCTTACTCAGGAGTCTGGTTTTTTAAGAGAGGTGGAGGTCTGGAGCTCTACTAGATGCATCATCCATGTCCTGGGCCTGAGGAGAGGGGTCCAGTGAGCATATTAAGAGCTGCGTTGGTCAGGTGACTCCATCCTGTGACTGCATCACTCAGGGAACATTTCCATCTATTTTTTCCTGCCCCTGGCAAGGCAGCAGGTGGCCATTTGGAAGAATGGCACAGGCCATGGTTTCAATCTCCTCTGCTCTTCCTCAGCGTTTCGTTTTACTCAAGCCACATCTTCCTCCTACCCTGACTTTTTTGTTTCTCTCTAAGCCACTTCTGTCTTTCTCCCCCTGCCCTTGTTTTTCCCTTGTCCCCTCCTATAGGGGACATTCTGAAGGTGCTGGTGTCCAACCTTAACCATTCCAGTGGGTAGCGCTCCCCCATTGCACAAGTGGAAGGTGAAGCAGTGCTGCGACCCCTCTCTGGCTTGCTCTCTCCAGCTGTTCATGCCCCTCATGCCCCTGAGGCTTCTCTGGTTTGGGAGATACTTTGCCTCTGCCTTGTTTTATGTTGCTGCCATTAACCTTCATCCTGTTTATGTCTGCTTCTTCACCTGCTTGATTGATTGGGTTTTTTTCCTTCCCCGCATCTTTTATCATCTTGGAAATGGTGAGACTTTAAAGTTTAAAAGTAACTTGGAAATAAAGTACAGAGCAGGCATGTGTGATTTGGGGATTTTTTTTTTTTTTTTTTTTTTTTTTTGAGACAGAGTCTCACTGTGTCACCCAGACTGGAGTGCAGTGGTGCGATCGCAGCTCACTACAACATCTGCCTCCCAGGTTCAAGTGATTCTCTTGCCTTAGCCTCCTTAGTAACCAGGATTACAGGCACCTGTCACTATGCCCAGCTAATCTTTGTATTTTTATTAGAGACGTGATTTAACCATGTCGGCCATGCTGGTCTTGAACTCCTGACCTTCAATGATCCACTCGCCTCAGCCTCCCAAAGTGCTGGGACTACATACGTCAGCCACTGTGCCTGGCCCCTTTGCTGTTTTTATACTTTCTCTATATCCATAACTGTTTCCCTGTGTTTCTTTTTTTTTTTTTTAATTTCTCTTTTTTATTACTCCTGCATCATCCGCTACCCTGAAGGACCTGGAGGTAAGAGGCCCTGAGCCAAGGTGCAGTGATCCTGTAGGCCAGCCCTCCAACCTCCTCTCACAGTGGGGGCTGGGTGCCCCTCTGCCAGCTGAGACAGCCCACACACACCCCAGCCCTAATGATTGTTCTCTCTACCTCTTCCCACAATCCTCCTCCAACTCCTCCTCTCTGCATGTGCCTCAGAGTCGGAACCAAGAACTGGAAGTAGCCCCGGACTCAAGGTCCGCAACAATCAATCAACTCTATGAAAACATAGAATCACTGGTAAGAATTCAGTGGGGTCCTGTGATTCCACGCTGCCAATCCTGGGCTTTACTTTCCCCTTGGGGCTCTGAAGAAAGGGGCTGGGTCCCCTGGTGCCAAGGGCAAATGGGGAGCTGGAGCACCCAGGCCTCACCTGGAGGGACCCCAGAGTAAGGAGCATGCAGCATGGCTCTTCTGTCACTGCCCTCTTTGCCGACTCTCTCTTCTCCAGACACCCCTGCTCGGGTCCTTGCCACACATGCCCTGGGGTTGTCACCTCTCAGGGAAGCGCTAGCCTGACGGTTTGTCAGGGGTCCTGTATTTCTGCCGTGACTCAGTCCCTAATTTGCTCTTTGAGTCTGGACAAGCCACCTCTCCTCCTTGCGTTGGTGTTTCCGAAGGAGGTAGAGCATCAACGGTCTCGGTTAGCTCTGAGAGTCTGAGATTTAAAGGCTCCTAGAATGGAAACCTGAGGGCCAAGGGCTCCTGTCTGTCCTTTTCCATTCTATATCTGCTGTGAAGAATTGTACCTGGCTTGTACGTGCTCAGTAAATGTTTGTTGAATGAACGCACCTTTCTCAATCACAAGCTGGCAGAAGGGTGGGCCTTACTCAGACTCCGTCTCTAGAGGTTTATGTTACTGTCCTTTGGAGAGAATCCAGATTCAGACTTTGAGTTCTGTGGCTGTGGGCAAAAACCAACAAAGACCCAAATCCTCTGTCCTTGCGAGCTTGAGGAGAGTTGACCAGTTCATGTTGCCATTGGGTCTGATAACGTTGTCTTTAAAATTCATTCCTGGCATCTGCCTACCACTTCCTGGTCTGGGGAATAGAGTTGAGGGGGCCCCCCCTCAGTCACCTGAATTTGACTCTCCCCACAGAAACAACAGAAGAAACAAGTGGAACATCAGCTGGAAGAAGTAACGTGATTTCTTTGTTTGCTCACAACATGACTGCTGGGTTTGGGGGGCACTCAGATGTAGAGGCGCCAGTCTAGTCTCACCCACTGCCAGCCTGGGGAAGAAGGCTCACCCCTCAGATTCCACCACATCCCCACAGGGTCCCTGATAATCTGGTCCCATGGGTGGGCCTGTGCTGGGGCCCTTGTGGCATTCTGGGGGCATGTCTCTTGCTGTGCCATCTCTGCCTCCCCCGGGTAAGAGCTCTGTCTTCCTCTTCCTACAGGAAAAGAAAGCAAACAATGACATACACAAAGCACAGACGGAGCAGTTAGAGGTGAGTGGAGGGTGGGGAGTTTTCTCCTGTCCTCCGGAGAATGTTTCTTTCCGTCTCTTTCAGCACTTGCTTGGCTTTTCTCCCAAACATTCCATTTCAGACAATCAACATCCTCACGCTGGAAAAGGCAGACTTGAAGACCACCCTTTACCATACTAAACGTGCCGCCGGACACTTCGAAGGTGGGAATCTGGGCACCCCATCATCCTTCAACCTGGCACTTTGACAGGTCTTCAGGGGGAGTCCTTTGGGTCCCATCTCCACCTCTGTCATTACAGAAGAGTCCAAGGATCTGGCCGGCCGCCTGCAATACTCTTTACAGCGTACTCAAGAATTGGAGCGGGCTCTCTCTGCTTTGTCTACACAGCAGCAGGAAGAGGACTGGGTGAGTCCAACCAACTGCCCCATCCCCTGGCAGCCTGGCTTCCCAGATGGAGGAGAGAGTGTAAAGGTCCCTTCTGCAGGATGCAGTGTCCTGCCCAGAAGGCAGCATGCTCATTTCTAGCTGCTATTGTGTGTGGTTGTTAGAGACAGTCTGGGGCTGAGTCAGCTGCTGTGGGTGAGTTGAGGGGCACTGTGGGGAGTGAGCACTGCACACACAGCTTGAAGGCCAAGTGCCTGCCCTGCCCTTACCTGGCTGTGGCCTTGGCCAAATCCTAGGTGGGATATTGGGTACTTGTACTGTGAAGGTACAGAAGAGTACCTTTAGTACGTTACCATTTCTGTAGAGAGAGGAAAGGTGTGCATGTGTGTGTGTCTGTGTCTGTGTGTGTGTACATACTATGATGATATACATGAAACATGTCTGCAAGGGTTCGCAGAAAACTCAGGAGAGGGTAACAGGGTGGCTGGGAGACCCTTCCATGGTGTACCTTCTGAGTTTTGAACTATGCGAATGTATCATCCTTTCAAAAAGTGAACAAAAGATTAATTTCCCCTTCCTTTCTGTGCCCCCATGCCCAGCAAGGAAAATGGGCTTAGAGAATCGGATAGACCTGGGTGTTCAAATCCCAGCTCTGTCTCAGTGATCTTGGGCAAGCACTTAACCTCGAACACTCCGTGTTTTTCATCTACACAATAGAGGTTATCCTAGTAACTGTCTCATATGGTGGTTGTGAGGATGACATGGGATTGCTAGTATGGAACCTGGTGAAGCACTCCATAAAGGTTCAAACAGTGGTATTAATAACAGTAATAACAACAGCAATGTTATCTGATCTCTCTGGGCCTCTGTTAGCCAGCTGTAAGTTCGATCTCTTTCCCTGTCCCTTCCAAATTTACCGAATTCTTTTAAAAACCAGGTCACGGGCTGGGAAATGCCTTGATCTTTACTGACCGAGTTGTATATTGAGCCTAGCCCTAGCCCTCTTAAGGGGCACTGCCCGGGCTCCTCACATCAAAACTTCTCACTCTTCACCATCCAGTCCTCGAGCCGCAGTGAAGCCGTCCTCCAGCGGCAGTTACAGCAGACCAGAAAGGAGCGGGCGCTGCTGAACGCACACGTGACACAAGTGAGGCTTTGCAGAGGGAGGGATGTGGAGGGAAGATGGTCCCAGCTGACCAGGAGCAGGTGAGGACCAGTGACAGCCCTTCCTCACTTCTGTGCCCATTCTTGCAGGTGACAGAGTCACTTAAACAAGTCCAGCTGGAGAGAGATGAATATGCTCAACATATAAAAGGAGAGAGGGCCCGGTGGCAGGAGAGGATGCGGAAAATGTCAATGGAGGTGAGATGTGACCCTTCAGCCCCACGTTAGATGGGTCACTGGATCTTTCTGGGCATCTGTAAAATGGGACTAGTACAGCCAGAGGTGGTCATGGGTCTGGGTTTGTGGAGGTGGGGGCCGAGAGGGAGATGGTAGCTTGTCCAGCCACCAGCCCCTCTCTCCAGGGCCCTTTCCCCCTGTGCTTTGGGCAGGCTCGCACATTGAAGGAGGAGAAGAAACGTGACATACATCGGATACAGGAGCTGGAGAGGAGCTTGTCCGAACTCAAACACCAGATGGGTAAGATGGGGCTGGTGTGACCTGAGAGCAGGACTGGCATCAGAGGGCTGTGGGGTGGCTTAGAATGTCCCAGGGAGGTGTGTGGATGGAAGGGCTTTGAGGCAGAAGGAAAGAGGTCTGTGCCAGCAGCTGGCAAGTCTTGTCATCTCCATGAGCCTCAGGGTCCCCGTCAGCTAAGAGAGAGGAGTGCCTGTTGTCAGCCACCCACAGTGCTCTCTATCTGACATGGCTGGGAAATTGGCTTCCATCGGGTGCGAGGAATCATTAGCAGTGAGGCCAAGTTTGGGAAGCCTGAGAGGAGCTGCATCAAAAGGAGGGCTTTTTCTTTGAGGGGGGGGTGGTGGGTGGGGAATCTAGAGGCCCTTATTGTCTGCTTCATTTCTCAGCTGAGCCCCTGTCCCCGGCGGACCCAGCAGAGACCTCTGAGGTGGAACAGCTACAAGATGAGGCCAAACACCTGAGGAAGGAGGTGGAAAGTCTGGAGGGAAAGCTCCAATTCCAGTTGAAAAACAATCAGGCCTTGAGTCTCCTGAGCAAGGAACAGAAGGAGAGGCTCCAGAAGCAGGAGGAGAGGCTCCGAGAGCAGCAGGAGAGGCTCCAAAAGCAGGAGGAGAAGATCCAAGACCAGGAGGAGAGGCTCCAAGAGCAGGAAGAGTGGAGGTTGCGGGAGGAGGAGAGACTATGTGAGCAAAAGGAGAGGCTTCGAGAGAAGCAGAAGAGGCTGGGGGAGCAGGGTGAGAGACTGCGAAAGCAGGAGGACAGGCTACGAAAGCAGAAGGAGAGGCTGCAAAAGGAGGAGGAGAGATTACAAAAGCAGGAGGAGAGACTGTGGGAGAAGGAGGAGAGGCTACGAAAACAGGAGGAGAGGCTGCAAAAGCAGGAGGAGAGGCTCCTGCTCTCCCAGAACCACAAGTTCGACAAGCAGCTGGCTGAGCCACAATGTGACTTGGAGGATCTGGTGGGTTGCCCCACCTGGGCAGCCTGCCCTCATCCCTAGCCCTCCAGGCCTTTGTTTCCCCACCTGTAAAATGAGGCAGTGTAGCCCTCACATGACATGGTACTTCTAAAGGCATCTGTGAGCCAGAGCTCATCAGGCCCTTCTCTGATGGTTGTAGGGGAGAGGGGATGATTTTTCTAACCTACCTCCACCCTTTCCGGTGACATGGGAGGCAGACACCAAGTTCTGGGGTCTCCAGCTGCAGTGGCTGGCCACTGATTGCTTCTCTCTGTCCAGAACAAGGAGAACAAGAGCGCACTGCAGTTGGAACAGCAAGTAAAGGAGCTGCAGGAGAAGCTGAGCGAGGTGAATGAGATGGTAACCTCTGCCCCATCCAAGAAGGGCTGGGAGGCAGGCACCAGCCTCTGGGGAGGGGAGGTGCCAGGCCAAAGGCAGCTCCAGCTGGGGTCAGGTGACCCTAGCACCCTCCAGGGCCTCTCCATGACTGTTTCTTTCTTCCTGCCCTCTGACTTTAAGAATGGGTAGCCCCGGATATTCCCAGGTCTGGACATCATCTTCCCAGCTGGAGGCATGGATTCCCCCAATCATAGGGGTGGAGACAGTGGTATAAGAGGGTCCTTATGCCAGGCACAGTGGCTCCTGCCTGTAATCCCAGCACTTTGGGAGGCTGAGGCAGGTGAATCACTTGAAGTCAGGAGTTTGAGACCAGCTTGGCCAACATGGCGAAATCTCATCTATTCTAAAATTATAACAACAACAAAAAATTAGCTCAGGATGGCGGTACATGCCTGTAATCCCAGCTACTCAGGAGGCTGAGGCATGAGAATCTCTTGAGCCTGGGAGGTGGAGGTTACAGTGAGCTGAGATTGCACCACTGCACTCCAGTATGGGCCACATGGTGACACTCTGTCTGAAAACAAAACAAAAAAGCCTCCTTAGATTCAAACTGGATTCTGGCCTCGGTTCCACTGGTCACCATTCAACTACTTTTCATCTCTAAGTCTCTGTTTCCGTAACTTCAAAAGGAAGTTAGCATTTTTCTTATGGAGGTGCCTGGGATTAAATGAGAGAACACATGGAAAGCATTAGGCATGGAGCACACTTAGCAGATGGTGATTGGCTCCCTCAGCTTTTCCACCAGTCTGTGGCCTACAGTTTAAATGGTGGGAAGAAGGACAGGAGATTTGAGGCTGGGGAAGGAGGCATGGGGTTCTAGGCAAGGGGGGAAGTCTCTTAGGCCTGGAGCAAGGGGCCAGGGCAGGTGACAGAGCCCCACCGTGCCCTCGCTACCCTATTAATGGGCCCAGAATCTGGAAGCCAACCACATGCCCTCATGCCCAGGGTCTTCCTGCAGATACAGCTGAAGAGTCAAGAGTCTCAGAGTCTGCAGCAGCAGCAGTGAGACTAGTACCAGGGTCACCTGCAGCAGTACGTGGTCACCTATTAGCAGCTGACCTCTGAGAAGCAGGCGCCGCACAGGCAGTTACTGCTGCAGACCGAGCTCGTGGACCAGCTGCAGCAGCAGGAAGCTCAGGGCAAAGCGGTGGCTGAGATGGCCTGCCAAAAGTTGCAGGAGACCCAAGAGAGGGAGTCGCTGAGGACAGGGCCCCGAGGGGGACGACCTGGCAACCTCTGTGCCTTCTCACTCTGTTTTCCATTCCCTTAGGAGCACCTAGAAGCTGCCAGCCAGCAGAACCAACAGCTAGAGGCCCAGCTGAGTCTCATGGCTCTCCCTGGACAAGGTACAGGAGACCACTCAGAGGAAGAGGAGAGGGCCCCAGGAGGAAGGGGGGACTGTTAGCAGCATAGGATTGAGGGGTTGGAAGAGACCTTTAGAACAGCTGGTTGTTAAGCCAACCGGGTGTCTGCACTAAGTTCGGCATCAATATGATGACCTCCCGGGAGCAGGGGGCCACCAGGTTGCCTAAGGATGAGTGAACTGGCCCAGATCAGAAAGGGAGCAGGTCAGAACTCCCGCACCAACCGCTAGTGTGACTGTGCCTGGGCAATATAGAAGATCTTGGATCTTATAGGAAAACTAAAGAACAGCTCATTCCCCTCTGGGGAGGGGCTGGCTCAGGGTTACACAGTGAGGGTGGCGACAGAGGTGGGCCCACAGTACTTCCCTTGTTGGGTTTTCTGAGGACCCCTCTGGCCACCTCCCCACAGGAGATGGAGGAGGACATCTGGACAGTGAGGAGGAGGGGGTGCCTCGGCCTATGCCGAGTGTCCCAGAGGACCTGGAGAGCCAGGAGGCCACGGTGAGTCTGACTTTCCCTGTCCCCACTTTGCCACCTTCCTCCGTGGTCCCTCCCAGACCCCCTCATGCTCTTGCTTTCCCCGCCTTCTGATTTCTCTGGACCTTCACCCCTTCCGGGAGCCAGTGGTCAGACACCACTTCACCTGTGACCAACAGGTGCACTCTCTGAGACCCCAAGGGAAGGGGCTGTGCTCCACCTCCCTGCCCCATTTGTTCTGTGTATGCCCCTACAAGGATACTCAGCTCTTGCCTTCAAGTGGCTTTTTGAACTCCGCTGGAGCCAGTGCCCAGGAGGAGCAGGCACGGCTATGTGGGCAGCGGAAGGTGTGAAGGCTGTGCTGCCTGCACCTGGCTCACCTGGTGGCCTCGGCCTGGAAGGAGCCAGAGGCAGAGGCCCCAGCCCTAGGGAATGGGGGTGAGTTTGTGTGTGGGGAGAGCTACCGGGCCCTGTAGGAGGCCATGGAGAAGGTGAAGGTGAGTGAGTCCTGGCATGGGCCAAGAAAAGTGGGGGTGGGGCAGGACAGGTCACTCCTGTGATGTGACCCTATTATTTTGGCTCCAGAGTGGCTTTATGGACCTCCCGAGGGAGAAGGTGGACGGGAAGCAGCAGGTGGAGAATCTAGAGCTTGGATTCTTCCAGCTCTCTGGAGCGACAGATGGCATGAGTAAGCAGGAGGCCAGGGCACGGGCACGGGGAGCTGCAGGGCCTTCAGAGGGGCCCCAGTGTGTGAGCCGTGTCCTCTCACAGGAGAGCACATCACAGTATATGAGAGCCAGGGGGCAGAGCCAAACACGCGGCACCAGGAGGAGGAAGCCAGCAGGCTGGCCCAGAACGAGGAGGAGATGAAGGTAGAGGGTGTGCAACATCTCTGCGGGGTTGGGGTGAGGGTGGGTGCTGGCGCCGGCTCAGGCGTGGTAACTGAGCACCCCTCCCTTCAGGTGAAGCTGCTGGAGCTGCAAGATATGGTGTTGCCGGTTGTGGGTGACCACGAGGGGCATGACAAATTCCTCCCTGCTGCCCAGAACGCTGTTAATGAGCCCGCTTCAGGGGCCCCAGCCCCCCAGGAGCAGGGTGGTGAGTAGAGCCCTCAGGCGGGGTGGGCAGGCTGGAGCAGGGGAGGCTCGCAGTGTACTCAGAGCCCCGCCTCCCTCTCTCCGAAGATTTTCACCACAGCATGAAGCCTGCAGTGGGACAGGCCAGGGAGGGTTCTCCCCGTGACAACCCCACTGCACAGAAGATCTTGCAGCTGCTTCCTGTAACGCAGGACACCCAGGAGCACCCAGGCTTGGCCACCAAACCCTGCGTGCCATTCTTTTACCGGGCAGCCGAGAACAGAGAGATAAACATCATCATCATCTGAGAGCTGGTCAAGAAATTTAAAATCAACAACAAAAAGTTATGGGGTTAATCCCCTACACAATTCATCTACTTCATTGGCATGTTAGAACCCCTCATGTTTATTTATGTTTCTAATTTACAGTTTAAATTTCTTTCTGAAAAGTTAAGGGAGAGGGATCTTTCCCTGATGTTCACTCTGGCATCCTTTAGCATTTTTGTTTTTAATTGATAATTGTAGGTCATTAGCTCGCATATCGAGTTTGCCCTTACATGGTGGGAGTTCAAACACACAAAGACCCACTATTTGCACAAAACTATTCTTACTGGTTTGGAATAGGCTGCCCTGCTTTTTAAATGTTATTGCAGCATGTATATTCATTAAAGAATTCAGATAAAATCTGCTTATGTTCTGTTATTATGTTTGATCGAATCCTAATCACAGTGAGCTCTTCATTAGCTCAATATGTGGTTTGCCCTCAAGTGCGCACTGTTTCTTACTTTGTAATATGCCACTGTGAGTACTGACATTTAGAGTTGTTTAAAGGCTGAGAACTGGAAACAGTCTTTCCCCTATTTTCTGTGTATTGGGGATGGGAGTGGTAACATTTTGGGGAGCTTTTTAAATCTCACAGAAGAGGAAAGTGGCCTGCTCTGGCAGGTGTGTGCAGGATAGAGTGTGATTCATTTGTTCTGGTGCCAGGAATGAGCGCGGTTCTATGGTAGTTCCCTTAGGATTTGTATGTGCTCTGGGCTCATGAAGATATCGCAGCATGAGCTGCAGCAGTTGGACTCTTTCTCAATGACCTAAAAAGGGATTCTTTCTGAGGAATGAAAGGCTCCCATCATTGACTGTGGATGCGGAAAACCTTTTCTAGCTTAGAGCATTTATATCTACAATACATTTTAAAGTCAGAGTTCATGTTACCTGTTTTAATGACCATGTTCACGTTACCTGTTTTAATCACCATGTTCATGTTACCTGTTTTAATCACCTGTCTCCACGGCCAGCAATCCCCAAAGTTCAGGACCCATGATGCCCTCCCAGGAAACTGACTGCAATGCAGATTCTTGGGCTCCACTTCAGAAATTCAGTAGGGCTTGGTGGGGAAACATTAGAAGGTTAGAGTTCATCAGAAATATAGAATTTTAAAGTGTGAGTTCAACTGAATAAATTTGAATTTCTGTAGGAAGTAAAGAATCAAAATACCTATTTAAAGATTGCAATATATGGTCATTATTTTTAAAGTATCTGATTAAACATGATAAGTTTTCCAGAAATGAAAAAAATCAGTTCTAAAACCAAAGCTGATATTTAGAAAATGTGAAAATGTAACTCAGCCCTATCCATAATATAGTTTCTCTAAAACTTTATCTTACAGTCACTTTAAAATAATATAGTTATTGAAAAATGTAACTGCTGCGTTAATGTTTTGAAATAAGTTAAAACATTTTAAAATATGAATACTGTAGTTTAAAACAAAGAACCTGGGGGGAGGAAAAGTAGAGAAAGAGATGCCAATTTCAGTCTGAACCTTTATTTGCCAAGTTTTCTTAGAATGACTTCTATCACTTTATGAATTCCTGACTGTATAATGGAAATACTGCAAGACTGTTGTCTAAAGTGCCATTATTGACTGCTACTGTGATGCTACTGTAATGTAATAAATTAGGAAATTGTTGCAAAGTGCTGTTTTTGCCTTAAAATGTTGTGTGTCTTGAAAACTATAGTATTAAAGATATTGAGACTGTGCAAATCCTGGGCACACTTGGCATGAGATCATCATTTTTTATTTTTACAAATTTGTAACTATGCAAGTGTGTTTATTAAAAGAACACAAACTAAAAAGAAGTTATGGGAATTTAAAACAGTTGTGGGATGAAAAAGTTATGGGATAAAAAATGCTGTGTAAAAGTTGTGGCAAAAGAAGGGAAAAAAAGTAGGAAAATGTTTTATGAAAAGTTTTTAAAAAAGTTATGAAGAGGAAGTTATGGGATTTTATTTTTTTTAAGTTATGGGATAAAAATAAAAGCAGGCCCCTATCAGCATAAGCCTGGAGAAGTGAGGCTGGAGTCTCCGCCCCCACCATGTACCAACCACCCCTTCCCAGTCACCCCTTTACCATTAGGGGAGCAAGACAAGACCCCATCTAATGGAGGGAGACAAACAGACCCTTTGCCACCTTGACCAGGGCTGAGTCCTTAAATTTCTGGACGGTGATGTTTGTTATTGAAGAGCCAGAGGCTGGTGGAGTTGGTTTGTTTGGAGGAGGCCTGATGGCCTCCCCACTCTCACCAAAGCAACTTTTCCCTCAGGGGGCTCCCGTCCTCTTATTCAGAGAGGCAGCTGAGGCAGGACAGTGGGGCTAAGTGTAGAGCAGGTGAGGGCACGGGCTGCTGGGGTGACCCCCCTTCCCCAGTGTACATATAGTATCTGTGTAACATTTTGTATATTCCAGGTGGTAGGGCCACCCCCTGTATTGTAACTAGTGGAGGCTGGAGCTGGCATATGAGGAGGAGGTTCTAAATGTTATTTACAGCTGGGAAACTTATTTATCTATAGTATAGGACAGAGGAAGGAGGTGAGGATGGGGTTCTGGTTGCCTTGGTGATGCGACTCCTGTGTATTTTGCTTTTCATTTTGGAATAAATGGATTTAGTCATACTACTCAGCCTGGTGGGTTCCTGTTTCTCTCACTGGGTCCTGGAGTTTGTGCCACTGAACGAGGAGCCCAGAGTGTCTGAGCATGTCCAGCTGGGCTGTTGGGGACCTTCCAGGCCTGTTACCTGTATGCTGCCTGGTGACAGCTGGTGGATTTCATGTGGACTGCTATAGCACAGTACAGCCCTGACAGCCAACAGGCTCAGAAGCCTGATCTACCGGTGGCCGGGAAGGCAGGGGTAGTGTATGAGTATTTATAGCTATTTATAGAACAGGGCAGGGGCATGCCACAGAGGGGGCACAAGTTTTCAGGAACGGTCACACCTGGATGTGTCAGCTCAGCACTACAACAGACTAAGCCACAGATGAAGGGGGCTGGCTTTGGGGCTGAGGAGCCACTGTCAAGTCACAGGACACCTGCCCCGCAGGCTTGGAAAGGGAGGCCTCCGAGAAGAGGAGGATCTGTTTAGAAGTCAAAGTGTGGCTGGGGCTCTCAGGATGGGATGGACTTGCCTGACCCAATCAGCTGGCAGTCAGAGAGAAGCAGAGAGAAAACAGGAGAGAGAAAAGCAAGCAGAGAGCTGGTGAGGCAAGCGCAGAGCACTGGTGCGCCACAGGAGCTGTGGGAGGGCCAGGGAGGGGAGGGCACAGGTGCGGGTGTGGCAAAGGTTCCTAGAAAAGAGGGGCCAGAAGGGAAAGGGGAGGAAGATGGAGGGAGGAGCCAGAGCTTCACAGGTAGTGCCTGGGGCTGTGGCAGCCCTCCCCAGCCCACATACGCTGGCCTCACCCATGGCACACAGGCAGTGCACCCACAGTTCAGACCAATGCTCAGCCCCCTTGGGCTTCTCTCTTCTCTGGTCACCCTGTCTTCCAACCCACTGGCCAGGGCCACCTCTTGCTTGGGGAGCCCCACCCAACTGCCACCTGGCCTGATAAGGAACACTGCTTGAACCAAAATGGTGAAGCTATAAGGGATGGATGGCTGGAGTGTGTGCCAGAGGCCCCTTTGAGTGGTCAGAAAGACCAGGGTCCTCTGAAGGGAGCCTGGGGAAGGCAGGGAGGGCAGGTAGCTGGATGCCACTGGCCATAGACTTGTAAGTCTTAAGAGGGGAGCCCCAGCTGGTTGCTGGGTGGGAATGCTACAGGTTTCGTAGGTGAGGCTGGGCCCTTCCTGCTGGGAAAAGCAGAAGAGGGAGAGTCCATGGCAGGAGAGGCAGGTGTGTTCACTAGGCGGAGGTCAGCTGGGCCAGCAGGCACTGTGATCCCCTTGGCTGAATAGCACAGGAGACCCCTAGAAGCAACAGGCCAAGTTGTGTGAGCCTGCTGGCCTGTGGTAATGCTTCAGCGGGGGCCAGGGACCCTGCCTTCGGTCACATGCTAGCAGCTATGATGGTACCCGGGAGGATGGGAAGGGGGCTGTGTGTCCCCGCCTGGCCTGTGAGGTGTGTTGTGGGATGACCATGTGTATGGGACTTTAAGGTTTTATCCTAGATCACCACTGGATTGCCAACAGATAGAGGAGGTGGGACCCTGACTATCACCGCTGCTCTGCAGTGGATTCGGCTCTCGGCACTCCCAGGCTGGGAGCTGGATGCCCTGCCCTGGCAGCATGACTCAGACTGCATGACAGGTATGGTGTGCCCAGGATGACGTTCCTAGACCTCTGGCCTCCTCAGAGTCCAGCCCCACACAATGCCCTCCAAGCTCCCAGCCCCTACACCATAAACCATGGGCTCTATGCCCTCTCTGATGGCTCCAGAGAGCACCCATGTCTGCCAGCTTGGGCATGGAGCCTGTTCCAAGAGCCCCCAGGCTCAGCCATGGAGGCCATGGGCAGTGGTGCTGAGTCCCATGGCTCACAGGGAAGGGAGGTGAGAGAGCCACAGCACGAGGACAGAAAGAGGAAAGAGCAAATCTGCAGCTCCAGAAAGGAGGGGCAGGGAGCCTGGATCTGAGGTCCCAGGTGTGCCCCTGTGTGGAGCTGGTGCAGTGGGGCGGTAACACCATTCATGCAGCAGGCGGCGAGGCATGTACCTACCATGGCTGATGCTCCTCAGGAGCCACTGATAGTGGCTGAAAGACAGCATCAAATCAACATGGCAGCTCACATGCATGGGTGGGGCAGGCCTGGGGTTGGGGGACACACACACGCACATGCCGGGGTGTGCACACACATGCTATGAGGCCCCACTGCCGGCATGCACACACTAACACACATGCCCACAACACGCATACGCCTCCTTCCCTGCCACCTCCCAGTGCCCAGTACCCTCACTGGCTGGCACGTGCAGCACAGATCTGGGGCATGCAGCCACTCGGCACACTGAAGCACACACATGGGCAGAGTCACAACACAGAAGCTCACCCACACACAGAGGCATTTGCACCAGCTCCCTGCACACTCATGCTGGCATGCTCAGAGGACCATCCATGCTGCTCATGGAGACAGCGCTTGCTCGCTAATGTTCAGCTGCCATTTCTCCACCTAAGAGCCTTCCATGGCTCCCTACTGCCTACAGCATTGAGCCCCAACAAGTCATACTCTTCGGACTTTGAAGTTCTCCACCCTATGCTCCGCCGTCCCCACAGAGCTCTTTCTCATTCTGTCTCTGTTCCTTGCTTTGGCCAGTGGGTGTCCTCAGTGAGTCCCACACTAAACCTCTGCCCACACTGCAGCTCTTTACCCAGACACCCTCCAATTCCTCATCACATAAGCCTATCTCAGTCATGCCCCGGACTGCATTGAAGCCAGGCTGCCTTGAAGAAGCTCTCTCCCAGACTGCCCTTTTCCCCAAGGCAGGGTCATGACTTGCCAAATGTTTTGCTTGCGTTAGTAAGACTAGAGTTGGAGCAGACATCAAACCTTACATCCCATATGTCACACCTCACCACAGACCTGGGTGCCAAATACCCTGAAGAGTCTGAACTCACGTTGGTAGTTAGCAAAGTGCTCCTACAGCCGCATCTGCAGTTAACACAGTATCCCTATGACCACTGTCTCCCTTGATCCCCACAGACACCCTGGGAGAAAGGCAGAAAGAAATCATTTGATAGAAAGGATGCTGAGGCTCTGGAAGGGAAAGGGACTTGCCTGAAGTCCCAGGGTGAAGCAGCATCTCTGGACTCCCAGTCCAGTGCTTTTGCCCAATACTGCACTGCTTGCCTCTACCCATCTCCGTTGGTCATTACCACATCCTAGGGCAAGCCCCAATCCCTGCCTCATTTTGGTTTATGGGCGCTGGACCCACAGCCCCACTCTCCAGCCATTTGGAAACAAAAACAGATGCTATTGTTTTCCTTAGAGAACATGGCCAGTAAACAGGGCACACTGGGAATCAGAGTGAATGTCCTTGAAAGAGGGCCATGGGTCAACAAGTTCAAGCCAGAGGATGTAGAATGCTTTTCCTTAGAAATCCTTGGGAATGGGAGTGGGCTTCAGACACTCCCATCCCTTCCCCGGCAGCCACCCCTATCACATTGGTTTAGACTGGGTAGGGTGGGGGGGGGGGTGGTGGATAAAAAATCAGATTGCTCATGGCCCCCAGGCTCCTTACCCAACTGCTTCTGTCCTAGCCCAGGCTTGGTGCCATTCTCACACTCTCACACTCATGTGATGTGTCACACACATCACAAACCTTGATGGTCACGCAATCACAGCCTGGTCTCTGCTCCTGTGGTCCAGAGGCTGGACACCCCCTGGGATGGCTCAAAGGAGTCAGGACTTGGAAGTGGGGACATCAGGGTAGCTGAAGGAAATCCACACACCCAGCGTATCTCAGGGTTCAGGCTCTCTGACCTGAGGTAGGCTCCCCAGGGGCTGGGAGAGGAGTTGGAGGGAATGGAGGATGGAGGACAGCGAGAAGGAGGAGGAATGCAATGGGTGGGGCGGCCGCCAAGAGTGAAAATAGAGGGAAGCGCCATGTAAGTGCTGGAAAGAAGGGGGCAGGTGGGATGAGCTCCATAGCCCCCTCCCCAAAAATGACCACCTCCGGGACTCAGCGCTCCCTGGGGGTAGGCTCTGCCAGCCCTCAGCCACACGTGGCTCTGGCATCCATGGTCCCAGTGCCTTGGAAGGAGAGGGCCGGTTCTGGCATCCAGGTCCGATGCTCTGGAATCCAGTCCCATGTCAGGGGAACATCTGACCCCTTCCCTGCCCAGTTCAGTGTTGTGGGACAGGGCTGCTGTCAAGACAATCCCCAGTCCTGCCCTCCTCCCTGAGTGGGCCAGATAGCCCATGTAGCCTCTTCCCCACTTGCCTTTGTGGCACTGCCAGCCTGGTACCCTGGTGCCCATTCAGTCTAGTCCTTCATATTGCTGGGGCATGGGGAAGCTCTGAGTAACATGGGACTATAGAGTGCACGAGGGTTGCTGATGGCTGGCTCCCGTGCCCTCCCCATTCCTGTGCATTCTTGACAAAAGCTCCCAGCAACCGAGGGTATGCAGCAGCTGTAGACACCAGCCTGATGAATATCTCATTGTGGGGAGGGGGCCATAGCAGGAGTGGGGCTCCAGGGAAATACAGAACCTGGCCTGGGAGGTGTTGATGTGAGAGGCCCAAGAAACCTCTGCTTTGCATTTGCTGAATACCATCTGTGCCTCTCAGGAGGGAGAGTGCCAGGCTCAGGAGGTCCCTGCCCAAGCAAGGGAGCTTGGAAAGGGGGCTAGGGGTGGGCTGTGCCATTTTTGAGGGCTGGAAGGGGGACCAGCCAGCCAGACCCCTCTGGAGGTACTTGGGGCAGTACCGCGTGCCATGGCTCCTGAGTGACAGAGTCAGCTCTGCCCCCCACAAGACCGCTCCCTACCCAGAACTCACTGTGATCATGTGCTGGTTCCAGATGCCCATGCAGCCTCCTGGCAGGGGCATCAGTTGCACCACCTGCCCAGGATGGCCCACGGAAGGGTCTGCGCCACTCTGCCCTGCTATGGAACAACTCCTGTTCTGCCTTCGGGAAGAGGTGTTCGTTTAAGCGATGACTGGGCTGGCCCCCATGGCACAGTTATCACAGAGTCTGCTGCTACCCATGGCTGAGAGCTCTAGTTCTTCCTGGTGGTCTCTGAAGCTACCAGGACGGATGAACCGTGGCTTCACCCTCTTGGCCGACTCAGCTGCCTTTCATCAGCTCATCTGCCCCTAGGATCCACTCTGCCTCTGGCTGGCACCTGACCCGAGCCCCAGGCTCACGCCTCTGCCCACAGGCCCAGCAGCTGCTTCACCTCCAACTCCATCCCTCTTGACCAAGCACTGCCCCTCTGGACCAAGCTACTGGGGTGCCACTAGTGCCCCCACATGGTGCCCCCTCTCGGTACCCTTGGGTCCGGCTGTAGCTTCCTTCTGGAAGACACACTCCAAAACCCCAGCCCTGCTGTAGGGCCCTGTATCCCTGACTTTCTGCATCCTTCTCCCTCCTTCTGGGAACATGAACTTGCCCTGCCAGCCTGGTGGCTCCTGGAGGAGCCTGGGCCTGGACCATGGCAGGACCGGGAGCGTCTGCTGCTAGTGATGCTGGAGCCTGCACCCATGTCCACGTGATGTCCATGGCACAGTGGCCATTTGAGGCTGGGGGTGTCTGAGTGGTGGCTGCAGAGTGGGGACCTTACCTCTGCCTGAATGAAGTTCACCAGGGCCTCCCCTGTGCTGTCCTGCTAGGCATGGAACAGCTGGCCTAGCTGGGGGCCCAGGACCACACTGTAGAGCAGGAGCTGGGGGTCAGTGCCTGCGCTGGAGCTGGCTCTGAGGCTCTGGCTGCTGAGTGGCTGGACGGACCCTTCCAGATGCAAAAGGGGCCATCACCCTTTGAGATCCAGGCCCAGGCCTGTGTCTGCAGAGAGGCAGCGTGACCCTGGCGCACCACCCTCAGCTCTGCCCCAGCTCCTGGCACACCCCGGAATGCCCACAATCAGCACACCCACCTGGGCAGACAGTCAGTGTCCAGCTGCCCTCTAGCGAGAGGAGCACTTGCTTCTGGGCCATCACTCGGAAGAAGCGTCCAGAGGAAGTGTGCTTGTCGTCAGAGAAGCTCAAGTGGATGCCTCCATCCAGGGCTCCTGAGGACAGTCATTGGGTCCGGCTGGCCTGAGCTGGCTCCTCATCTCAGGGCACCCCTGCAAGCAGCAGGAACCCAGGGCCCAGCCCTCAGCACCCACCACTGTGTGAGAACAGCACGAGCCTGCCGTCCAGCTGGGCCTGCGTGAAGCTGTGCACCTTGGTGCCCGGCGCTGCCCACAGCACTACCCGCCCTTTGCTGGGCTGCTCAATGGTGTAAACCAGATGCTCAGGGGCCCAGAGTAACTGTCCATGCTCCTTAGGGCCTCCGCAGGGATGGGCACAGTGGCCCCCTCCCACATCTGGGAACACAGGCCTGTGAAGCTTCTGCCTTGCCCTGCTCACCCACCCCTTCCTCCCCGGCTCTGGGCTGCCACCAGGGTTCCAACTCTGCTGTGGCTCAGGCCCTCAGGTGGCATCGAGGCTGGCACTGCTCTGGCTCCCCTGCACAAAGGGCCCTCCCCACATTCACCTTCCCTGTCACCCCAGGGAAGGCCCCAGGGAAGGTCACCCTCCAGGCCCAGCCTCCTTGCTCTCCATCTGCCCTAGTCCTGTGTGTCCCTCAAGGCCAGCTTGTGTCCCCTACCCAAGAAGGCCCCTGTTCTTACCCTCACCAAGTTCTCACCCCCAGAAATCCCCAACGCTGACCCACAGTGCTCCTTAATCTGTCTCACTGGTGGGGCAGGGGTCTCCTTTCAGAGCCTCCGTGTGTGCCTGGCCAGGGTGGGGCACAGGTGGGAATGGTGATTTTAGAAACGGGCCCTCCCTCCGGCTGAGGGAGGGGTGGGTGGCACGGAGAGTGGGGGGCTGATGGTTGGTATGTTCTGCAGCACAGAATCAGCGCTGCGATGGGCCCAGGTGCTTCCAGAGCAGTTACGGGCCCTCCTCATGTTGGGTGAAGGGGACCCTTTTTCAGGTCTCCCACTTGCAAGCAGAGCAGGCGCCTGTTCCTGAGGTCCTGGTACCAGTCTTGGTGGGTCAATTACTTGCAGGCAGAGTTGCAGTGGGAGTCACATGCCCGGGAAACAGAGCCTTCTGGCATTCCTGGGCTCCCTGCCCCGGCCCCAGGGAGCCCTCAGGCTGAGCCTTGGCAGGAAGGGCCATAATGTGGGGAGCAGGGCCCCATTGCAGGGCTCCCGGAGCAAAAACGATGGCACCACCTGGTGGCCGCGCTGCCACACAGCCGTCCTGGCCTGTGGTTCCAGAGCACTGTGTTCCACTCTCCTGTGACCTCCGCACCATGAGGCCACCCCCTATGGGCACATCCTAGACCACCAAAGCCCTCCTCAGCGCCCCATGTCAAAGACAGCCCAAGTCAACTCTCCTGTGGAACCTTCAGTGACTCTCGCTGACCGCAGAGGATGCACCCCAGAAGCCGGCATTCAAAGCCCTGCCATGTGAGCTTAGTGAAGCCATGCCCTTTCTGTTCTACCAGAACTACTTTCACAAGCATGGAGAAGTTCCACCCCATGTCTGGGCCCTGGGTTCCTGCCAAATGGGGGCCCTGCTCTGCTGTGGCACAAGGGGCAGGAGTTTGGGGAGCCAAGCCGTGGCCTTCACTTGCTGGGATGAAGGTGGGAAGCTTATTGGCTCCTGCCCTGACACCTGCCCTTACGGGCTTGTAAGTGATTCTGTCAGGAGTTCTGGTCCTGAGCCACAGGAGAAGGAACAGCAGAGCCACCCATGGCCGCTCAGAAGTCTGCCTAACTTACCTGCAAGTGTCCATGACAAAACCTCCCACCTGTGTTCCGTTTCAGCACAATCTCACAACTCTCCTTCCAACAACCCCGTGAGGCATGCGGCAGCGTCCCCATTTTGCAGAGGAGGAAACTGAGGCTCAGACAGGGGGAGCTCTGTGCTGGGAAGTAGGGGACGCTGGCCTCTTTCTCGAAGCAGACATGGGGGATGGTGCCGGGAATACTCTCACCTGCAGGCCTGTGTTTGTAGTGAGGACGGGGGGTTGGTCATTGACAGGCAGGACGGTGACAGTGAAGGCCACAGGATGGCTCTGGCAGCCCATCTCGGAGGCGTTAGCCATCAGGACAAAACTGTCTGTCAGTGTCTCGCTCCCGTCGTGCACGTAGCGGATCAGCTGCTCTTCCACCTACGGACAGGCCCAGGGCTAGTCAGGCCCCAGCAGCACCCTTCATGTCCTGCCTTTGGGTACAGGAGGAGACTGACTCTTTTAGGGCTTCAGCTTCCATTGGTGGAAAATGGGGACCATAAGTTCTGGCTCCCAGAGGAGCTGTGAGGAAGAAAGGAGATACAGTATTTAAAGCACAGGTGCTTCTGAAATGTGACTCCCCATCTCCTCTCTGTGTATAACCCCCACACTGCGAGTCCCCAGGGCTCCCTCCATTCTGCCCCCAGAGCTGGGCTGCAGTCCCTGGGCCTCTCTCACAGCTGTACCTCTCTCCAGGAGAAGGCGCTGAGGGTCCTGGCTTGAGGTCCGTCCTCCTTCTGCAGGGCCCCATGCCAGGCCGAGGGTGAGGAGAGTGGGGAAGTAGGGCCCGGTGACACAGAGCAGTGGAGGGGCCAGGGTGAGGCTGCCACCCTCGGGGTCACTGAAGTTTTGCATCTCCAGTGGGATGGCAGCAGGCAGCACCTCTAGCTCCACGCGGACACCCTTGAGGGGAGCACCCAGGCCCAAGGGCACATCCAGTGAGAAGGCATCGCTCCAGGCCTCAGGGCGGGAGTGCAGGTACAGGACCCTGCCCACATCCACTGCCTCCTGGGAGAAGCTCTGCACGGGGTCCAGGCTGGGTGGCTCATCTGCCAAGACGCCACGAGACACCATCACCAGGTAGCCGGCACTCGGTGGCTTCTTCACTGAGAATACAATGTCTGCCAGCGGCACTGCCTCCTGGGCTGCCTGGTTAACAGAGGTCATGAGGACTCACAGGGGGCCACAGAGGCAGCCTCTGAGGGGCCATTGTGGCTCTAAGCAGCCAGAACAGACTTGATCTTGCCCCACTTATTCTTCCAGATACCACTGCTCATTTACACACACAAACACACATGTGGGTTCACACACACAGCAGCTAGACATGCAGCTGGTCACATTTTTTGTTTTTTGACAGTCTCACTCTCACCCAGGCTGGAGTGCAGTGGCGCAATCATGGCTCCCTGCAGCCTCAACCTCCTAGACTCAAGGGATCCTCCCACCTCAGTCTCCCAAGTAGCTGTGACCACAGGCACGTGCCACCATGCCCGGCTAATTTTAAATTTTTTGTGTAGAGATGGGGTTTCATTGGGTTGCCCCTGGCTGCTGGTCACATGTTAATACCCACCCTACACACGGTTACAGGGGGTCAGTCACACAGCTTGAGATGCACTCCCCCGGGGAGGTGCATAATCACATATCCCCAGACTCAGTGACACAGACACACAAGTTCATCATACGCTGACGCAGTCACACATGTACATATGCGCGTGCACACACACACACACACACGCCCCCCTGCTGAAGATCTGCTCAGGTCTGTGGCTGGTTTGCAGGCAGTGCCTCCCCAGCCCCTGTTATTACCATCCAGGACCATCAGAGGGCGCCCTGCCCCACCCCTCCTGGAGGCACAGCCACCTTCAGCCCAGGCCCTATGGAGCTCATGCCCCAAAGGCCACATGGGCTTCCTCACCTGATGGGCCAGTCACAAGAGGCTAAACCACCCCCAAACTCACATTCCTGTTCTATGCCTTTCCCCAGAATGTTCCTCCTGCCTGGAATACCACTCCCCATTCTCTGCTACCAATGGCCTGTGCTCTTCAGAGCCCGGCCCAAACACTGCCTCCTTCCGGAAGGCCTTCCTGATGCCAGATCTACTGGCTCACTGTCAGCCTCAAGCTCCAGACATGCAGACCAGAAGGGTCTCCGAAATTAGTAGTGTGGGAGAGTAAGGCTGAGCGGGCAAGGACTGGCCTGAGGTCACAGGGCAAGTCCTGCTGGAGTGAGCCTGCTGGAGGGCCCGTGGCTGCTCTGTGGGGTTCCTGGGTGGGTAGAAGCCCTTGACAGACCCTCCTAGTCCTGGTCTGGGCTCTGAGAAAATAGCGGGGAACATGTGGATCTGAAGAGCAGCCACCTGTCTCCATGGCCAGCAATCCCCAAAGTTCAGGACCCGTGATGCCCTCCCAGGAAACTGACTGCAATGCAGATTCTTGGGCTCCACTTCAGAGATTCAGTAGGGCTTGGTGGGGCCCGGGAATCTGCATGCTCAGCCACACCTTGGACACGAGTGGACATGAACTCTGGAGGCACACACAACTCCCAGGAGGATGGGTGTACAGCAAGCTCCCCAGAAACTCTTGGGAGCACAACATATACGGGAGCACATCTGAGACCTGTGCACACATGCAACTGGGACCACCACAGCCACAGCCCAAGTCACATGTGTACCTGGCATGGAAGCTGGGCCGGAGGCCCTCTACCTGGCCCACACCACCGCTCACCACCTCCAGCTGGTCCCTTCTGATCTCAGCTGCCTCTCCCTGGAAGACATAGATCTTCTTGTGCCGGACCAGCTTCAGTGGGGCCAGTGGGCCCTCTAGGGCAATGGTCACTTGTAGCATGGGATCCGTGTGCACTGGCCCCACTTCCATTGAGAAGATCAGGGTGTCACAGGTTCTGAGGCTGCCATTGAGGCCGTAGAGAATGGCCCCGTCTAGCAGGTCCTCCTGGGAGAAGGCTGTGGCTGGCTGAGTGGCCCAGAGCAACTGCCCCCAGCGAGGGCCGGCTGTGACATGGTAGTGCACCTCATCACCACTGCAGATGTCAAGGTTGGTGTCCAGGTGGGGCTCAGCTGTGTCAATGGTGCCCTGACCTCCTTGAGGGACCACAAGGCCAGAGCCGTTGGCCACAAGGAGGTAGGGCTCCGAGGCCTGCACCTCCAGCAGCGCAGTGGTCTGGTGTTGCCCATCAGACACCTGCAGCTAGATCCAGCCATGATCAGCCCAAGCGCATGAACAGGACTCGCCTCTTTCTGAGGCCTCCTGGGTGAAGTGGTAGATGGGCCGCGTGGGCTCATCCACGGCCACGATACTGCCAAAGAGGAGGTCCTTGCGGGTCAGCACCAGCTGGGCGTCAGCAAAGCCCGAGTCAGCATCGCTGAAGGCCACGTCGTCTGTAGTCAGCAGCCGCCGCCCACCCCGGGCCACATGGAAGACGCGGCTGATGGTCTGCACAGGGGCGTGGTCATTCACGGGTTGGATGGCCACCCGGAAGACTCCCCGTACCTCCTCCCAGGCCATGTCACCACTGCTCTCACCCTGGTGGGTAGCAACAAATGGGATATCATCTTATGTGGTCTCGGAGTCATCATGCTGGTAGACCAGCCGGCCACGCAACAGGTCTTCATTGGTGAAGGATGTCACCATAGTGGTCTTGTCCCGTGTCCCACGCCAAGCCAACCTCCCATGGCGGGGCCACTCCATGACCTCATAGAGGTAGCTGGCACTATTGAGACTCTTGACAAAAGAGGTGGTCAGCAGAGAGGACACCCTCACCACCCTCAGGCACCACGAGGAGGACATTGGTGAGGACGGGCGCATCTGGGTCACCACCAATGTGGATGGGGAAGGTATAGAGTGGGGAGAAATATGGCGGAGCTCTGACACGGAAACGGAAGGTGTCCTCGACTGCCTCCGAGGCATGTGCCGTGGCCCCATAGGTCACCCGGCCAGCCCGTATGTCATCCTGGGTGAAGCCCTGACCATCTGACAGCCTCGTGCCCTGAAGTTGAAGGTTGCCTTTTCTGGGAGCCTGAACCACCTCATAGTGGAAGGCTGGGGGGCTTGGGCCTGCCTCCTCCAGGGTGGCCTCCAGGTGGGCTGTGGTGAGGGTCTCCTGCTGGGTGTTCTGAGTGTGCAGTGGCTCCAGCTGCAGCATCCACACGGTGGCTCTCTGGATGGTCACTGGGAAGGACAGATTGCTCAGGATCTCCTGGCCCACCTGCACCTCCAGGGCCAGGTTCTCCACGGTGTCCTCTGTGTGGTGCTGTGGGTCGGTGCTCAGGTACCTCATGCGGCCCTGCTCCACATCCCGCTGGTGGAACGCCTGTGTAGCCCACCACTCAGCACCCTCCACCCCACCTGCCCCCTGCTTCTGCAGCTCCCCAAACTGCAGGGCTCTGGTGACGCGAAACAGCACGCTCACATCCTGCCCCACGGCATTGGTCTCCACCGACAGGTTGGCGGGCAAGATGGGCATGGCAGGGCCTTGGGCCTTGCTGCGGTGGATCTGTATGGCCAGCCGGACAGCCACCACCTTCAGCGTGGCCGGGGGGCTGGCCTGCAGTCCATCGCTGACCCGGAATGTCAAGTCCTGTGCAGGGCCACCGCGGTGGACACAGACTAGGCTGCCGGCCTTCAACTCCTGGCAGGAGAACTCGGTTGCTGGCTCCCCAGGCTGGTCTCGGCGCTGCACAGGGAGGCCAGAGGGGGTGCCGAGGAACTGGAAGGTGAGGCCCTCACAGGCAGAGTCTGGGTCATAGGCCTGGAAAACCTCGGGCCCCAGCGGCTTCTGTGTGTGTTCCAGGATCACCATGAAGCTGCCATGTGGGAAGACGATGCGGGGAGGGTCATTGACAGGGTTGACCTGGATGGGCAGGAGGTCAGTTTGGCCCCTCCGCAGGCATGAAGGCAGAGGCACCCGAGCCGTCACTGACACCTCCAGCACCAGCTGGTCGGAGGTGTCCTCAGAGCCATCGTGGATGAAGCGGGCCTTGCGGTTCACCACGTCCAGAAGGGTGAACATTTTTTGTGCCTGGGCACCGGGGCTTGAGCTCACCGTCACGTGCCCCTCGGGTCACGCTGAACAGCACCTGGGATTTGAGCAGCTCTGAGGAGGCTGCAGTCATTGAGGGTGGCTGCATGGAGGCAACCCCTCAGGGGTCGGCTGCTTCCCCTCAGGTAGGGCAGGCCAAGGCTCCCAGTACCCCCAACAAAGAGCCCATAGGGGACCTCTATGGGGTTTCCTGGGACTGTACAGGAGGCGTTCAGAAATCCATCAACTGACAATGTGGCCCAGCCCTCTAGGACACTCAGCACCATAGTATGGGCAAAGGAGTCACTCAGCAGCTTCTCTGCTGGGGTCTGCAGCTTCAGCTCCTCCTGGCTCAGGACAAATCTGACCTTAAGAGGGATGGGGAGTGGGAGATGGGGAACAGACTTTTGAATCCATCATTTCCCTTATAAAAGCATAGTGCGTTCCCCACACTTGGGGCCCCAGAGTGGAAAACCTAGGATGAGGGCCTCTGGTGCCACTCCTCTTGCCATCCTGCCATCTCTTTACTCATCCTCCAAACACTCACCAAAGGGACTCTGGGCCAGGCCTGGATGGGCTCTGGGGACCGTGATGTGAATCAGATGTGATCCTCGCCCACAAGGAACTGACATACGGTAAGATGCTCTCCTCGAAATCCAACCTGATTTGTAAATTCTCCTCCTCTTTCCTCAAGTGAGAGGTGCCAGAAATATTGTCTTGGAATCTAGATTTCACCCCTAGAAAAATAGGTAACTGGGAATGCAATGACAGCAGCAGACTGGCCAAGCCCTAGTCCTCTCCCTACTGGGGTGTGGAAGGAGATGGCTGACCCAAATTTTTTTTCTTTTAAAAATAGAGATAGGGTCTCATTGTGTGGCTCAGGCCAGCCTTGAACTCCCAGGCTCAAGTGATCTTCCCGCCTTGGCCTCCCAAAGTGGTGGGATTATAGGCATGAGCCACTGCACCCAGCCTGGCACAAATTTGGAATAAGACCCTGGGTTCTTAACTCTTCATGGTTTGGGAAAAGACTCAAGAAAGAGCCACAAGACTCCTCACTAACAAAGCTTGTGGTGTCTTGAAGGATGAAATGGAAAAATGAGGAAGCTGAGGCAGTACTGGTGCTGTTACTGTCGTGGACAGACAGTGGTGCTGCAGAGAAATTGGTGTAGTGCCACAGGGAAGCACAGGGGTCGTGGGGACCCAGGAGGGGGCCTCGCCCAGGAGGAGGGGATGTCCACACTGAGACTTTAAGGAGAGGCTGGAGTTAGGCATGTGCAGGGAATGGGTGAGGCACGCACCTGGCAGAAGGAGTGTGGTGACCAAAGGCCTGGCATCAAGCGACTGTAAGATGGCCGGGAACTGAAAGCAGTTCAGTGCGGTCAGAGCACAAAGGGCCAGCAAGGGCTTGTGGTGGGAAACATGGTTGGAGGGAGCCAGTGGGCAGAGCCAATTCATGAAGGATTTGCCATTTCTAGGCTGCTGCTGCCCATTCCACAGTGGAGAACTTGAGACCCTAAGATAAAAGTGACTTACACAAGGTCACACAGCCAGCTGGGGTTCACTCAAAGCTAGAGAAGGAATCCCACCCTGAATCCCGCCCGGATCCCAGGGGGACGTCGCTGACCTGCAGGCGTCCAGAGTAGAGCTGCAGCAGGAGGTGGTCAGCTGGGCCTGCTGCCAGGAGAAGGAGGGCTTCGGGCTGGGACGTGGAGAACTGCAGCTGTAGGTCTATGTCGGTCAGAGCTGTGGCCACAGGCACCTCCAGGTGGTTCTCACCGAAGAAGGAAGCTGTGTGAGAGAGGGAGCTGTGGTCCAGGCTCAGATGCTTGCCTGGAGGAGGTGAGGTGCCACAAAGAGGTACCGGTGGGTTGAAGAAAGGGGTCCATGCTGGCGCACCCTCATGGTTCTGCTATATGGTGCTGTCTGTGAGTACTGCCTGGATCCCAGCATCTTCTTGGTCCTGGCACCAGAAGGCACAGCCTCACCTTGTGTCCAGCCAGACCTTGACTTTGCAGGAGATCAGACCCAGAAATTCCCAGCAACTCAGGTCTCCTCCTTGGAGGTTCCTGGAGCCAGAGGCCTTTGCCAGCTCTGACTCACCTCCCCTGGGCCCCAGAGGAGTCTTCCTCCCGGGTCTGGGTCCCCTACCCCCCAAAGGGAAACATCACTGGCCTGATCACCTGGCTTGGTGGTCACAGCCCCGAGGAATGGAGTTTCTGGAGAATCACCCCCAGTCCAGACTGATCCCTGCTCAGATTCCTTCTCCTAAGTGCCCTTGTGCTTGGGCTCCTGTGCAGTGTCCGCCGTGCCATGCCCCGCCTCCATGGATTGGCTGGGGCCACGGCTGGGATCTGGTGGAGGTGTCAGCATGGCCCACCTATCCCCGCTTCTCTCTCAGGCCATCCTTCCAGCTGCCATTGAGGGTGGGGGCGGGAGCTTATTGGACTGAGTCTGAGAAGGAGCAAAGGCTCTGAGGCCAGATGGAGACCATGTGCAGGGTCAAACCAAAGTGGGCCCACACTTCCTCCATTACCCTGCTATTGCTTCCTGCTGGAGAGCTATTCACAGTCCCCGATGAGCAGTCAGATCCGGCCCCATTGTTTCCACCATGGCCAAGGAACCAGGGATGAGAACAGCTGAGCTCCCAACTTCCCCAGGCCACCACGCAGGCTGAGGCTGAAGACAGGGCCTGGGAACGGCTGAGGGTCTGCTGGGCAGACCAAAGAGGGCCTCGCCAGGCAGAAGGCCATACCTGGGCTTGCCTGGGGTTAGTGGTTCCTATGCAAGGCCCATTCTGTCCCACACCGGGACTCCTCCTCTTTTGAATTGCTGCTTCCTCCAGGCAGTTTCCCCAGATTAGCCTCCCTGACTTCCAACCCGCTGCCACAATTTCTGGTCTATGCCTTTTGTGGTGATAAAAGCCAAATATAACTTTGACTTTGCCTGCAGATGTCCAGGGCTGGGGGACAGACAAACACGGGTTAAAAACGGTGATTCATCCCTCTTGGGTTTCCCTCAAACCCCGAGAGCAAGCACAGGCTGACGGCCTTGATGGGGATGATCCGGCACCAGCCCCACATGCGCTGGTCCCTGGCCAGCCTGAGCCAGCTGCCATCCGCCTGAGAAAGCAGCTTCAGCCATTGGAGGAGTCGGAGATTTGTACACCCTAAGGGCAGCCAGCCCCACTGGGAAGGATGTCCAAGAAAGATCCGTAAAAACCCCTTGGGCTGAGTTAAATCCCCTCTAGTTATCTCCTCCTGCCAGCACTGCTGGCAACACCAGCACCTTGTCTGGGAAGCTAAGAGAATCAAGCGAGCCCTGCAGACCATCTGCATGGAGGCGGCCCAGCAGGCTCAGCAGGCCCAGCACAGCTCGGTACCAGCAAGGGACAGACCAGGGAACTGCAGGTGGCGGCCACCTACCGGGGTGCCTTATCTGCAAAGACATTGATTCCTTAGAGCAAAACACAGCACACTAAAGTGAGGGAGGCCATAGCACAAGGGGTGGGGGCACACGGCCCTGCAGGATGGAGCCACCACCGCCACCGGCTGGAGCGGCTCACAGCAGCTGTCAGGAGCCAACTGTTGAATGTTCAGGAATTTTGAGAGCCAGGTGATACTACCCATAGTGAGAATATTTATACCAGGAAAAGAGGCAAATACTGCAAATCAGGGTTCCCCCTCCCCAAGAAAGCCCATTGCTAAACATTTACCTACCCAGCACCCATGGGGAAAAGGGCACATCTCCCTGCGCCTACCCACCTGTGTTAGTCAGGGTTCTCTAGAGGGACAGAAGTTATAGGAGATAGATATAGATATAGATGTAGATATAGATGCAGATATAGATGTAGACATAGATGTAGATATAGATGTAGACATAGATATAGATACAGATACAGATACAGATATAGATACAGATATAGATATAGATATATAAAGGGGAATTTATTAAGTACTAACTTGCACAATCACAAGGTCCCTCAATAGGCTGTCTGCAAGCTTGAGGAGCAAGGAGACCCAGTCTGAGTCCCAAAACTGAAGAACTTCGAGTCCAATGTTAGAGGGGAGGACATGTCCAGCCTGGGAGAAAGATGTAGGCTGGGAGGCTGGGCCAGTCTCGCATTTTCACATTTTTCTGCCTGCTTTATATTCGCTGGCAGCTGATCAGATGGTGCCCACCAGTATGAAGGGTGGGTCTGCCTTCCCCAGCCCACTGACTCAAATGTTAACCTCCTCTGGCAACACCCTCGCAGACACACCCAGGATCAATACTTTGCACCCTTCAACCCAATCAAGTTGACAGTCAGTATTAACTATCACACCACCCTTGCACTAAAGGCATATGTAGACCAGCCAAGGCTTGGTCAATGTCAGGGCTCTGGGCCAGACAGGAACTGAATTAGATGGTTGGCCCTAACCACTGAACCGCCTGCCTGCAGCCCCCTCCCAGCAGAAGACAGTAGAGCCTGTTTGGCTAGAGTGGGAGGGTGGCAGGAAGCAGAGGTACTTTCCAGAGCGCTGGGGTCTGAATGGGTCCATTGAGGGGCTGGACCCTGCTACTTCCTGTGGGGCTGAGTGGGAGGGGCTCACACAGGCTGTCTTGTGCTGCTGGAGCGCATAGCCAGGCAGCCCCCCATCCCAACAGAGGCCTCTGAGGCCTTGCTGGCCAGGGCTTTGGAAACTCTGACAGCACCACTTCACCCACCTCCCAGTCTCCATTTTTCTGCCCCTTTTACGCTCTCTGAGGGGCTGCAGTTGCAAAAACCCAGAATCCCTGTCTTGGAGGTGGTGGGGGATGGGGGGCATTTGAAGAGGGGCTTTGAATGGAGAGGGTGTGCAGGATAAAGATGTAATAAGCTAGGAGTCAATCCAGAAGACTTCCTGGAGGAGGTGACAGTGGTGTACAGTCACAGAGAGGGAGGAAGCAGCAGTCTCTGAGGACAGCAGCAAGGCCAAGTGAGAGACTGGCAGGGGTACACAGGTCCCCCTCAGGTGGGGCAGGGAGGGTTTCTCCTCCCTCACTCCATAGAGCATCTGACTAACTTGAAGGAAGAGAAGTAGAGGGGAAAGTAGAATGGGTCAAGCCAGGCTCAGCCGCCTGCCTGGGGGGAGGGGGGAATGGAGGAGGTTGTGGGGAGACATCGGCACAGGCTGGATGGGACCTGCCCTTGACTCTCCTGGGTCAAGAGGACCCATGATTCATCAAAACACCAGTCCAGACCTACAGCAGCTCCATGGGCTGCCCTCTGAGCCAGGAGAAGGGGCCCACTTCAGGCCTCAGTGTCACCATTCTGTAAAATGGGCACATCCCTCCCACCTCTTCTCCCTCCTGACTCTGGGGATTAGTCCTGGGGGTCCCTCCCTGGTCTAGGAGTTTGCTGTCCATATGGATGTGGAGAAGGTTAATGGCGTGGGGTGTCTGGAGGTGCCAAGCCTTGGGCATGAGAGGAGCAGGATGCCCCACAGGTCTGGGGGCCCGTGGGAGGGGCAGGAAAAGTGCTGCGTGTATGGGCTTCTCTCTGGAAGGTGCGTCGGTGAGCGTCCAGGGCTGTATATTAATAGATGTGTATTTGTGTGTGCCCGCAAGCATGTGGGTGGCTGCTGGGGGTGTGCTTTGGGTTTGAGTAAGGCTGTGTGTTTGTGTGTGTGTGTGCGTGTGTGGGCCGGGAGCTGCCAGGACAGAGCAATGATTGTGCCTGGGCCTGTCCTGCCCTTCGCTGCCCGCTGCCATTACTTGGCTGGGCCTGGCTCCATGAAAGGGGCTGTGTGTTCTTGGAGGGTTCCTGCCCCTCCTGCTCGGCGCCCATAGAGAGGTTTGCTAAAGGTGGGTATGTCCTCAGGCTTCCCACCCTTCCTCCTCATGAACAGGGCACTGCTGTCTGGGCCTGAGGGTGGGGTGGCTCCATCCTTCCTGAGACCTAGGCCTGGGGGCACAGAAAAAGCCTGTGTCCTCCCCTCCCAAGTCCCTTCTCAGGGGCTAGGGGAAACCTCAGTCAAGGTCCCCAGCAAGCCTCCTCTGGCAGGGCAAGGGCTGCGCTGGCATCTCCGGGCTCCCTGGAGGCACTGCTAGGAGGAGTGTGGATGGGCCCCTGAGGCTTCCATCCTGACGCCCAGCCCTCTGTCTGACACCAGGCTCTGGGGAGAAGGGGCCACTGTGAAGGGAGCATCTCTGCCCCTCAGGCCCGCTTCCCCCTGCCAGGGCCCCACCTTCCCCAGTCAGCCCAGGGCCAGGTCTCAGGCACAGATGCCTCTTCCAGGCTGAGGGCTGCTGTGGGCTCTGTCCTAAGTCCTCAGAAGCCCCAGGGGTGAGCGAGGCCACCTCCATCCCTGTCTCTGCCCCATCTTCCCATCTCTCCTTCACCTCTGGCCTTTGCTGCTGCTGTGCTCTGCCTCTGCTCCCCCTAGTCTCTCCTTAGCTCTGTCTTTGGCTCCCACTTCCCTCTGCCCCATCCTGGCTGTCCCTGGGCACATCACCCTTTGCCTAACTTCTCCACCATAGCCCCTTGTGGTTTAGCACCATGGGTGGAGATCCTGGCTCCGGGTCTAGGCAGGCAGGGGTGAGGGAGTCTGAGGGGGCTGTGGGCTGGGGTGCTCTGGGAGGGCCAAGGCCAGGATGAAGGGCTGTCTGTCTCCCCTCATGGGTGTGTGTGTGGTGGGGCAGGGGTGGGGTCGTGGCTCACCTGGGGGCTGAATGCCAGCTGTGTGAGAGCATGGACAGGCCAGGTGTGCTTCCCCAGCAGCAGACCCTCCCTGAGGTCACCTGGCCCTCTAGACCTCAGGTCAGTTCCCCTCCCCTTGCACCTCCAAGGGACTCCCCAATTTTTCTTCCGCCAGCAATCTACTTTCGAGCCAGCAGGCGGGGCGTGGACGAGTGTGTGTGCAGGAGTGTGGGTCAGTGTCACGTGTAAACATGTGTGTGGCGGCAAGGCAAGCGAGGAGGGGGGGTGCTGAGTCCACGGTCTGGCCCCACTGTGGGCCCTGGATACTGAGCCATAACTGGAGGCTCCCTCCCCAGCACATTGGTCTCCCTGGGCTCCTCAGGCAAGGGAGAAGCTGTCTGATGTGCCTACTCAGGTGCCAGCCCCTCTCAAACCTCCTCTCGGCAGACCCCCCAGGCTCAGCCACCCACACTGAACTGTCGCCTTCCCCCAACCTGTTACTCTGAGGGTTACCAGGGGGTAGGTTACATGGGAGACTTAAGGTCAGACTAAGGGGACCACATAACCTGCCCAGTGATGACATTGGGGTCACCAGGGCTCAGGCTAGATGGCTCATCGCTGGCCGGGGTGGGCTGCCTGGGAGACACTCACACACCTGCAGACCCCACAGGGCTCACTGCCCATTAGCCACTCTTCCTGGCTGCTTCCAGACTGGGATTCCACCACCCAGGGCCACCCCGCAGCCCACGGACTGCCTGCTCCTCTCCTGTCCCATGAGCTACCGAAATGTGGACAACAGTAGGTTAGTTCTGGGCCAGGCGTGGTGGCTCATGCCTGTAATCCCAGCACTTTGGGAGGCTGAGGCAGGTGGATCACCTGAGGTCTGGAGTTTGAGACCAGCCTGGCCAACATGACAAAACCCTGTCTCTACTAAAAATACAAAAATTAGCTGGGCATGGTGGGGCACGCAGGTAATCCAAGCTACTTGGGAGGCTGAGACAGGAGAATCGCTTGAACCCAGAAGACGGAGGTTGCAGTGACTCGAGATTGTGACACTGCACTCCAGCCTAGGAGACAAAGAGAGACTCTGTTGCAAAAAAACCATAACAAAACAAAACAGTAGGTTAGTTCCAAATCCCATGGATCTTACAACAGCAGCTGTCCTCTCAGGAGACACTGCTTTATCCCAGTGGGGCGCTGGGGTGCCAGGCACCTGCTCAGGTGACTGCTTCCACATCTAAATGCTGCAGAGACCTCTGCCAGGGTCAGGGCAGCCCGATCCCTCCTTGCCCCAAGAACTCTTGAGCCAAGAGACACACACTCAGGTCAGCTGACCTTCTGTTTAGTGGCCTTTCCGGTCCCCTGCAAGGCCAAGGAAGCCAGGGAGGAAAACAGTTTCCTCAGCTATTGGCTGGGCCCTGACCCTGGTCACTGGCCTCAGCTGCAGTCCTCTAACCAAGCGCTCTGAGTCACCCACCTAGAGGAGCATGTACTGGGGAACATTTCCAGTTAAGGGAACCCGTCTGGAAGAAGAGTGGAAGCAGGGGCAGGTGGGGTGGGAGAAGCTGAGCTTGGTCCACAGAGGCTGATAGGGGCCGCACGCTGGGCTCCCGGCCACATGTCCCAACCCTGGGGCCTAGTGGAGCACAGAGGAAGCAGGAGGGGAAATGAGAGGTTTTGAGGGAAGAAGCAGCCCAGAGTCCACCCAGGCTGGAGGGCTGGGCCGGGGGAGGAGGAAGCGGGGCCTCAATGGTGTCTTTGTGCAGGCCCTGCTGCTCCCCAGGCCTCAGGCGAGGAGGGTGGGGTGGCTGCGGTGGGGAGTGGTTCCAAGAGGCTTTTCCCTGCCTTATAATTTTCCCCCTTGTACAGGGAGATGGGTGGGTTTCCAGGCCCCTTCCGTAACCTCCTTTCTCCCCACTTTCCTGGCCCTAGCGGATCTGGGACCCTCACCTCAGTGGACCCAGGCTGGGGTAAGGTTTCTGGCAGGGAAGAGAAGAGTGAAGGACCCTCACTTGGCACTGGGGCTGCCCAGCACCCCCCTCCCAGGCCCAGCAGGCTCCTGGGAGGCATCTCCCATTTTACAGGTGAGGAAACTGAGGCTCAGAGAGCGCAGTCCTCTGCGCTAGCCTGTGGAGCAGCGGCAGGGCTGGGACTTAAGCTCCTGCGGGTGTGGCTCCAGAGCTGGGGGCTGTGGGTGTCGGCAGGGCACATGCACCGTGTGTGCACCCAGAGAGGCGTGGTGGGTTTACTTGCTGCCTGTGAATCGGAAGTGGAGCATCTGCCGAGGGCCCCAGTGGGAGGAGGGTGTGAGAGCTGGACCCCAGCCTGGGGAAGACACACTCTTTCCCTTCTTGTCCCCTGGGGCTCTTCTGTCAGGGCCGGGTGGAGGGGGCAGCGAGGAGGGGAGGGAAGCATCTGCTCTCCTTGGAAGGTTTGGCAGCCCCGCCTCTCTGGCTCTGGGGCTGGCTGCATGGGGACGGCCCTTCTGCAGGGCCTGGCGGGGGATGACTCAGTCTAGAAGTCAGTGATAAGTGCCAGCCCTGCCCTCTGGGGACTTCGAGGTCCGGGAGGCAGGTGGAGAGACAGGGGGTCTGGGTGGGAGCTGCCCCCAGGAGGCTGAGGGCCAGGCTCTCTCCTGGGCCGCATCCAGGACCAGGCAGTCCATGGCTCATCTCTGAGTCTCCCCTCGGCTCTGGCAGCAGAAACCGCCAAAGACACGGCTGTTGGGGTGGCGTCTCGGGGCTTCCCCAGCCTGGCAGGCTGGGTCTGGAGATAGTGAGTGTGAGTTGGGGTGGGGGAAGAACAGAGGAAATGGTGACTGTGGGTCTGGATGGCTGCCTGGACCTGAAATCTGGTGGCACAACAGCTTGTGTGCCTCCTCCTCAGTTCCCCCATCTGAATACAGGGCAGAGGGTGTGCTGACCCCACAGACAGAAGTCCATGTCCAGGGCAGATGTCTGGGTCAGGACTCACACCCCCAGCCCACACACAGGGCTCAGAGCCATGTGCTTCCATGCTTTCCCTGGCCTCAGTGTCCCCATCTGTAAAAGGGGACCTGGATAGAGGGACCCAGATCTGGCCTCTGACCAGCCCAGCAGACTGGCAAGAGGTGTGGCCACTACTGTGGGTACAGTAAAGCCACCTCTGGCCTAAATGGCCACAGGTCCGGCCAGACTGGAAGCTCTTGAGGACAGGACCAGGGCCCACATCCCCTGCCCAGGGCGTGTGTGCAGCCAGGAGGCCCACGGACTGGTGATGAGGGAGGTGACATCAGTATCTAAGGGAACGAAAGGATCAAATGAGGTAGCATTTGGCCTGCATGAGGGGTTTTCTATCAGGCAGAGCTGTCCCACCACAGCAGGCCCGGGCACTGGTCGTGCTCCATCGGGAGGGCATTGCCGGGAAGGTGCACCAGGAAACCTCAGTGTCCTTGCTAGTGGACCTCTGAGCTAACCAGGCCCATCAGAGATCCCGAGACTGAGACCTCTCTTCCTGGGCAGGCCTGGCTCCTCCTGGAATAGGTTCCCGCCTAGCACCACCACCTGTCAACTGCCTGGAAGCCTGCAGCCTATAGGCTCCCCTGGAGCTGTGCCCACTGCCACCACACTCCCCCTGGCCCTCCTTTTCCCTCCCGGCCTCAGGCCCAGCCTCTTTGCTGATGCACCATGTCTCTCTCCCTGGCACCAACTCTCCAGGACTCCCGGCCCACTGCCAGTGTCCCTCAGATGTCCACGCCACGAACACCCATAGGAACCCCCAAGCCCAACCCCACCCAAAGCAAGGAGGACTCAGTGTCCTCTCCCCTACAGCCTGCTCCCCAGCCCCGTGAAGGCCCAACTGTCCACCCGTTGCTGAGTAGACATCTGAGGGTTGCGCTGGACTCTCCTCCTCCTCCCTCCCCGTGGCCACTGCTAACTAATACTCAGGTTCCATCCTTCCTGCTCCCAAACTCTCCTTCAAATTCATCTCCCTCTCTTGCTCCCGGTCCATCCATAAGGCAACTGGCCATGGTCCTTGGTCCGGTTTAATGAATCTCCTGCCTCCCTTTGCTAATAGCAGCCCCAGTTAACCCAAACTGAAAGCCGCTCCCTCAGCCTCCCTTGCCTGGAAGCCTTTGGTGGCTCCCCCTGCTCCAGGGTCAGGACCCCACCCCCGAGTGGCACTGAAGGCCAGGGTGCCCTAGACTCTGCCTGCCAGAGTCTCCTGCTGTCTTCCACGGACACTCCACGCCTCTGCCTCACTAGATCCTACACTGCCTCTGCGCACACCTAGCAGGGCCCGCCTGCTGCCTTCGCTCAGGATGGGCCTGCTGCCCGGCCAGCTCTTCTCTCCTGTCCGCCTGTGAACTGTCCTCATGCTCTTTCAGGAAAAAAGCCCAAAGCACCTTCTTTGTCGTTGGGGTGCAAAGACACTTGCTGTGGCCCAGGGGGCTGTGCTGTTACCTCTCTCCATTTACAGTGTGAGCCTTGGGGACAAGACTGACCTTGCTTGGGGACAGGAGGTGGGAGGAAAGGAGGGAGAGGCTGCCTCTGGGAACTCGCTCCAGCCCTCCCCATCTTGTCTTACCTCCAGGCTCCTTTCCAGGCCTCCTCTGCTCTCCAGAGCCCCAGGACTCAGAAGCAGGGGGCTGGACATAATGGCCAGGGAGGGTTGGAGGGACTGCCCCAGCCAGAGACTGCTTTTCTGGGCCTGTGATGACAGAGTCTGGTGCTTGTTTCTAAAGAAAACAGAATCAGAGCTCCTGTTTATAGTCAGAGGCCACAGCCATAGACAGAAGACAAATGGGGTTGGAGGCTTCCAGGCCTCTGCTCTGGCAGGGGCTGGGGGCGTGGGGCCATTCCCAGGTCCCCTGCCCGCCTTTCTCAACTCCCAAGGAAGTGCCTGTGGGATCCTGACACTCCCTGGGACAGGATGTAGCCTGCACTTTCGGGCCGGGGAGGACCTGGTGAGGGGGCGGAACATTTCTCAGGATTGGTCCCTGGGGCCCGGAGTCCCTTGTGGGAATGGGAGGAGGTGAGGGTCTGTTATGTCTACTGAGAAGGCAGAGAGGGCCCTGGGGAGGGGTGGGGTGCTGGCAGCAGGGAGCACTCTGACCGCCACGAACCAGAACCGGGTAAAGGAGAAGGGAAGGAGAACAGAGCAGGATTGGAAAGATGGGCAGACAGAGAGACAGGGTGGGAAAGACAGACGGAAAGAGATGGAGGAACCAGAGCCAGGGGTGGGAAGGGACAGAGAGATGGAGAGAGCAGGATGGGGGGGCGGACAGAGAGACAGGGGAAAGCTCTGCAGCCCGGTTGACCCTTAGCAGGGGCAGACAGAAGCCGTGAGTGGAGACTGAAGTGTGGCTTCCGTCCCATAGAAAGTCTTCATGGTGCTCCATGCAGCGTGGTCAGAGTCTGGGTAGAGCCGGTGAGGAGGGAGGGAGCAGGCGCCTCTGTGGCCTTCACCCCAGAAGGCCAGGCCTCGCCCACCCCCAGCCCCCAGGGCCCAGGGCCTGGAGACCCTCTATTCCTGGCAGTCCTGCAGGGGAGGCCCAGGCCTGTTGGAGGCAACACAATGCGGTGGGGAAGAGCCCAGATTGACCTTGTCACCAAGATCCCCAAGGGCTGTCTTGGGCACGGCCAGGACCTCAGGCCAGGATCTCGAGGGACAGGTCTGGTCTCTGGCTTGTTATGGGATGAGTTCCCTAGGCCTGGAGGGCTCACAAGCTAAGGCTATGACCTGGACTCACTCCTACTGCCAGCCTCTACTCAGACCCCTCCCTTGGCTGCGCTTGTAGGGGGCTGCTGGGTAACTGTAGCCTGGGGCATGTGTCATGGAGCCACAAGCAGTGACTCAGACAGTTAAAAAAGGAGCAGCTCTGAGTGGTGACTCAATTGGCTCTGGAGGGGCTGGGTGGGTCTGGCTGGTACAGGATGGGGTGGTCTGGGTTTATTTTTGGCAGGGTGGGGCTGGGGCCAGGGGTGGAAGATGGGAACCGGGGGTGGAGAGGAGCCACTGCTCTCATCCCGGGGAGCGCCCCGGGGCTCCATGCCAACTTAGGAAAGTGGCTTTCCAATGCCAGGGAGCCCTGGCAGGCTGGCTGCTTCTCAGCCCCACTCCAGGCCTAGCCTGCCTTGCTGCTTGGCCCAGGACAAGCAGCTGGCTCTCTCTAGATAGAGGCAGAGCCCCCTGTCCTGTTCCCAAGAGGCTTAAGTGCAGAATTTAGAGCTGACCCAGGAGACTGAGGATTCCACTCAGAGGCCCAGATAGGGCCAGGGGTCTCTCCAAGGCCACACAGCAGGGCCAGGAAGCCCAAGGGCTGTGGCACCATCACCCAGCTGGCTGAGGTCTCTACAATATCTCCCCAACTCCAGGGCTGTCCACGGTTGGAGGGGCAGCCCCTGTCTGAGTACCCACCCCTGGAGGGACTCAGCCAGGCTCCAGATGGGTGGCCAGAAGCACATGGGCCCCAGATGCCCAGAGATGGAACCTCGGCCAGGAGCAGCCACCTGGATTCCGTTAGCACATGTGGGTGGGGGGCCTGGCCAGGCCCTGCCCAGGGGTCTGTGGAGAAGAGTCACCACTA